>NC_134130.1:5776150-6415468 GCF_040939455.1 Microcebus murinus | reverse complement strand
TTTTGAGACAGAGTCTCGCTTTGTTGCTCAGGCTAGAGTGAGTGCCCTGGCATCAGCCTAGCTCACAGCAACCTCAAACTCCTGGGCTTAAGCAATCCTACTGCCTCAGCCTTCCGAGTAGCTGGGAAAGGCTTTTTCTTTAAAGCTGACATCTATTTGCTCTCATGAGCAGTATCTATTGCCTGCTTTTCTTTTTCTTATGTAAGGAGTATATTTTCCTCTTTTTTGTGTGTCTTGTCATTTTTATTCAAAACTGGGCATTTTGGGTAATATATTTTAACAAGTTTGGATAGTAGCCCTTCCCCTCTGGACTTATTATTATTATCTATTTTTATTTGTTTGGTGACTGGCTAAATTATTTTAGTTAAGTCTATTTTATTCCCCACTCTAACTGGTGATGTGTACAAGTGACTATGAACAGAAAGGAAGAGGTCTGACAAGTGGGTCATAAATAGATGTTGGGAGACTATAGGATCTTGTGTGAACTTCCTATGAATTGAGTCCAGTTGCCCAGTTCTGTGAGTTTCATCCATACTCCTGCACATATACGTGGTTTACTTTAGGACTCAGTGGACTTTGAAGATGTGGCTGTGGACTTCACAGTGGAGGAGTGGGACTTGCTGAGTCCTGTTCAGAGAAAACTCTACAGAGATGTGATGCTGGAAACCTTCAAGAACTTGGCCTCAGTGGGTAAGGATGGCATTATTTCTTCACTGAGTTATTTAAAGAATAAGTATTTCTTGCTCATTGATCCTATTCTTAGATTTGTATGGGAATACATTGGTTAATAGGATAGTTATAATCATTGTTGTATTGGACCTATAATGAATAGTTTCTCTGTGATAATAATATGTATATTAAACCATGCTTTCTTTCTGTCTTGTTTTAAAGAGTTAGGCTCCTTTAGTGTCATTAGTGTGGGTACATATTGATGGGTCATTTGGGGAGCATGGAGAGATTTATTGTTTGAAACCTTGTGATTTTTTTGTGCATTTTAAATTGTCTACCATTTTTTACCTTTTGTGCCTGTTTATAATAAAGTCATGAAACAGCTAAACTCCTCAATGTATTTACTTGCTCACAGGTGACTTCTAATAAGACTTGTTCACTTTTTTGTTTCAGATAATGAGACTCAACTTAAAACCAATGGGTCAATTTCTCAGCAGGATATTTTTGGAGAAAAAGTATCTATTGAACAGAAAATAGCAAGGTTCAAAAGAAATGATACCTGGGCCTCCCTTTTAAGAAAAAATTGGGAAGACTATAGCATTAAAGATAAGCACAAAAACAAGGGGAGATACTTGAGGTGAGTTGCACTTAAAATGAAAAGTAGTATCCCACTATACAATCATAGTATTTCATGAAATTTTTCAAAACCCACATAAACCTTGCTCCAAATTTATTTATTCACAGAAAATCCTCTCCCCAACACTTTTTTCTTTATATGACTTATACACAAAGTGTTTGAAAGATAATTCAGTTGGAAACAATTACCAGGAAGCCCCATATATTACTATTGTTGTAGTAATATGCTATAGTTGAAACTTATTATATAGCACATAGTTTTTTCTACTTTGAATTAATTCAAATAAGAAAACCTTACATAGAAAAATGGTAAAAATGAAAGCTTAATACTCATTAGTAAATATTAAGAAAGTATTAAGACATAAACTATTACTAATGTGCTTCCTATTTTTTGCAGAATTGAAATGGTGGCAAGATCATGTAAAAATAGTAAAGATAATGAGCATTGCAGAACCTTCAGCAAGATCCCAAATTTTAAGCTGCACAAGAAACGTCTTGGCAGAGTAAAGAGGTATGAATGCAATCAGTGTGGAAATGTCTTTACCCATTCTTCATCCCTTATGAGACACAAAAGAAGTCA
Source organism: Microcebus murinus (assembly GCF_040939455.1). Lineage (NCBI taxonomy): Eukaryota > Metazoa > Chordata > Mammalia > Primates > Cheirogaleidae > Microcebus > Microcebus murinus. The sequence goes on along the minus strand of NC_134130.1, from coordinate 6,413,583 downwards.
CAGTGGACAAAAACTGTATCGATGTAAGGAATGTGGGAAAGCCTTCAGTCGTTCTTCATACCTATGGATTCATGTGAAAACTCACAGTGGAGAGAAACCCTATGCATGTAAATTTTGTGGGAAAACATTTCTTCGTTTCTATTCTCTCACTGAACATATAAGGATTCACACTGGAGAGAAACCCTATGAATGTAAGGAGTGTGGGAAAGCCTTCAGTTGCCCCAAATCTTTTCGATCACATGTGATGATGCACAGTGGAGGGAAACCGTATGAATGTAAGCCATGTGGGAAAGCCTTCAGTTGCCAAAAGTCCTTTAGAGTACATATGATAATGCACACTGGAAAGAGACCCTATGAATGCAAGCAGTGTGGGAAAGCCTACTGTTGGCTTACATCCTTCCAAAGGCATGTGAGAATTCACAATGGAGAGAAACCCTATAAATGTGAAAAATGTGGGAAAGCATTTGGTTGGCCTTCATCCTTACACAAGCATGTGAGAATGCACACTAGCAAGAAAACTATAAATGTAAGCAGTGTGAAAAAGCCTTCAGTTGGGCCTCATCCTTCCAAAAATGTAGGAAAGAAGACTGGAGAGAATGTCTATAAATGTGAAAAATGTGGGAAAACATTTGGTTGGTCCTCATCCTTACACAAACATGCGAGAAAGCACACTGGAGAGAAACCTATAAATGTGAACAATGTGGTAAAGCCTTCAGTTGGGCCTCATCCTTCCAAAAATGTAGGAAAGAAGACTGGAGAGAATGTCTACAAATGTGAAAAATGTGGGAAAACATTTGGTTGGTCCTCATCTTTACGCAAACATGTGAGAAAGCACACTGGAGAGAAACCTATAAATGTGAACAATGTGGGAAAGCCTTCAGTTGGGCCTCTTCCTTCCAAAAATGTAAGAATGGAGAGAAGCCCTATAAATGTGAAAAATGTGAGAAAGCTTTTAGTTGTCCCAAATCCTTTCAAGGTCATGTGAGAAATCACACTAGAAAGAAACCCTATAAATCTAAGTAGTGTGGGAAATCCTATGCAAATAATTCATGTATAATGATTCAGAAAATTCACACCAGGGGAGAAATCTTATAAAAATTATACATATAGTATTACCTAGATCAGTAACACACACTAAAAGTAGAGCTCTAGCAAATGAATTTCCAGTTCTCTTGCAGATAAAGATTAAGGTGAGGATTCTCTAAGTGCTCTTTCATCTATACTACATAAATTTTGATAATAATGTTTTTCCTTATGAATTCAGTGAATAATTTTTCTCTTTCCATTTAGAAGTGTGTTGCACCCATGGGTGATTTAAATTGTATTTTTAATTTTCATTAAGTTTAATTTTTACATAGATTTTTGGCTGTTCTGTAAGTTTGAGGTGATTAGACAATGAAACATTGATATCTGTTGGCATTTTCTGACTGGCCCTATGTGTTCCAAACTGGATATCACTTACCTATTACTTATACCCCAACTTTCTATTTTACTAGAAATCCAACAATTTTTAATGTTAAAACATTTTATTTACATAAACTATCTGTTCTCAGTGACTTAAATTTCTTGGTCAGAGGATCCTTCTTCCATTTTGCTGGCTGGCTAAGAAATAGGTGGTAGAAATTTGTAAGTATGAAAAAGTCTTGAAACAGTATAGTCTCCTATGAACTATTATTTTCATCAGTTGCTGTTTGCTCCGTGTCCTGGTTATGGCTGGGAATTGGATAATAAGTTTGAGTTACAAAGAGAGGCCTATTATATAGCAATGAAATCCTGAGGAGTAAATGGTTCTGCTGGATTGTGTTATATCAACATAGGTAAGACTAGGAAGTACATTTCCCAAGATGCCTTCTCTATATGGCTCCATGTTAGAATCCCATAATATCCCAACTTGCATGAAATTTGGAAGAAGCAATTATTCAGTGTATGGAGCCACCACCATACAGGATAGATGGATGCATAGGGACTGTGGAAACCAGGGTATAACTTATACATATCAACTGCTTGACTTCCATTATTTCAGAGGTGTAGGCTTCCACAAACAGCCCCACCAGATTTCCCATCATGGGTGCACCACAGTGCATGGTCAGACATCCCACAGTTTGGATTTTTCTATGAGCCCTATGCTGTCTACCAGGCTACTGAGTCAGGATGCCATGATGGTTGATCTTATTTGATGTTTCGACTCCCCTTTAGTGTTATCATATGCATGTAAAGTCTAGTTTGTATGGTGAATACCTCATTCTCTTAATACTTATGCTTCTGTCTTCCTGATTCCATCATAACAGATATGATGGTACAGCCATAAAAACACATGGGATTGTTTCCCTATTGTATCATTGAGAGACTACCTTGACCTGGTATTCCATTGGATAAGTAAACATATTACTGACATATTGGGCATATGGTGGGGGTTTTCTGCTATTCAAAGCTGAATACAATCTCTCAGTATGTGTTCAATTATTATGTTTGATTATGTATGGTTAAAACAAAAGCTTCTGTTTTAAGAAATACCATATTAACTGTGTTTTCAAATAAGTTGTATACTATGTAAATATATAAAATGTTTCTGATAAATAGCCTATTAACTGTGTTTTCAAATAAGTTGTGTACTAACAAATGTCAATTTCTATTTTTCATTTACTCAAAGCTGTATAAAATATTGAAAGTATGAATTGCCAAATCAACTTTGTAACTTTGTGAATTTAAGCATTATACATTGTTAATCAATATTATCAGGTATATTCAGAGGCCAACAGACACTGTTGCTATTTCGAATGTGGGGAGACAACCCTTCACTTTCTACAGATCAAGTGGATGTGAGCCTGTGAGTTTGGATAAATGGAAAGAGTACCCACACAAGGCGTGTGTGTATACATGTACCAGTATTCCAAAAAGCATTTATTTCCATATGTATAATAGGCTTTGTGCTATATGCTGTTGATTTATATGTGATCATAACAGAGGAAATACTCCTGCCCTCTTGGAGCTGAAATTCTACAAGGGAAAAATAGATACATAAGTAAAATATATGGTATATGGTGGCAACTCTTAAGGAGAAAAATAAGCCAGGGGAGATGTGCAGAGAGTCTGTGCTGTGTTTGTATCACAAGGAAATCTGTTAGTTTCTCTGAGACCATTATTTCTAAGAATGTGTCTACCTGTGTGTCTCAAGTGCCAAAGTCTGGGTGATTACATTTTTAGTGCACCATCAGTAAATCTTGGTTTTATCTAGTCTGAAAGAAAATTAAACCCAAGTCACAAAGGACAAGTGTATTCTTTTGACTGTGCTCTAAAAACTACAAGTTGGTGACCTTTATAGTCTTGTAAACAGCCCTTCATCAATTAGTTGTTTTAGGGAGTGTGCATTTTCATTAGTTATCACTAGGAGGCAGCAGAGAGCATGTTTCAGAATTTAATAGAAGGTTAAGCCGGCTCTAGCAAGTGAAGCCAATGACTGTGGTTACTGCGTGTGTAATCTTTAGGATGCTGCTCAGGCCAAAGCTATAACTGATGCAGCCCACTCCCTCTACACACACATGGAGCCCAGGAATCTTTGCAAAGTCCTTTACCTATGAAATCCTGTCAAATGGCTGGCAGTGTAGGCTGACATTTAGTGCTGTCTGCCTTATTTTCCCCATTTTGGCACCACCCTCCAACCATAGGGACTCGTAGGGTCTTCTCTATGTGATATAAACTTAACCAACCTGGTGACTTCTCCCCATTTGTCCATGATCATTCCTAGCCATGAACACTGAGTCATATTCTTGCCTCTGCCCCTTAGTCAGGAACTTTACACAAAAATAAAATGTATCTAGATCTCTAAATCAGGCTATACATAAAAATTTTTTCCAGATGGACTGAAGATAAATGTAAAAATTAAACAACTTAAAAAGAAAACAGATCATTTTCATGAATTGGAATAGGCAAATATTTCTTGAAACACAAACACACCAACCATAAAAATTAGAAATCACTGATATTAAGAACTACTCAACTAAAGGCACAATGAGGAGAGTGAAAAGACAGCATATATCACGTAAGAAGGAACTTGCAATACATATATTACAAAGGACCTGCATCTAGAATATGAGCTCCTGTAAATTAATGCAGCAAGGCAGTTCAGCAGAAAAGTAAAATACAAACAGATTTGATGAATCGTTCACAAAGGAAGCTATCCACATTGCTAATACATACTTCAATTATGCTCAACGTTGTAATAAGGGAAATGTAAATTAGAACCACAATGAGATACCACTACATCCCCACCATAATAAAGGCTAAAATAAGAAAAATCAACACCCAGGAAAATGCCAAGTGTTGGTGAAGATGGGGAGCAACAGGAATACACAGACTCTTTGGAAAGCTGTACCTTTTCTATGCCTGGTTATGTTTAGATACACAAAGTACCATTGTGGTAAACACCTCCCCTTCTGGGCCTTCGGGAAAACCAGCTTTCCCCATTGCACCTGCGCACACGGCGAAGGTCGGAACTCCCAGCAGCCCCTGGGACACATCTGCCTTGGAGGACGGGCTGCACTGCATGCTGGGAGCAATCTGAGGGCAGGGATTTTTAGCGTCTAAGGGCTGTCTTTCTTTTTAACTGCATTTCCCAAAGGGCTTGGGGGTCCCTTCCGTAGTGTCTCCAGCAGTGGGCGAGCAGGGGGCAGGAAGTAAACTGCTCATCAGGCCCCCTGCATGATGCCTGAGGATGGGCAGGGGCCGTAGGTGTGGACTGCGCATGTGTGGCCCCAAGACTCCCCACAGTGCAGGACTGAGTCAGGTGACTGCAAACCAGGGGCCCGTGTGCCCGTGCGTGCCCCAGCGCCTGTGGGCGGAGCAACCTGTCCCGGAAGTGGCGTGTGTGGAGACTGCAAGATGGAGTCCTGGAGAGATGGGGCGGAAGCGCGGAGTTGCTGTGTCCCAGTGGTGAAGGTGCCTGTGTCCAGAGGCTGGGTTACCCCCATTTTCTACTTCTCTTCACCACGTTGCTGAGATTTCTTTCCCGGGGCTCCAGGGAAATACCCTTAAGACAAGAACAGCTATGGATCCCTAAGGAAGATTCCGAGCAGAAAGAATTGGATGTGGAATAGGCGTTTTAGGATTGAAAGGGCCTCGACACAAGTTCTGGGAAGACTTGAGGCAGACGGCTAAGCATGGGAATTCCCCCCAGGAGGATCCTCAAAAGGGAACTTTACATTTCAGACCTACTGCATTTCCAGAACTCAGACCCCAGGAAGCTCTCACTGCCCTCCAGGTATGTGTCTGAGGTGAGAGATGTGGCCCCAGGGCGCGTGTCCTAATTTCATGCCGGGTCCCAAGAAAGGACTGATAACTCCAGATGTCTTCTTTCTCACATCCGCCATCCTCTGTAAGATTGCTAAGGCGATGGGAACAATTGGCTTTGCTTACCTAAAAGTCAAGGTTCAGGTGAGTTTAAGTTTCCTCTTAGTTCACAGGTGTGTGTGCGTTTTTGATTATTTATGAACATGCATAATGGTAACAGTCTCTTTAGTGAATTTCTGTGAGTTTCCTCAAGTGCATACAGTGGTACCAACAGTCACGACACAGACTAGTACACTACCCCACATCATTACTCTAGAGCTGCCCAATTTGTAGTCAAGCTCTCCCCCATCCTTAGATCATTATCTTTTATAGATTCCTAAACCTTACCTTTTTCCAAAAGCTGAGTGCCATATAAATGCAGTCATTGTAGCATTTGAGTCAGATTTATAATATTTTATTTCATTTCTGTAAGACAGAGTAATTAATTATACTTTCAGTGATGTTCTGAGTTTTTTTTTTATTTTTTATTTTTTTTTCTGACATCTCAGATTCTGAGTTTTAGGTTTTTACAATGCCCAGTACATATCATGGAATGAAGTAAGTCTTAAAAACCGCCATTGTATTCTTTTATTCTTATTATAAGTTCCATGAGCTTATGCAAGACTATGCTCCTTGTGCTTAACTTTCTTCTTTGGAAGGTGGTAGAGATGGAGAGGGGTAATATCAAATGAAATAGTAATTGTTGAATAACAGTGATATATCTGCCGTGTGATAAAAATGTTAGCATTGGGAGAATGGACACAGATTGGGCTTCCTTTGCTGTTTAAGCAAAAAGATATTACATTTCTTCTTTTCTCTAACATGTACTGGAAGACTAAGCATATGGAAATAATCTGAAGAGCAAATTGTGCTCCATTTTGGGCTTTATGTATCACTAAAACAAAAATCTTCCATCTCCTATAAAATGGCATTGAAATTTTCCACGTTTGAGAATGCCCAGTATACTTTCTTTGATACTAAATTGGATGGTACTCAAAATGACACACTGTGTCTTCAACTCACCTTCATTATTTCTAGAATTCCCCTCACCCTCCCCAGCTCTTCCCCTTGCATCTGCCAAATCACCAAGAGCTTACATAGATGTCATTCTGCTTATAAGAAAGGCCACATGCTGGAGTAAAACTATAGATAACCTTATACCTTTCTAACACTGGGGCAGCTCTATCTATGGTCTTCTAAGCTATAAATTCTGTCAGGATACACTAGTAGCAAAAGGATAATGCTACCTATTTAATAAAAGTTACAGTTCATTTAAAAGAACTATTAATATAAGCAGCCACACTCAGTGGCCCTAATAAATGACAGGACTCTGGTGACAGAAACTTTTTCCCATTCATAAATACGTATCCCGTGACCTAAAGCTTTTGATCATTGCAAAAAGAAACCTGAGCCACGAGGATGTAGAAAATCATGGACTGTGTATCACTCCACAGTATTTACAAACCCCCTGGAGTCCTTGTAACAGTATTTCCTTAAGACACACTAGATGATGGAAATATAAGTTAATGAATACATGCTCATTTTCTGATGCCCCTACCATCCATAGAAAAAATACAGACTACACATCCTCCTGCTTTCCCTATTATCTCCTTTGGTGTGGATTTTTTTTTCCCTCCAATAACTTTTATACCAAATCTCAACTTTCTATATTAAAGTCTTTACTTTTTCAAAACATCTCTTTTCCCACAAAAATACATGGACCGGAAACTGCAAGGACTTATTTATTGCTTCTAAGCTGACAGTCTACCATGCCTTAATTAATTTTGAGACTAATTTTTTTGTTTGTTTTGAGCTTGCAATGCCTGGTGCAAGCATGAGAGAGGCTCAAACATTAGTAAGGAGCATGGTCTTTGAGCTAGAAGGACTTGTCTTGAATCCTGATCCTGTCTTACATCACTTGCTAACTTTGTAATCAGCAGGCCTCAGTTAACTCACGAAGGGAAATGATAAAAGTGTCTACATTATAGTTTTGGAGGGTTCACGTTATTTATGTATGTTAACTGAATTTATGGGAAACAATTAAAACAATGGCAGATATATAGTAAGCAATATTCAACTGTTTATGTAGAAAAATCAGCCCCTGAGAACCTGGCTTGGTGTTCACTCCTTAGCCATGGTGTTCTGTTGGACAGAAACAATTTTTCATGACACCAACATCACACAGGGCCAGTGGGTGGTCATGGTGGAACGAAGCATAAACAAGATCACAGGACAGTTAGTTCTCCCTCCTCTCACTTGTAGTTCTCAAAAATGACCAGAATGGGCCAGATGTGGTGGCTCATCCCTGTAGTCCTAGCACTCTGAGAGGCCGAGGCGGGAGGATCGCTCAAGGTCAGGAGTTCAAGACCAGCCTGAGCTATAGTGAGACCCTCTCTTTACTAAAAATAGAAATTATCTGGACAACTAAAAAAATATATATATATAGAAAAAATTAGCCGGGCATGGTGGCATATGCCTGTAGTCCCAGCTACTCAGGAAGCTGAGGCAGAAGGATCGCTTGAGCCCAGGAGTTTGAGGTTGCTGTGAGCTAGGCTGATGCCATAGCACTCTAGCTCGGGCAACAGAGTGAGACTCTGTCTCAAAAAAAAATGACCAGGCCGGGCGCGGTGGCTCACGCCTGTAATCCTAGCACTCTGGGAGGCCGAGGCGGGCGGATTGCTCAAGGTCAGGAGTTCAAAACCAGCCTGAGCGAGACCCCGTCTCTACCATAAAAATAGAAAGAAATTAATTGGCCAACTAATATATATATATAAAAGATCAGCCGGGCATGGTGGCTTGTGCCTGTAGTCCCAGCTACTCGGGAGGCTGAGGCAGGAGGATCGCTTGAGCCCAGGAGTTTGAGGTTGCTGTGAGCTAGGCTGACGCCACGGCACTCACTCTAGCCTAGGCAAGAAAGCGAGACTCTGTCTCAAAAAAAAAAAAAAAAAAAAAAAATGACCAGAGTGTATGGGAATGCAACATCCTGAGATAAGGGTGGAGCTGGCTGGAAAACTTGAGTTCTATTCCATTCCCTCCCAAACCTCCCCCCAAAACACAGAATGTTATTTAATGCTTTAGCTCAGCATGTCATGTTTCCCCTGGGGTATATATCCTGGGACCAGCCACCTTTTGGGGTGCTTAAGTGTCATGCAAGTGAGGCATGTGTAGTTGAGGCTCCATCTGCTCCAGAGAGCCTTCTGAGCCTTGAGGAATCAGTTCACAAAGAATCGTGTGTCATAAACCTGCTCCATGTAACTTACTACGTGCATGGGTGTCCTCACTGCACTCAGACTAGTGGTAACTAGCACACAGTGAACCCGGTTCACTAGCACTCTGTAATCGTGTCATTACACAGAATAAAAGGAATTTTGCAAACCACAAAATGATGAAATATTCTCCTATTCTAGCTAATAAAACTGGCTTCTGCTTCTTCACAAATCAATTTTAGCTCAAGTCCATGCTTCCTGGCTTCTAGATGAGAACTATTAAAATTTCCAATCATAAAATTACATTCACTTCCTGTATCAGAAGTTCCCAAAGTGCATCCTCAGGCTCAATGATTCAGTAGGTTTGACGGGATTCAGGAGCGCTGTTATAGTCATGATTATGGTGAAAGGACAAAGATTACAGTCAGCAAAGGGAAAGGGAATTAAGGTGAAGTTTAGGAGAAGTCAGGCAGAGGCTTTCAGTTGTCCTCTCAGTGGAGTCAAGAGAGGCAATGATGTGTGACAACTTGTGAAGTGTTGCCAGTCAGAGAAGCTCATCTGAGGCTAGGTGTCCGGGGATTTTATTGGAGGTCAGTCATGTAGCCATGCAGCATCGAGATGACGGACATTAGCTACGTAGTCTCCAGCTTGTCTCAGATCAAACACATACAGCCGTGTCTGTGGCCTCAGGCATACAAAAACAAACATTCACCGTAAGTCATATTGTTAGGATAATCTATCTGGTCAAAGACCAGTGCTTTTGGCCGGGCGCTGTGGCTCACGCCTGTAATCCTTGCTCTTGGGAGGCCGAGTCGGGCGGATTGCTCAAGGTCAGGAGTTCAAAACCAGCCTGAGCAAGAGCGAGACCCTGTCTCTACTATAAATAGAAAAGAAATTAATTGGCCAACTGATATATATATAAAAAAATTAGCCGGGCATGGTGGCGCATGCCTGTAGTCCCAGCCACTCGGGAGGCTGAGGCAGGAGGATCGCTTGAGCCCAGGAGTTTGAGGTTGCTGTGAGCTAGGCTGACGCCACGGCACTCACTCTAGCCTGGACAACAAAGTGAGACTCTGTCTCAAAAAAAAAAAAAAGACCAGTGCTTTCTATGGAAAGTACAGGGTTTCAGCAACCAGAGCCTTCTGAATTAACTTTAATATAAACTTCCTGACAACATCCAACCTAGTGCAAAGCCTCCTTCCTTGAAGCCACCCCAAGTCACCTAAAGAAAATCCAATGTAACATGCAGTTTATGAGATGTCCCATTGTTCCCCATGCTATGCAGTCAGTCCACTGAAATAAGCCAACAAACCTAACTTTGTTCAAGTGCAAGTGTGTTTCTCATGGTTTTTGTCTGGTGGGCATTGACACAACCAATATTTAATCTTTTCTTCTTATGAAGAAGTCATTTTAATGAGAAAATTGTTTAACATTAAAAGAATTTTTAAAATCACATAAAAAGTTCAAAATTGTTTAACACTATGGCCTCAGACCTAACATGTTTAAAAACATAAAATTATAAAATTGATTTGACAATTCATAATTGTATCAGAATACTTTGACATATCCTTTCTCAGTACATGAAAAATTAAGTTAAAAATTTAAGTACAGAGCAAATATAAAAACAGTTCTAGGAATTTTCTAAGAAATATATACAGAACCTTGTGTTTGGCATACAAAAATGTAGATTATTTTCCAAATTTAAAAATGGTAATTACTTAACACATACTGAGTTTATTGTTTAGAGATTGCATTCCTCTCTGTAGAACAGAAAACTCCTACAATCTGCTTCATATATCTACAAGGTGTCTATTACTCATATGGAATTGTCCAGAAACAAAAAGTACAGGGTAAATGCAACCACTCAACATTGCAATCAGGAAACAAAGTCCTGTGTGTTTTCTGATGCCACATGCCACAAGTGTAACTTTCAGGGTGGAGCCAAGAACACAGAGCCACTAGTCACATGTAACAAGATATTCAATACACAAATTAGACCTAGAACAAATTTGGTAAGAACTAGAGAAAGGGGAGTCAGAGCAACAGTGGTAGTCATCAGCCACAAAAGTACAAACAAGTGGCTTGTGTGGGCATTGTAGAAGGATGAGCATGGAAGTAGATCTATGTCAGGAGAGTTACTGGAGATGTCTATGGAAGTCACCAACAATGGGGGTATGGTGTTTGGTTTGTGGACATCATTTATTGGTGGGCCCAGAAAGCAGGAAAAACAGCTGGAAATGGGTGTCTGTCAAGCCCTTATGCACCTTATATGTTTATCTCTCTGTATGGTAGCTCCAAAAACTAAGTATGATGTAGTATTCAACTCTTAATTTGCAACAATATAAGGAAGAGATTCTGTGAAATGTAGAACATGTACCCATGTTGAAAGGGTAATCTTGCACCATACATCTACTCTAGATTTTATCATCTTTAAGCAACAAGTTCTATCTTTTTAATATAAAACTTGGTGTCCAGGCCGGGCGTGGTGGCTCACACCTGTAATGTAATCCTAGCTCTCTGGGAGGCCGAGGTGGGCGGATTGCTCTAGGTCAGGAGTTCGAAACCAGCCTGAGCAAGAGTGAGACCCCGTCTCTACTATAAATAGAAAGAAATTAATTGGCCAACTAATATATATCGAAAAAAGTAGCCGGGCATGGTGGCGCATGCCTGTAGTCCCAGCTACTTGGGAGGCTGAGGCAGTAGGATCGTTTGAGCCCAGGAGTTTGAGGTTGCTGTGAGCTAGGCTGATGCCATGGCACTCACTCTAGCCTGAGCAACAAAGGGAGACTCTGTCTCAAAAAAAACAACAACAAAAAACTTGGTATCCAATTCTCAGCCAAGAGCTAGGATAAACAGAAAACAGCAAAAGAAGAAAATTAGTCAGATAAGGGTGTCCTCATTCAACAGCCTGGTGTTTAGCAGTTCTTCCCAGGACAATGAAATATTGTGCCTAGTAACTAGAAGAAACTGAATGTACATACTAAAGACTAACCCTCACAAATAATGTGTTAGAAAGGAGGAAAGATAGGATAAGTATCAGATATATAAATTCCAGTATCTGTGCTGTTAGGCCATAAATAAAGTCCTAATGATAAAGTATCATTAACATAATAGCTACATGTCATAATAGCTAATGAAACTTAGAAATAAATATATCTAAAATCCCAACAGTTGCATATTAGCAACACACTTCCAAAAGATGAGTCTGAAAAACTTTATATTGCAAATCGGACAATTTTTGCATAAGTAATTCATCATTAAAACTATATATATATACCAAAAGTTATATAATTTGACTGACCAGATATGTAATAAAATGGTACCCCCAAAAGATATATCTCCCAAGAACCTGTGAATGCAACCTTATTTGGAAAAAGGGTCTTTGCAGATGTAATAATTAAGGTTCTCAAGATCATGATGGATTAGGGTGGACCCTAAATCCAATGCCTTATAAGAGAAGGGGATAAAACTCTTAGAGGAGAAGGATATGGGAAGATGGAGTGAGAGATTGGAATGATGCATCTACAAGCTAAAGAACACCAAGCATTGCTGGTAGCCACCAGAAGCTTGGAGAGATCAGAGTCTCCCTGGGGATGTCCAAAACAAACCAACCTTAATGACACCTTGATTTCAGACTTCTAGCCTCTAGAATTATAAGAGAATAAATTTGTGTCATTAAGCCACCAATATAGCAGCAATTTGTTATAGCAGCCCTTGTAAAATAACACTTAAAGGAATACTTATCTCCTAAGTGTTTTTCTCAAACAGAACCCGAAATAATGTGCTAGAGGTCTACTTTAAGCATAAGGCACTAATAAAGCCAACACTATATTTAAGACCTTTACAAAAATTTTCTAACCATATGAAATTTGTTGTGTACATTAAGTAATCTTCATGAAAGCTTTCCCATGTTACTTACTAACATAGGGTTTTCCCTCCTGTATAAGTTCTTATGTGTTTTTTTAAGGATGGGGACTACAAAAGGCCTTTCCACATTGCTTATATTTTGATGGTTTCTCTTCATTGTGAATTCTTACATGTCTTTGTAAGGATGAGAGTCTACTGAAGGTTTTTGTACACTCTTTACATTCATAGGGTTTCTCTCTACTGTGAGTTCTCAAATGTCCTCGAAAAGATGACGACCAACTGAAGGCCTTCCCACATTGTTTACATGTATAGGGTTTCTCTCCAGTGTGAATTCTCACATGTGTTCTAAAGTATGAAGGACTACTGAAGGCTTTCCCACATTCATTACATGCATATGGTTTCTCTCCAGTGTGAGTTCTCACGTGTCCCTTAAAGGATGAAGGAGAACTGAAGGATTTTCCACATTGTTTACATTCATAAGGCTTTTCTCCAGAGTGTGTTCTCATGTGAATCCTAAGGTCTGAGGGCCAACTGTAGGCCTTCCCACATTCCACACATTTGTATGCTTTCTCTCCAGTGTGCATTCTTGCATGTATGATCAGGTAAAAAGAATGAAGAAAGGCTTTCCCACATTCCTTACATTCATAGGCTTTCTCTGCACTGTGAACTTTCATGTGTTTTCTAAGGGAAGAGGGAGAAGAGAAGGATTTCTCACATTCTTTACAAGAATAAGGTTTCTCAACAGTATGAGTTTCTCTATGTGTCCAAAGGTTTGAAGGAGATCTGAAGGTTTTACCACACTTTTCACATTCATAAGGTTTCTCTCCAGTGTGCGTTCTTATGTGTACTCTAAGTTTAGAGAAGTATATAAAGGCTTTTCCACATTCTTTACATTTATAGGGTTTCTCTTCAGTATGAGCTCTTACATGTGCCCTAAAGGATGAGTAACAAATAAAAGTTCTCCCACACTCCTTACATTGATAGGGTTTTTGTCCATGTTGAGATGATGCTATGTGACTCTTTAGGGATGAAGTATTTCTGATGGCTTTTTCAAACTTATTGTTTTTGTGGGATTTTACTCCAGTAGAAAGTCTCTTATGCACATTAAGTTTTGGAATCTGGTGGAAGGTTTCTCCACATAGATTTCTTTCATTATTTTCTGGGGGTATCTCCACCACATGACTTCTGTTGAAAAGAGGAAACATATTATCAATTTTTTGTTAATGATTTGATGATGGCTATTAATGATTAATATGATTACATTCACCATTTCCAGTGAATGTGTGTGTCTTTTGACCTCTTGGAATTGTTTCAAAGTGATATGAGCTGAATGCTCTGACAGAGGGCTCAACCACAGGTATCATTTTCAGTTTTTTCTTAAACTGTTTTTTTCTTCTTAATAATTATTTACAAGTAAACTATGTCTCAATCCACATCTGCATCACTTTTATAAAACTGATGAAAATTTTCTGTGAATGCTTCATATCCCCCATATCAACATGCATATGCATACACACACACACACACACACACACACACACACACACAAATTGGCATGCCAATACTCTCTCCTGAGACATTACTTTCTCTTATGCAAATGTCACTCACCTCAAATGTGTCCCCTGGTTCTTATGCTGTTCTTCAATGTCATAACCTTTCCAGCTTTCTCCTAAAATGAAGAACCAGAAATCATTTTTTTATGAATCATAGTATATTCGGTCCACTTCATATTTCTTTCCCAAATATATAGTGCAGAGGATTTTACCCAATAAGTTGTGTGTTATAATATAAAACAAATGGTAACAAATTTTTTTTTCTTTGGAAAGAACTGGTAGGATGAAGGCAAGAAAATAAGTAGGGAACATGTAAATTCCTTTTCAAACAGTGATCCAAAAATAAATTTTATAAGGAAGAATGTACTTTCTAGCAAAAAAGACTTTGAGGAGTTTTAGCTGTTTCAGGAATTTAACAGTAATAAGAACTAGAAGACAAAATGGTAGACAATATACTAAAAATACTTCCAAGAACATTGAGACAAATCAGAATGCATATGCCTTGTTGTCAGGAAAGTAACTGGAAAGGAAATGAACAAATCCATCTGCCCAGATCTTAACTTTAGACAAGGAAATATAAATGGTCTTTCCCTTGCAATAAGGACATTTTGAGAGGACAGATGAAAATCAAACAATGAAGCCAAGGAATCTGCCAAATTCACCTTCCATAGTAAGAAGATTCATTTATTTTGTTCATTAATATTTCCAAATGTACTGTTCCTCAACAAGGACTGTTCCTCTAAGGCACAGAGTTATAACCCTTCAGGAGGCCAAAAGCATTTAAGAGGAAAAGTAGGCTTATGGAGTAGTAGTCCATGAGAAAACTTTAGACGATGCGTTCCATAAGTAATGTGACCACATCTGTCTTAGTTAGCAGTAAATTCCCACTGTTCAGCCCCAGTTTGGGGACAAGCTCAATAGCCAGGGAATACTTGTACTCTAAATGACTAAGTGAAGGAATGTCGTCACCCTTACCTACTGAGGCCAGGTTCCTGAAGGTTTCCAGCATCACATCTCTGTAGAGGTTCCTCTGGGCAGAATCCAACAAAGCCCATTCCTCTGGGGTGAAGTCCACAGCCACATCCTCAAAGACCACTGAGTCCTGAAACATGGAACAAATTCAGGTTCAGTGAGAAACCGTTCTCTACCATGTGTGCGTGAGGGTGAGGCAGCCCGCACTGGAGGACTGAGAATCAACTCAGCAAGTTCACGCGTGGTTCTGTGGCCTCCCATCTACTCGAAGGCTCCATCACCCAGTTATTCCCCACCTATTTCAGCACCCTCTTCTGCAGTGAGCCCATCCTGCCTCAGATATTTAATATCCTCTCTGATGAACTTATCTCTGCGGTCTCACTGTGACTACTTCCACTCTTCCACACTTCTTCCCATGTGAAGGGGCCAGAAAAGACCATAATACACTGGCGAAATGAAGGAAATGCTGTGCAAATGAAAGTTATTTCTTTTAAAACACCAGTTCCTTATGACAAAAATGATTTCATCTTCTTCATTTGCCCACTATAGCTCTCACCGTGACAGGCAACAAGGGTCAGGCTGAATGAGGTTTGTTTGTTTGTTTTTTTTTTTTTTTTTGAGACAGAGTCTCACTTTGTTGCCCAGGCTAGAGTGAGTGCCGTGGTGTCAGCCTGGCTCACAGCAACCTCAATCTCCTGGGCTCAGCGATCCTATTGTCTCAGCCTCCCGAGTAGCTGGGACTACAGGCATGCGCCACCATGCCCGGCTAATTTTTTGTATATATATTTTTAGTTGGTCAATTAATTTCTTTCTATTTCTGGTAGAGACAGGGTCTCGCTCAGGCTGGTTTCGAACTCCTGACCTTGAGCAATCCGCCCGCCTCGGCCTCCCAGAGTGCTAGGATTACAGGCGTGAGCCACCGCGCCCGGCTGAATGAGGTTTTAATGAATGAAAACACTTCGAGGGTCTGGGAGCATTTCCTTCCTGACCCCTCCACCAACAACTTGATTCCCAGAGGCCTGATTATGCCCAACCTTCAACAAAGGCCCTGAGATAGATACATTTCCTTGAAGAACCCCAATCCTTATAAACGGACAGACCTATCTGGTAGAATAAGAATATTCTTTATGAGGAGCATGAATATTTACGTATTTGTGACTTGTTTTTCTATAAAGCAGCGACTCTCCTTTCTCCACCTCCTCTTCTAGGAGACAGGCAGTGTATTGATGAGTTAGGCTCCAACAAGAGAAAGGAAGCACAAAGGTTCAGACCTACCACAATCCCACATTCAGGGGCCTGGGTGCTGCAAGCCACCAGTTACAGGTGACAGCTCCCTCAGCACACAGACTGTGGCCATCAGATCCCAGAACAGCCCTGTCTCCTCCAGAAAAGAGTGCTCCTTCATGCCTGGGAAGAAAATATCATAAGTCCTAGTGTAGAAGTAAGTTAATTGAAGTCCAGAGAAGTTTGGCTGTGAATTTGCTAAGATTAGAAATTCATAACGGGATCAGGATGTTCTTCCAGAAGAACATCCACTCCCACTGTCTGAACATTTGGAGGTACGACTTATGAACCAAGCTCCTGGGAGCTCTACACACAGTAACCATTGCCAACCCCCTTGGCATGCAGACAAGCATCACTCCCCCACCCCTGAGCATGGAATCTGATAGCAGGACCCCCAGAAAACCTGGTCTCTTAGAAAACACATCATCCTCTTGGCTTCTACATGCAGAGGTGCCAGTACAGGCTGCCACACTGCAACACAGGTGCTGCAGTTTGCCTGCACAATAAACAGCCAGTAGAACTAGAATGCTCCAGAATGGGACACTCTGCTTGTGAGGTCAGTGAGTGAGGTCAGATGCCTGGGCATCCTTAATTACTCTTGGTACACTGGAATCCAAAAGTTCTCTAACAATAACTTTCTACAGATAAAATTCAACCAGCTCCTCCACTGCTATGCGGCAGGTGACATTTGAAAGCCATGAAGCCCATAACATTCTCCATCACAACAATAGTAATAAAATGTGCTATTGAGCACCCCTGTGTGAGATGTTTTGCACATAAATTCCCACACATTAGCTTATTCATTTAGCCTCATAAATCTTCCAAGTATACATATCATTATAATCAATATATAGCAGAAGAAACTTAAGACACAGTGAATTATTAACATGCTCAGTGTTACCCAATTAGAATGTTGCAGGTCTGCTTGCCTTTGAAGCTTAACTCCCAATAGCTGCATTTCTGCACATACCTCATGGTATTATTATGGCTACTACTCAACATGAATTACAGATGATCTAGGGCAGAAGTCAGCAAACTTTGTAAATGGACAGTGCATTGTTTAGGGTTTCTCAGTCATGTGGTCTCTGTTGCTACTGCTCAACTCTGTGGCACAAAAGCAGCCACAGACAACATGTAGAGGAATGGATGTGGCTGTGTGTCAATAAAACTTTATTGATATAAACAGGTGGCAGGGTAGAATTGGCCTGTGGATCATAATTTGCCAATCCCTAATCTACAGAAATCTCGTCAAATAAGAATACAATGCAGATCATATATATAATCCATATTATCAAAAGCAGTATTGGAATTAACTTATTTATATTTATACTAACCTTATATTTAATGGTATATTTTATTTATCTATTAAATACAAATGTCATTTCAACATGTACCCAATAATTCTTGAGATAGTTTATATTCTTTTCATCACACTAAGTCCTAAACGTCTGGTATGTGTTTTGCACATAGAACCCAGGCCAGTTTTGACTAGCTGTATTTTAAGAGCTCAACAGTCACATGTGGCCAGTGGCTGCTGTCCTGGACAGTGCAGATCTAGACCCTGTAGAGACTCAAAAAATGAAACTTCTCTTCAGACATCCCTGGGCTCCTTCTACTGGAGCCCTGTGTCCCAAGCAAGTTGTTCCTCCATGCCTATAACTCTCTGGCTCATTCATTTGTTAAAACCAATTTAGTTGACATTTAGACAGTTCCTACCATATGCATATGCTATAGAGATACAGCACTTAAAAGGAAAAATTTCTGAACCATATGATTCTCAAATTCTTAGGGGAAGGGCAGTAAATCAGATATAATATAGGTAATAGGGTGAGCACTATAAATAAAGCACAGGACAGTGAGGGCCTTAGAGTGAGAAACATATGAGCAAACAGATCTAGCGCAGAGTCAAACAAAAACAGTAAAACAACCAGCTGAGGTCACACTGGAAATGGATACTTGCATTTGTTATTTGTTTTTTATTTTTTAATGTCACTGCATTTTTCAACTCTAAAAATTAGTGTCATAATTACACAAAAATCCCAGGAAAGGTCTCAAGTGTTTCTCAGCTTCACCAAGTCCTAACTGAGAGGCAACAGAATCAAAGGAGATGGCTATTGTCCCTCATGCCAGCCAAGGGCAGAAATATTGACTCCCAAAAGGAAGGATGGAGCAGTATAGACGGGCTAAAAGTGAACTCAAGATTTTGGAAAATGAACAGTACCATAAAGGAAAAAAGTGTAGAAACAAAAGTGGAGGGCAAAGTTAATGAAATAAAAATAGGCTAAATAAATATATATATCTTTTGAAAACAGATCAAATCGGTACACCTTTGGCAACGTTCTTCAAGAAAAACAAAACAGGAACTAATAAAGTTACAAACGAAAAGTATGCTAATTAGGATGTTGCAAGGATTAAACGTGACAGGAGAGGAATGATCTAAATGTTATCTAAAATGGCCAGGCGCAGTGGCTCACGCCTGTAATCCTAGCACTCTGGGAGGCCGAGGCGGGCGGATTGCTCATGGTCAGGAGTTTGAAACCAGCCTGAGCAAGAGTGAGACCCCGTCTCTACTATAAATAGAAAGAAAATTAATTGGCCAACTAATATATATAGAAAAAAAAATTAGCTGGGCATAGTGGCACATGCCTGTAGTCCCAGCTACTTGGGAGGCTGAGGCAGCAGGATTGCTTGAACCCAGGAGTTTGAGGTTGCTGTGAGCTAGGCTGACACCACGGCACTCACTCTAGCCTGGGCAACAAAGTGAGACTCTGTCTTAATCAATCAATCAATAAATAAATAAATAAAATCTAAAATGTTAAAATATGAGGACTGCCATAGTATTCCGCAGTTGAAAATAAAATAAAAGGGTGTTTTAAAATATTCACACACAGGAAACAAAAATCTCAAATTGTTTTATAGGCCAGTTTTACTAATTATTAAAGAGATTGATAATTATAAATGTAGGAAGTAATTACTTTTTTAGAGACAAGCCGAGAGCTTAACAGTATAACTTTTAAAAATTAAATCTAATATCATTAACAAACATAAATGCAAAAGTCTGGGCCAGGCGCAGTGGCTCACGCATGTAACCCTCGCACTCTGGGAGGCCAAGGCAGGAGGATCGCTCAAGGTCAGATGGAAACCAGCCCGAGCAAAAGTGAGACCCTGTCACTACTAAAAATAGAAAAATTGGGCTGGGTGTAGTGGCTCATGCCTGTAATCCTAGCATTCTGGGAGCCCGAGGTGGGCAGATTGCTTGAGGTCAGGAGTTCAAAACCAGCCTGAGACCCCATCTCTACTAAAAATAGAAATTAATTGACCAACTAAAAAAAATATATATACAAAAAATTAGCTGGGCATGGTGTTGCATGCCTGTAGTTCCAGCTACTCGGGAGGCTGAAGCAGTAGGATCGCTTGAGCCCAGGAAATTGAGGTTGTTTTGAGCTAGGCTGATGCCACGGCACTCACTCTAGCCTGGGCAACAAAATGAGACTCTGTCTCAAAAAAAAAAAAAAAATAGAAAAATTGGCCAACTAAAAATATATAGAAAAAATTAGCCGGGCATGATGCCACATTCCTGTAGTCCCAGCTACTCAGGAGGCTGGGGCAGGAGGATCACTTGAGTTTGAGGTTGCTGTGAGCTAGGCTGACGTCATGGCACTCTAGCCCGGGCAACAGAGTGAGACTCTGTCTCAAAAAGAAAAAAAGAGTCTATAAAAGACATTAGAACCCTAAATGGAATAATGAATAATATGCATAATAAAGCACAACCAGGAGTGTATATTCAGCACAACTTGAATCTATGTTCTTGGGTAAAAAAATAAAGTAAAACATTTAAAAAGCACAACAAAGCTCATTTTATTCCTGGAATGCAAAAGTGTTTAGAAATTGATTCAGAAATTACATTTTACCACATTAATGAAAAACCTTAATTCATGTCCTTGGACCCAAAAATATGAATGTTATGTCACTATCATTAATAGATATCAAAATTTAATACATTACAAGTAGAAGGAATGTGGCTAGTTGGGGAAGAGGGTGCATAAAAACATCTACTGCAATGTTAAATGAAAATTTTGAAATAGTAAACAGTTTCTTGTCAAGAAGACAAGGACGGATGCACAGTGTGTTTATGCTACTTCAGGACCCTGAATTCTGAGGTCCTAGTGAGTAAACTAAAGAAACTAAAAGAAATGAAAGGTAAAATGAACAGAAGTGTTGAAAATCTGCAGATATTTTGCATGTAGATTTGGAGAACTTACAGATGAATAATTAAAATCTATTTTGCACTTAATGAGGACACTGGTTAAAGGAACAATGCTCAAAAATCCACTTCTATGTATTATTAATAGTATTTTAAAAGATACCACTTCAATCGACATCGATATTAAATGCAGAGTCAGAAGTCTAACAAAGGTTTTGTAAAACATTTATGAAGAAAACAGTCAAACATTACTGGGAGAAATTAAGGAAGATCAAAATTAATACAGAGACATACCAAGTTCATGGATTGGAAAGCTACATATTGTAAGGCTATAAATCCACCTTTTGAATCCATCTACAGATTCAAAGTAATCCCAGCTCATCCTTTATCAAAGTGCTGATTCTATTCCTAGCTTTTTGAGAAACTCAATCCCAGGGCACCAGGGTCCCTCCGTTTCATCAAAAATAACTTGAGTGCACAGTATGTGCCAAACACTTGCATGCAGTAAGCCGATGAGAAGTAAAAAGCTCTCCTCTTTTAAAGCCTTATGGCAGGGGTCCTCAAACAGCAGCCTGCCACCTAGGACATTTATCTGACACGCTGGGTGTTTTTGCCACTGCTGCCTGTCCTGCTTAGCAGCCGACTCCTCCCGGGCCCACAGTGCGCATGTGTGGAATGTGCATGCACTCTCCAACGGTCTGAGGGACAGTGAACTGGCCCCCTGTTTAAAAAGTTTCAGGACCCCTGCCTTATGGTCTAGGAAACTTGGTAAGTCAGACAGTCAAAACAAAATGAAATCATGTGTTTTCTGTGGAGGGGATACGTGCTGTGGTGAGGAGGGAAGACAGCAAACTCCAGAGGATGAAGACAGCGGGAATGAAATGTGCAGAATTAATTATGGTGTTTAGAGTAAGCTTCGTGGAAAAGGAAAG
Source organism: Microcebus murinus (assembly GCF_040939455.1). Lineage (NCBI taxonomy): Eukaryota > Metazoa > Chordata > Mammalia > Primates > Cheirogaleidae > Microcebus > Microcebus murinus. The sequence continues at coordinate 6,392,240 of NC_134130.1, read as the reverse complement.
ACTAGGACCAGACTTGTAGGTTGAGAAAAGATTCTTCCAGATGAAGGCAAGAGCCACAGCACCGACCCTAAAGTGGGAGTGGGCCTTGGACGCACGATGCCAGGTAGTAATTATTTCCATTCTACCCAATTATTCCTAAACAATCACATTTGCACACGTCTGGTGTTACAAGTCTCATCTCTTAGGATTCAGCATTAATTTCTGAAGTCAAGATAACAGGACACAGAAAATCCCAAATTCTCCGGAGACTCTGCACAGGAGAGTAACTGATGTTTTTGTGAATCTTTGTAATTCACCAACCTATCTCCCTCGCTCGTTTTGTAAAGTCGTATTCATTTTTTCTGCAGCCACACTGGAAGGGAGATTTTTTCTATTTTTTTCCGAGATTCTCTCCCCCAGTAGCGTTCTCAAGGCCAAATCCTGGAATCCCATTGGTTGGCACTCAAAAGAAAAGGCCAGATCTGAGAAAGTTAGCCCCTAGAGAACCGTGAAAGAGTAAATTTCTGTTCTTTCTAGCCACCCAGTTAGTGGCCATTTGTTACAAGAGTCCCAGGACACAAAGTCACAACCTCCCAACTGATCGTGTCCCCGCCGTGTGTCTGACGCGCACTTTGCTTTTCGAATCCTTACACTCCCTCCCAGGTGTGGGGTCCTCTCCTGTCTTGGTTACCGTTTCCTCCTTGTGTGAGAGCCCAGGGCCCGGAGTCACCCGTCTTCCCCCCTTACTACCAGCACCTTGCAGGTGAGAGGAGACTAACCACCGTGTCCCCAAGAAGGACACTGGACTTAGGGGAGCACGTCTCCGCGTGCCCCAGCGGTGGGCTGTTCACATGGGGGGGGTCCTCGCGATTCCTCCAGCCCCGGGGACCCCCACCAGCCCCGCGCTGTCCAGCGGGGCAGCCCGGCGGGTCCCCGAGCGCGGGCAGCTGAGAGGACACCAGCCCGGGCCCGACCCGCCGCGGCTCCGGGATGCCCGTCCCGGGAAGGCCCCGGGGGAGAGACCGGGAATGTCCCCGCGGGACTGGGGCTCCGGCCGGGCGGAGGGACGCAGGGACCAAAGCCCCGGAGAGAGACGTCGGCCGGCTGCGCACGCACAACGTGCGGGACCCGCGGGCCCGGGAGCGCGGGGGGCGGCCCGTGAGGAGCGGGCAGGGTCCGGGGTCCCGGGCGGAGGCCGGACGACCAGTTTCGGGGTCGGGCTCGGGGGACCGGCTTCCCCCGCCCTGGAGGCCTCGAGAAGCCGGGCGGCCCGGACCACCCCGCGGCCGCCTGACCGGGTCCCGGAGCCTCCCCGGGGGTCTGGCCCTCGCGCGGCCTCCCCGGCTCCGCGACTCACCATGTCCCGCGGCTCCTGGCGCTGCGGGGCGGCTCGGCGGCCCGTGACGGGAGCGCGCCGGGCACCAGGACGCCTGCGCCGCCGCTCGGGGACAGCGACGGCCCGCCCCCCGAGCCTGATTGGACAATGGTCCAGGCCCTCCCCGCCCCCTGAACGCTGATTGGGCAGTGCTCCAGGCTTAGACACCTCTGATTGTGCAGTGTTCCGCCGAGTGACAGACGGGCGTCCCTCGGCTAAGCCGGGCGGAAATACGGGGTCTCGGGCGCTGCCCTTACCCACTCCGCTTCCTCCCCAGGCCGGGACAGAGGTCAGAGGACTTTCCACTTTAGGCAGAGCTTGGTCAGGCCCCGGGGCTTACAGCAGGGCGTCTACCCCTGCGTCCTCCTCCTGAACGCGGGGACGCAGGTGTGCACGGAATTCCAGACTCGGTTTTCCCACGGAGCGACCCCTTGTCCAGGGCAGGATGGGGCCAGGATGGAACTGGACAGGCCACGAGGACCTGGGGTCCTGCAGGGCCAGGGGTGGGCCTGGGGCTTTGGGGACCTCAGGGACAGCTGCAGGCCCTGTTACTCCATGTATGTGGCACCCCTACTCCCTGCTTGGAAAGTCTGCTGTCAGAGGTCTGGATAGATCCGCCACCACCCTGTCTCACCCTCAGATGCCAGCCGTCGATTACAAAATCGATGAGGTTTCGATGTAAGAATCCATCTCTCCTCCCTCTCCCTGGCACCTCCACTTTTACCCCTCGGTCTCAGTCTTAAGGTCAGTCTTCACACTGCCTTTTGAGAAGAGGCCCCAGAAGCAGTATCTTCACTTTTATTAATGGCCCTATTAGGAATCTCTAGGACGGGCGCAGTGGCTCATGCCTGTAATCCCAGCACTCTGGGAGGCCATGCATGGCGGGAGGATTGCTTGATGTCAGGAGTTCCAGACCAGCCTGAGCAAGGAGAGCCTGTCTCTACTAAAAATAGAACAAAATTGGCTGGGTTTTCTGGCGAATGCCTGTACTTCCAGCTACTTGGGAGGCTGAGGCAGGAGGATCACTTGAGCCCAGGAATCTGAGGTTGCAGTCAGCTGTGATGACGCCACTGCACTCTATCCAGGGCAACAGAGTGAGAGTCTGTCTCAAAAACAAACAAAAAATGAAAAAGAGAAAAGAAACCCAGGAATCTCTTCTTCGAATTCACACCCTCATCATTTTCTATGTGCTCATGTGGTGGTGGTGTCTCCCTGACCTAATTTAAGCACCACTGGGAAAGAAGCCTGTGGCCATTATTCTACCATCTTAGCACAAGACACACTGCCCTCTTATTAGAAACTAGAACAAATGGTTCATTGATGGTGACGGCCTATCTTGGTGTGAAACACCAGAAACAAGTTTATTTTTCTTGATACCTCTATTAAACTCCCCACTGGGGAATAGGTCTTTCCTTTCACGTGGGTAAAATCTCATGTAGATACCAGCATTTTGCCAGTCACTTTCAAATGCTGAAATTTCTCTGTTTCTATTGTGTTCATGGATTCATCCCAAATTTATATAAGCTTTTATTTATTTATTTTTTAAATCAGCAAAAGTGGCGATTCAGTTGCCTTAGAGATAGCATAGCTTTGTACATATCACAATTCTCTAGGGACACATACAAAAAGTGATCTAAAATTTCTTTCCAGTGCGCCTGGAAATTTTGATAAACACATCTATCTTTTGGTTGTTCTGAGTAGACTAGGGCTGCGGGGTTCCAAGTTGTCGCCAGCACTCGGCATCCAGGGAGTGTGGCGATTGCCTCATCTAAAGTGTGTCAAGCAAAAGGCACAGTCTGGAGTTCCCGCGCGCGTCCGGGAGGGGCCGCCAACTGCGAGGAGAGGCCGGTGTCCGCCTCTGGCCGGACCGAGTTTCCCCAGATGTGACGGTCCCCCCGCCTGCGGGGTCAGCCACTGGTGTTCGCGACGCGCCTGTCATTCGGACTGCAGGGGGCGGGGCGGAGTCGGAAGTTATCGTCCAATCAGGGATTCTGGGTTAGGCCCGGAAAAGCTACCCAATCAGAGGCCCCAGGAACTGACAACTGTCCAATCAAGGCCCTGGGGGAGGGGGAACCCGGGACTGCTTAGTTAGGTCTGAAGCACTGTCCAATCAAAGGCTTCGCCAAGGGGGCGGTGGCAAAAGAGTGCCAGAAGCACTGCCCAATCAGAGCGCCGTGAGGGCGGGAACTGGAGAACTGTCCAATCATAGGCGTCATAGGCACGCGCTCTGTCCAATCAGGCCCAGAGTACGGGACGTCGCTGCTTTCCCGCATGCCGGATCCCAACGTGCCCAGGTGTCCCCGACCCTGGCGCGCTCACCTGCACTGGCCGCGGAGCTCACCCGGGAGAGCCCAGGAGCGGGCGGGACGCGGTGAGTGCGCGGGGCCGAGGCGAGTGTGTTTTGGGGCGGTTCGCGGGCCGGCCTGCCCTGGTCCCACCTGGTCCCACACCTGGGGACTGTCGGGTGTGTCAAGCGCAGCCCTGAGGATTCCTTTACTGGGGCGGCAGGTTGGAGCAAAGGTGAGGTAACGTCTTCTGCTGGCCTTGGTCCTTCTGCTCAGCGGGAACAGGACGTTTCTCGGGTCTGCCCTTCGCCCTGAGTGCTTGCCTCCTGTTTCTCTGGGGGATCACTCGGGAATGTTCCCTGTCCCACTACAACCGCGGGGAAAGGCACGTCCGTGGTTACGTACCTAAAAGGAGAAGAAGAGATAGAGTGAAATGTTCCTAAAAACCGTAGTTACCCTTCCACACAAGGTGCAGATTGTGTGACAGTGTGTGTCCCTGTTCCATTTCTGTTCGTCTGGGCGTCACTAATGCAAATTCTCCAAAATGTGACCTGTACAACCGAGGAGTGTGCAAGTGAGAGTAACTTACACACAGTTTGTTGTCGTAAGGGTAGTAATTATGCAGTGTATGTTTTCTGATAAGGGTAAGCATTTTCCAGTGACTTAATGCTATAAAAAATGCCTTTGAATTTCCTTTTCTTATTTGAGCATGAGATGAAAGTCATGATTCTCCTGTCTCGGACACTGGGAGCGGGGTCTTGGTGTCACTTAACACATTGATTGTCACGAGAGTTGTATTTAACTCCCTCTGTTTTGCCCCCGGGGCCATGTGAGGCATATATAAAATCTTGTTGATGTTCTTATTTTTACAATTAATATTGATAATTTAATTCTAAAAACGTGGATTTAATGAATAGAAGTCAATAGAATTCGTTTTTCTATTTACATTTACCTTTAAATTACACTCAAAAGTTTTTATTCTGTTTTCATAATAAAACACACTGTGGCCCCAAAGAAAAGTTTCTGATTGTGTGTGCATAGCAGTCAATGTGTTAAAGTGAAGCAGGTGTCAGTGGCACTTGGGGCAGGGAGGCGTGGCCTGCACTCAGTCATTCCAGCTGCGTCTCGGGTGAGCCTGCTAGGAGGGCAAAGAAGGTGCAGTTGGGCCTTGCTCCAGCGCCTTCCTGGGCAGGGGACCTTCAAATGCTCAGAACAGCCACAGCATGAGCTGTTTGTGTCCAGAGAGGCTACAGATCTTTGCAACAGATGAGCTCGGGGGCACTTTGTCCCTTCTGAGGTTGCACTCCTGATTGCCTCCGAGCTGGTTCTAAACAGCTGGTTTGGGTTTTGCATTAAGGTTTAATTATATGGACACCAGTGGCCTCACCACTCAGGTAAGCAAACAGGTCTTGGGTATTTGTTAACATCTGTTCATCTCTCTCCTGTCTCCAGGGTAAGCACCGTCCAGATTCTAACTTTACCATCTGTTATTTGTCACCAAGCAGGGTTTTGTTTAATTTTGCCTCTCTTTAAATTTCAACCAGAATATTATCACCACCCCTGCCCACCCAAAGGCTTTTCCGTGGTTTTGTTGCCTTGGTCCTGTGCACACACGCTGGCACCCAAGGCTGTGGGTGCCCAGTTAGCTCATCCACCCAGGCCTTCTGGGGCTTGGCTTATTTCCAGTTGATTTTTTGATGTACTCAGCAATGCTACAACAGCCATACTTGCTTGTCTCCAAATGCAAAATGCATCCTAAGTTTCTACACTTGAGAGAAAAACTGTGGGGTTGTAGATTATGAATAAGTTTAACTTTACTAGGAAATGCTGGTGGAGGGTGTGAACTGACCGCCCCGCCCCCTCGTGACGATGTGTTTATTCCTTCCACGTGATCACCAGCACTTGCAATCATCTAATTAACTTCCGTCCATCTTGTGTATGAAACAGGATCTGCTTGTGATTATATATTGCTTTTTACTGGTTGCCATTGAATTTGAGCATTCTTTTCTGATGTGGTATTGCATCATCGGTAGCATTTCCTCACCTTTAATTCATCTATCTGCGTACTGCTTTCTTATGTTTCTCATTTCTTGGTATACTCTGGGCCTCGTGCCTTTGCATTGGCAGGTACTGCAAATACTCTCTCTCAGTTTGTGGTTTCTCTTTTCATTCCCTTTATTCTGTGCTGGTGAGGGGACTTTTCTTAATTTGAATAGAACTGAATTTGTCAATCTCTTCCTTTGTAGCTTATTGGTTTTTTTTTTTGTATATATATATATGCGCATATGTGAATACTGTACTTAGTCATAACACTTGACTTTTTCTGCTGAGTGCTCTTTTGACATTCTCAGTGAGATCTGCATTATATTATTGTACATGAAGTTGATATGAACATCCCTTATCCCCCATGGATAACTAGCTGTCCTTGCCCCAGGTGTTCAAATGTCCCTCATTTTGACCACTGTAGGTGACACTTGTTACACATTCATGCACCATGAATAGATGGTCCCATTTCAGAGATTTCCATTCCTTTTTATTGATGTATTTGTCCATCCTGTTGCTAATACCATCTTCTCCTAATTACTAGTGTGTGTGTGTGTGTGTGTGTGTGTGTGTGTGTGTGTGTGTGTTTGAGACAGAGTCTCGCTTTGTTGCCCAGGCTAGAGTGAGTGCCGTGGCGTCAGCCTAGCTCACAGCAACCTCAGACTCCTGGGCTCAAGCGATCCTCCTGCCTCAGCCTCCGAGTAGCTGGGACTACAAGCATGCGCCACCATGCCTGGCTAATTTTTTCTATATATATTAGTTGGCCGATTAATTTCTTTCTATTCATAGTAGAGACGGGGTCTCGCTCTTGCTCAGGCTGCTTTCGAACTCCTGACCTCGAGCAATCCGCCCGCCTCGGCCTCCCAGAGTGCTAGGATTACAGGCGTGAGCCACCACGCCTGGCCTACTATTGTGTTTTAAATGCCTTGATGTGTTTTAGAAAAGTCTCTTCATCTTGTTCTGTGGAGCATTAGCTATTCTTAGATATTTGTCTTTCATTTTAATTCTTAGAAGTAGTTTTTCATAAATTAAAAGCAAAACAGGCTGTTCTCTGTTGCTCTAAGAGATAGCCACTGCTCTGGCCATTAGAGGAAGCCTTCCTGCTGTTTGTTACTTGAATAAATTTGCTTTTGCTTTAAAAAAAAAAATGAAGCTGGTTTTGGATTTAATGGAATTTTATTAAAACCCTAGATCTATTTGAGAGCTCTTCTGTCGTGGTGGCAAAAAGTTTTCTTAGAATGTGTGCCCTCTTTCCATTCTACTTTGATGTCACTCAATGTTTTATAATTTTTCCATGATCATTTTATATCCTTCATTAGACACGCTTTAACACTTAAAATGTGTAGTAAGTTGAAAAGTTGTCATTTAAGATATTTTTATAGTCTATGTTATCTTCTAAAAAGCTTTTTAAACTGCTTGTTGCTAAGTAATTCAAATATGAATATACTGAGATTTAATTTTAGACTGCATTTGCATTCTGGAAGCTTACTAAACCCTGTCCTCTGGTTCTCTTCATGTTTCTATGGGGCTCCCCTATGTCACACTTTGAGCTGTGAACAGATACAACTTTCTTCTTCTGTTATAATTCTTACGTTTTCTCTGGCTCTGGATGGGCCTATTAGTGCAATGCTAGTAGGAGTGAGGTCATAGAATTCTTTTTGAACCTAATTGGGAATGGGTTGTACTTTATGTCATGTGTATGTTCTTTAAGGAACACTGCCTTTCATTGGACCTTTTGTCAAGCTGTGCTCGTCCTAACCTGCTAACAGATTTTACAGGGAGGCACTGCTGAGCAGTACATCTTTTTCTTCATCTTGTTCAGATGATTTTTCCTTTAATGTAGCATTGGGATAAATTACAAAAACTGATTTCATAATATTTCATCGTATAATATATAGAAAAATGCATAAATAATTGCACAATTAAGCAAAACATTCTAAAGTGAGATTCTGGGTAATGAGAGCCAGACCAAGACTCGGAGAAGCCTTCGGCCCAGACCCCCCGCTGGAGGGGACTGCCGGGGACAGGCCTCTCTCTGGGTGGGTGATGAGTGCGCGCGTGCACCCCCGAGCCCGTATCTGTGATTTCTGCGGGGCTGATTGTGACCACAGTGGCAGCGTACTGTGTGCACCGCTGTGACAGGTTTCTTGTTCTCACGGTGACGTTTTCCACGGAATGGGGGTTCAGTCACTTTTGTCGGTCTGTACTGCCCCCCTGTGGGACCACACCACTGTCACCTAGGATCCCGGCGCCTGTAGCCGCTGCGGAGCGCCGGGTTCTCCCATCGCGACCTGCGCTTCTGCAGACGCTGCGCGGGTGTCTTAAGCATTGGCTGTCGCGGCCTTGTCACCGTCGCCCCTGGCTTCCGGGGATGTCCCGGGACAGGACTCCTGAGACATTACCAGACATCGCAGCCAAGAAAAGAGTTTCTAAAGTTTATTCGGCTGTGCACAAGGGCGCCGGCACTGAGGGGGACAGTGTGGGCTTGGTTTCGTAGGGTTTTGTGAGGGCAAGGGTCCCGCCAAAGCACGCGGCTGAGGGTGCTTCTAGCGCCTGCGCAGCAGCGTCACACAGGACTTCCTGCGCGGGATGTAGCATTAGCATTTTAAGCCTGCACCCGGCGCGATTTTTGCTCTGAAGGTGAGGAAAAGGTTACTGCAAGTTGGAGCCTAACCTACCCGCGCCTCGGTGAGTCCCCGGCCCCTACGGCTGTGGCTGGTGGGTTGGGGCTCTTGCTTCTAGTCGGCTCCAAATCCAGCCGCAGCCAGAGCGGGGCCTCCGCCCTCCTGGACGCCGACGCAGGACACCGGCCGCCTGCCGTCTCAGGGTCTGGCTGCGTGGCTGCCCTTTGGGGGTGCCAACCCCCACCTCCACCCAAAATGGGCTCGGGAACAAAACGTTGAGTGATCGGGGCAGATCAGGGCGGGTGGGCTGGTCCAGGTGGCGCGAGGGGGCAGGGAGGGTCGGGGCCAGGCCCCTGTGGTGGCTGGCGGTGGGGCTGGGGGTGGTGGGCTTTGACCTTTCTGCTCACACCGAGGCAGGATGCGTGGCCCCCGGGGGCCTCCTTGTCTGGTCACCCGCCGTGGGGCAGGGGAGGAAGACGGTGAGGTTTGAAAAGCTGTTAACAGTCCAGCAACACAAACGGATCCGACCTCTCTATTCTTTTTTTTTGTATTTATTTATTTTTTTGAGACAGAGTCTCACTTTGTTGCCCAGGCTAGAGTGAGTGCCGTGGCATTGGCCTTGCTCACAGCAACCTTAAACTCCTGGGCTCAAGCGATCCTCCTGCCTCAGCCTCCTGAGTAGCTGGGACTACAGGCATGCGCCACCATGCCCGGCTAATTTTTTCTATATATATTAGTTGGCCAATTAATTTCTTTCTATTTATAGTAGAGACGGGGTCTCGCTCTTGCTCAGGCTGGTTTCGAACTCCTGACCTCGAGCAATCCACCCGCCTCGGCCTCCCAGAGAGCTAGGATTACAGGCGTGAGCCACCGTGCCCGGCCCTTGGCTGGTTCTCAAAAAATAGTGACCGGAAATGTGAATGAAGTGTTGGGGCCTTGAGTTTTATGCGACACAATGGCTCAACTCTGAATGGAAAGTTCTATCACAGATCCCCCAGCCTGTCCCCTCCTAAGGCTGGAATTAAATCCCTAAAAACCCAAATCCCTCTCTTGTTGCCAAAGCCAGCTACCCTCCTCCACCTCCTAACATCATCATCACTTACTTGTCCCTTGTCTTCCGTTTCTAAAAGCTACAGTATTTTAATTGTTTATGATTATTTCACAGACGTGTCCATTTGCCCATTGTTTTATTTTTCTGTCCTTCTGCTAATACTGTCTTGCTCAGACTAATAGTTTAAAAATCCTTGTCCTGTATTAGGTAAGCTTTCACCTTGTTCTTCAGAAAAGTTTGGCCATTTTTAGACATTTTTTTCTTCACATTAGGTTTGGAAAGTAGTTTTTTTTAAGTCCTAAAAAGTCTCACTTGAAGATATAATGGAATTTTATAAAGACTGTAAGTCTCTTGGGAGATCCAACATTTTGGTGACATAGAATTGTACTAAGAGCTTACACGACCTTTCCATCTTTGATATTACCTAATTCTTATTACCCAATTCTTATTACCCAATAATGTTTTAATTTCTTCATTGGGATCTTCTTTTTAATTTTTTTTGTAGAGTCAGGGTCTTGCCACACTGTCCAGGCTGGTCTCAAACTCCTAGGCTCAAGCAATCTTTCCATCTCAGCCTCCCAAGTACCTAAGACTCCACGCCCAGCTAGGGATCTTTCTATTCTTCACTAGACGTATTAAGTACTTACTAAACTTTGGTCTTTTCCCTACGTATATTAGTTTTTAAACATTAGTTTTCCAGCTATTGCTATTAAGTAAAAACATAATGCAGCTTCTTGGGATCTTGCTAAAATTCTTATTCTGTAATTATCTTTTTGTTCTGTTGGGCTTTTACATGCATAATTCTTAGAGGCATGCAAAAAGACAAGTTTTTCTTTTATAAATCTTATCAATTTGTTTTCTAGTGGCAGTGGATCTAGTATGTTGATTAGGGCTCAGGTAATGGGCATCTTCATTGTGTATCTAATGTTTTTGAGGAAGACAATGAACTTCATGCTATTTATATGTGCTTTAAGAAAGCTTTATTGATGTATAATTTACATATCATACAATTCACCCATTTAGAGTGTACATTTCATTGATTTTTAGTATATTCACAGAATTATGTGACCAAGACCAACTGCCAACTTTAGAACATTTTCATCACCCCGAAAGGAAACCCCATACCCTTTAGCTGTCACCTTTCTATTCCCCATGTGCCCTTCCCCCAGCTCTAAGAAATGACTCATGCACTTCCTGTCTGTGGATCTGCCAGTTCTGTTTCATGTAAATGGAATCACACCCCACGTGTTCTTTTGTGTCTGGCTCCTCTCACTGAGCATGATCTTGTCCAAGGGTCGTTCATGTTGTACCATCTGTCAGTGTTCCGTTCCTTACCCGGCTGAGTGATTACTGTGTAAACATACCACCTTTTGTTCACCCATTTATCAGCTGATGGACATTTGGGTGGTTTCCACCTTCTGACTATTGTGAATAGTGCTGTGAACATTTGGGTACAAATATTTCTTTGAATATCTGTTTTCAAATTTCGTCATATATCTAGAGTGGAATTGCTGGGCCATTTGATAACACCATGTTTTTTTTTTTAATTTATTTTTTTCAGCATATTATGGGCGTACAAATGTTAAGGTTATGTATATTGCCCTTGTCCCCCTGCACCTTTGATAACACCATGTTTAACTCTTTCCTTTTTAATAGACTTTATTTTTTAGAGCAGTTTAGGTTCGGGGCAAAATTGAACAGAAAGTACAGAAAGTTCCCATATGCCCCCGGCCCCCATGTGCACAACCTTCGCCACTGTCAGCGTCTCACACCACATTGGTGCATTTGGTACAACTGATGTACCTCCTCTGACACATCAGTGTCCCCCGAAGTTCAGAGTTTACATTGGGGTTCACTCTTGGCACTGCACATTGTATGAATGTCCACAAATGTGCAATGACGTGTATCCACTATTGTAGTGTCATATGGGGGCATATTATTGTCTTAAAAAATCCTTGTCACTCTGCCCATTCATCCCTCCCTCCCCTGCTAACCCCAACAACCACTCTTATCTTTTTACTGTCTCCATAGTTTTACCTTTCTGAGAAAATCATGCAGTTGGAATCAAACCGCGTGTACCCTTTTCAGTCTGGCTTCTTTCGATTGATAATACACATTTCAATTTCTGTCTTTTCAGGGCTTGGTAGCTCATTTCTTTTTAACACTAATTAATATTCAGTTGTCTTGATATACCAGTTTATTAATCCATTCACCTACTGAAAGATGTCTTCATTGCTGCTGTGTTTTAACAATTATGAATAAATCTGCTGTAAATATTTGTGTACAAGATTTTATGTAGACCTAAGTTTTCAACTCCCTTGGGTAAATATCAAGGAGTGCAGTTGCTAGAATGGATTATATAAGTATGTTTAGTTTTATAAGAAACCACCAAACTCTTCCAAAATACCATTTTGCATTCCCACTAGCAATTAATTAAAGTTCCTATTGCTCCACATCCTGGCCAACATTTGGTGCTGTGAGTGTTGTGGATTTGGGTGTTCTGATAGGTGTGTAGTGGTACCACATTGTTTTAATTTGCATTTCCCTTATAACATACAATGTGGAGCATTTCTTTCATATGCTTATTTGCCAACTATTTTCTTTGGTGAAGTGTCTTAAGGTTTTTAGCCCATTTTTAAAAAGTTATTTTCTTATTGTTGAGTTTTTAAAGAGTTCTTTGTGTACTGTATTTCAGATAACAATCCTTTATCAGACACTGTATTTTGGATGACAATCCTTAATGAGATGTGTCTTTTACTGTCTTTTATATTTTCTTCTAATCCATGGCTTTTCTTCTCATTCTCTTGACAATGTCTTTTGCAGAAGTGCAGTTTATCAATTATTTCTTTCATGGACCATGCCTTTGTTATGTTTAAAAGTCACCGCCATTGAACCAGTAATTAAAAGTGAGGTTTATTAAAAGAAAAATAAATAAAAAAAAAAAAAGAAAAAGAATAAAAGTCACCGCCAAACCCAAGGTCATCTAGATGTTCTCCTAAGTTATCTTCTAGGATTTTTGTAGTTTTGTTTTACCTTTAGGTCTGTGATCTGTTTCAGTTAATTTTCGTGAAGGGCTTAAAGTCTATGTATCGATTCATTTTTTTGCATGTAATAGCCAGTTGTCTGGCACCATTTATTGAAAAGATTATCTTTTTTTTCCATTGTATAGCCAAGATCAGTTGACTGTATGGTTCTATCTGGGGGATATCTAATCTGTTACACTCATCTATTTGTATACTCTTTAACCAGTATCATACTGTCCTGATTACTGTAGCTTTATAGTATGTCTTGAAGGTGAATAGTGTCAGTCCTCCAACTTTTATCTTTCACTTCAATGTTGCATTGGTATTTTGGATCTTTTGTCTCTCCATGTAAACTTTAGAATCAGTTTGAAGTAGCCTATCGATGTTAATTACATTCAATTGATTGGTGGTGCTATTGAATTAGTTTATAGATATTAATCACACCCAGTTGATTAGCAGTGGTATTGAGTCCAATTATGCCCATAATGATTTTCTTCCTGCTGTATCTGTTCATTTCTAATAGAGGGGTGTTGAATTCTTCAACTATGGTGATGGATTCATCTGTTTTTCCTTGCAGTTCTTAACCTACTCTGACATTAATATATGTACTCCATCTTTCTTTTGAATGGTGGCAACATGGTTTATCTTTCTCTATCCCTTTACTTTTAATCTATATGTATCTTTGTGTTTCTTGTAGACAACATATGGTTGGGTCTAGTTTTTTGATCCACTCTGACGATCTATTGTTAATTGGTATATTTAGACCAGTGACTTTTAAAGTGACTGTTGATATAGTAGGGTTAATATCTACAATATTTGTTACTGTTTTCTATTTGCTGCCCTTATTCTTTGTTCCTGGTTTTCTCATCTCTCGTTTGCCTTTTGTGGTTTAATTAAGCATTTTATATAATTCCATTTCCTTTCCTTTCTTATCAATTATACTTTTTCCTTTTTTAAGTGATTGCCCTAGAGTTTTTAATATACACTTACAGCCAGTCCAAATCCACTTTCAAACAACACTATACTGTTTCACAGTTAATGCAAGTAACCTTGTAATAATTATTCTGTATTTCTCCTTCCTTGTAACATTGCTGTCATTTATTTCACTTATAGCTATAGGTACTGAATACACTGTTATTATTTTGAACAATATATTATAGATCACTTAGAAACAACAAAAATAAGTTTTTATTTTTACATATTCTTTCTCTCATGCTCTTCATGTAGATCCACATTTCTGATTGTATGATCCACTTTGTTTTTCTCTGAAGAATTTATTTTTAACATTTCTTGCAATGCAGGAGGCTACATATTCCCTCAATTTTTGTTTTAGAATCTTTATTTCTCCTTCAGGTTGAAGGGTAATTTTACAGGATATAGAGTTCTAGATTGGTGAGGATTTTTTTTTCTCAACACTTAAAGTATTTCACTTTACTTTCTTCTTGCTTGCATAGTTTCTGAGGAGACATTTTATGTAATTCTTTTTGTTGCTCTCTGTAGGTAAGGTGTTTTTTCCTCTGGCTTATTTCAAGATTTTTTTCTTTGACTTTGAACAGTTTGAATATATTCCTGGGTGTGGGGTTTTTGGTTTTTTTTTTACATTTACCCTACTTGGTTAAAGTATTTCACTTTACTTTCTTCTTTGCATAGTTTATGAAGAGACATATTATGTAATTCTTTTTGTTGCTCTCTGTAGGTAAGGTGTTTTTTTCCTCTGGCTTCTTTCAAGATTTTTTTTCTTTTACTTTGAACAGTTTGAATATATTCCTGGTTGTGGGGATTTTTTTGTTGTTGTTTATGGGGTTTTTTTACATTTACCCTACTTGGTGTTCTCTGAGTATCCTGAATCTGTAGTCTGCTATCTGACCTTAATTTGGAGAAATTTTCTTATTATTTCAAATATCATGTTCTGTTTTTCTTCTAATATTCAATTACACATAGGTTAAACCTTTTGTAGTTGTCCCATAGTAGTGTCCTCCATTATGTTTCTGTCTTTTTTTCTCTTTGCTTTTCAGTTTTATTTTTTTTTATTTATTTATTTTTTTTTTTTTGAGACAGAGTCTTGCTTTGTTGCCTAGGCTAGAGTGAGTGCCATGGCGTCAGCCTAGCTCACAGCAACCTCAAACTCCTGGGCTCAAGCGATCCTTCTGTCTCAGCCTCCCAAGTAGCTGGGACTACAGGCATGCGCCACCATGCCCGGCTAATTTTTTCTATATATATTAGTTGGCCAATTAGTTTCTTTCTATTTATAGTAGAGACGGGGTCTCGCTCTTGCTCAGGCTGGTTTCGAACTCCCTACCTCAAGCGATCCGCCCGCCTCGGCCTCCCAGAGAGCTAGGGTTACAGGCGTGAGCCACCGCGCCCGGCCTGCTTTTCAGTTTTAGAAGTTTTTATTGACATATCAGGCTCAAAAAGTCTTTCTTCAGCCACATCCAGTCTACTGAATCCATGAATGTCATTCTCCATTTCTGTTGATTTTTTTGATCTTCAGCATTTTTTTATTCTTTTCTTTGAATTTACATTTCTGTTATATTACCTATCTGTTCTTTCATGTTGTCTACTTTTACTATTAGCGCTCTTCACCTATTAATCATAACTGTTTTATTTTCCCAGTCTGATAATTCCAACATCCCTGCCATATCTGGGTCTGGTTCTAAGGCTTGCTCTATGTCTTTTGCATTTTAGTATACCTTGTAATTTTTTGTTCAAAGCTGGAAACAATGTACTGGGTGAAAGGAGCTGAGTAAACTGGACTTTAGTAATGTGGTGGTAAGGTGTGGTCAGAGGGGAAGCATTGTATAATCCTATTAGGTCTCAGTCTTCTGGTGAGCCTGTGCCCGGGGACTATGAAGTTCACAAGTGCTTTTCAATTCTTCCTACTCTTTCCATTTAGGTGGGACAGGATAGTTAGAGGAAGCTGGAGTTGGGTAATTCTCTCCCCCCAGGTCAGTTAGACTCTGATAAAAATCCCAACAGATTAAGCTCTGATAAAATCATTTCTCTTGAGGGAAGGCCCTGTTAGGAACAAAATTCTTTAGCTTATTTCAAAATCATTCTTTTTCTCCTGTACCTGCCAGAAGCCCAAAGGGATTTTTTCTTAATTTCAATGTGAGATCCTGGTAGAGCTCCTGGAGGTAAAAGTGACAAAAGTATGGGCACAGCCCCCGCCTTAAAACCAGGCCCTCTGAGGTTCCTAACTCTCAGACTTGTCCATAGTGCACTTGTAGCAATTCATCAATTATAGTTCAGATTTTCCTACCCAGTACTGGTTCCCACAGAGGTTTTTGCTCATGGGTTTCTGTTCTGGTACGTTGTGATTCTGCATATCCATCTGTCTCCAACTTTGGGGACAGAGTTTGCTCTGTGACATCAGTTCTCTGATGGATCTAAGAAGAGTTGATTTTTTTCAGTTTATTCAGCTTCTAACTTGTTAGAATGGAGAGGTGACTTCCAAGCTCCATGCTGGACTGGGAATCAGAAATCATCCGTTTAATGTTTTGAGGAACTGCGAAACTGTTTTCTACATTTGCTGTTTCTCCATGTCCTTACCAAAACTTATTTTCCAATTTTTCTTTATTTTAATCACCCTAGTGTGTGGGAATTAGTATCTCTTTGTTGTTTTGATTTGCATTTTCTTGCTGACTAATGATGTCGGGCATCTTTTCATGTGCTTACTGACCATTTGTTTGTCTTCCCTGGAGAAATGTCTATTCACATCCTTTTTAATTGGGTTTTTCTTTTCATTATTAAATTGTGAATGCTTCATATATTCTGGACCCAAGTCCCTTATGAGATATACGTTAAATTTGACACTGCATTCCTGAGATAAATTCTAGATGGTCACAATGTATAATTCTTTTATATGTTACTGGATTTGGTTCACTAGTATTTTGTTGAAGATTTTAGCATCCATAACCATAAATATTGGTCTGTTGTTTTCATGTGATGTCTTTGTCTGGTTTTGGTACCAGGATAATGGTCTTGTAAAGTGAGTTGGAAATTGTTCCTTGCTCTGATTTTTGTAAACATCTGTGAACAATTTTCTTTAAATTTTTGATAGAATTCAGGGGTCAAGTCAACTAGCTGTGGGCTTCTCTTTTAGTATATTTTTTATTACTAAATTCAGTCTCTTCACTTATTGTAGGTACATTCAATTTGGTAGTTTAGATCTTTCTGAGAATAATGTTTCATCTAAGTTACCTAATTTGTTGGCATGTAATTGTTCATTGTATTTCTTAATCCTTTTTTAAGTTTTGTAGTAATGTTCACTCATTTCTGCTTCCACTAATTTGAGTTTCTTTTTTCTTTGTCAATTGAGCTAAATCAGTTTTGAGTTTTTTCAAAGAATCAGCTTTGGTTTTATTGATTTTCTCGATTTCATTATTTGCTGTAATATTAATTTCTTCCTCCTGATTACCTTACGTTTAGTTTTCTTTTTCTAGTGTCTTGAGGTGGGAAGATTAGGTTATTGATTTACAAACTTTTCTCTGGTGTATTAATTTCCTTCCAAGTACCTCTTAAGTTACCTCACATAAGTTTTGGTATATTATGTCTTCATTTCCTATCCATTTCAGATTATTTTCTGATTTCCCTTTTGATTTCTTCTTCAGCCCATTTATTATGGAGGAGTGTGTTAATATTCACATATTTGTGAATTTGCCAAATGTTTTCTCTGTATTGGTTTCTAATTTCATTCCATAGTGGTCAGTTTGTATTATTTCTGTTTTTAATTTACTGAGGTTTGTTTCATTTTTTATAAAGGTACTTCTCCTGGCAGCAAATTCTTTTGGGTTTTTTTAAACTGCATTCATTTTGCCTTCATTTTTAAACATTGAATGTCATGTGAGTTGTATGTATGTATGTATGTATTTTGAGACAGAGTCTCACTTTGTTGCCCAGGCTAGAGTGAGTGCCGTGGCGTTAGCCTAGCTCACAGCAACCTCAAACTCCTGGGCTCAAGCAATCCTCCTGCCTCAGCCTCCCGAGTAGCTGGGACTACAGGCATGCGCCACCATGCCCGGATAATATTTTCTATATATATTTAGTTGGTCAATTAATTTCTTTCTATTTATAGTAGAGACGGGGTCTCACTCTTGCTCAGGCTGGTTTTGAACTCCTGACCTTGAGCAATCCACCCGCCTTGGCCTCCCAGAGTGCTAGCATTACAGGCGTGAGCCACCACTCCCAGCCATGAGTGGTATTTAACTCACACTAGTTTTGAGCCCTGGGCTTCATGAAACATATAACTCACACACAGAAAACAATTTTTAAAAATACATTTATAATTAAATTATAAAGGATCATTTTGTTTTCCAAGTTTTTATTCTATTTTTGTAATAAAACACCATGGCCCTAAGGGAAAAACATTTTTTTATACCGTGGCAATGAATGTGCTAAAAGATAGTTTTCTGTATGTAGAATTCTTGCATTGATAGTATTTCTTTGAGCACTCTGAATGTTATCCCATTACCTTCTGACATCCACTGCTTCTGCTGAGAAGTCAGCTCTTAGTATTATTGCAGATGCCTTTTAAGTGACAAGTCATTTTTCTTTGGCTGCTTTCAAGACTTTCTACTTGTCTTTGACTTTTCCCATTTTTACTATGCCATATCTGTGGATCTCCTAGTTATTTTCCTGTTTGGAGTTCATTGAACTCTTGGACGTGTAGGTTGGTGCTTTTCAATATATTTAGAATTCTTTCAGCCATTATTTCTTTGATGTTTTTTTCTGCTTTCCCCCTCTTCTCCTTGTTCTAGTGCCATTACATGTGTGTTGGTGCACTTAATGGTGTCCTAATTTCTCTAAGGCTCTGTTCTTTTATCATTCTTTATTCTGTTCTTCAGATTGTATGATTTCTGTTAGTCTACCTTCAAGTTCACTAATTCTTTATTGTCACAGGAATCGATGGTTTTCTCTGTCTGGGGTCCCTATAAACATGCTCAGGTATGAGGTATTCACTATATATTTCACACAAATACTTTCTTTCAGCAGCGTATTACAGTGAAAGGATACATGTAAAAATTAGCAATGGAAAAAGGTACAAGGGAAAGACTCCAGGAAAAACCAGGCTGAAACTTCAAGTTACTTCTCTCCTGACAGAGTTGCACAGAGGTTGGTTTACTCAGCAATGATGTATCACAACACGTATGAGATGTTAACTACTCAGATTTCATCCATGCCTTGGTACCCAGGAGTTTTGTTGAGGGTTAGCCACATTGCCCTACTGACTGACCTTAGCTATTCAGTGTCTACCTTTTCCAGAGATCTAACTGATACAGTGTGGCTCAGGGCTCCAAGTGGACAAAAACAGGCATTTATTTATTTATGAATGTTTATTTTTATATTTATTATTTACTTATTTATGAATGAGAGTCACATTCTGTTGCCCGGGCTAGAGTGCTGTGGCATCAGCCTAGCTCACAGCAACCTTAAACTCCTGGGCTCAAGCAGTCCTTCTGCCTCAGCCTCCCAAGTAGCTGGGACTACAGGCATCCACCACGAGTCACCATGCCCAGCTAATATTTTCTGTATATTTTTAGTTGGCCAATTGATTTCTTTCTGTTTTTAGTAGAGATGGGGTCTTGCTCTTGCTGGTTTTGAACTCCTGAGCTCAAACGATCCTCCCACCTTGGCCTCCCAGAGTGCTAGGATCACAGGCGGGAGCCACCGCTATTAGTCATATTTTAGCATAAACTCTGTCATGGCCCAAGGCTTCACCTATGCAAAGATATATTTATCAAGCAGTGTATTCCAAGGTATTATAGTTTTCTTCCCCTAGCCAATCAAGGGCTTGTCCAAAATACAAGTGAAATTTGTATAGTATTTATCTCTTGACCCTCCTGATAAGAGAATAAAATGAGTAGTCACAATAAAAATGTAGACATGAGTTCAGAATGTTAGTGGTGCTTTTAAGTTTATCAGGAAGTTAAGCATCAAGATCATATCATAGGCTGGGTGCAGTGGCTCATGCCTGTAATCAGATCCCACCTCTACCAAAAATAGAAAAAAAATTAGCCGGGCATGGTGGCACATGCCTGTAGTCCCAGCTGCTCAGGAGGCTGAAGCAGAGGGATCGCTTGAGCCCAGGAGTTTGAGGTTGCTGTGAGCTAGGCTGACACCACAGCACTCTAGCCCAGGCAACAGAGTGAGACTCTGTCTCAAAAAAATAAAAAATCATAGAGTAGATATTGGGAGATCACAGAATCCTGTTTGAATTTCTTCTGAATTGAGTGCAGTTTGCCAGTGCTTTCACATTCATACACATACTCCTGCACACACATGTTGGATTTTTTAGGATTCAGTGGTCTTTAAGGATGTGGCTGTGGACTTCACCTTGGAGGAGTGGGCTTTGCTGGATTCTGCCCAGAGGAACCTCTACAGAGATGTGATGCTGGAAACCTTCAGGAACCTGGCCTCATGTGGGTAAGGGTGACATCATCGCCTCACTTAGTTACTTAGTGAACAAGTATGTCTTGCTCTAATGCTTTTCCAAGTTTTGAAATATGGAAAGGGAGTACAGTGGTAAATAAGACAGACATGGTCACAGCCATCATGGACCTAGAATCATCATTCTGTGACAGTGAAACCATGTATGATAAACAGATTTTACTTCTGTCTTGGTTTAAAGGATTTGAAGCTCCTTTATTATCATGAGGATAGGTATAGGCCTCATTGGTCACTATGGATCACAGAGAGGTTTCTTGTTTGAAACCTGTGACTGTGATAATTTCATTGAAATACTGAACATTGTGTCTGTTCAAAATGCTATATTCTTCATGTCTGTGTTTCTTTGTTCATGTGTCTCCTTTCTTATGAGATTTGTTCATTTTTTTGTTTCAGGTCAATTTAAAATCAGTGGGTCAGTTTCTCAGCAGGATATGAATGGGGAAAAAATATCTAAGGAACAGAAAATACCTGTGCCTACATTTTAGAAAAAAATTGGTAAAACCAGGGGACATATATGAGGTGAGTGTCATTCACAAGAGAAAGCATATTCCAAGACAGAATTCTGTCATGGAGCTAGGCTGATGCCACGGCACTCTAGCCCAGGCAATAGAGTGAGACTCTGTCTCAAAAAAAATAATTACAGAGAAACCCCATAAATACTGTAGTAATAAATATGCTTGAACAAGCATATTCTTCTTTAAAACAATTCAAAATAGAAAAACCTTCATGTATACTGAAATTTAATTAGAAATGTAGTTCTAATACTAATGCATATTAATAAATTGTAAATGAACATACTATAAATAAAATGCTTCTCATTTTTAACAGAAATAATATGGTAAACAGACTCTTTAAAGATAATGAAGGTAATCAATGCTTCAGTCACATGCCCAATCTTACTCTGTACAAGAAAATTTCTTCTCTTCTGGAGAAAAACCATATGAGTACACCAAGTGTGGGACAGTTTTCATGCATCTTTCTTCTCTTATCTCACTGTGGACAAAAACCGTATCACGATCAGAAATGAAAGCAGGCCTGCATTTATCCCTCACATCTAAACAGTCATGCAAGACCTCACACTGGAGAGAAACCTGATGGATGTAAATTATGTGGGAAAACCTTTCCTCACTTCTACTCCTTTACTCAACATATCAGGACTCAAACTTCAAAGAAAAACTATGAATGCAAGCACTGTGGGAAAGTCTTCATTGAGTTCTCCAGTCTTACTAGACATGTGAGAACTCACACAGAAGAGAAGCCATATAAATGTAAGAAATGTGGGAAAGCCTTTATCCCTCCATCTTTCAAAGACACATAACAGGCACTGGAGAGAAGCCCTATGAATGTAAATTATGTGGGAAAACATTTCACCATTCTTACTCTCTCACTCAACACATAAAGATTCACACTTCAGAGAAAACCTGTGAATCCAAACAACGTAAAGTAGCCTTCAATCAGTTCTCCAGTTTTACCAGGCATGTGAAAACTCACTTTGGTGAGAAGCCTTATAAATGTAAGGAATGTAAGAAAGTCTTTAATTATCCCTCAGTCTTTCAAAGACACATTATAACACACACTGGGAAAAAGCCTTATGAATGTCAATCATGTGGGAAAACATTTCACCATTCCTACTCCCTCACTCATCATATAAAGATTCACACAATAGAGAAAAGCTATAAATGCAAGCAGTGTAGGATAGCCTTCAATCACATCTCAAGTTTCACTAGGCATGTGAGAACTCACAAAACAGACAAGCCATATAAATGTAAACAATGTGGGAGAGCATTCATTTATCCCTCAACATTTCAAAGACACATGATAACACATACTGGAGAGAATCCCTATAAATGTAAACAATGTGGGAAAACAGTTATCGCCAATCTTTTCAAAGCCATGAAAAGACTCACTCTGGAGAAAAACCCTATGAATGTACGCAATGTGGGAAAGCATTCAGTTCTCCCAAATCCTTTCAAGGTCATGTGCAAATTCACACTGGAGAGAATCCTTATGAATGTAAGCAATGTGGAAAAGCCTTCACTTGGACATCAACATTTAGAGAACATGTGAGAATTCACACTGAAGACCAACTCTATAAATGTGAAAAATGTGGGAAGGCTTTCACTTCTTCTAGATCATTTCAAGGCCACGTGAGAACGCACACAAGGCAGAAACCTTATGAATGTAAGCAATGCGGAAAAGCCTTCAGTTGGTCCTCATCCTTACAGAAACACGTGAGAATGCACACTGGAGAGAAACCTCATGAATGTAAACAGTGTCCAAAAATCCTTCAAGTGGCCCTAATCCTTTCAGAGCCACATGAATGAATGGCCTATGAATGTATGTAGTATTCAAAAGCCCTTAGTTGTCAAGTCATTCTTTCTAAAACATGTGAGGGCACACACTAGAAATTCTGTAACTGTCAGTAGTATGGGGAAACCTCATGTTAATTCATGTATGGTGCTCCAGAAAATTCACACCAGGAGAGACATCTTACAAGTTGTAAGTATCGTATTGTCTTTGTCAATACTTCATTCATGAAGTAGACTCATAAGTAATGAATGAATTTTCAGCTCTTTTGAAAATGTTTATGTAAGAAATAATTATCTAAATCTTCTTTTAGCTACAGAACATATATTTGAATAGTTAAGAAATTTAAATGAAATAAAACCACTTGTCTTTTTGTCTTGAAGTTTATTGAACCCATGGTGATTTGAAGTGTACTTTCATAATTTTCTTACTGACCTGGTGTGGTAGATAGTGGATAGATATCACATAACTATTTTTCTTTTTGGTCTTTCTCATTATCTAAACACTGACATGTTTCTTAGTATGTATCAGATTGTGCTTTGTTTTCTATGAAATAACAGTTAAAATTTTAAAGTTCAGTTATTCATCAAACGTTATAAGGTAAATGCTGGGGCTTACACATTTAAGTAAATTGCCAATGGTCACAAACTGAGTTAGGGACAAAGACAGGATCAAAGTTCAAATCAAGCCTTTCCTACACAGAGTCTATGTTCTTTATTTGATGCTAATTTTTGTGCATCCCTCATATAACAAGCATTTTGGTCTCAGGATGTACACAATTTAATTAAGACACTGTATGTTCTAGCTATAGAAGTACAAAACAAATTCTTAGAGTCCTTGCTCTTACATTTTTGTGGACAAAGACAGTTTATAAATGGCAAAGTTTTTATAAGGAAATAAGGGCTTCGCAAGAAAGTAAACTATGGCAAGTGAAATAACAGGAAATGTATGGATGTTCTGTGTATTTTCCCTATAGACAGTAGCAGCCTTAGTGAAGATGCCATCATTAATTTATATATTCTTCTACCTAGTGGGTACTAAATTAACTGAGAAACTACTCAGGGGTGTTTGTAAATAGTGGGGAGCAATACATACATACATAGTTGTGCATTCACGGAGTTAATAGTTCTGAATCCCCATAAAAATAAACAGATATGCTTCAGCTTAATTTCTGCAGTGGCTAAAGTTCTTTTTTTGTTTTTCTTTTAGACAGAGTCTCGCTTTGTTGCCCAGGCTAGAGTGAGTGCCATGGCATCAGCCTAGCTCACAGCAACCCCAAACTCCTGGGCTCAAGCAATCCTACTGCCTCAGCTTCCCAAGTAGCTGGGACTACAGGCATGTGCCACCATGCCTGCCTAATTTTTTCTATATATATTAATTGGCCAATTAATTTCTTTCTATTTATAGTAGAGACGGGGTCTGGCTCTTGCTCAGGCTGGTTTTGAACTCCTGACCTCGAGTGATCTACCCACCTCGGCCTCCCAGAGTGCTAGGATTACAGGTGTGAGCCACCACGCCCGGCTGGCTAAAACTCTTAGGCTCTGCAATATATGATCACAAGTTTGAATGTCCTATCACTGATCAGAGGCCCCCCACTGATGTGGATCACAGGGTGTCTTACAACTCTTCTCAGTGCACTGTGAGCTGCATTTTAACCTAGCTCCTGCTGCTCCCCAGCCTCTCCTGCATTCCAACCGGGATGCTCCTTGGCAGCCATAATGTTAATGCTGCATTTACTGCTAGTGGTCTGAGTACATTTGTAATAGTTAAAAAGGGCAGTGGGGATTTTATTAAAAGCCTTTGTATTCTCTGGCTCTTGCGTCTGAATGGATGTTAAAAATTGACATGAAATGTTAAATTTTCGAAATTTCGTAAATGGCAGATGGGTCATCTGATACAGAGACTAAGCTGCATTGCTAACTTGTGGATTCTGCCCTCAGCTCTTGGAAGCTTTTTGTTTTAGTGATCTGCAAAGCCCTCCCAAAATACTTTGAGGCAGGCATGGTGGCTCCCGCCTGCAATCCTAGCACTCTGGGAGGCCAAGGTGGATCATTTGAGCTCAAGAGTTCAAGACGAGCCTGAGCAAGAGTGAGATCCTGTCTCTACTAAAAATAGAAAAAAATTAGCTGCACAACTAAAAATGTATAGAAAAAATTAGCCAAGCATGGTGGTGCATGCCTGTAGTCCCAGCTACTTGGGAGGCTGAGGGAGTAGGATTGCTTGAGCTCAGGAGTTTGAGGTTGCTGTGAGCTAGGCTAACGCCACGGCACTCTAGCCCAGGCAACAGAGACACTATCTCAAAAAAATTTTAAAAATAAATAAATAAAACTTTGCTTTTTTATGTGTTTAGACTGCCACCAAATTTAGGGGAAACAAAAATGTAATAGCTTTGTGTTTTGTTAATGAGGAAAGCAAATAAAATTTTGTCCATTTCTCAGTGTTAAGTACTGCAGAGAAGAATGTGATTTGATTATCATCTCATTTCCTCTCCTGTCCCCGTCTTCCCTCCCATCATACAAATGAAGAAAGTTAAGAAAGAGAGAATCCTTTTGTAGTTTTTAACCATGACTGGGTTTTCACAGTCATCTAAGAGGTGACTTCCTCAAAGGCACATTACCCATCTGACATGGGGGATAAAAATAGCAGAAGGCACAGAATCTTAACCTAGGCTTACATATCTCAGTGTAATCGTAATAATGTAATCCCTCAGTTTTGAAGGCCTATTATGTGCCACCCCTTGTACTAAAAGTTTTAAGCTCAGAACTCTAGCTGGGTGTGGTGGTTCATGCCTGTAATCCTAGCACTCTGGGAGGCCAAGGTGGGAGGATTGCTAGAGGCCAGGAGTTTGAGACCAGCCTGAGCAAGAGGGAGACCCCATCTCTCAAAAAAAAAAAAAAAAAAGAAAGAAAGAAAGAAAAGAAAAATTAGCCAGTCATAGTGATATGTGCCTGTAGTCCCAGCTACTCGGGAGGCTGAGGCAGGAGGATCGCTTGAGCCCAGGAGTTTGAGGTTGCAGTGAGCTACGATGACACCACTGCACTCTAGCTGGGCAACAGAATGAGACTCTGTCTAAAAATAAAAAAAAAATTTAAAAAACTCTTTTAGAACTCTAAAAGACAAGTATAGTTAGGTAATGCAGAGATATACCCTGGGGGCTACTCCTAGGGAAGGAGGGAAACCTGAGAACCCAGGGGACTTATCTCTGGTTGTCTCCACAGTTTCCTCCCGCTCCTCACAGCGTAGCCATGCAATGCTTCCTCCTCCAAGACCTCAAGTCTCACCACCCCGGAAACTCTCAGCTGGAGTGAGTTTAAGTTCTCACCCAAATAAATTCTCCGATTCATAAACTCTTTCAACAGCAGTGGAACCCAAAGAACCTATTCTTAAGTCTGATTTTCACAGATTGTCTCAGTTTGCACAAATTACGCTCTGCGCCAACTCTGGGCATACCCAAACTAAACCAGCAGGAGGCATCCCCAAGGCCACCACAAGTACAACCTCAGTTAGGTCAAAACACCCCCAAGTGCGTGTGCACCAGGATAGCTCCCCTTCCAAGCCTCCATGAGGCCTCCCAGCATAATCAGCTCCTGCCGTGGCTGCTCTGGCTGGAGGCCCCTGCACGGGGAGAGGCTCCTCAACCCAACTTGCACCTGTATCAGCCGCCTCTGCAGGCTCCACGGTAGACTCAGCTGGATTCACTTGCCTCAAACCCTTCCCCTAGATCCCAGGTGCTACACTGGCTTCACAGCATCACAGAAATTTTAAATTACTCAAAGACTTCCAATCCCAGTATTGGAATGAGACTATAGGAAAACCACTAATTTCATTGTGTGTTCGAGAAACAAAACAAGTAGCACAAGTAAGAAGCCATGTTTGTTCCTTTCTGCTTGCCAGCATTTCACAAAGCCCTTCATTTTTTGAGGATGTGAAGCTGTCAGGAAAAATGGTTTGAAGACAAAACGGTATAGAGCACTTTCCTTAACACACTGACTGCCACGTGAGTTATATCTAACTCATGCTAATTTGGAGCTTGGAGTCTCTTAAAGAAAAACCCTACAGGTGGTTTGTGAAAATCTTACTTGTTGATGTTCTCATTATTACAATTGACAATTTAATTCTAAATACGTGCATTGCGTTGCATATGACTCACGCACAGAAAGCAACAAAAAACAAATTAGAAAGGATCATTTTGTTTTAATAAAACACCGTGGCCCCAGAGAAAAAACTTCTTCTAGTGTGGCAGTTAATGTGCTAAAAGAGCAACGATTACAAGTTGTGTGTCAATTAATCAGAATTGAACACTCCTCGGTTTTATGGGTCACATTTTCCAGAATTTGCATTAATCTGATGCTCAGACACTAACAGGAAACACAACAGGATCACACATTGTCACAAACTCTGCAAACAAGAGTGACAACGATGTATATGAACTTAAAACCCATCTCTTCATCCACCTCACTTTTAAGTGTGCAACTGCGTCAATTTCTTTACCTCAACGGAAGAAACACTATTACTGCGACACTTTTTCACAGCAGCGCTTTCAGGGTAAGTTCCTGAGTAACAGTAGTCAGCAACAAGATAAAGAAATCTGAGAAAGTTATTATTCTCACTACGTCGAACAAAATTTAGGCCTAAAGGATTCATAATTTTACATTTACTGAAAACTGAGGCCTTCATAAAAATTATTAGTCTACAGTGGCACACACCCGTCAGGCCCCAGGGCAGGTCACCCCTCAACTCCGGTTTGTCCCCTCAAACTGCTCCCTGACCCCTCGGCGCTGTGAGGACGTCGCACGTAGGCCCAGGAGCGCGTCCTCCCTCGTCGGGTGAGGGATTGCCAGCGTCCCTCAGCCCCGGCTGGGACTCAGGGGCGGATACCGGGTCCCGCCGGCTCAGGCTGCTTTGCACTGCCCCCTCCCCGGCTCTGCTCCAAGCCCGCGCACTCACCGTGTCCCGGGGCCGCTCCTAGGCTCCCAGCGGCGCTACAGCCTGCGCACGCAGGTGAGGACACCGGAAACGGAAATGTCTGGGCCGTTGCGCCACGGGAGCTGCGAGACCCGCGATGGCCCGCCTTCATGGCCTGATTGGACTGAGCTCGGGCCGCGGTGCCCCTGATTGGAAGATGCTGCCGAGGTCAGTGCCCCTGATTGGAGAGTTTCCAAGTCTGGCGCCCTTGATTGGGCAGTTCCTCCAGACTTACTAACCAGATTGGATAGTTCTCTACGATCCGCCCCCTGCAGCCTGAGCGACAGGCCCCTTGAGAACACCCATGTGTGACCCCGCCCAACCGGGGGCCTTCGCATCTGGGCCTGGCGCTGCCCTTCCCGCGTCCTCCTCCTGGACGCGTGTGGGAACTCCAGACTCAATTTCCCCACCCAGCGTCCTTGTCTGGGCAGGAGGGGCCAGGGTGGATCGGATAGCCTCGGGGCCTGCGAGGTCGGGCGGGCCTGGGCCGTGAGGTCCCAGGCTCTGTGCCTCAGTCTCAGACAAGACGAGAGCGTGACGTCAGACGCACGTCAGACCACGTCAGACATCTGACCGCAGAGGCCCCGCCCAGCCCAGCCGCTTGGGCTTGAGACCAGAAATGTCTAACCCCGGGAGAAGATGGAGACCTAGCTCTGGAGCAGGGCTCAGCAAGTAGAGCAAAACACTGCAGATTGCGGTGTACCTTTGAAATATTCTCATTGATATGCAAGCTGGAGAATCACTTTCCTAAGTCTAAAGTGTGAAAAAAGCTAAAATATCTATAATGTCCATTCTGTGAAGATCAAATAACATATGTGTGGTAAACTGTTACATATTAAAACAAACAAATAGATATTATCCTCATATTAATGTGGTAAATGAAATGCCAGGAACACCTTGATGCTTTAAGACGAGATGTAATCTGTGCATGTAGTGTTACTTCCCAAAACCTGGGTTGAAATCAGGCTAACATATGAATAATGTCTACTATCTTGGATTAGTTGAATTTACTCCTCTTAACTTCAGTTTCCCAACTGTAGAAGGGGACTGTGCTACCTGTCATATAAGGTGCTACAGCATTTAGATGAATTATGGAAATTGCTCTACAATGTCTTTCACAGAGAAGTTCAAAGAACTAGGTTCTTTCATATACTCATTTCAAGACATCATGAGTAGGACCTGAAAAGTAATTATACTGGGATAAGTTTTAGTTACTGTGGGCAATGAAGATGTTGAGTCCTGTATCACAAAATTTTGTCCCACCATTGGCATTGTCTAATTGGATGAAAATGTCTACATACCCAAAATGGATTTGAAGCTTCTCATGTTCTAAGGAATTTTTTTTTTTTTACATGGTGAAACAGGTATGGACACAACTGTGACACCAGAGAAAGAACATCAATCTATTTCACATAAGCTCTTTAAGCTTTCTGGGAGGTCATAGGGAAGATCGTGTAGCTCAATGAACAATAAACTCCAGGGCCACAGACAATGGTAATCATAACCTGTTGGAAATAAAATGGCAGCTTCCATAGTCACTGCCACTTCTCAACAATGTAAACAGGGACTTAAGTTTTTGGCATTTGGGGCTGCAACAGTAAATCTGCCAGGGTGGAGTCAGGAAGCAAAGCTACCATTAAGGAACAAGATGATGGCTACAGACATGATGTAAATATGAGAAGAGTTGGAAATAAAGGGGTTCACAGGATGAGAGATCACTAAATGCAACAGCCAGAAATAGCCTGATGACACCCACAGAGCTACAGTGAAATCAAGGGATCTGTGTGGGCCTGAGTAGCAAAGAGGGTCCACGATGGGGAATCTTGTGGGAAAGTCTGCAGAGTGTGCTAAGAAGAAACTAAAGTCAAGCATGTTGTTTGCTTTGGGGCTTTTCTAGTCTACCAGAGCCAGAAGTCAGAATAATGTGTTGTAACCTAAGCCCACGAGGTTATGATGTCTCTGTTTCCTGATAATAATGAAGAACTGAGAATAATGGCTTCTTCCCATAACTCATGTTTCTTCCTCTTCTCATGAACTTTAACTCAGAACCATAAACAGAAAGGGCTCTAGGATATATGGTTTCCCAGGTTATTAAGGTTGACAACACAATTAAAGAGAATCATCTGTACACTAATTTTCATCTTTATGTCAGGTTTCTTTTCTAAATGCTGGGTGTCCAATTTCCAACCAAGATTAAGGACAACGAGCAAAAATGTGAAATATGACCGTATCAGTTGATAATGACCTCTTTCAAGAGCCTTCTACAAGTACTAATTTCTGTGAATTATATGCATGTGGTATCCACTAGCAACAAACAAATGTGGAAGGTACATCTTCTAATAATAAGGACTGAAGGGGTGCATAGTGTAACAGCAAATTCCAGTACCTGCAACTGTGGACTGGAAAAAATTTTCAACACCAAAGTCTCATCGTGATCACACACTGGAGACATAATAGAAAGTAAAAATCAGGAAACATTTCATCTAGAATCACGTCAACTTGTACAGGAAAAGAAAAAAACACTTTACACCTCTGGGTCCAAAAGACATCGTAACATAAATAAGAAAGGTTTTGAATAATACAATTATTTAAAGTTCTATATAACAAAAAATAGCCAAAAGGGTACAAAACAGGGTATTTATTGTTTATATCCCAAACATGATCTAAAAATTAATATCCTAGGAGTCACTATTAAGGCTGAGACACTTAAACGGTGATATCACAATAAAAATCAAGAGATTTCTCTCCTACTCTGAGTTTTCTTATACAAAATAAGTACTCTACCAGAAAGTTTTCTCACATTCTCTACATATATAAGGTTTCTTACCAGTGTGGGTTTTTTGTTTTCTTTTTGCATTTACAACAAGGTTTTAAGGTTGAATGAACACTTTCACACATTCGTTATATTCTTAGAGTTACTCTCCAGTATGTGTTCTAACATGTGCTTGAAGGGATGAAAGATACCTGAAGGCTTTCCCACAGTGCTTGCAGTCATATGGTCTCTCGCCAGTGTGTGTTCTCACGTGCACTCGAAGGGATGAGGAACAACTGTACGCTTTCCCACACTGCGTACATTCATAGGGTCTTACTCCACTGTGCGATTTCACGTGTTTTTTAAAATACTGAGAATGGCTAAAGGCTTTCCCACATTGCTTACATTCATAAGGTTTCTCTCCACTATGCGTTCTTATGTGTTCTTGAAGGGAGGAGTGACAACCGAAGGCTTTCCCACAATGCTTACATTCAAAGGGTTTCTCTCCAGTGTGTGTTCTGACATGTATTCGAAGGGATGAGGAAAATCTGTAGGCCTTGCCACACTCCTTACACTCATAGGGTTTCACTGCACTGTGTGTTTTCACATGCCTTCTAAGGTAAGTGGCACAACCAAAGGCTTTCCCACACTGCTTACACATGTAAGGTTTCTCTCCAGTGTGCATTCTCCCGTGTGCTCGCAGGGATGAGGGATACCTGAAGGTTTTGCCACACTGCTTACATTCGTAAGGTTTCTCTCCACTGTGTGTTCTCCCATGTTCTCGAAGAGATGAGTAACAAGTGAAGGCTTTTTCACAATGCTTACATTGATAGGGTTTCTCTCCAGTGTGCGTTCTCACATGATCTCTAAAAGATGAGTAACAGTTGAATGGTTTTCTGCAATGCTTACATTCATATGGTTTCTCTCCAGTGTGTGTTCTAACGTGTTCTTGAAAGTATGAAGGACAACTGAAGGCCTTCCCACATTCCTTACATTCATAGGGTTTCTCTCCAGTATGAGTTCTTATGTGTCGTGTAAGGTAGGAGTGATACATGAATGTTTTCCCACATACTTTACATGTGTGTGTTTTCTGTCCACAGTGACCTCTCACATGTCCCCTAAAAGAAGAGGGACAAGTGAAAGCCTTTCCACATTTCTTGCATTCAAAAGATTTTTTACTGCTGACATTTTTCACGTATTTCTTAGATACTCTCCCGGAGTCCTGACATTTATAAGGTTTCTCCACAACGTGAGTTTCCACATGAGGGCTTCGGCACAAAAGACAACCACAGACTTGCCCACATGCCTCACAGTGATACGGTCTCTGTCCAGTGTGAGACTTTTGCTGATTCTTGAAGGCTTTGCCACATTTAGTACATTCATTGGGCTTAACTTCCATAGGATAACTCTTGTGCACAGTAAAGTTTTCAATCTGGCTCAATGTTTCTCCACATTTATGACTTTCATTGCTTTCACAGAGGCTCTCCACCAACTGGCTTCTGTTTAAAATAGTAAGCACACTGTTAGTCATTAATGATTAGCCATTTTCACTGAATGAGTATATTTTCAACATCATCAACATTATCTCTAAGTGGAACAATCTTAAGGCTCTGGATGGAGGCTCAACTATAGCCAGAATTGTCACAGTGTCATACATATGGGGTTTCTGGATATTGTTTGCAATTGATTATATTTCAGATACTTAACATCAACATCAAATTTATGAAAATATTATCCTATGAAAACTCCCTGAGTAAATAATTGTTTAGCTAGGTTTATACTTATTCTTTTTGGCTTTTTTTTTTTTTTTTTTTAAGAGATAGAGTCTTGCTCCATCACCCAGGCTCAACCACAGTGGCATCATCACATAGCTCGCTGCAGCCTCCAACTCTTGGGTGAAAGCCATCCTCCTACCTCAGCCTCCTGAGTAGCTGGGACTACAGATGCACACCACCATGCCCAACTAATTTTAAAATTGTTTGTAAAGATGGGGTCTTGCTATATTCCCCAGGCTGATCTCAAACTCTTGGCCTCAAGTAATTTGAGAGGCCATCTTGGCCTCTCAAATACACTTGTTCTTTAATTTCAAGTTAGTCTTATACTTGCTGAGATACTCATTCCTCTGGTTGAGTACCACTCACCTCAAATGCCTCTCTGGGATTTGGTGCTGATCCTCAATGTTATGAAGTCTCCAGTTTTCTCCAAAAATAGACCTGGAATCATTTCCTGTGAATTTTATAATTTTCTCACCATTGGTTACTTCATTCCCAAAAATATGCCGCCAAGGACTTGATCCATTGGTTCTAACATAAATGCAACAATCTGTAACAATTAGTGACATAATTTAATTCCTTGGGGGGAAAATTGTAGGATAGAAGAAAGAAAGTAGACCACATGTGGATTTCTTTTCATGTACTGATCCACAATTGTAACCACATTTTATAAGAACAGACATGCCACCAATGTGAGACTCTGAGGACCTCATCTATATGGGACTTCGGCAATAGTAAAGAATGCATCAGAATGACAGCCTATTTACTAAGAACCACTTCCAAACAGATGGAGGGTGTTGTTAAGTAGAATATTATCAGAAAAGCAAAGTAGGGAGGGAGGGAGGGAGCAAAATGCACATGCTCAAATGCTATCTCTATAAGAGGAAATACAGAAGGTCTTCCCCAAAGAAGGATGGAAAAAATGTCAAACAAAGCAGCCGAGAGGACAAACTTCTCCCTTCTTAAACAAAGAATGATCTATGTTTCTAACAGACAGGTCCAAATAGAATCTCCTTATCCAAAACCTATTCCTCTCAAGGCACTCGCAAACAGAGGCCCTATGTGAAACATTTCTGCACTGTCCCCAGCTGTCCTTGGGAGATGAGATGGCTGTATGTGACTGCCATACACTCACAAAGAAAATTACATGATGAGATTAACAAACACTTCCACAAGACAGGCCAATACTTTGGTCTTCTAGACCACTGATGATGATTAAGTGTGGGTATAATTGCAGCAAAACTACCATGTCAAATATGGATTAATCACAGAGTCACTGTCACAGGGATGAACCCACAAAGCTGCTTTCATTGCCCCAATGTGACACTGGAGACGATGTTCACACTTACAAAACATAGGGCCCCTCAAGTCTGGTGATCAAGAAAAATAAAATTTCAATAATACACAAAACTCTGTTTTCATCAGCTGGGCGTGGTAGCTCAGGCCTATAATCCCAACTACTCAAGAGACTGAGGTGGGAGGATCGCTTGAGCCCATGAGTTCAAGACCAGCCTGAGCAACCCAGCAAGACCCTGTCTCAAAAATAAATGAATAAAAACCAACTTTGTTTTCACAGAGAAGTCTTTTGACTCCATGTGTCATGAGGGTTGGGATCATGTCTGTCTCTTTTCCAATATATTTTTATTTTTGAGTTCAAACTTTAAAAAGACAAGATATATTTGCTCTCTAGAGATACAGCGAAGGGACGGTGTCATCCTTACCCAAAGAGGCCAGGTTCCTGAAGGTCTCCAGCATCACCTCTCGATAGAGTGTCCTCTGAGCGCGATCGAGCAGAGCCCACTCTTCTGGGGTGAAGTTCACAGCCACTTCCTCAAAGGCCACTGAGCCCTAAAACATCCCACACATTCTATTTCAGCAAGGCACTATCTGCCCCCACCTGTACAGGAGGAAGGGTGAGGCTGACAGTCCAGGGAAATGGAGTCAACTGACAGGAATCCTGAACCACGTGGACCATACAGTCTTGTGAGATGACAAATAATATGCAAAAAATGCAACACATTCAGCGGCAGGTGCTCTAGAAACACGAAACAAAATGCCACGATAACAACTGGTATAGACTTACAGTTACTAAGATAGAGCTTATTTGGGGGCAGGGTAATGACTGATCTATGAAATCATCATTCAGGTAACATGGAAATTGATACATGTCCTGCTCAAAATTTATTATTATTATTATTTTGAGACAGAGTCTCGCTCTGTTGCCCAGGCTAGAGTGCCATAGCGTCAGCCTAGCTCACAGCAACCTCACACTCCTGGGCTCAAGCAATCCTCCTGCCTCAGCCTCCTGAGTAGCTGGGACTACAGGCACGCACCACCATGCCCGGCTGATTTTTTCTATATATTTGTTGTCCAGCTAATTTCTTTCTATTTTTAGTAAAGATGGTGTCTCGCTCTTGCTCAGGCTGATCTCGAACTCCTGAACTGAAACGATCCTCCCGCCTCGGCCTCCCAGAGTGCTAGGATTACAGGTGTGAGCCACTGTGCCTGGCAAAAATTTATTATTTCTTATTCAGCTCCAAGAACTGGTACAAGAAGGTCAGGATGTTGCAAATTCTTAGGGTGGATTTCCAACGCTGCTTTGATTTGAACTCCTATCTCAGAAGGCAACAGAGTCAATGAATCTGGTCTGGGCTCATCGCATGCAACCTGAAACATGGTCTCCCTGCAGGAGGCTGTGGACACTAGGGACAGAGAGGCAGACCTGGGCTCTGGGGTCTGGCAACACCTGTTCGGTAAGAACAGAACCTGGTTCCTGGCCGGGCGTGGTGGCTCATGCCTGTAATCCTAGCACTCTGGGAGGCTGAGGTGGGCGGATTGCTTGAGCTCAGGAGTTCAAAACCAGCCTGAGCAAGAGCAAAACCCCGTCTCTACTATAAATAGAAAGAAATTAATTGGCCAACTAATATATATAGAAAAACTTAGCAGGCATGGTGGCATGTGCCTGTAGTCCTAGTTACTCAGTAGGCTGAGGCAGGAGGATTGCTTAAGCCCAGGAGTTTGAGGTTGTAGTGAGGTAGGCTGACGCCATGGCACTCACTCTAGCCTGGGCAACAAAGCGAGACTCTGTCTCAAAAAAAAAAAAAAAAAAAATAGAACCTGGTTCCTGAAGATTCTGTCAAGCCAGCAGGGTCTCTCAAATAAATAACCAAGTGCCTAGAATTAAAGGTAAGTGGCACCACAGACAGAGCTGTTTAATTATCTGTGGCTATGTAAAATAGCCACAAGTGACTTTAACAGAAAAAAACACACATAATCAGTATCTTTAGTGAAATATGGGAGGAACCCATACCCATGAAGAGCAAACAATCATCAAAAATAAATCACAGATCATCTAAACAAAAAATAAGTTCTTGAAATCTAAAAAAAAGAAAGAAAGAAAGAAAGAAATCTGACATACAGCAGTACACACACACAGTATGGTACCATTTGCATACAAAATAAACATGCAAAATATCTTGACTTACTGATGTACACACAAGTGATAAAACTATGAAGAAAAGCAAGAAAACTATCTCCTTATAATGCAGTATATTGACCTAATCTTGAGAGAGGGGCCAACCACTACTTATCGTGTCAAAGGGGATATCTGACGTGAAAGCTTCTTCCAAGACTTGGCCTGGTTGTCACTACACAATGTTCATTCCAGAACGCTTCAGCTGACTGTGCAATTGTCTTATGAAAATTCTATGTGTATTCTAGCTTACGATATGCTATGAACTCATCTAATAAAATTTGTCAAAATACATCAAAACTGTCAAATCATCTTAATGGATGCCCCCAAACAAGCAGTTTATCCTATTCAACATCCATCTGTACCAAAAATCTTAGCAGTATCAGAATAGCTGGACATCTGCATTGGAAAGCAATGTTCATCAAAGAACACACAAATGGTACAAAGCCCAACTGTTTCCCACTTCACGTGCTACACCCTCTTCAAGCCAAAGTCCCTTAAACCCAAGGTCCAAATAAGAATGCAGCAGAATCACTACTTCCAGCCTGTGTTCAAAGTTAAAGACTTTTTTTTTTTTTAATTTTACAACCCCTTCCAAATGAGATAAAAGGCTTTTTATCCCACTAAGGGTCCCTAGCAGGAAACAGGTATCAGTTAACACCTATGCTCATGATAAACAAATTGTCCGCAAATCAACTAATCAGAATTGTCACTGGTCAGTACTAAAGGTTACATTTTATAGAATGTGCATTAATCTGTGATGACGAGATACTAACAGGAAATGGAACAGGATCACACACTGTCACAAATCCTGCACCCTGCATCAGTCATTATTGTTTTCACGAATCTTCAATCCATGTCTTCACTTTTCTGAACTTGAGCCATTTTGCCATGGCAGCATTCTGAGGCTAAGCCCCCGAATAACACAAGGTAGCAGCAAAAGGCAAGGGACACACCAGAGAAGGTTACTACCCTCATTAAGGACAATAAAAAGGTAAAAAGAATTCATTATTTTACATTTACTGAAACCTGAGGCTGGACACAGACATCGCTGGTCACAGCTGTCAGGTGACAATGTCGACTTTTATTTGAGCCCTGTCCTCCTGGTAAACAGCAAAGGTTAAAGGAATCCCCCCACCCTGCTGTGTTCTGGAATGGGACACTGCAAGGACCCACCCTTCCCATATAACTTAGGTAAGACTCACACAGTTGACAAAGCCAGACCCAGATCCTCCAAATCCCCAGTCTTCTTCTCAGAAATGATTAGGCGACCTGGTTGTCCCCACTGATCCGTAGGAACAAACTGTCTTATAGTCAGCTCTGGGTTAAGCTTCCCTCCATCCCCCTGCATGTCCCCACCCTGGGCCAGGTGGCAGCCCTGCTGAAAACAGGCTGGCATGGGGTGAAACATTCTTGGATCTACTATCCCATTGTGTCAGCCTTCCATTCCATCTCCCCACAGTTGGCTCTTTCTACCGTTATTCACTCCCCTCCATAAAAGAAAACCTCTTTTTACCAGCTCCTCAGATGCTTGCAGACTGGGTCAGAGTGCTCTGCTGAAGTTGTCTCCCTGCCACCCCAGCCCAATATCAACTGTCCCCATACCCCTCTTGCATTTCCCCTCTGCCCTATAGCAACGGTTCCCCAACCCCATTGTACTACGGCTCGAGACTGACGCTTGTCCCTGAGTCAACAGCCTTTTTGATAAAGTGCCCCCCAGCCCGGATCCGATTTTATCTGACGGGCTCCAGGGCCCGGCCCGGCCCGGTGACCGTGTCGCCCGCGGTCCCAGCGCCCACCCCCCACCCCGCCCTCCCGGGGCCGTCCCCGCGCTCCCTCGGCCCCGCCCCGGCCCCGCACACTCACCATGTCTCGCTCGCTCCTGGGCGCGCCGGGGCGGCGCCGCGGCCCGTGAGGGTGAGAGCGCCAGGGACCGGGACACCTGGGTCGCTCCGGCAGGCGGGGCGCGGGGCCGCGGGCACAGCAACGGCCGCCCTCGGAGCCTCACTGGACAGGAGCTAGAGGCCGCGCAGCCCTCATTGGAAAGTGCTGCGGGCGTCAGCTCCCTTGATTGGGCAGCTACCCAGTCGCGCGTACCCCTAGCTCCCTTGATTGGGCAGTTCCACCAGACTTCGACTTCGTGTCTCTGATTGGACAGGTCTCTGAGTCCCGCCCCAGCACTCCTCATTGTTCCCCTGGGCACCGCCCCTGTCTCCCCTGATTGGATAATTCTCTGGGCCCCGCCCCCTGAAGCCTGAGTGACAAGCGCGTCGCGAACGCCCGTGGCTGACCCCTCCCACCCGGGGGACCTTCACATCCAGGCGAACTCGGTCTGGCTCGGTGCGGCCCCTCCCAAACAATGGCGGGAATTCCAGACTCATTTTCCCCACCCATCGTACTTTTCCGGGGCAGGAGGAGCCAGGGCGGGACGTAGTGGCCTGGGGTTCGGTGGGGTCCCGGGGTCTCTGCTCCCCGTCCCAGAGGAGACCCTCGGCGTGACGTCACCACGTCGGACCACGCACGCTGCGAAGGCCCCGCCCAGCCTGAGCGCCCGGGCTGGAGACCCGAATCTCTGCCCCGGGGGAGACGGGAGCCCGCAGCCCTGGCTGGGGAAGGACGCCACTAGACCTGAGATGTGTTCTTTAAAATGCTCCTGTATATTTGATACTAGAAAAAAAACCAACATTTTTACTTTCGTTTTTGTGTGTGTCCCTAGAGAAATGTTAAAATGTACAAGGCTGTCATACCCCTAAGGCAATCAAATTCTTATTTTAACTGATTTAATAAAAAGTAATAAAAGCTTACATAATTTTGGAATTGGACCTGAAAATTCTTTATTTTTATTTATTTTGAGAAAAGAGTCTTGCTCTGTTGCCTCAGCTAGAGTGAGTGCAGTGTTATCATCACGGCTCAATAAGCTCACTGCAGCCTCAAATTCCTGGCTTCAGCGATCCTCCTACCTCAGCCTCCTGGGAGGAGGCTGGGACTACAGACAGGCACCAGCTAATTTTTCTATTTTTCTGTAGAGATGGAGGGGTCTCGCTATGTTGTCCATACTGGTTTCGAAGTTTCAAGCGATCGCCCTGCCTGCCTGGGCCTCCGCTGGGATTACAGGTGTGAGTCACCATGCCCTGCCCAGACCCAGCTTTGACAGTGCAGTATGAGCATGATTTAGAGGCTACTCAGACAACTGCTCTCCCAGATAAGGATGATACCCTGTAAGGATGAAGCTAGAGCCCAATATCAGAAGTCCCAGTTTCACAGGCAGCTGTCCTGCGATGTCAGCAGTGCAGTGTGTGTGCCACTTTGTTATCCAGCTCAGCAGAACATGTGCTTCATCTGGGGGATGTGGAAGGAGATAAATGGCCTTGGGAGTGAATGCAGCAGCTAAAAAAATAAAAATACCCTCATAGTTTGGATCTGCATATTTAGCTGTTTTTGAACACAGTGGTTTCCTCCTTGAGACTGTTAGTCACATCACAATATTCAGTGGTGAAATTTTATTTCCATCATTCTCATTCCTTTTTATTTAGAATCAGAATAAAACTATATTTGAAATAAAATTCTAAAAGCACATAAAACATCACACACACATTAAAAAAAAATCCCTATATAAACATGGACTAGAAGGTTACGTGTCAAATTAGAAAAAACGGCTACCTCCAGGCAGGGAGGATGAGAAATAGCTGTTACTTACTGTTTTACAAATATGTTCAGGAAATATGACTAAATGTTTAATTTTGTAAGTTACTTCTATACTTTGTTTTTTTCATTAAAAAGCAAATTGGGAAATGGTTTAACTGCTTGTTGAGAAGATTAAGGAATTAACTGGGATTGGAAAGTCATTCCTCCATGCAAATTGACAAATAACACAATAATAACGTCAATTATCTAATGAACCTACTCTATGCCGTGTACAGCGTTTCTCAAAGCCTTGGATAATTCTAGCTG
Source organism: Microcebus murinus (assembly GCF_040939455.1). Classification (NCBI taxonomy): domain Eukaryota; kingdom Metazoa; phylum Chordata; class Mammalia; order Primates; family Cheirogaleidae; genus Microcebus; species Microcebus murinus. Next base: position 6,353,195 of record NC_134130.1, on the reverse strand, counting down.
GTGGGAAGCCGATCTGTTCCTCGTGGGGCGTTGAGCAGCATCCCTGATCTCCGCGCTCACTAGATGCCAGTGGCAAGAACCAAAAATATCTCCAGGCATTGTCACTGCTCTCCACCCTTTATTTGATATTAGAGAGTCTTTTCTCCAAAGCCCACGGTCATAACCAGTCATAACCGTCTGCCCTTTGCGGCTCTAAGGCGTTTCTATGAGGATGTTGGTCGCGGTGCTGAGCTCACAATAGTAATCAACTCACTACTTGATAAATGCAGGTTACCTTACGTACTTTACAATTGTGGAAACTGAGGCACTAAGAGGCTTAAACAACTTCCCTAATAACGCCCGAGAGCTGATTAAGGTTTTGGGCCAGCACCCCAATCCAAGGCTGGTGCCCAGCTGAGCAGAAAGCCTCCGTGCACAAGATCTGAGCGAGACAGTAAAAATCAGCTGCGGGCCCGGCGTGGTGGCTCACGCCTGTAATCCTAGCACTTTGGGAGGCCGAGGCGGGCGGATTGCTCAAGGTCAGGAGTTCGAAACCAGCCTGAGCGAGACCCCGTCTCTACCAAAAATAGAAATAAATTAATTGACCAACTAAAAATATATATACAAAAAAATTAGCCGGGCATGGTGGCGCATGCCTGTAGTCCCAGCTACTCGGGAGGCTGAGGCAGGAGAATCGCTGAGCCCCGGAGATTGAGGTTGCTGTGAGCCAGGCTAATGCCACGGCACTCACTCTAGCCTGGGCAACAAAGTGAGACTCTGTTTCAAAAAAAAAAAAAAAAATCAGCTCCGAATGATTAGTATCTGCCCAGACATTATCAGGCTGGGAGGACAGACTCAGATAATGCCACCTGTAAAATTAACAAAAAACAGTATTTCCTCCAAGGACACCTTTCTCTGAGCTGTTCCTGTCTTCTAACTCGCTAAAAACTCTGCCCAGGAAAATCAGAGCCCGTGGCAGAAATTTTATCAGTTAACAATGAAACCTCTCTCCCTTGCCTGGTCCGTCTCCATTTCCAACGCAGGTGCAGGGCTCAGATAAGGGGGTTTCCGGACACAACAACGCACAGCTATCTTATCTGTGGTTCCCAAGGAAACGGGAATTGAGTTCATTTAGCAGTCCAGACCCGCGGCTGACCCCTTTACACACAGTCCTGCCTTGCTGAGCCAATAGAAGCCACACTGCATTCAAATTTCACCTAAACCCTAGCAAATCTTACAGTGGGACCGCCGCAGGTCCCAAGGTCTAGGGGGCCAAAACGTCCCGCGCCCCCAAAAAAGACCCCCTGAGGCCTCCCCCGGTTCCACTGGCCTCCGGAGACATCTTCCTCGGGCGCGCACCTGGAATCCGCCATTAGAAAGAGCCTGACCCCTGCCCTTTGAACTCCGCCACTGTCCTTTGACCCACCCACCCCCAGCCCCGCCCGCCCCAGGCTTAGCCCGGGTCACCGAAGAGACGCGGGGCCAGGTCCAGAGATAGACAGAGGAGGAACCGCCCTCAGGAGGCGATACGGCCAGTAAGGGCGACACCCACCGCTGCCCTCGGACTGGTACTTGTGCTTCCGCTTCCGGGTCTGCCAGGAGCGGAAAAAGGAGGCGGCCCGGGGTTTAGGATTGGTGATGCCTCAAAGATGGGCGGGGCATGCTTCGTTCTCCAATCGATGAGCAGGAAGCAAGTAGTTCCCCCGCCCTCTAGGATGCGATTGGGCCTTGTGGCCGGATCCGCCTCCCCAGGGCGTGCCAGACGCGAGATTGGCGTTGTCGGCGTGGTTTGCACTGGTATCCACCCCTGGGCGTGGCTACGGCCCGAACAGGCCCAGGGGAGAGGCTGGGGGCGTGGTCTCCCATTACCCTGGTAAACAATAAATGCTAAAATAAGCAATACCTGCTCGATTCCTCCAGGCGGCACTGTCTCCGCGCTGACACACTCCTATACGGAGATATTCCCATGGTTGGAATTTTTCTTCCTTGTGTGTCTTTTATTTATTCCAGAAATGGGGCCGTGTTTTACGCATTTTTTTACAGGTGGCTTTTCTAACGAATGCCTTGTGATATTCCGTCCCGGCCGCTAGATGGCGCCCTAGCTCGCACTTTCACGTTTGGGCATATTTCGTTGCTGTGCCTTGGGTGGAACCAGTCAGTAAACAGAGCGCAGAGATCCTAGTTCTTTTCCTTCTCAGATTGCAGCGGGGAGGGACAATAAGTTAACCGTGTTAATAAATGCCATGCATATTATAACATAGCCCGGTGGTGTTTCCCGCTAAGAGGACCATACTCAGGTAAGGGAGAGGGGCGTGGCTATGAGCACGTGTGCTTTTGCTCAGTTGCCCTCCAGGCTCTGCACGCGGGAAACTGCCTTAAACTAGCAGGTTCAATTTAGGGAAAACCTGGCCAGGTGCGGTGGCTCACACCTATAATCCTAGCACTCTGGGCGGATGGCTTGAGGTCAGGAGTTCAAGACCAGCCTGAGCAAGAGTGAGAACCCAGTCTCTACAAAAAAAATAGAAAAAAATTAGCAGGTCGTGGTGGTGCACACCTGTAGTCCCAGCTACTTGGGAGGCTGAGGCAGGACATCATTTGCGCCGAGGAGTTTGAGGTTGCAGTGAGCTGTGATGATGTCACTGAGAAAATACTTGTGAAATATATACCTTTAGGCATCCCCTGGTGTCTGCAGGAGATTGATTTCACACCCCCACCTGTAGGGTGCTTAAAATACCTAATAACACTGTCAACACTATCTATCTACACAGTGGTTATGCTATACTTTTAAAACTTGTGTTGTTTTGTTCTATTGTCATTTTTTGTTTTTTCAAATATTTTCGATCTGTGGTCAATTGAATCCATGGGTTTGAGACTGAAAACCGCGAATATGGAACCCGCGACACAGAACCCGCGGATACAGAACCCGCGGATACAGAGGGCCAACTGTATTGATCAAGTAATTAATATAAAAACTATTCTTTCAACGTAGAAAAAGCATGACCACAAGAGGGCGCCTTTGACTCTCAAAACGGCTCAGTTTGCTGCTCTTCAGAAATACCCACAGAAGGCAAAGAAAGCTACTTGCTCTTAGAGTTAAGGGACATAATTTACATAATTTATGTATATATTCATAACACACGGAGAGGATAAAGCAAAACGGGAAAAAAAACACTGGGAAAAGTGGAAGAAGGATGCAGAAGTTCTTGGTACTGTTCTTGCAACTCTTCTGTAACTTTGAAGTTATATCAAGATAAAAAGTTACCCAAAAACAGTTTCCCAGTTTGGACAATAAAGCATATGTTAATAGATAGCCATGCAATGATCAAAGAATAATTTGCAAGGTTTTTAATCGTAACCATTTTCTCTCATCCTTTTTCCTACGTTTCTGGTTTTGTTGCTGTATTTGCCAAAAATATAACTGGTAACATTTTTCCCTGAAGGAATTTTAGAATCATTTATGGTTGAAGACAGGGGGGAGTCCCCAACAAGGCCACTCACCTGAATCACCCAGATGCTTTTTTCTTTTTCTATTTATTCCTGATTTTTATTTCTTCTCAAATGTATTGCTGTAAAGCATCATACTTGGACAATGACAGAGGGAATTCGTTCATTTCGCTCTAAATGATCACTGCTCCCAAGCAGCAGCCAATATGTGTCTTTATTTTCTTTCCGTAGCCTCTGTTGTTGGTGTTGCCATCATGGCACTGCTTCCTTGTATTTCTATTAGCAGGTGTCTTTTCTCGTTGAAATTTTTATTGAGATAATTGTAGAGTCACATGCAGTTGTAAGAATATAAGGCAGACAGATCCTTTCTGCACAGGGCCAAGATTCCTCCAATGGTAATATTTTGCAAAACTAATGTGCAATATCACATCCAAACTATCTATGAGAGAGAGAGAGAGAAAAAAAAAACAACTTGGATCATCGGTTTATGCCAGAAAGTAGGTAGGTGCTCTCAAAAGATTATAGGGACATAGTTTATAGATTAGAGGAGGTGGTATTGAGCTGAGAATCCAAGTAAGTGAAGGATGTGTCATGATGATATTAATATCAAGCAAAGGTGTTCTGTGTGGAAGGAGCAGCCCGTGCAAAGGCCCTGTGGTCATGTTTGAGGACCAGCAGGGAGGCCTTTAGGGCTCGAGTAAAGGGACTGCACACAGAGGGCAATCACTGCCGTGGTAAAGAGCCGGTGGGGCCTTCAAAAGCCATTCTGAAGACTTTGCCTCTAAGTACATGGGAGCCATGGTAGGAGTTTGAGCAGAGGAGGAACAGGATCTGATTTAATCTATAAAGAACTTTTCCAGCTGCTGTGCTCCAAATATACTGTAAAGAGGGGTGGGGGAAAGAACCAGGCATGGGGGCTGCACCTGTAGTCCCAGGTGCTGAGGCAGGAGGATGGCTTGAGGCCAGGAGTTGGAGGCTGCAGTGAGCTGTGATGACGCCACTGCACTCCAGCCTGGGTGACAGAGTGAGGCCCTGTCTCAAAAAAAAGGGGGGGGGAGAGGAGGGAGAGGAATAGGGTAACTAAAACCTAGCGTGGACAATTCAGATGTCCATGAACAGAGGGGTGGATGAAGACACATGGTCCATTCCCATGTGGAACATTACTCGGCCATGAACAGGGACGGGGCTCTGACGCAGGCCACAGCGTGGAGGGACCTTGAGGACATCGTGCTCAGTGAGAGACGCCAGACACAGGACACACAGTGTGCGACTCCATTTATATGAAATGTCCAGAACAGGCAGATCCACAGAGACGGGACGTGGGTTCGTGCGTGCCATGGGCTGGGAGGGGATGGGGGTGACAGCTGATGGGGACGGGGTTTTTTGAGGATTGATGGAAATGTCCTAAAATTGAGTGTAGTGAGGGTTTCATAACACAGTGAATATACTTAAAAACACTTTAATAGGTGCATTGCCTATTAGAGTGAGTGCCGTGGCGTCAGCCTAGCTCACAGCAACCTCAAACTCCTGGGCTCAAGCGAGCCTCCTGCCTCAGCCTCCCCAGTAGCTGGGACTACAGGCATGCGCCACCATGCCCGGCTGATTTTTTTCTACATATTTTTAGTTGTCCAGCTAATTTCTATCTATTTTTAGTAGAGACGGGGTCTCGCTCTTGCTCTGGCTGGTCTCCAACTCCTGACCTTGAGCGATCCGCCCGCCTCGGCCTCCCAGAGTGCTAGGATTACAGGCGTGAGCCACTGCTCGATGTTGTTCAAAAGAGAACAATATTTACAGATTCACAACGACGTAAACATTCGTTATTGATCTAACTAAACTTACAACTGCCTTGAGATGGCAGGGAGACGGGAGTTGGTAACGGAGCTAACTCTTCACTCGTCACCTGTGATCGATAATCTCCACCATTGCAAATCCAAAAATAGAAATAGAACCCTAAGCTTTAGTATTAACAGTAACCTTTCTTTCCTTTTTTTTTTCCCCCCTAGAGAGGGGGTCTCGCTTTTGCTCAGGCTGGTCTCGAACTCCTGGCCTCAAGTGATCACCCACCTCGGCCTCCCAGAGTGCTGGGATTCCAGGTGTGAGTCATGGCACCTGGCCTGAGAGTAACCTTGCTCAAACTGTGGTCCCCAGACCCCCAAGAGCAGCACAGCTACCTGGGAACTTGCTAGAAATGCAGACTTGCTGAGTCAGAAACTCACAGGTTGAGGCTGAGCAATCTGGGTTTAACAAACCCCTCTTCAGGTGGTTCCAATGCATCCTCGAATTGAAGAACCACTGACTTAAAGATCAACACCTGAGAGGAACACGGAGCGGCCTCCAAGGCACCCGATGGAGGTTTTACATCTTTGGATACTCTGTTTTGTTTTATTTTGCATTTAGAAATAACGTGTCAGCGGGCACAGTGGCTCTCAGCCTGTAGTCCCAGCACTCCGGGAGGCCAAGGCGGGAGGATCGCTTGAACCCAGGAGTTGGACATTGCTGTGAGCTAGGCTGACGACACGGCACTCCAGCCAGGGCAACAGAGCGAGACTGTGTCTCAAAAAAATAAATCAATAAAATAAAATAAACATACCCATCGTCATACCACACCTGCCCACTGATCATGAGTTGATCTACCCAAAAGAAACGAAAGCAGACTGGGAGCGGTGGCTCTCCGAGGGCAACCTAGGGAGCCCCTGTCTCAAAAATACATGAATTAGGCCGGGCGTGGTGGCTCATGCCTGTGATCCTAGCACTCTGGAAGGCCGAGGCAGGCAGATTGCTCAAGGTCAGGGGTTCGAAACCAGCCTGAGCAAGAGCAAGACCACCCCCCCATCCCTACTATAAATAAAAAGAAATTAATTGCCTAACTAAAAATATATAGAGAAAAAAAATTAGCCGGGCAAGGTGGTGCATGCCTGTAGTCCCAGCTACTCTGGAGGCTGAGGCAGGAGGATCGCTTAAGCCCAGGAGTTTGAGGTTGCTGTGAGCTAGACTGACGCCATGGCACTCTAGCCTGGGCAACAGAAGTAAGACTCTGTCTCAAAAAAAAAAACAAAAAAACAGGCCGGGCGCTGTGGCTCACGCCTGTAATCCTAGCTCTTGGGAGGCCGAGGCGGGCGGATTGCTCAAGGTCAGGAGTTCAAAACCAGCCTGAGCGAGACCCTGTCTCTACTATAAATAGAAAGAAATTAATTGGCCAACTGATATATATATAAAAAATTAGCCGGGCATGGTGGTGCATGCCTGTAGTCCCAGCTACTTGGGAGGCTGAGGCAGGAGGATCGCTTGAGCCCAGGAGTTTGAGGTTGCTGTGAGCTAGGCTGACGCCACGGCACTCACTCTAGCCTGGGCAACAAAGTGAGACTCTGTCTCAAAAAAAAAAAAAAAAAAAAAAACAAAAAAAAACTAAAATATATTAAATTTTCTTAAGGCAGATTTTGCTTGCATGAGCTATCTTGATTAGCTAACTCCACGCGGCTGAAGGAGAACAGTACGTTTAAGGAGTTATTTCTGTTCAGGGCTAGAGTTGAAATCAGCTGATTCAACTAATGAGGTTAGCAGCAAAGACAGAGTCCGTGCACAGGAGTTATCAGTTAAATCATGACAACTTCAATTCTTTACACCATTAAGACGCATCTTCACAACTGTTCAATTTCAGTACTGTGGATTTTAGATTTCATCAACAGAAACACAATTGTACCTTAACATCTGTTGAGAAAATACAAATAAATATCATGCTTGGCAGAGCGTGGTGGCTCAGGCCTGTAATCCTAGCACTCTGGGAGGCCGAGGCGGGCGGATTGCTCGAGGTCAGGAGTTCAAAACCAGCCTGACCAAGAGCTAGACCCCATCTCTACTAAAAATAGAAAGAAATTAATTGGCCAACTAAAAATATATAGAAAAAAACGAGCCTGGCATGGTGGCGCATGCCTGTAGTCCCAGCTACTTGGGAGGCTGAGGCAGGAGGATCGCTTGAACTTAGGAATTTGACGTTGCTGTGAGCTAGGCTGATGCCACAGCACTCTGTCCCGGGCAACAGAGTAAGACTCTGTCTCAAAAAAAAAAAAATCATGCTAATAAATGCCAACTGACCACATAGGTTGGGGTCTCCTAATCTAAATGATGTTTCTGGAAAATACTCACTTTTTTTTTTTTTGAGACAGAGTCTCACTCTGCTGCCCAGGCTAGAGTGCCCTGGCGTCAGCCTGGCTTACAGCAACCTCAAACTCCTGGGCTCAAGCGATCCTCCTGCCTCAGCCTCCAGAGTAGCTGGGACTACAGGCATGCGCCACCATGCCCGGCTAAAATTTTTTGTATATGTATTTTTAGTTGGTCGATTAATTTCTTTCTATTTTTTTGCTCTTGTTCAGGCTGGTATCGAACTCATGAGCTCAAACGATCCTCCCACCTCAGCCTCCAGGAGTGCTAGGATTATAGGCGTGAGCCCGCTGCACCGGGCCAAAGACACACTTACAAAGACAGAAAGCTAGGAGTGGAAGGAAAGCATTGGTTCAATACAGCCGAGGGGGACATTTTGGCAACGATGGAAATCTCAAAATGGGTGGTTGTACAATTAGACAAATGCACAAAAAATCACCCACCCGTGTGCTTAAAATGGGTGACCTCACCTTATGTCAATTCCACTTCCACGAAGCTGTAATGCAACGTTCGACCTGTAGTGGGCGCCAGAGACCACAAGTCCACCTGGGAACCTCTGCGCGCTCCACTGTCCCCGGGGTGAAAGCCACGCCCTTCTGTTAGGTGACGCCATTGGCATCCGCAATTGGCAGACTGGGAATCTGGCCTCGACAGCGGAAACCGCCTCGTTTGACCCCCGGTGGCCACGCCGAGTCCTGAATGTGTGCAGATTGGCTGGATGACGAAGTCTCTGGAGCACTGCACAGGGAGACTTGGAGAAGGTGTCACTACCACATCCCCTCCCCCAGGCCCAGAGGGAGGGGTCTTACTGGACAAGGGGTGGCCCGAGGGCCATGGCTTGACCTTCAAAAGAAAGAGCCAGGCCGGGCGCGGTGGCTCACGCCTGTAATCCTAGCACTCTCAGGGGGCCGAGGCAGGTAGATTGCTCCAGGTCAGGAGTTCGAAACCAGCCTGAGCGAGACCCCAGTCTCTACTATAAATAGAAAAGAAATTAATTGGCCAACTGATATTTATAGAAAAAATTAGCCAGGCATGGTGGTGCATGCCTGTAGTCCCAGCTACTCGGGAGGCTGAGGCAGCAGGACCGCTTGAGCCCAGGAGATTCACGGCACTCACTCTAGCCTGGGCAACAAAGCCCCCCGCCCCGAAAAAAAAAAAAAAAGAAAAGAAAGAGCCAATCCCTTTTCTTTTTTTTGAGATGGGATCTCACTATTTTGCCCAGGCTAGTTTTGAACTTCCTTGGCTCAAGGGATCCTCCACTCCCAGCCTCCTGAGTCGTGGGGACTACAGGCAGCCATCACCATGCCCAGCCCCCAACCCTTCCCCACAACTCAGAGAGAGACAAAGACAAAGGCTCAACCCCTACTCCATCTGACAACGTCGGCAGCACCTGCCCTAACCAGGTGGGACAAGAACTGAGGGTCCCCTGGGGTGAGGGGTGGGGCAAAGCTGCCTTGGGCCCCCAACTAAGCAAGATGTCCCAGGTGAAAATCATAACTTAGCCACTTCATAACTGTGCCACCCTGAGTAGGTCACTTATCCTCTTGGGGCCTTCGTTTGCTCCTCTGTAAAATGGGTTTCTCAAGGCTGATGAAAGGGTGAAGCGAGTTGCTGTAGTGACGTAGGTGAGAGTTGGGAGAATCCAGGAGGAACAAGCACCAAAATAAATAAGCATGTAAATGGATGGGCACAAGGATCGTGCATGTAGCCATCCTCCCAGCGGTAATTCCCGGAGCTGTGGCCGGGCCGGACAAGGAAGAATGAAATAAGCAAGAAAATATCACAGGGTGGTGCGTGTCATTAGGAACTTGGGAGAGGCCACGGCAAGAGGAGAGGAGATTCCTAAATTGAGTTGTGGATGGCAGAAAGCATTTGATCAAACAAGGGGGAAACAAAGGCTCCAATATAGATGATGACTCATCAGTGACCCCACATGCCACCAGCAAAGCCACCCCCAGACTCCTGACCCCCAGAAACAGTGCAAGATATTAATAATAAATGTTGGTTGTTCAACAATTAGCATAAATGGCCTCCTGAGTTTGGGGGCAATTTGTTACACAGCAGTAGCTAGCTAATACATCTTTCAAGGGGAGACAGCAGGGCCCAGGGGATCCAAAACCCACTTGTGGAGTGGACATGGCTGCTCCTTGCTCCAAGCCTGGGTCCTCAGGGAGCTCCAATCTGATGCCACCACCTGGGCATTAGTTCCAGGTGGGCACATCATTGGATCTCAGTAGCATGCGGTAAGGACACACGGCCCGGAGCCAGATGGCCCAGGTTAAAGTCCTAGCTTAGCCACTTAGTAACTGCAGACCCTGAGTAGGTCACCTCACCTCCCCAGGCCTTAGTTTTTGCCTCTGTAAAATGGGTATATCAAAGTTGATCAAAGGATGGAGGTGAAAGTTGTCAGAATCAAAATGGAGTCACTCGTGCTAAAAAACAAAACAAAACCGTAACAAGTAGAGCCAGGGAGGCTACCGAGAGGGTCTCCACGCATAAAGGTCTGATAACAAAGGCTGTGGCAGAAGACTGCGGAAACCACAGCCCGGCACCCAGGCCGTCACAAGCGAACACAAAAAGCACTTCTCCGAGGACATCTGGCTCGCCACCTCCGGTCCAGCCTCAGACTGGCGTCACCCTTGCTATTGATTCTTGTGACCAAGGATAATGACCTCGAAACAATTATGTAATCCTCCTTATTTTTACTTTAAAAACCTTTGTTTTCCTTTATCTCCCTGAACATGCACATAATTTGCCATGGCAGGCCTAGCCCCAGTTCGATGCCCTATTCCTGAACAAATACCATTTTCTTCTTTAGAGCACTTCTCCCTGTTTGTTATTTATGTTAACACTTAATTTCTTTTCTTTTTTTTTTTTTTTTTTTGAGACAGAGACTGGCTCTGTCGCCCAGGCTGGAGTGCAGTGGCGTCATCACAGCTCACTGCAGCCTCCAACTCCTGGGCTCAAGCGATCCTCCTGCCTCAGCCTCCAGAGTAGCTGGGACTACAGGTGCCACCATGCCTGGCTAATTTTTCTATTTTTTGTAGATACCGGGTCTGGCTCTTGCTCAGGCTGGTCTGGAACTCCTGACCTCAAGGGATCCTCCAGCCTCGGCCTCCCAGAGTGCTGGGATTTCAGGCATGAGCCACCGTGCCTGGCCAACACTTAATTTCATTTCTGAGCCCTGTAGTGGGTAGTATTTTGCCCCCTCAAAAAGATATATTGAAGTCATCATGGCCCCGCCACCCAGTGACCCTGGGAATGTGACCTTCTTAGGAAATAGTGTCATTGCAGATGTGATTAGCTAAGATGAGGTCACACTGGATTAAGGTGACTACTAGATCCAATGTCTGATGTCCTTATAAAGAGAAAAATCTAGACACAGACGCAGAGACACATAGGGACAAAGGCCATGCAAAGACGGAGGCAGAGATGGGAGTGCGGCCAGGGACCACTGGGGACAGCCGGGGACCACCTCAGGCTGGAAGAGGCCAGAAAAGCGCCTCCACCCTGGGGGCCTTCGGCAGGAGCCCCACCCTGCCACGCCTGCATTCTGCCTCGGAACTCCCTGGATGACACTTCCTGTTGTCTTAAGCCACCGGGGCTGTGGTCACTGGTTGCAGCAGTGACAGAAAACAAACGCCAGCTTCTTTGCCAGGTGGCAGAAGGCAAAGCTCAGTGGCCCCCAGGGACCTGGAGAAGTTCTCTCTTCCTGTGCCAGGCGTTCTTGCGGATCTGAGAGTGGGGGCAGCCGGCCCCTGAGTGAACCCCAGAGCAGCCAGCATCCTCAGAGGGTCGCTGTCCTGCCTGCCTCTGGCTCTGCAGCCACCAAGGCCCTCCCACGCACAGCTCGTCCCTCTGGGTGCCCTGGGCTCTCACCAGAGTCCTCTGCCTGGCCCACGAGGAAAACAGGGAAGCCCCGGCCTCGGGGTGGGGCTGAGAACCTTTTCCAATCTTCCCTCCCATCTTCTCCTTGAGTTTTTTTTTTTTTTTTTTTTTTTTGAGACAGAGTCTCACTTTGTTGCCTAGGCTAGAGTGAGTGCCATGGCGTCAGCCTAGCTCACAGCAACCTCAAACTCCTGGCTCAAGCAATCCTGCTGCCTCAGCCTCCCAAGTAGCTGGGACTACAGGCATGCACCACCATGCCCGGCTCATTTTTTCTATATATATTAGTTGGCCAATTAATTTCTTTCTATTTATAGTAGAGATGGGGTCTCGCTCTTGCTCAGGCTGGTTTTGAACTCCTGACCTTGAGCAATCCGCCCGCCTCGGCCTCCCAGAGAGCTAGGATTACAGGCGTGAGCCACCGCGCTCGGCCTCCTTGAGTTTTTTGATGTTTTCTTTTTTAAACAAAAATTCCAAGGCTGGGCCTGGCAGCTCATGCCTGTGATCCCAGCACTTTGGGAGGCTGAGGTGGGAGGATCAGGGAGGCCAGGAGTTCTAGACCAGCCTGGGCAACATAGCCAGACCCTATCTCTACAAAAAATACATTTAAATAATTTAATACAAAAATTTAAATAATTAGCCAGGTGTGGTGGTGGCACGTGCCTGTAGTCCCAGCTACTCGGGAGGCTGAGGCAGGAGGATCGCTTGAGCCCAAGAGTTGGAGGGTGCAGTGAGCTATGATAGTGCCACGGCACTCCTGTCTGGGCAATAGAGTAAGACCCGGACTCTAAAAAATATTTTTTTTTTTCCCACGCCCCTATTTTTTTTTTTTTTTGAGACAGATTCTCACTCTGTTGCCTGGGCTAGAGTTCCGTGGCGTCAGCCTAGTTCATAGGAACCTCAAACCCCTGAGCTCAGGCAATCCTCCTGCCTCAACCTCCCTTGTAGCTGGAACTATAGGCATGCGACACCATGCCCAGCTAATTTTTTCTATATGTTTTTAGTTGGCCAATTAATTTCTTTCTATTTTTAGTAGAGATGAGGTGTCACTCTTGCTCAGTTTCCAACTCCTGACCTTGAGAGATCCTCAGCCTCCCAGAGTGCTAGGATTACAGGCATGAGCCACCGTGCTGGCTTAATTTTTTTCAAATCAAGAAAAATTCCAGGCCGGGCACGGTGGCTCATACCTGTAATCCTAGCACTCTGGGAGGCCGAGGCAGGTAGATTGCTCGAGGTCAGGAGTTCAAAACCAGCCTGAGCAAGAGGGAGACCCCGTCTCTACTATAAATAGCAAAAAATTAATTGGCCAACTAATATATATAGAAAAAATTAGCCGGGCATGGTGGCGCATGCCTGTAGTCCCAGCTACTCAGGAGGCTGAGGCAGGAGGATCGCTTGAGCCCAGGAGTTTGAGGTTGCTGTGAGCTAGGCTGACTCCATGGCACTCACTCTAGCCTGGACAACAAAGAGAGACTCTGTCTCAAAAAAAAAGAAAAATTCCAAAGGTTTTAGAATGCAAATCCTTTTCTCTCAAACCTTTCTCTAGCCCTTGAGTTTCAGAGTAAACTGCAGCCACTGAGAAGCCAAGAACAGGAAGGAGTTCTTGGCCTTCCCTCCTGTCTGCTGTGTCATCGTCTCCCCTGCAGGGCTCCGGGGAGGTGACTTCTTTGCGGGCCAGGCTGGAGGAACCGGGGGTGACAACCTACCAATGAAAGCGCCAAATGTCATCCCAACCCCACCTGCAGCGGGGCCTTTAACAAGTAAAAATGCAACGACCACTAACGGCGCTTCCCACTTCCACATAAAGCCAGGATTTCTCTTTTCTATGAACCTCCAATCAGTGCTGTCCACAGGGACATTCCGTGATGATGGAACATTCTAGATCTTTGCTGTCCAGGCCGATGACCACCTCTCAGACACATGTAAGGACTGGCACTTGACATGTGGCCAGTGTACCTAAGAGACGGAATTTTCAATTTTATTTCATTGTTATTGATGTTCATTTAAATAGCCACATGTGGGCCAGGCACGGTGGGTCAAGCCTGTAATCCCAGCACTCTGGGAGGCCGAGGCAGGAGGATTGCTCGATGTCAGGCGTTCCAGACCAGCCTGAGCAAGAGCGACAACCCGTCTCTACTCTAAATAGAAAGGAATTAATTGGCAACTAAAGATATATATATAGAAACTAGCCGGGCATGGTGGCGCATGCCTGTAGTCCCAGCTAGTCGGGAGGCTGAGGCAGGAGGATCGCTTGAGCCCAGGAGTTTGAGGTTGCTGTGAGCCAGGCTGAGGCCCCGGCACTCTAGCCCAGGCATAGTGAGACTCTGTCTCAAAAAAATAAAAATAGGCCGGGCGCGGTGGCTCACACCTGTAATCCTAGCTCTCTGGGAGGCCGAGGCGGGCGGATTGCTCGAGGTCAGGAGTTCGAAACCAGCCTGAGCAAGAGCGAGACCCCGTCTCTACTATAAATAGAAAGAAATTCATTGGCCAACTAATATATATATATATATATACAAAAAATTAGCCGGGCATGGTGGCGAATGCCTGTAGTCCCAGCTACTAGGGAGGCTGAGGCAGGAGGATCGCTTGAGCCAGGAGTCTGAGGTTGCTGTGAGCTAGGCTGACCCCACGGCACTCACTCTAGCCTGGGCGAGAGAGTGAGACTCTGTCTCAAAAAAAATAAAAATAAAAATAAAATAAATAGCCACATGTGCCTGGTGGGTACCCCGTGTGACCACACAGGCTTGGAGAGACCGACATCCCGTCCGTGGCCGGGGACAGGGGAGGAGTAAATGCACAGAGGGAGGCAGTTAGCAGGCGGGACCATAAATAGAAAGGCACTTCAATTAAGGCAGGGACCGGTGGCAAAACCCACGTGATACGTGTTTACATTATAACCCCCCAGGCTACTCATCCCAATATGTAAATCCTCCAGTTCCCAACAGTCACAAAGCATGGAACAGGGGAAACCGAGGAACAGTTCTCGGGCCGGGGTGGGGTCCCAAGTTGTGAGCCCTCCCTGGGTGCCCGTGCTACCCTGCAAGGCCACAGGACAGAGGGACGCCTCTCTGTAGGAGAATCCTGACAGCGTTCTCTGAATTTTGAGCGCAGCAGGGTTTTAAGCCATCGTGGGAGGCAGGAGCCACTGAGATTACAAGATTAGCTCCAATCCAAACCACACTGGGAGGGAAAAAAAAAACAAGAAAGGGAGATACAGGGAAGGGAGCCCTAGGAGGCCTGGCTGAGCGGAGAGTTCTGAGCAGAGAGCTCAGAGTTCAGGAGCCAGCCAGTGGCTGCCCAAGGGAGACTGTCCCAGGCAGAGGGGACGGCCAGTGCAAAGGTCCTGAGGCAGGCACACACTCAACCTCTTACTCCGGAAGTCTGGGCTGCCCCCCTTCATGTTATTTTTCTTTTTTTTTCATGTTATGTTATTTTTCTTTTTTTTTGAGACAGAGTCTCACTCTGTTGCCCAGGCTAGAGTGAGTGCCGTGGCATCAGCCTAGCTCACAGCAACCTCAAACTCCTGGGCTCAAGTGATCCTCTTGCCTCAGCCTCCCGAGTAGCTGGGACTACAGGCATGCACCACCATGCCTGGCTAATTTTTTCTATATATATTAGTTGGCCAATTAAGTTCTTTCTATTTTTAGTAGAGATGGGGTCTCGCTCTTGCTCAGGCTGGTTTTGAACTCCTGACCTCAAGCAATCCGCCCACCTCGGCCTCCCAGAGTGCTAGGGTTACAGGTGTTAGCCACCGTGACCCACCCCCTTCATATTTCAAATAGGAATTTTGAACTAGCCAAAACAGAACTCCTTTTTATGTTGTTTTTTGTTTTAGAGACAGAGTCTGCCTCTGTGGCCCAGGCTGGAGTTCAGTGGAGTCATCATAGCAGCCTTCAACTCCTGGGCTCGAGCAATCCTCCTGCCTCAGCCTCCCAAGAAGCTGGGATTACAGGCATGAGCAGCTGCACCTGGCCAAAAACAGAACGGAATCTCCACCACCCACACCTTCCAGACCTCACCCACCCGCCCCCACACAGGAGGTTTCCCTCCCTCAGTAGGGATCCTTGCACCGCAGTTCCCAGGGGTCTCTCTGGCATCACCCCAGGCCTCCCTGGCTGTGCTCCTCTGACCAGCCCGGCTCTGCCCTACCTCAGAACCATTCCTCTCCCTGACCCTGGCCTTGAACCTAGCGATGCTGTGACTTCACTGTCCCTGCCCTGGCTCTCAGATCCCTTGTCACAGGGCTGGGAGGAGAGCAGGAAAAATTCACTGATGAATTAAATGTGTAGCCCCAGCTGGGCTCCAGGAAGCCTGGATCCCCGGGAGCCAGTAAGTTCTCTCCCCAAAGGGGGCCCGAAGCTCCCTTTGCATTGCACCTTATCCAATAGGGAGCAAAAACTTGTCAATAGCCCAACTCCAAGAATTGGGGTGAGAGTGCCAAAGACCCCCAAAATGATCAGACTCTATAAACAAGACAACTACTCCCCGCCTATCCCTCCCCAAGTCCCACCTTCTGGCCTCCCTAGCCCCGCGCCCTCCGACATTTCCCCGCCCCTGCTGGGACCCCCCTCAAATTGCCTCTGGCTCTCTCTGCGCGCCGCCCTTCCCTGCAGCGGGACCGCAAGGGTTAAGCGGAGGCTCCCGCGCTCGCTCGCTGAGTGACAGCTCGGCCTGCGGCCTGGGCGAGCCGACCAATCAGCGAATGCAGGGCGTTGCCCACGTGGGCAAGCGGCCCTACGATTGGCCAGCGCCGTCAGCCACCGCCCGCGGAGCCCGAGCCCACGTGCAGCTGCGGCGCGTTCATTGAGCGGCTTCGCTGTGCAGGGGCTGCTGGGCGGGGCCGGGGCGGGGCCGGGGCGGGGCCGGGGCGGGCCGGGGCGGGGCCCGACGGGTCAAATGGCCCCCAGTGGGGGAGGGGGTGAGGAGGCCTTTCCTCTTGGCTTGAACTCGGCTGACCTGTCTGCGGTTCCCTCCTCCAGCCTGGTGTAGGTGAGTTGCCCCCCTTCCCTAGAGGGGACTCCGGGGTTCCCGGCCCGGGGAGTTAGCTGGAGGGGCGTTGGGGGCAGAACTGAAGTCAAGCAGGACCTTGGTGCTGCAGCAGTGGTGGGGGTGGAGCGAGGTCTCTCCTCTTGTCTGATAAATGACTCTTACTCCCCTGGCTAACTCTTACTCATCCCTCAAAACCCCTTTCTAATGACCCAAATCACAGGGTGAGGCCTGGGGGGCGCTGTTCAGGCCCTCTGGGTCCCCACCATTAATCAGGGCAGGTAGAGGCCTCGCAGGAGGAATCCAGGACATAGCCTAGTGGGTAGGGTTGGCTCTGTCCCTGGCACTGCTCTATCCTCAAGACCCGCCATCTCCTTGTTATGTTTTCAGGGTCTCTGGCTGAAGTCCTCGGGGCCGCTGCCTGAAGATGACCTCCGTGGACCGGCCCAGCCCCAGGGCTGCCCTGGAAGGAACTTCGGTTAGGAGGGCGTGGGGTGGCACTGTCCTGGGGAGAGCCCAAGCTGCAATCCACTTCCATTCCCTTTTTTTTTTTTTTTTTTTTTTTTTTTTTTTGAGACAGAGTCTTGCTTTGTTGTCCAGGCTAGAGTGAGTGCCGTGGCGTCAGCCTAGCTCACAGCAACCTCACACTCCTGGGCTCAAGCGATCCTCCTGCCTCAGCCTCCCGAGTAGCTGGGACTACAGGCATGAGCCACCATGCCCGGCTAATTTTTTATATATATATCAGTTGGCCAATTAATTTCTTTCTATTTATAGTAGAGACAGGGTCTCGCTCTTGCTCAGGCTGGTTTTGAACTCCTGACCTTGAGCAATCCACCCGCCTCGGCCTCCCAAGAGCTAGGATTACAGGCGTGAGCCACCGCGCCCGGCCTCCATTCCCTTCTGATCTTGTATCCACCTGTGGCCTGGGCGAGTGCCGGCCAGGCCTTGCAGCTGCACGCGGTCGCCCATCACGGCCACTCAAGCACAGGCGCCCACTCACAGCTCACTGCAGCCTCCAACCCCTGGGCTCAAGCGGTCCTCCTGCCCCGGCCTCCCGAGTAGCTGGGACTACAGGCATGTGCCACCATGCCCGGCTAATTATTTTCTTTTTTTTTTTAACATAAATATTTATTTTTTTTTGTAAATATCCACATGGTGAATATTTTAGACTTCAGGCCAACATGGAAAATGAAACATACTCCTTAGGTACCTCAATAACAAGAGAGAAAGCAAATTCTGGTTTGGGGATGTCCCACCTTACCCCCTTTGAGGTTTGTCACCTGCCTTCAGGCTGTGCCAGAACTCTGGCTGAGATGGAGACCTGAGGCTTGGACTTTTTTGGGGGGGAGAGGTGGGGGGCTGTAGGTTTTATTAATGTCTTCTTTGACTCTTCCAGCCTCTTCCTGGGATTTTTACCGCCAAGAGCTCCCCAGCCCCCAGTTCCCAGGGCCTCCTCAGCCAGGTCAAGCAGTTCTCCAGGTGAGGGTGATTCCAGGGGCGGGAACGAGTCCCACCTGGTCCCTGTCCTTGGGCCCCTGTGGGCGAGTGGTCCAAAAGCCCCCGGCCTAGCAACCACCATCCACACTGAAGCCGGAACCGATAGGACAGCCCAGTAATACCGATCCTGGCTTGGATTCAAAATCTCATTTTTCTTGTTTAGCATACATGTGTTTACATTCCATTTTATCGTCAAAACTGCTGCATTAAAATCTTAACATTTTGAGTACACTGGGCCTTTAACACATTGACAGCCAAGGCAGAAAAAAAAAAAAGTTTTTCCCCTCCTGGGGCCACGGTGTTTTATTAAGAAAATAGAATAAAAACTTGGAAAACGAAATGATCCTTTCAATTTAATGAAAAATTTGTTACTGTTTGTTGTTTTCTGTGCATAAGTTATATGCACCTTGCAAACCAGTTCCAGCGGCTGCCAGGGTGAAGAGGTGTGTGAGTTACACGTGCTTCGCCAGGCCCCGGGCTCAAAGCGAGCGTGAGTTACATACGACTCACGTGGCAGTCAGTGTGTTAAATTCGGCTCCTCGCCCACCTTGGGTCTTGAGGCCACAGGTCTTCCAGCTCCTCTCTCTGCCCCTTCAGGTGTCCCCCACTTTTGGCTGCAAAGCTGGAGAGCATTTGTTCCTCGGTAAGCCAGACCCCCGCAGCCCCTACCCGGGAGGTACAAGCTGGGGACCCCCCCCCCAATTCTGTTTGCTTACTCTGAGCAAGTGAGTTAACACGTGGGCCAGGCTGCCTAACTAGTACTGCCCTGGTCGAAAAAAACTAGAAAATCCACATAAAGTGGGTGTTCATCCGGGCCATAGTTGGTGGTTCCAGGGAGGTGGTTCCAGCAGAGGGTGAAGTCCCTGCCCACTCCAGTGTGGCGGTGTCTTCTAGAACTTTCTGGGGTTTTTCTTTTAAGAGTCAGGGTCTTGCTCTGTCGCCCAGGCTAGAGTACAGTGATGCTGTCACAGCTCACTGCAGCCTTGAACTCCTGGGCTCAAGCGATCCTCCCGCCTCAGCCTCCTGAGTAGCTGGGACTCTGTCTTGGATGTATTTTCTATTTTTTGTATAGACGGGATCTCACTATAGTGCCCAGGCTGGCCTCAAGTGATCTTCCCGCCTCGGCCTCCCAAAGTGCGGGGATTACAGGCGTGAGCCACTGCGTGCAGCCTTGGGACACTCTGTTTAGAGTGTCTGATGTGGCACCCAAAAGCCACGGAAGCTATTGAGCCATTGTAAATGCAGCTTGTGTGACTAAGAAACTTAATTTTTGCCTTAATTTAAACAGCCACACCTGGCTCTGCCTGCCTCCCCGAACTGGGCAGTTGCATGGGGAGGAGGGGGAGGAGTAAATGGGGAAACAAGATTCACAAAAGCCTTTGAGGAAGTTCAAGGTGATGGGAAAGAAAATATGTGAAAGGACATTCCGGAGGTGGGCCAGCCTGGGAGGTCTTAGCAGCCAAGGTGATATTCATGTAACCAAGGACACCAAGAGGTGCAAAGGCCCTGGGGCAGGACCACCTGGCCCACAGTGGGGAGGGGGATAGGCCCCAGGGAGGATTTGACCTTCCCCCATCTGGAATGGAATCTAAAGAGCTCCCAAATTAGCTCCTCCTGTGAGCATGGTGAGTGCTGTGCCATGTAAGAGCAGAGACCAGAGAGGTGCAGAGACTTGGCCAGGGTCACACAGCATTCAAACCCTGCCTCCTAGCGTGATCACGATTGTCCCTTTGCAGCTTCAGAGGGTGCAGGAGGATCTTGAAGGCCACCAGAAGCAGGTGAGTGCCTGGGCTCGAACTGCTGCTTCTCTTGACCGGGAGGGGCAGGTCATGTGCAGGGCCTGGGGTGGGACTTGGGCTTTGACACTGAGGGAGGTGGGAGCCATGGAGGGCTGTGGGCAGAGAGGGGACAGGACAGGCGCTGACTTGGAGGGTCGGAGGCTTCAGACAGGAGGGCCTGTGCTGTGCCAGTCTGTGGTCCTCCCCGTGTCCGGGAGCTGTCGCGAACCCAGGTCACGCGGGCGCGGGGCGGGCTCCCACCTGCCAGCCCAGGGCGCCTTCCACCCTGCCAGTCCTCCCGCCACCTGGCCCTTTCTCCCGGTGCTGGCAGGACTTGCTGCCTGTGCCAGATGTACCTGGCAGGGGCCCAGGCCGAGTCTGCAGCTCAGCAGGGCAGGGGGGCCAGGAAGCGAGGAACATGGTTATTCATTCAACAGATACTTACCCTGGCCTGCTTGCCAGAGACTGCTGTAGCAGCCGGGAAATGGCAGAGGGGACACAGACAGGCTCGCTGCCCTGGGGCGAGCAGAGCCTGGTAAACGGGGTGAGATGGTGAAGGCCAGGCCAGGCCGGGGAGGGGCTGGCCTCGGGGAAGAGGGAGAAGGAGGTGCAATTCGGGGTGGGCGTACAGGGAAGGCTCCCTGAGAAGGTGACATTTCAGTGATCAATTGAAGGAAATTGGACAGAGGAAGTGTAGCTGTCGAGCTGGGGCAGGGGAGGTTATTGCAGACAGAGAGGGCACAGCCTGTGCAAAGGCCCTGGGGCAGGATCATGCATGGTGTGTTGAAGGCACAGCGAGGAGGCCCCTGTGGCTGGAGCAGAGGAAGGAGGGGAGCAGACAGGGGACAGGGCAGATAGTGCAGGGTCTGGTGGGACTCAGGAGGACCTGGTCTTTGACCCTGAGGGAGGTGGGAGCCATGGAGGGCTGTGGGCAGAGGAGGGCTGGGCCCTGACTGGGGTGCTCACAGGCGCCCCTTGACTGCTGCAGGGAGGGCAGACAGACGGGGCGGTGGGTGGGGGCAGAAGCCAGGCAGGGTGCAGGCGTGGGGTGCCGGTGGCTTCGTGGTGAAAGGAGTTGAACCGTGGGCCAGAGAACCAGCAGGCGGGGGTGAGAAGCCCAGGCTGAGCCCCTCGGTTGCTGCCCCCATTCAGAGGGTCCCCAGCCAGCAGGCGCCAGGCCCCTCCCAGGTCCAGGTCAGACACTTCCCCTCCCCTCCCCGCCCCGCCCCTCTGCTCCCAGCTCCCGGTTTTGCAGCCTCCCCCCTGCGCTGTTAAAATCCTCATCCTAGCAGCCGCCTGCGCCAGGCCGGCTCCCCGGGGAGGCTCGCAGGAGGCGGGAGCCGCCTCTCCTGCCGAGCGCATTAAAGTGCCGGTAAATTGCGCATTAACGAGCCGGGTGAATTGGAGAGGCTCCCAGGCTCTGCGCTCTGCGGGGCTGGGCTGGGGAATCCGTCACCCGGGGCTGCAGCCCTGGGCGCCCAGGGAGGGTCCCGCCTTCCGGCCCCTCCCTCCCGGCCCCGCCCCGCCCAGGGGACAGACAGGTGGCCTGTGTGTGCAGACACTCACAACTCAGGCCGGAACACTCGGCCCCCCCAGGGGTGGCTGTGGCGTCCAGCCGCGTGGCCACGGCGAACGTGAGCCCACCCGACCCAACTCGCGCGTGCTGGGACGTGAACCACACGCCCCACGCTCGAGGCGAAAAAGAATGGAAAGTGAACTCGATCCCCTTTGCACGTGAGTTGCACGCTGGAGGACAGTCTGGACCTGTCGGATGACGCTAAGTACGTCTGGAGTCGGCGTCACCAAGGTCTTGGTGCCTTGGGGGTGCCCGTCACGACATTCTAGGAGTGTCGGTTCTGTGCACGGCTCCAGTTAGCGTGGACGGCGCGGGTCTGGGTTTCATTCTGTTTGGGAAACTTTTAAGTTTGGAATCAGTGGTGGTCATGTGGCTTTTTTGAAAAAAATTAAAACACCATAAAGTGACTCTCTCCCGGGCTTTTCCCGGTAGGTGACTCTCGGTTTTCTAGCGTCTTCATCCAAGTAAGTGCCTTCCTCACCTGGGAGGCCCATCTGCGCCCGCCTTGCTCCTCAAAGCCCTGGCGAGCAGAGGCGGGTGGGGGTGAGGTTTCACTTGGAAACATCCTGGGACCTGAACCTAGCTGTGTCTTGACGGTGACCCGCCCTCAGGGTCAGGTGTGTGTGTCTCCAGCCACCGAGGCTGGCTTGTGGCGTATGGAGAGGTTGCTTTACCTTTGCTTCAGGAAGCGGGGCGTAGAATCTGGCCCCAACCTCCGTTCAAGGCAGGCGATGCGTCCCCATTTGGCAGACGGGGCAAGTGGCGCGCTGTCGTTGCGCTAACGTGGAACTGTCGCTGCGCTAACGTGGAGCCGTTCTACCCCCCAGATAGGCAGCGTCTTGCAGATCGTGGAGAGCTGTGGCGAGCTCCAGGGCTTGCTGACCGTGGGGGTAGGTTTCTGGGTCCTGGGGACCGGGCTTGGGTGAAGAGCACGTCCTCCAGTGTGTCACCGTCCCTGTGCCTGCCGTACCAGGTGGCCCAGATCCCACCTGCCTCGCCCACCAGCCCGGACGTCCGCCCTCGCCCGGAGGCCAGGTCCCCGCAGGAGCGGGACTTCAGAGAGGTCCTGGCCGCGAGGTCGTCCGACTGGCTCTGGTGGCCCTTCGGAGCAGGACCCCAGCCGGAAACGCCGACGTCCTGGGACCCTCAACCCCGGTTTTGGCAAGATGTTCTGACCGAGCAACTCTGGCAGGTTTTTGCCGGTGTCCACAGTGAGCTCAAAGACCTGGGACACAAACGTGAGTGTCCCTTGGGGTGAGGGGGAAGGGCTGGTCTCAGGCTGGGGCCCGGGGGCCTTCGGAGTGAACCCACTGTGCTGTCTCCCCATCCCCCTACATCTCCCGTTGCCATAGTGACAGAGCGGGCGCCAGGGCTGGTGAGTGCGTGCATGTGGCTGCACCCGGGGGGGGGGCATCTGGGCTGGGTGGCTGTCTGGGCGGGCCCCTCCATGTCAGGGCATGGGGCTCCTGTGGGATCTCTCCACCTCGTCCTGCCTCCTGCCTCGTCCCTTGAGTCCCCAAGGAGGACTCAGTGAGACAGGCTGTGTTAGAACAGCCCAGAGCCTGCAGTCCGGGGCCGCCGGGGGCCTGCGCTGAGACGCTCCGCGATGGACAACGGGGAGACGGGACCGCAGTTGACAAGCCCGACCCCCCTCCCCGCCCCCCCACCCCTCCCCTGCACCCCTCCCCTGCACCCCTGAGGTTTTCTGGTTTTATGCCCCCGGCCAGCTCAAGCTGGTCTGACCAGAATCTTCCATTCCCCACGGGCAGGAAAGCGAGGCCCGGGGTTCGGATGAGTCGGAAACAGAGCCGGGTCCGGAAGACGCCTCCAGTCCCCGAGGTAGGCAGCGTTGGGCTCCTGCCGGGCGGAGGGCGCAGGCTGCCCCGGGGCCGTGCCAGCCGCTTAGGTCCCTTGTTTCTGCCCAGCCCTCGGACTGCCCACGACCTCCGCCGGGCCCCCAGACAGGAGCAGCGGCTGTGGTGTGGCCCAGGTGAGACGCAGGCCCGAGCTGGCACGTGTCCCCATCGAGGCTGGTGGGGCAGAGCGGTGGGCACCGGTGGGGGGCAGGGGGACAGCTGAGCTCTCGCCCCCCCACAGGAGCCTGTTGGGAGACCCTTTTCGTTTCTGAAGCCCATGTAAGTGTCTGCACGGCTTGCTTGGGTGCGGGGGGCAGCAGGGAACCCCCCTTCCCGGTACCTCTGTCCCACTAGGGGGAAGGGACCAGAGGTGGTGTAGGTTTGTCTCGCCCGTCTCCCTTCACTGCCGCACTGTCCTCGCCAACCCGGCCCGTGGAATCCCACACTGCCGCTTCCCTACGTAACCACCCTGGATTCGAGGGATTTGGGGAAGGGGGGGCAGGGCTGTGTTTTCAGATGGTCCCAACCTCGTAGTTTGACACTAAGAAAGCCTAGATATGGGGGAAGAGAGAGCTTCCTTGCGGGAAGGGGCTTAATGGTTAAGGACCCTAAAGGATGAATAGGAGTTTGCCCTCATGCGGCAAAGCATTCTGGGCAGAAGGAAATATAGTGTGTCTGTGGCAGAGGAGGGGACTCTTTGGAGGAGGGGGGGGGGAATGTAGTAGAGAAAAGGCCTAAGAAGAAAACCCCAACATCTGGTCAAGAATGAAGCCCCTCTGGGGCTGGATCCGCGGCCCCCACCGGGCAGGGGGCTCCAGGCGGGCCAGGTACCCCAAGGCCTCCCCCTTCCCTTCCCCGAGATGCTGGGATCCAGAGGACTTCGACGACTCGTGGAAGAGGCCGGACACCGCGCCCGGGCAGTCGTGGCGGCTGGCCGTGCCCTACGAGCTGGAGAAGATGCGCGTGCTGGCGCACGGGGAGTCCGTGCTGGCCGTGGCCGTCAGCAGCTTCACGCGCCACGCGTTCACCTGCAGCAGGGCCGGCGTCAAGGTGTGGAGCCTGACCGGCCAGGTGGCCAAGGACAGGTTCCCCGAGGCCCACCTGCCCGTCCAGGTGAGAGGCGGCGCGGCGTGGGCTCTCGGGGGGCCGGGCTGGGCTTCCGGGGCGCTGCCTGCTCACGGCGCCTCCGCCCGCCCCAGACGCCCGGGGCCTACCTGCGCACCTGCCTGCTCTCGGCCAACAGCAGGACGCTGTTCACGGGCGGCTACAACCTGGCCGGCGTGAGCGTGTGGGACCTGGTGGCGCCCTCGCTGCACGTGAAGGGCGAGCTGCCCTGCGCGGGCCTCGCCTGCCAGGCGCTGGCCGCCAGCCCCGACGACAACCTGGCCATCAGCGGCTTCAGCAGCGGCACCGTGCGGGTCTGGGACCTGCGGGATCACAGCGTGGTCAGGTGTGGCCCCGCGCGGGCGCAGGGGGGCGGGCGAGGGCCGGGTCCTGTTCCAGCGCCCCGCCACCACGCTCAAGGCCCAAAGCCCTTTCCGCCTCGAACTCGCATTTGAGAGTGAGAGACGCAGACTCGGATCTCAGCTGGGCTGTTTCCTTGCAGCAAAGCCATCCTACTTTGTGCCTGCCTCAGTTCCCCCCCACACCTGGACAGAGTGTGACAACCCCAAACTTAAAGGATTTTTTTTCTTTTTTTTTTTTTTTTTTAATTTTGAGACACAGTCTCACTCTTGCCGTGGCGTCAGCCTAGCTCACAGCAACCTCCAACTCCTGGGCTCAAGCGATCCTCCTGCCTCAGCCTCCCGAGTAGCTGGGACTACAGGCATGCACCACCATGCCCCGCTTTTTCTGTATATTTCAATTGGCCAATTTCTATTTTTAGAAAAGTGACAGGGTCTCGCTCTTGCTCAGGCTGGTTTCGAACTCCTGACCTGGAGCAATCCTCCCACCTCAGCCTCCCAGAGTGCTGGGATTACAGGCATGAGCCACAGCGCCCCGGCCACAAAGGATTCTTAGGAGGGCAAATGTGTTGTAAAAACGTAGAATGACACATAAGCATTTCCGGGAGCCGACGGCTGATATAAAACGTGGCTCCCTGCCCGCAGGCCCCGTAGCTTTGCTGTCTGACCAGATTTCCCCAGACCCACTTCAGCGCTAGTGTAGACTGAGGCCGGTGCCCAGACGTAGTGCTGGTGTTTCCTGGGGTCCAAACCTTAGAGTCTTGGCCTGACCCCCTTCCCGATGTCCCTCTTGACCAGGGACTTGACGGGCCACCCAAACGGAGTCAAGAGCATCGCGGTCAAAGACCACAACATCTGGGCGGGGGGCCTGGATGCCTGTCTGCGGTGCTGGGACCAGCGGATGGGCAAGAAGCCCCTGGAGTACCTATTCGAGTCTCAGGTGCGCGGGCGGGGTGGGGCCCGGCCAGGCAGCGAGAACGGGGTTAGAGAACAAGGTCGGTGCAGGGACTTTTCCTGAGTCTCGGTGACACTGCAGGAACAGGGCCATGAGGAATATTCTCTGCTGTTGCCCAAATAACATCGAACACTCTTATTTCTGTGTTGGGCGCACAGTAGGGAGGCTTGTGCCCATTTCACAGAACCAACACACTGAGGCAGAGGGAGGAAGTTGTTTGGAGCCTGGGCTGCGAAGCTAGGAAGCGGCTGGGTACCCGGTCCCTAGGGTGGGTCCCCGGGCTCTTGCCTGGCCTCCTGGGCCAGGCTGGGACCTGACCAGGTTCCTCCCCGCCACCTGCCTCCTTCCCCCAGATCATGAGCCTGTCTCACAGCCCTAAGGAAGACTGGGTGCTGCTGGGCCTGGCCAACGGGCAGCAGTGGCTGCAGGACACCCGTGGGGGCGAGTCGCACATGGTGGGGTCCAATGGTGGCACCATCTTGGGCCTTAAGTTCTCCCCCTTTGGTAAGTGGCCCCCTGTGGCCCCACGTCCCCCTGGAACGCCCCAGAGCCCCTCGTTAGCAGAAACCCCTCCGGGAGATGCCGGCGCAGGGACGCAGGAGGCAGGGTGGGCTCTGACCCCGGGCACCGGTGTCCTCCCAGGCCGCTGGTGGGTGAGCGTGGGCATGGAGGACGTCAGCATCCACAGCATGCCCACCGGGGCCAAGGTGTTCCAGGTACCGCGGCGGGCCGGGCGGGGGGCCGAGGGGACCACGCCCAAGCCGGAGCTCACCGTGCCCCACCTGCCACCCTGCCAGGTGCCCGAGACCTCCCCCGTCATGTGTTGCGACGTGTCTTCCAACAACCGACTGGTCGTCATGGGCTGCGGGGACCAGGCGCTGGTGTACCAGGTCACCTACTGAGCGGCCTCCCGCCCGGCTCTTCTCCCCCCCCCCAGGAGGGCAGCGGTGGAGGGGACGGGAAGGGTCTCCCGGGGCACCGCGAGATGGAGCCGGCCGTCTGTGGGCTCTGGTCTTTGTCACGGGTAATAAAGCAACAGGGAAAAGCAGCGTAGGTGTGCCCTGTCCTTTGAAGACGGGGAGCCCTCCCGGTCCCCGTCCCCGTCCCCGTCCTGCCCGTCTCACTGAAATTTGGAAGGACTCTGCCCGGTTGGGTGGCTCTGAGCCTTTGAGGCCATGTTCTCGGAGAACCCAGTCAATCCACGGGGCCCCGGCTGTCTGCTTGTCCCGTCAGACCGACGGTCTCAACCAGGAGTGATTCTGTTCCCCGAGGGACACTGGGTGATGTGTGGGGACATCTGTGGTTGTCACGACCGGGGTGCAGGGGGCCTCCCTGCGTGTCCTGAGTTGACGCAGGTTGGCGATGGCTTCACCGGTCGCCTCCCACCCAACGGGGCTCAGAACACACCCCTCGCCCTTCCCGGGCTAGGAAGGAGCCCAGACGGCTCCAGCCCGCCGCGTTTCCCTAAACTGGCACGTGCGCCATCCCGGCTCCCATAGCGTCTGCAGAAACTCCCGCCTGGGCGTTTTCAGCAGGAACCTGCCATTTCCCTCCAGCGAGTTCCAGCAACGTGCCTGCTGTCCCCATGCATGTGGCACGCCCTGTCCCCGGGATTCCAGAACTCGTGGCCACCACCCTCCCCCTGCTCCGGCGTAACCCTCACCTGGAGACCTGGCTCTGCAGGACCCGGCTGCCCTGCTGTGCGCGGGGCCAGGCTCCTCTGAGCCTCCGCACATGCTGTTCCACCCTCTCCAGGGCCGTCTCCGCCGGGCCCTCAGATGGCTATTTCTCAGGAACAGGAAGTGCAACTGTACCCCGAATAGCTCTGTCCCCCTCATCTCGTCCTGCCTTGAATTTATGCTGAGTTTTGGGATGATTGTATCCCAGGGCTGGCAGTGAGAGACAGGAAATGTGAGGCCTGGGGTATTTACTTTTAAGGGGACTGGATCTTACTGTGTCACCCAGGCTGGAGTGCAGTGGCACAATCAAAGCTCACGGCAGCCTCCAATTCTGGGCTCAAGGGATCCTCCTGCCTCAGTCTCCCCAGTAGCTGAGACTGCAGGTGCCTCCATACCCAGCTAATTTTTAAATTTTGTGTAGAGATGGGGTCTCAGGCTGGGTTCAAACTCCTGGCCTCAAGTGATCCTCCCGCCTCAGCCTCCCAAAGTGCTGGGATTACTGGCGTGACCTGCCACGCACCCGGTCTGGGCGAGAGTACTTAGAGCAGCAGCAGGCAACAGGGTGTCCCCTGCTGGGTCAGACCCTGGAGCAACTCACCGGTGGGAGCAAGGCAGAGCGTGTTGTGGTAGACACCGAGCCCCGGTGCCGTTTGTTACGCAGCTGCGTGTGAACGGCCACGCCCGGCGCTGCTGTCGCGGCAGTGGCCTTTCCCACGGCGCGCCTCCGTGTGGTGCAGAATGAACCGCGTCACCCACGGTCGCAGCCCAGCAGCCGCGGCCTCCCAGTAACTGCCCCGGGACAAGCGGTGATGGGTGGCTGGTCCCCCAGCCCAGGCTGCGATACGTACATTTATTTCCCCGCCTGCCCACACCCAGCAGGAAGCGGGACACAGCCCTCCGGACAGACGGACGGACGGTGGATGGGGCTGCGCTGGCAGACGCTGTCGAGGCCTCTGTCCCCAATTCCCGTTGTCCCCCAGGAGTCAGGCTGCGGTGCAGGAAGAGGGCGTCTCAGTAGACCACCTCGTACACGGTGGCCTTCTTGTCGCCCGAGCCTGTCACGATGTATTTGTTGTTCCTGGAGATGTCGCAGCTCAGGACTGACGAGGACTCCTTGGACTGCCGGGACGGAAAGAGGGGAGGCGTGAGGGGAGGCCCCCAAGGGTGGCTGTGTGGTCCCGGCGGGGCAGAGTCAGACCCGGAGGGGACCCAGGACTCTCCCAGCCCAGGGAAGGAGGGTGATGCCTTTTCTAGAAAAAGGAGCTTTGGGGCTGGGCCCTTCTGCCCGGACGTGTTCCCGGGAGGAACAGGGCCTCCGCTCCCTCCACCGCAAGAGAGCTGGGACGGGAGCTGTGCTCTGCTAGGCGGCTCAGAGAGGGTGTGTGCCAGCTATGAGGTCACACAGCACAGGGACCCAGACCAGGGGTCAGCAAGCTTTGATAAGGATTAAGGATTTAGGTGTTGCCTGAAGTCCAAATAAGTCTATTCACATATTCTACAGGGATTTTTTGGTAACTGTTTAAATATGTCAAAAGCACAGCACACCTACTGGGACGGGTATAATAAAAACAGTAACAAGTGTCAGTGAAGATGCGGAGGATTTAAAAGGGACAAGGCTGTGACACGGGCCACAGCGTGGAGGGACCTTGAGGACATCGTGCTCAGTGACAGACACTAGATGCAGAACAAGTCCCGCGTGACTCCACTCCCAGAAGGTCCCTGGAGCCGTCAGATCCACAGGGACGGGAAGCGGGGTGGTGGGGGGCAGGGGGCAGGGTGTGATTGTCTCATGGGGACAGAGCGTCAGTTTGGGAAGACGAGAAAGTTCTGGAGGTGTGGCGGGTGGTGACGGCTGCACAGCCCTGGGAATGTGTTAGTGCCACTTACTAGTGGTTAAGATGGGCAATTTTATAATGTCAAGATATATTTCAGCAAAACCAAAATATTTTTTGAAAGCCAGCAGGCTGCGGGCAGATGGGCGCCCCCAACCCTGCTGTAGTGGCCGGGAGGCTCCGGGCCCGGAAGGGTCAGAGCGGCAGGTGGCTGGGCCGGGGCGCTCCCGCCCGGGCTGGGGGCCTCCGGCCGCGCGTACCTGGAAGATGCTGGCCCCGTAGGGCGTCCTCCAGGCGTTGAGCAGGTTGTCCTTGCCCGTGCTCACGAACCACCGCCCTGCGGAGGGGGCAGGGAAAGTCGCAGGAGGGCCACCGTGGCCACGCAGGGAGGTGGGACAGGCCGGGCCTGGCCTCTCCCTCTCTCCAGCCTCCTCTGCCCTCACTGAGGGGGGGCACAAAACCACCTGGGTCCTTCCCCTGCATTTCCCAGGTGGCAAAGCTCAGGCTATAAGAGGCTCCACCTGGCCCGCAAGGAGGGGGGGAGGCCCAGGGCAGGGTCGCCAGATAAGATCCAAGACGCCCAGGTAAGTATGAATCTCAGGCCTGGAGCGGTGGCTGTAATCCCAGCACTTTGAGAGGCTAAGGTAGGAGGATCACTTGAGGCCAGGGGTTTGAGGCCAGCCTGGACAACATAGCAAGACCCCAATCTCTCTTAAAAATGTTTAAAGATGTTTTTTTAGGCCGGGCATGGTGGCTCATGCACACAAACCCAGCACTCCGGGAGGCTGAGGCAGGCGGATCGTTTGAGCTTAGGAGTTCAAGACCAGCCTGAGCAAGAGTGAGACCCCCGTCTCTACTAAAAATAGAAAAAATTAGCTGGGCGTGGTGGTGGCACCTGTATTCCCAGCTACTCAGGAGGCTGAGGCAGGAGGGTCACTTGAGCCCAGGAGTTGGAGGCTGCAGTGAGCTGTGATGACGCCACTGCACTCCGGCCCAGGCAACAAAGTGAGAGTCTCTCTCAAAATAAATAAAAATACTTTTAATATATAAGTCTATCCCACCCACTCCGCACGCTGTGGGCTATACTTGCACTGACAAATGACTGGCCTTTTGGCGTAAGTCTGTCGCACGCAGTGTCTGGGACATCTCATACTAACAAATCATCTGTTATTTATCTGAGATTGAAACTGAACCGGGCATCCTTTGTTTCTTTTTTTCTGAGGGGGTGAAGCCCCCAGCCCCGGACCCTGGTCCCCCCCCGCCCCCCTCCCCCGCCGCGAGCCGCACCGCAGGACGCGAACTTGAGGGACAGCACGCAGCTCTCGTGCAGGTGCAGCTGGTACTTCTCGGGCTTGCGCACGTGCAGCACCTCCACGTTGCTGCTCTCCATGCCCACGGCCAGCCAGTCCTGGTTGGGGCAGTGGCCCAGGGAGAAGATCTGGGGGCACAGGGCAGAGACGGGGTCAGCGGCCCCTCGACTGGCGGGAGGACGTGGTGGGGGCTCCAGCACCCTCCCGCTACAGCCCCCACCCAGAGAGGCGGCCGGCCCGGCCCCGAGCAGCAGGCGACTGCGCGTCGGGTCATTAATATTCATCAGAGCCAGGAGCACCCCGGGGCCACACATCCATCATCCGCTCCGCGTGGGGGAGCCAGGCAGGACGGGCGCTGCCCTGAGCAGATGGCGGGGGCTGAGGAGCGTCGCCTCAAGGTCAGGAGGCAAGTCGGGAAGGACCAGGCCCCGGAGCCCGGACCTCTAACCCAAGCCTGGGACTCTCCCCAAGCCCAGCGCTCCTTTTGTTTTGGCGAGGAAGGACTCGGTGTCCCCAGCCCAGCGAAACACAAAGAGGAACGGTGCCCGCCCCACCCCGAACCTCCGCAAGTCTGCAACTGTCAAATTCACGCCCCACAAACAGCCCACATCTGCGGCAGAGAGAAGACTGGAAGCTTCCACTTGTTCTTTCCTGGCTCTCCAGAAGTGTTCCCACATAAAGACGGGTGGCAGGGACCCCATGGGATAGGAGATATCCATTCCCGGAGATGGACTCAGCCCCCCTAAGCTTTGGGGACACAGGGTGGATATAGCTATGTCCACCCTCACTCCCGACTTCCACACCAAAGAACTCTTCAAGCTAAAGAGAAGGGCAGGTTGGGCGTAAAGAGCCTGGGAGCTGGCTCCTCCCAGTTTCAAGGAGGAGGGGCAAACTGGAGATGGGTTTTGAAGGATGTGTAGGAGTTCACCAATTAAAGGAAGGGAAAGGCATTTTGGCCAGAGGGAACACAGGTACACAGGTCTTGAGGTGTCCCAGGTGTGGTGCGTGTGAGACTAGCGGGTGACACTGCAGCTGACAGGACAAGGAGCTCACATGCTGCCCCACAAGCAATGGGTTGGAGGTGCCTGAAGGCCCGTCCTCGATGGCCTCTGCTCAGTCTGGAAGAGCCCTGCTCTGCCCAGCCCCTTCGCCACGTCCTTTAGCCCAGACTCCCACAGCACCCGCCACAGGGACCTCCACGGCCAGCTCCAACATCAGCCTCTGCCTGTCCCCTCTGTGGCGTGTGGACACTGCCCCATGTGAGTCCCCTGGGGCCCCAGGCTTAAGGGCTGGGAGGAGAAACCAGCTCTACGAGGAAGGACAAAGACATGAGCGATGGCTGGCCGAGACCGTATAGGAAGATGATCTGAGGGTCCCGGTAGCCCCACAGCTTAATAGGAATCAGCTCTTCGGTGTTGCCCTGTGTCTTTGGAGGGTTAAAGGGGAGGCCTATGGATGTGTGTGGAAGACAAAAAAGGTGGACATCACAGGGGACGTTAGTCCTGGCTGTGTCTGGAAGGGGCACCTTGTGGGGAGGGAGAGGATGCTGGGTTCGTGCCATTCCCGCCCCGCCCGCCAGAGCCCGAGTGGCACCTGGGAGCTGAAGTCGTGCTGCTGCAGCTGGCGGCCCTCCCGCAGGTCCCAGCAGCGCACGGTGTTGTCCAGGCCCCCTGTCCAGAGCCGGGTGCCGTAGTCAGAGATGTCGATGCAGCTGGCGCCGTCCGTGTGGCCCTGGAACTGCCTGGAGACAGAGGGGCCCAGGTGTCCACCCTGGAACCGGGGCTGTTCCAGCATCCTCCCGCTCTCGGCCCCGCCCCCACTGTGCACGTGGCCGCGGTGCTTGCCCAGGGTCACAGCGCACCCGCCACCCACCTGACCATGGTCTGGTTCTGCAGGTCCCAAACGACAATGTTGCCGTCGCTGCAGCAGGAGAAGCAGACCTTGGCGTCAGGGCTGACCGCCAGGGCGTAGCAGGCGGGGGCCGAGGAGGTCAGCTCGGCCTTGATGCGAGGCGTGGGCGCCGCCAGGTCCCAAATGGACAAGGTGCTGGCCTCGCCACCCACGATCAGACTCCGGCCGTCTGGCAGCAGCTTGCAGGAACGAATATAGTTGTCTCGGTTCTGGGGCCAGGGAGGGAAGCAAGGGCTGGGGTTGGTCCCCGGTAAGGTCTCTGGGAACCTGGCCCAAGGTTGGGTCTCTGGAGCCCAAAGTAGCCCCGCCCCTGGCCTGCAAGCCCCGCCCCGGTTGGCCTGCAAGCTCCGCCCCAGTTGGCCTGCAAGCCCCGCCCCTGGTTGCAAGCACGCCCCATCGGCCTGCAAGCCCCGCCCCTGGTTGCAAGCACGCCCCATCGGCCTGCAAGCTCCGCCCCTGATTGTAAGCCCCGCCCTGTTTGGCCTGCAAGCTCCGCCCCTGGTTGCAAGCCCCCTTTAGCCCCGCCCCATCGGCCTGCAGGCCCCGCCCCTGGTTGCAAGCCCCGCCCCGGTTGGCCTGCAAGCCCCCCCTGTAGCCCCGCCCCCACCCACCCCTCTGCGCCCCGCCCGCCCTCACCAGGCAGTCGAGCTGGGCCACGGGCGTCTTGGCGCCAGGCTGGCCCACGTCCCACACCTTCACGCAGCCCTTGCCGCCCGTGTACACGTGCTGCGTGGAGCCGCTGATGGTGACGGCGCAGACCACCTCGCCGTGGGCCAGCGTGTGCAGCTGCCGCGCGTGCCGCGGGATGCCCGCGCCCACCAGCGCGTCCGAGGGGAAGGGCACCGGCTGCATCTGCCCGTCGGCGGACACGTGGAAGGAGTAGGCCCTGGACGGGAGGCAGGGGCTGACCCAGGCCTGGGGGACAGCCCTCGCGCCCTCTCCTGGGAGGGCAGGGAAGGGGCCTTCGCCCTGCCTGGTGCCCTTGCTGCGTTCAGAGAAGGGCAACAGCGTGGTGGCAGGTGACCTCGGACGGTCAGTGCAAAGGCGGAGGGTCTGGGTGGTGGCCCTGAGCAAGCGCTTAATAAACGTTTGCGCGGAGGCCCACGAAGATGGCCCAGCTCAGAGCCTGCAGTCTTAGGGCAGCCCAGCCGCACGTGGCCAGGCAAGCTTAAAACACACTGGAATAAACCCATTCAATGTTCCAGTCCATCAGGTGCACTGGCCACCTCAAGAGCCACGCGTGGCTGGTGACAACCGGAGTGGACAGCAGTAGGACCTAGACATGCCCGTCACTGCAGAAAGTTCTGTCGCTACTCAGGGCCGTCCCGTTCTCTGGGGCAGGGCCATCCCCGCAGTGCAGGTGCTGAGCAGCGTCCCTGCCCCCCCCCTGCCAGGAGCACCCCCAGTCATGACAACCACAGATGTCCCTGATATCACCAAATGGCCCCCGGGGAGCAGAATCTACCCCCATTACAGCCCATGCACACCCGTCATCTAGACTTTGCTCTTTGTGTACCCCTGTCCCCAGCTGCCACCTGGGAACCCCAATTATCTTACAGAAGAGACTTTCTGGAAGGACAGCCGGGAACCCCCGACCTCCACCCCACACCGTGGAAGACTGGCCCCGTCCCCGGGTGGGGAGCCCCGCCCGGTACTCACGGCTTTCCCCCGGGGATGCTGGGCAGCGAGGAGGAGATGGACGACCCTCGGAGGTGTGGGTGTGATTCAAATGCCATCTGTCAGAACGCCACAGGGTGGTCACGGGGCAGGTGACTCCAGCCCGCCTGTGCTGTCCCACGCTTACCTGTCCAGGGGTCCCCCTCCGCCATGTCCCTCTCTGTTTATCAGCCCCTCCCCACGGAAGCAGAGATGCTCGCTGCTCTGGTACACATGGGAGAGCTGAGGTTTTCACTACAAAGTCTTTGTCCAGGGAACCCTAGAACCCCAGGTTATCCATCTCCTGCTGAGACTTCTTCTAGAACGCGGGTCTGCAAACTGCCGCCTGGCACGCTGCCAGTCCTTGTACACAGTCTCCTAGGGCCAGGGCACTCTGCTCTCCTTCATGCGGCTAAATCACAGTTGCTTTTTCCACGGTCACAAGTGCTGATTTGTATTAAGCTTGTGGGGCCACTGAGACCCTCAGATCGTCTTCCTACACACACTTGCTGAGCCAAGGGTCCCTTCCCTTTCTCCGTTCCTTTGTCTCTCCTTGTGTAGCTGGTTTCTCCTCCCGCCCCCAGCCCCCGGACCCTTCTGACACTGCCTGGTCCTCCCGCCCCGAGGACTCACCATGGGGGAGCGTCCATACACCACAGAGCTGCTGACCTGGGGTGACAGGTGGAGGCTGACATAGGAGCTGGGCACAGAGAGGTCCCCGTTGAGGGTGCTGTGGGAGCCGAGGCTGAAGGACGTGGTGAAAGGGCTGGACAGCGTCAGAGGGCTCCTCAGGGCTGAGCGGGGAGAGGCAAGGACAGGGCTGCAGACGCCTGCACCCAGATCCTGCCAGTTCCCTCTGCCTTGGGCTCTCCCTGGCTCGTCATTCAGAGCCTCCATGCTCTGGGCCCACATCGGTCATATCCTGGGATTCCTCCAAAAGCAATATATGTGATTTCTATGGCTGACTTTCCCTTTCTTTTAGTTGGTGAACTCCTACTCATCCTTCAAAACCCAGAGCAAGTGTCCATCAAGTTCTCTGGAACATCCTTGAACCTCACTGCCAACCTCCAGCC
Source organism: Microcebus murinus (assembly GCF_040939455.1). Taxonomy (NCBI): domain Eukaryota; kingdom Metazoa; phylum Chordata; class Mammalia; order Primates; family Cheirogaleidae; genus Microcebus; species Microcebus murinus. The sequence goes on along the minus strand of NC_134130.1, from coordinate 6,318,157 downwards.
TTGCCCACCCTCTACCTTTGCCCTGATTACACAGGGCTGGGAGTTTTGGGGTCTGGGTCTCATCCTCTGCCACCTGGGGGTTCCAAGGCCAAGTTCTTTAGGGGCCCCAGAACCAGCACAGGGCAGTGAGAAAAGGTGAGTATTATCATCCCCCAGATGAGTGATGGGGAAACTGAGACTCAAAGAGGTTGGATCACTTGCCCAAGGTCACCAGCTGGTGAGCACCTAAGCCTGGCAGGAAACCCAAACCGCCTGACTCCGAAGCTTGTTTCTCCGGCGTGCTAGGCTGAAGCCCCCCAGGTAAGTCACTTCCACTCTCTGGGTCTCAGTTTCCCTAACTGTCAGGGCAAGATGGTCAGGAAGCTAGGTCTGGAGCGAGGCAGCATCTAGCTGGGGCCAAGGCAGTGAACGCCAGGGCTGGAATCCGAACCTCCCGCCTCCCCGGCCCCTACCTTTCTCTAGAAACCTCCAGAGGTGAGGCCTACGCTGGAGGCACCAGCAGCCTGGGCGCTCACCAATGCTGTCCGTGGAGGGCGCTGGCTTAGCCGCGAGCTGGCACAGGTGACTGGCTGAGCTGGGCCCGGGGGTGGACGCGTCCTGGGGCGGGGAGGAGTCGCAGGACCTGGAGGCAGGAGTGCTGGCGGGGAGGTCGTTCTGCAGAAAAAGGACAGGGCTGAATGCCACCTGGCACCTTGTGGCCCAAGGATCTGGCCAGAAACGGGATGGGAGGGGCCGAGTGTGGTGGCTCTCGCCTGTAATCCCAGCACTTTGGGAGCCCAAGGCAGGAGGATCGCTTGAGGCCAGGAGTTCAAGACCAACCTGGGCAACACAGCAAGACCCCACCTCTACAAAAAATGTAAAATTTAACCAGGCGTGGTGGTGGCTCACACCTGTATAGTCCCAGCTACCTGGGAGGCTGAGGCAGGAGGATCGCTTGAGCCCAGGAGTTGGAGGCTGCAGTGAGCTGTGATCATGCACTGCTCTCCAGCCTGGGCGTGTGACACAGTGAGACCCTGTCTCTAAAACCCTTTTGTCGCAGGTGTGCACACTGGGGTAACCGGCCCCACAGCTGCCTGTCTGAACGAGGGGCACGTGTGTGTCCAACACACTGGAAAGCCTGGCGGGCGCCTGGCGGGGTGGGCAGCCAGGGCGTGCCCACAGGGAGTGCACACACGCGTGTGCGCGCCGAAACCCACCGACACGCGCCTCCATCACAGCACTGGCGCGTGCACACGCCAAGGCGTGCAGTGCGCATGCCCGGTGAGGCCGGGGGTGGGTGTGAGTGGGGTGTTGCACACCGTGCAGGGCGGGGATCCCCAGGGGCCAGCGATGTCCCCTGTAGGAAGGTGACAGGCTCAGAGGTGTGGGACGCTCGAGGGCGGTGAATGAGAAACTGGGAGCCCCGAGGGCGCAGTCCCAGGTGTAGAAAGAACACCGCGTGTGGCGAGCTGTTGTCTTCCTTGTTTTCCACGGGGCGGGGGGTGTCAGCCCCAGCTGTCCCTCCCCAAGGGGGGACTCCAGGAAAGGGGCAGCCTGACCTCCATGTGGGGACACGCTCTGTCTGGGCTTTCTGTCATTCCCTCCTCTGTCTTCCAAGAAACTTCGCCTCCTTGCCTGGGCCTGTCTCTTCACCAGCAGTGACAGCCCCGCACGCTGGGGAGTGAGTGGGACAACCACCGAGGGGCCGGGGGTGGGGGGGCTTCTCCAGATGGGGGGGCCTGCCCTGGAAAGTCCCCCTGGAGAGGGAGGAGGGCACTTAAGACAGACCCAGAGCCCCAACCTCTGGCGGTTGCCATGGCAACCTGCTGGGAGGGGAGGCCTGGAAACCGACATGCTCTCCCCATGCTCTCCCCGGCCCTGGGTAAGTGCAGGGCGGTGAGGGGGGCTCTGGGGGGCGATCTGGGGAGGGGGAGCCACACACGGAGCTGAATCCTGAATCCGGGAGGTCAGACAGCCCCGCACACCCTATACAGATTACCTTCCTGCAGGTCAGGCTGGGGCCAGGTGAGTCTCCCCTCTGGGAGGCCTTAACCCTTGCAGGCCTGGGTGAGTCAGCCGCCCACTCTCCAGGGGGCGTCTCGTGCGTTTCCATGGGATTTCCAGGGGGCCCTTCATTCCCGTGTGCATTTCCATGGGATTTCCAGCAGGGCATTTCCCGTGTGTATTTCCGATTCATCCCAAGAGACACTTGGTTTCCCCTTAAGGAGGCTGAGTTGCCTTTGAATATTTATTTAGAGAGTTTCTTTAGGAAGTTGCCTTGTAATATTTACTTAGGCTCAACCAAGTGAGTCCATGTAGGAGGCCAAAAAAAAAAAAAAAAAAGATTAAGAGAAAGTGGTGGACAATGCCAGCCTGAGACCTCTCAGCCTAGTGTCCCCTGTGGCAGTGTCTGTTTCCAGGCCTCCCAGAGGAATGAAGTGAGTTTCAAGGCCCCCCACCTCCACCCCTGCTTCTTACCAGGACAAGGTCCTTGGCTCTGGCAGGCGGTGAGCCCAGGCTAGAGGCCAGGGACGCCGGGCTGTCCACGAGGTCCCGGCGGGCGGGCACACAGATGGGCACCTTTCCACAGGGTGTGGTGGCCGGGCTGGGGGGCTCGGAAGGTTGGTCCTGGGTTCAAGGAGGTGACGTTGAGTGGGGATGACGTGCGAAAGGAAGAAAAGGCCCTCTCTCCTCCTCCTCCTGACGCCCCCTCCAACCTCTAGATGGGGCACCGATGACCCACCCTGATTTATGAAACTTCATGGTGCCTCAGTTTACTCATCTGCACAATGGGTTTAATGACAGGATCTAGTCCACAAGCACACACAGCAGTGACTCCATCAGGGCTTGGTTTTGTTTTCCCCACTGAGCAGACGCGGGGAAGTGAGGCCAGGGAACGGGGTGTCACTCCCTCCCCAGCAAGGCACGCAGTGACCAGGACTGGAAGCCCCTTTACCTGTTTCCCGCCTTCTCTGCGCCTACGTTTCCCCACTTCCCTGGGTGTCTCCCGGGGGGGGGATCCCCACTTTCCCGGCCCCATCACCGCCACCCACAGAGAGGGGGCCAGGAACCCCACTCCCTCTGGGGCCCCCAGTCTAGAAAACCCACCCCTCACTCTGTGTCCAGAGCGGGGAGAAGGGGAGGCTGAACCCCTGGACCCACCTCATCCACCACCAGGTTGTAGTCACTCTTGTCCTCGTCGCTTTCCTGGGGGAACACGGAGAGAGAGCCCTTCCTGTTCACAGCCCTGCCCCCACAACCCCAACAGCTCCCCAGGAAGGGGGCACCAGCCTGCAGGCCCCGGTGTGTCACTGGGACCCCCAGACACAGAGGAGAAGGCTGCACGTGCACAGCAATCTCTCCAGGGAGGCCCCCAAACTGGCCCCAGAGAGATTTCCCCAAGACCTCCCCCCACCCCTGCTCCACATCCCTCTATAGCTCCCCATTACCCTTGGGAGAAAGACCAAGCCCCGACTCCCCTCACAGATGTACAAAACACCATCCCAGGCACCCGGGCGGGGAGGCGGGGGTGGGACGGGCCCCTGCCACTGCTTTGGCAAGAAACCAAGGGAAGGAGAAAGGTTGCAGCAGGGACCCCACATCGGCCCCGCCAGGTGGGTTTCCTGCCATGCCCGGTTTTCCCCTTTCGATGAAAATCAGCGGCCGACATTTACAGAACGAGCTCTCGCATGGAAAGAAAGATTTAAGGCTTCTCTGAGAAACGGCAGGGTAGGATCGGCCGACGCTGTGCCCGCCGCTCAGCTGGGACCAGGCCGGGCTGCCCCTGGAGGGGGGAGGGCTGTGGCCCGGCTCCCCCCGCCCCGCCTGGCCCTGGGGGGCCAGCACGTGAGACCACAGGTTATGGCAATGGCAATGTGACCACAAGAGCGGGGCCCAGCCCTCCGGAGGGGTCAGGGGAGGAGGGCTCCCGCAGGAGACAGTCTTTTTGTGCCTTGGCCGAGAGACCAGTTTCTGAGAGGAGGGAGAAGGGAGGAAAGAAACAGCTGGAACAAAAGCCAGGGTGGGGGACGGGTGCACGGCCCAGAGGGTGCCCAGACGCAGGGCAGCCAGCGTTAAGCCGGGCACCACAGCATCTCTTCTGAGTGGCCAGTGCTCAGAGCCATGGGGAGCTATGGAAGGCTGTGGAGTGAGAGAGTCACAGCCAGACCTGGGCTCTGGAAGGCTCCAAGGCGCCAGGCTGGGGGCTGTTCTAGGCCATGCGTGCCCACCCTGCCTGCTCCCCACTTACGTAAGGGCCGGACAGATCTTTCTCCTCTGCTCTCTCCTTCCCGTTGCCAGCAGGGCCACTTGGTTGCCCCTCCTCCACCAGACTCTCAGGAGGTGACGGGGACACACTCTGCAGAGAGACAGGGGCCAGGCGGGAAGACGGGTCAGCCAAGACGGAGGGTCCCCGGGTCCCCGTCCCGAGGCTGGTATTAGCATCTGCACCCCAAGCTTCCCACCTGGGAAATGGGACCGTCCCAGGGCAACCTCGATGCTACATCCCTCATCTGTGAAACGGGGACAGTGACAGTGCCTACCTCCTGCGGTTGCTGTGCTGACACAACGCGGTGACAGCTGTGGGACAAGCACTTACACCGGGCCTGGCAAGAGCCGGTGCGGACCGGACCGCTAACCCGGCTTTCCTGGCCGGACGGCTGCCGAGGCCGGTCGTGCTCCGGGTGGGGCTGTCCTGGGCTCTGTCCCCTGCCCGCTAGATGCCAGGTGCACACGCATACGCACACACACACCCTAAGTCATAAAACCCAAAAATGTCCCTGGACGATGCCAAATATCGCCTGGGGGGCAGAACGGCACACTTGACAACCACTGTTTCTTCTCACATCTGCCACCCTGCGGGATCACACTGTACCCGGGCGTTCCCTGCAGGTAACTCTGCGTGCACACGTGTAACGTGTTAGCGTACACGTATGTAACATGTAGGCATGCATGCGTGTAGCATGTTACACAGGAGAGAAATCTGCAGAGACGCTCCAAAAGGACCCCCGAAAAGGGGTCCTTTCAGGAGAGACTAGGATCGCAGGGGTGGGGACAGGTGTCAGCACCGGAGACGGGCGAGGGAAGGCAGGGCCGTAGGTTGAACAGGGTCCCCCAGGCCCCACGGCCACCAGGACCCTCACAGTGACACTCTAGTTGGAAATGGGGTCTCTGCAGGTGCAATGAGCAAGCGAAGATGAAGTCACACGGGACGGGGGTGGGCCCTAAGTCCACCGTGGCGTGACGAGGCCACAAGCCAAGGACACCAAGCACTGCCAGGGGCCGCCAGGCTGGGAGCGGTGTGGAAGGGTCCTGCCCAGGAGGCTGCAGAGGGAACACGGCCCCGTGGACCGGTGGCCTCCGGAGCGGCCACGACAGCTCTCTAACCTGCAACCACTGCCATTTTTCTGAAGGACACATTAAAAACCATCACCAGTGTTTGCACTGCGGGCTGCAGTGGGGGCGTAGGAAGAAGAGAGGCTTCTTTTTTCTTTGTTCAGTGCCTTTTATTCTGTGGGCTTCATTGTTTCGTGGCTGGTTTGTTTTCCAGCACATTCTAGAGCACTCGGCATACTGGAGAGTGGTGCTCACGGCGTGCCCGGTGCCAACCGGGACCCGCTCTGCGCGACGCGCACTGGGCACTCGCGGGCTTGGTATGGTTTTAAAAAATGTAAAACATCTCGTTAGTAATTATTTTTTTTGAGACAGAGTCTCGCATTGTCGCCCAGGCTAGAGTGAGTGCCGTGGCGTCAGCCTAGCTCACAGCAACCTCAAACTCCTGGGCTCAAGCAATCCTCCTGTCTCAGCAACCCGAGTAGCTGGGACTACAGGCATGTGTCACCATGCCCGGCTAATTTTTTCTCTATATATTAGTTGGCCAATGAATTTCTTTCTATTTATAGTAGAGACAGGGTCTTGCTCTTGCTCAGGCTGGTTTCGAACTCCTGACCTCGAGCAATCCTCCTGCCTCGGCCTCCCAGAGAGCTAGGATTATAGGCGTGAGCCACTGCGCCCGGCCAGTAATTTTTTTTGAGATGGAGTCTCTCTCTGTGTCGCCCAGGCTGGAGTGCCGTGGCGTCAGCCTAGCTCACTGCAGCCTCCAACTCCTGGGCTCAAGCAATCCCCCGTCTCGGCCTCCCAGGTAGCTGGGGCTACAGGCTTGTGCCACCACCATGCCCAGCTAATTTTTTCTATTTTCAGTTGTCTGGCTGACTTTTTCTACTTTTTTTTTTTTTTTTTTTTTTTTTTGAGACAGAGTCTCGCTTTGTTGCCCAGGCTAGAGTGAGTGCCGTGGCGTCAGCCTAGCTCACAGCAACCTCAAACTCCTGGGCTCGAGTGATCCTTCTGCCTCAGCCTCCCGGGTAGCTGGGACTACAGGCATGCGCCACCATGCCCGGCTAATTTTTTATATATATATCAGTTGGCCAATTAATTTCTTTCTATTTTTATAGTAGAGACGGGGTCTCGCTCTTGCTCAGGCTGGTTTTGAACTCCTGACCTTGAGCAATCCGCCCGCCTCGGCCTCCCAAGAGCTAGGATTACAGGCGTGAGCCACAGCGCCCGGCCATACTTTTCTTTTTTTAGTAGAGACAGGGTCTTGCTCTTGCCCAGGCTGGTCTCGAACTCCTGACCTCAAGCGATCCTCCCTCCTCGGCCTCCCAGTGCTGGGATTACAGGCGTGAGCCACCAAGCCCAGCCACATTAGTAATTTTGATGTTGCTTACAGGTTGAAAGGATGATAGTTTGTGTTAAATAAAACAGACCACTGAAATTGATTTCACCTGTTGCTTTGAACTTTTTTAATCGTGGCTACTAGAAAATTGAAAATGACATGAAAGATTGCGGGGATGCCTATGCGAGACTGCGTGCTCGACAAAATGGCATAAACACACACACACACACACACACACACACACACACACACACACACCATGAATGAAAGCCTTACGCCTGGGACCAATGTGAGTGTCCTGCATTTGCTACACGACATGGTACCTGTGGGAGAAGCTGGGGAAGGTGCCTGGGCCTCCCCACACGTTTGTTTGCAATCTCCCTTGCACCTCTAATTATTTCCAAACTAAAGCACTTTCTGAAAAATCGCCCCCGGTTGGCATTCTCTCGCTCCGGGGCAGCACTCGTGCAGGTGGCTCTGAGCGCAGGACGCACCAGTGAACCCACAGGAGGCCGGGGACAGGGATCCCAAGTGGGGATCACAAGGTGGTGGCTTCATTTATTCACCCCCCCCAAAGTAGCTCAAGACTGCGAAATACACATACATCAAACCCCAGCCTTGTGGAAATGGGGCTGGGGGTCTCGCTCTGTGGCCCCATCAGCTAGGAACGCCCGAGCCCGGCCCAGGGCACTACAAGGCGAGGGTCGGGGGCCCCTGGACTTACCCTGCTCGTGGCTCTCTCCGCTGGCAGGTTGGGGGTCGGGGGAGGAGAGACAGGAGGAGGAAGAATGAGGCTTTTGGACCCCATGGTGCCAGAGGGGCCAGCCCTCTACCCAGGTGGAACCTCCCCGGCCCTTCCGACAGCCTGGCACGTGGGGACTATCCCCTGCCCGCCCGATTCAGACAGATGCCCAGAGAGGGGCAGTGACTGGCCCAAGGACACACAGCCTGTTGGGCACTTGTCCTGTGATGAACTTGTTCCTCCGCCTGCCCATGGCGCCCTGCGGTGCCCGCTCACCTCTGGACCCTTCAGCCTCCACGCCGGCTCGGTCCTCCTTGGCAGCCGCCGCCAGCTGGGCCTGGGCAGCCAGCGCTCCGGACAGGGCGAGCAGCCCGGTGGCACTGCCGCCCACCAGCCCGGCGGGCCGGGGGGTGAGGGGGACGGGCGGGGCGTGGTGCGACAGTGGCTGGACTTGCTGCTGCTGGAGAGGAGGAAGGGTGGGCCGGGGCAGCACCCCGCAGTGCCCTGGCCCGATGGGGGGGACGCTGGGGAGGGGTCTGAGCCGAGGGTGTGCCTTGGGGTTCCGGCGGGGACCCGGGCAAAGGGTGTCTCCCCATGGCAGGGCAGGAGCCAGGACTCACCCCAATCAGGCTGTTGAGCTCCCCGACGGTCACCTGCTTGGCTCGCTCCACGGCCTGGAGCACCTGCTGCTGATGCTGGGGCGGGGGCACGGGGAGAGGCTGCTCTGAGCCCCCCTCCCCGCCCTGGCAACGCCCTTGGGGCCTGCCCGTCGCCTGCCCGCCCTCTCCTCGCTGCCCCACGCGGTCCGCGCCTCTCCTCTTCCTCCCCTCCCTCCCTTCTGTTTTGAATTGTGAAATAAACAAGCTCACAGAGAAGGGAACAAAAAGCCTAAGTGCGGTTGACACTGTTGCAGTATGAAATCACACCCAACCAGGCTCTGTCCCTCGGCACCGTGGACATTTGGGGGCCGGATCATTCTCTGGGTGGGGCCCTCCGGGGACTGCAGGGCGCTGTCCCTGGTCCCCACCCACTCTGTGCCCCCAGGGGCGCCCCCAGTCACGACGACCACAGATGTCTCTGCAGGGCACAGCTGCCCCCAGCAGAGAACCGCTGTCAGAAATGAGCACCGTGCACTGCACAGCCGCCCGACCGGGGACAGAAACCACAGCCTCTAGGAACCCCTGCGCTGCCTGCAAGCATAACGCCCTCCTTTCCCTGCCTCGATGACAATAATTTCTTTGTTTTCCTGTGTAATTTCGCCACCTACGACTGCTTGGATTTGTCCGTTCTGAACTATTTTATGGGCTCATACTCGGTGTTCTTTGTAACCGGCTTCTTTCACTCGACAGAACATTTTGAGCTGCATCCGTGGTGTGTGTGGTGGGTGGCTGTCGTGTGTTCGGCTTTTGGGGCCGCAGGACTTTCTGCTGTGGGACAGTGCTCTCTGTCTTTGCTGTTCCACTTGGAAGCCACTGGCCACGTGTGGCTCCCGAGCACTTGAAATGTGACCAGTGCCACGGAGGAACGAAATGTTTAATTGCATGAAATTTAAAGGAATATGCATGTAATAAACAGAAGTTTGATTTAATAGATTTAAAGATGAGTTAATATAAATTTAAAGGGCCACGTGGCGAGAGGCTCCAATAGGTGAGGGTGGAGCTGTAGCTTATCCCGCTGTGTGTACTACGAGGCAGTTGCATGTCTCTATGCTCAACGATGGACACCTGTGCTGTCCCCACCGAGGAGGTGTTGGGACACTGACATGAGGCTCTGGCAGCAGTACACTGCTGAGTGGGAGAGTAAAGATTCTTCTTTTGCAGGCCAGAGGGTCTCTGCTGCAAATACTCAACTCTGCTCTTGCTGAGGGAAAGCTGCTTTAGTTTAGAGGATTCGTACACCAATGGCTGTGGCTGTGTGCCAATAAAACTTTATTTACAAAGACAAGTGGGGGGCCGGATTTGGCCCTTGGGTTGTAGTTTGCTACTTCCTGGTCTAGAAGAATGGAGTTGCTGGGGCAGATATGTGCACTTTTATTCACTGCCTCCAAAAGTCCTTTTAGCCACATTTCTTGTCTTTCTCACTCCGGGCCACTTTGTCCCCACTCTTGGTGTCATCAGACACCATCACTCCATTCTGTTGTCTAGACAGGGCCTCTCCCCATCCCAAGCTTCCAGAAATTGCAGACTTGGTGGAGTCCAAACCAAGTTGGGCATCTCCCTTCTGTTCTTGGTGCCCTTTGCAGCAAAGGCCGTCCCAGTCTATCCACTCTGAAGTGAAACCTATTCTTATGTCTCTCTGGAGACAGAATGTTCCTGATGGAAGCAGGAACATCCAAGCCAGGTGTGGGGGTCCACGCCTGAAGTCCCAGCTACTCAGAAGGCTGAGGTGGGAGGATCACCTTAGCCCAGGAGTTTGAGACCAGCCTGGACAACATAGCAAGGCACCATCTCTTTAAAAAAAAAAGAGAGAGACACCAGGCATGGTGGCTCACACCTGTAATCCTAGAACTCTGGGAGGCTGAGGCAGGTAGATTGCTCGAGGTCAGGAGTTTGAAACCAGTCTGAGCGAGACCCCGTCTCTACTAAAAACAGAAACTATTTTTTTTTTTTTTTTTGAGACAGAGTCTTGCTTTGTTGCCCAGGCTAGAGTGAGTGCAGTGGTGTCAGCCTAGCTCACAGCAACCTCAAAACTCCTGGGCTCAAGCAATCCTCCTGCCTCAGCCTCCTGAGTAGCTGGGACTACAGGCATGAGCCACCATGCCCAGCTAATTTTTTTCTATATATTAGTTGGCCAATTAATTTATTTCTATTTTAGTAGAGACAGGGTCTCACTCTTGCTCAGGCTGGTTTCGAACTCCTGATCTCCAGCAATTCTCCCGCCTCAGCCTCCCAGAGTGCTGGGATTACAGGCGTGAGCCACCGCGCCCGGCCAATAGAAACTAATTGACCAACTAAAAATATATATACAAAAAATTAGCCGGGCATGGTGGCGCATGCCTGTAGTCCCAGCTACTCGGGAGGCTGAGGCAGGAGAATCGCTTGAGCCCGGGAGTTTGAGGTTGCTGTGAGCTAGGCTGATGCCACGGCACTCACTCTAGCCTGGGCAACAAAGTGAGACTCTGTCTCAAAAAAAAAAGAGAGACAGATAAAAAGAAGAAAGACTTGTTTCTTTCTTTTTCTATATTCTTTTCTTTTAAACAGCCAGTGCAAAGGTCCTGAGGCTGGAAGGAATTTGGGGCGTTCTCCCAAAGGCTTTTTGTTTTGAAGCTTCAACAAAGTGCTCACACTATTGTATGTATGTCCTGGTGCTATCTTTTTCACATTGGCAAAAAAAATACCTAACAATTTACCATTTTAACAATTTGTAAGTGCACACTGCTCAGTGGCATTAAGCACATTCACACTGTCGTGCAACCAACACCACCCTCCACCTCCAGAACTTTCCCGTCTTCCCAAACTGACGCTCTGTCCCCCTGAAACCCTCACTCCCCGCCCCCTCCCCAGCCCCCGGCACCCACCACTCTACTTTCTACTTTCTGTGGGTCTGACAGCTCCAGGAACCTCCTGTGAGTGGAATCACACAGCGCCTGCCCTTTTGTGACATGTCCCCTAGCATAACCTGAGGGCTCGCTTTTACTGGGTGCTGACTCAGCGCCTGGCACCGTCTTCAGCACTTTGCACATGTCAGCGCACCTGGACGTCGCGCCAACGCCGATAAGGAGACAGACACAGCAAAGCACGGCCCTGCTCAAGGCCACACAGGCAGGACTCGGACCGGGCACCGGCAGGGCTGCAGGGGGGCAGCTCTACACCTTGATACCAACCCAGGGGGAGGAAAGCCTCCCGTCCTCACACTCAGCCAGCTCCTCCCCCCCGTCCCGGTGGGGGCTGCAGGACTCTCTGCCATGAGCAAAGTGCTCTCGCTGCGCTGCTGGCTTCTCTGCCGGACGGTGCCCGTCCAGACCTCCCTGCCCACCTCCTTCCACCGCGGCCCACTCACCTCCTGGGTCAGGAAGGGGATGATCTGGGCACAGATACCGCTCAGCCGCTTCACGATCTCCGCCTGGCACGAAGCAAGAGGAGGCTTGGAGCAGGGCAGAGACCTGACTCCCAGGCCCTGGACTCCCAGGCGGGGACCAAGCGTTTGCAAAGCGGGGCACCGAGGGCTGGGGGACCTGTCGCCCCCAGGGTGCACTGGAAGGCCCCGGGCAGCGGACGGAGGGACTCAGGGCCTGTTTGCCCGGCTGCGTGAGGCCCGGGCTGGCCTGGAGACGAAAGACCAGGGCTGATGGCCAGACACACGCGAGACAGAGATTTGCGGGAAGCGGCTGCACAGACCCGACTCGGACAGACCACAGACACGAGGGGCTTTGAGGGCAGCATACACGAGCAGGCAGAGAGGGACGCCCGGCCGATAGAAACTAACTGACCAACTAAAATATATATATACAAGAAATTAGCCAAGCATGGTGGCGCATGCCTGTAGTTCCAGCTACTCGGGAGGCTGAGGCAGGAGGATCGCTTGAGCCCAGCAGATTGAGGTTGCTGTGAGCCGGGGTCCCAGGTCCGGGCCACCAAGACGCTCCCAGGACCTGAGCCATGCCCTGTGTCCTCCACTGGGTGGTCTACTGCAGGCACCCCCGGGCCATGCCATGCTCCGGGCAGACGAGCCCCCTCTGGCCCTCCCTCATCGGAGCCCACAGGCACCCAGGCAAGCAGGCCAGGTGGACACCCCCGGGCACCCCGCACTCCAGCCCCCCTCGTCCTTCCCACCCGCCTGGCAGCCCCAATGCGAAGCTCCGCCCACTAATTATAATATTCTGGTGGACAAAACCCTAAGAGTCCCTCAAGCTCACAATCTCGGGAACCTTCTCACCCCCTTAGAAACCATCTGTGGGTCTCAGGATCTCGGGGTGAATCTTGGACCACTGGAGTCAGCACCAGAACCTTCAGGTCTATCTCAGAACCTCGAGATCACGCTCAGAAGCTTGGGGACAGCCTCAGAGCCGGGTGGCGCATCTCGGCCCAAAGGAGTCAGTCCCAGAACTTGGAGGTCTCTCTCAGAACCTTCTCGCTACACTCGGAAGCTCGGGGAAGTCTCAGGGCACCGCGTCTCACGTCACACCTCAGAGCTCTGAGGACAGCCACAGAACGCTGAGGTCTACCTTGGAATGACAGGGACGGTCTGAACCAGGGGTCCAAATTCAGGGCCCTGAGAACAATCTCCGGCCCTTCCGGCCAAGCCCACTGGGATCCATCTCGGAAATTTCAAAAAACCAACGGAATCTCGGGCTCCGTCGCACAACTTCAGACTCCCCAGGACTGTCCCTCCAGCCTCGTCCTGGGACAGAAGTCACCTCCACAGCCTCCCTGACCTGGCTGCCCAGTCCCTGCTGCCAGCCTTCCCTGGGATAGGGACGCTGGCCCCTGCCTGGCCCCTGTCCTCGGGACAGCTCCGGCTGCCAGCCGCTGTCCCCTGAAGTTGAGAATCTTTTTCCTCTGATGAGGCTCCGATCTGCCCTGTCCCCAAGTTAGTCCTCTGGGACCTCTGTGGAAATTACAGGACAAGACCCCCGTTCCCCGGGTCTGCTCTGTCCCACGCTGCCACACTGGGTCTCCCCACAGCTTCCAGCCCCGCACCCCGCACGCCCCACCCGCAGTTACCTGCTTGTGCATTTCGATGTTCAGCCCATAGGACATCTCGTAATACTGCAAAGGAGACGCGGTATCAGGGGTCCAAGGCGAGTGGGTGCCTAGTCCCGTGCTGGGTGACACCGGGGTCTTCCCAGAGCCCCCAGGCACAGCAGGACACGGAATCCCCCAGCCCCATGGGGTCCCAGGGGAGGCACCCACAGGAGCAAGCAGACCTCTGCCTTGAGGGTCCCTTCACTGTCCCCAAAGGGGTAGGGCGGGTAGGAGGTACCCTGGGGCCCTCACCCCTCCCAGATGTCCACGAGGAGAGGGGACATCCTTGTCTTGGCTCTCAGGAGCTGGGAGGGGCTCGCCGGACAGCCTGCAATCCCCACTGGCCCAATGTACGGACAGGGAAGGGGAGGCTGGGAGCGGGGGCAGGGCCGACCCCCAGCAAGCCCCCTCCCGCTGCCCCAGCCCTGGCGCCACCACTCTGACCCTCACCATGACATAATGTCGCTGCATCTCCGTCTTCTCACTGGCCAGCTTCTCGCATTCCAGCTTGAGGCTGGGAGGCGGAGAGGGCACGGGGGTCCCACACGCGGCCACAAGTGGGCCCGCTTCCCCCCCACTTCCTTCCTAACCTCCCCGTCTCCTGTCCCGGCCAGTCCCTCCCCGCCCCCTCCTGGGCCCCGAATGCCCCGGCACTGACCGTCCCCCCAGCCCCCAGCCCCCTGCCGGCGCACCTGGAGGATGTCTGGCCCAGGCCCCTGGGGGCCCCCCTTGCCCCGCCGGGGCGCCCAGGTGAACTCCAGCCCCTCACCTGTGGTACTGCGCCTGCAGGAACTGGAATTCCTCCTTGATGCGGTCGCAGATCTCCAAGATCGAGAACTTGAAGGGCTGGCCGGACTGCAGCGGGGCCTGGGGGGCGGGGGCGTCAGGGTCCGAGTTCCCGGACGCGGGGTGGGCGCCCCTCCCCGCAGCCCCACTCACCGGGTGCCTTCCCTGGGGGTACATCCTGCCGCGCCGAGGGCCCCGGCGCCTCCGGAGCTCGGCGGTGTGGGGGCGGGAGGGGGACGGGGGAGGGGAAAGAGGGGGCGTCCGAGAGAGAGGAGCAGGAGGAGGGCGGCACGGCGCGGGGCAGGGGACCCGGGAGTCCCCGGCGCCCCTACCCCGAGCGCGCGCGCCGGGGGTCGCGGGGACGCGGCGGGGGGCGCGGGGCGCGGGGCGCGGGGCGGCCGCCGCAGCGGGCGCTCAGGTCGGGCGCGCAGTGGCCGGGCTTCGGCGGCGGCGGCGGTGCGGGCGGCGGGCCCCGCGCGGAGCCGCCTCCCTCCGGCTGGGCTCGGCCGGGAGCCGCGGGCTGAGCCGCCTTAAGGTGGCGCCGCCGCCCCTGCCCCTCCCCCACGCCCCTCCCCCACCGCTCCCTCCTCCCCCCGCCCCGTGACACCCCGAGCCCCGAGCCCCGAGCCCCAGCGCCCCGCTGGGAACTTGAGCCTCCCGGGGATCCACCGTGGGCCGGTGGGGAAACTGAGGCTGGCGTCCACTCCACGTCCCACCCCCCCTCCTGCCCTCTCCCCCTTCCCTTGCCTAGCGCCCTGCGCCCCCGCGGGAAATCTGGGCCTCCCAAGGATCCACCATTGGCTGATAGGGAAACTGAGGCTAGCGACCAGTCCGTGCCCCTCCACCGCGCCCGCCCTCTGCCCCTAGGGCCCGCAGGGAGCTTGGGCCTCCCAGAAATCCACCATCAGCCGGTGGGGAAACTGAGGCTGGCGTCCAGTTCGCGCCCGTCCCCCCTCCGGAAGGGACGGGATGACCACAGCCTGTAAACACATCAACACCGACTTTCCCAACTGTGAGGAGTGGCTTGGAGGGGCGGGGGCCATTCTGGGGTCAGAAATGGCTTTTTTTCCTGAGCAAGTGACATTGGGCTGGGATTGAAGGGTCAGGAGGAAGCATCCTTGCCAAGAGCGGGCAGGGAAACCTGCCAGGCAGCGGGAAGCACGTGCGAACACCCCGGGGAGGGCCGCAGCCGGTGGCAGCTGGCTCCACGGCCTAGCCCAGGGCCTCAGGACTCTCTGCAAAAAATGTCAGAGGTGATGGCACCTCCACAGCCCCACAGCAGCCTGGCCGGGCACAGAGCAAAGTCCCAGCGCTATTCTGGGCTGTGTCCCCTCTCAGAGACGCTGTGGGCGCCCAGAAGGCAAGAGCCATGTCCCGCTTGGAATGTCCCCGAGCTCTGCCATCACAGTGAGGTCTCTTTGAGGGCAGTGCTCCATCCCTTCCAGAGACCACAGACATCCAAGGAGCCTCCCTCCCGCTCACCTGGGAGATGGGAGGGTTCTTGTTCCCATCTTGCAGAAGTAAAACCTCAGGGTTGTTTGTGAAGTCAATCGACAAACGCGCACCATGGAACCCTGTGTCAATGTTTGGAGCTGTGCAGGTCGGGGAGCGAGTGAAGGGATACAAAAGCCCTCATTCACACGAAAGGCTTTGTCTTTCAGCCTGCAGATGTTTTCTGAGCGCTTGTGGACAGAGGGAGAGTTTAGGAAGCAGTCAGAGATTGATAAAGCGCAGTCCAACCTCAGGGCCCTTGCACTTGCTGTTCACTATCTGGAAGGCTGTTCTCTTCCTTCTCACCATTCAGGCCTCAGCTCAAACGTCACCTCCTCAGCACGGCCCCCTCTGACCGCCCATTTAAGCAGCGTTCACCATCCACCCTGTTATTTTCAAATACTCCATCCTATTCTCTCTCTCTCTCTCTCTTTCTCTCTCTCTCTCCTTGCTAGCTCTTGTTTTGTTTTGTTTTTACATGAATATGTTCATTCTGAGGTTATTCAATTCTTGTCTCCCTCACTAAGGCTGCGCAGGGACTGAGCCTGTCTTGGTCCCTGCAGGGCCTGGCATACAGTAAGTGCTCAATAAATGAACAGGCATGGGGGAGAGGAGAAGAAACAGCTGGTCCAGCTAAAACCAGAAATCACTGACTAGGAAATTCCAAGAAACAGGGCGCTCCGCGGTTCCACACTGCCAAGGGATGGCGAGGCCAGGTTCCTGGAGTTGCAAAGTCCCCTGGGAGGACATGGGTTGCAAACGTGGCACCCCTCCTCTGCTGCTTTCCCCCCAATCTTCTCCTGGGTCTTTGCTTGCCAAAGCTCCTGACTCCTCAAACTCAATGGCTCCTTCTTTTTCCTTCTTCTTATTTTTTATAGGAATGGGGTCTTGCTATATTGCCCAGTCTGGTCTGGATTCCAACTCCTGGCCTCAAGCGATCCTCCCAAAGTGCTGGGATTACAGGCTGGAGGCACCATGCCCAGCCCCGGGGGCTCCTTCTGGAAGCTCAGAGCAGCTTCAACTCCCTGCTGCTGTCCTGCCGTGGCCACCTTCCTTCCTCTTTGACCACAGGTCCCTGTCCTTCCTTAGCTGGGTCACCTGAATGTCATTGTGGCCCACACCTCTGGCTGCCCAGGCTGTGAGACACCACGTCCCCATGGGGGCTTCAGTGGTCACCTTCATGAGGATGGCTCCCGGCCCTGGCTCCAGCCTGGGTTCCCACCCTGAGACCCAGCCCCGTGGGTCCAGCCCCGACTGAGCATCTCCCCTAGATGTCCCTGGACCCTCAAGGCTCAGCATTCTCCTTCCCCAGCAGGCCACATCCAGCACAGCTTGTCAGTCCAAGCCAGAGCCTCAGCCTGGGCCCCTATCTCCCTGCCACCTGCCCCCACCTCCACAGCCCCTCTCCCGGCCATGACCAGCCCTCTGTCCTCTCTCCCGTCTGAACCACAAGCCACCTCCTTCCTCTGAGCAGACTTTGCTTTTGTGACCTCCAATTTGAGCCTGGCCCTCCGTCACTCAAAACCTTCCCATGGCTCCCTACTGCCCTGGGGACCAATTCTCAGCTCTGCAGGCCGCCATCGGCAGCCCTGCACCTGCTGGCCCCGCCAGCTTCACCTCCCTCAACAGTGTCACAGTGGCCAGATTACCTAATTCCTGTCCTTTGGCACCTCCGGGCCTTTTCTTGGGCTGTTATCTCTTTCTGGAATTCCCTCCCTCTCTGTTTGCTGCCTGGAGAAAGTCCCTTCCTTCAAGTCACAGCCTCCAAAGACATCTCCTCCAAGAGGCACCCCCCCACCTCTAGTCTGCCCGCCGCCCCCAGCATTAATGTGGACGTTTATTCTATAGCCGCCTTCTCCTGCGGGAAGACGCTGGCAGGTGGGAGAGGCAGAGCGGAACTCTCAGCCTCCAGGGCCACCCAGCCCAACCTCAGTGCCAGGACAGGAGGTTCCTAAGGCTGAAGGGGCCCAGGGAGGGGAACCTGGGGCTCTGCTTGGTGGCTTCCTGGAGGAGTGATCTTCACCCCCCAGTCTTTAGATCGCTCAGCCAGGCATACTCCAGAGGAACAGGGCAGATTCAAATTTGTGGACTGCCCAGGAAGCCACAAGACCACAACACACACACACACACACACACACACACACACACACACACACGCCCCATCTCAAGCGTGGGTGTGATCTGCCAGGAAGGAGGGGCTTTTGCTCTGAGCAGCAGCCGGCAGATTTTGGGGGAGGCTCAGCCCAGAGCAGTCTGGGAGATGCTGCGGACCCCCGGCAGCCTGTCACTCCATAACTCCCCCAAATGCCACATCCGGCTGGAGGAGGAAGGAAGAAAATAACCTTCCAGGCGTGAGTTACAGCCTGGGCAGAGTCGAGCTCAACCCTCTATGTCACAGGGAAGACTTTGCCCTTTACCATCCAGGCTTTCCCACTGCACCTCTCTCTGGGCCTCAGTTTCCCCATCTGCAACTTCTGGGGAGAAGCTACAAGGTGGGGAAAGGAGCTTAGCTTCGGGTCTTGCCCTTCCCCCGCGCAAAGTGGCTCAGCCCCAGGTTTCTGGCTGGGATTTTATGATGTGGATGTGGTTTCTTTTTTTTTTTTTTCTTTTTTTCTTTTTTTTAAAGGAAAAAGCCGAGAAGCAGCGCTGGGACCTCCGATTGCTCAGACCACCTTAAATCAGCCTCGCCGCCCCAGCTACTGTGGAAATTCCTTTCTCCGTGCTGGTTGGTCGGGCGCGCCAGCCAATCCGCACGTAGCGGTCCCACATGGGTCCGTGACGTCACAATGGGTGCCGGCCAATGGAGAAACAGGGAGCCAGTAACCAATGGCAGGAGGCGGTAGGATCAGTTGAGCCAATCAGAAGGCGGCTAGGCGCTCCCTGCGCGGGTAGGGCGAGCGCGGCTCCCCCGCCCTTGGGGAAGCTGAGCCCCTCGTGGACGGCGGAGCCTGGCCGGATTGGATGGGGGCATCCGGCTTCTTTATTATCCAAAAACGGGGTGAAGCGAGTCACCCCTTCAAAACAAGTCCCTCGTCCCATATGGTACCTTGCAATAGTATGGCCAGCTGGCGAGGCCTGCTATGCGCCTTTCGCCCTATTTCGCAGATGAGTAAACTGAGGCAAAGGGAAGTTAAGTCACACTGGACGGTGGGGCAAGAGCTGAGACTCTGAGCCGAGCCTGGAGGCTCCTGCCCTGGGCTGTTTTGTCCCCAGAAGGTCAGACTGGGGGGAATAGGGTCTGTGTGTGGGTGGGTGGGGTTGGAGAGGGTGCCGGACCTTGTGCCTCGGTTTCCCCGAGCGCTCAGCCTGGAGAGGAGCCGGGGTTCTAAGAAAAGACTACGATCCCCAGAAGCTCCCGCGCGGCGCCGGCGCGGGCTGTCAATCAAAGTAACGTGGGTCCCGCTCCGGCCCGCGCTCCCCCGCCCGCCGGCTCCGGGCCCGGCGCGGTATAATTACAGCCCATTGATCCGACCCAGGCCGGGAACGCGGCTCCCTCGGGGAGGCCGAGCCTTTGGCTTCCGACACCGCCAACCTCTGCCTGCCGCCCCCCCCGGCCGGGCTGCCGGGCCACCAGCCAAGCCTGTCCCCTCCCGCCCTGCCCGGGCTCGCGGGTGACCTGGGAGGCTCAGTTGCCTGCCATGCCTGGCGGTGAGCCCCCCGCCCCGGAAGAAACAATCACATTTCCTGCCCCCCAGGAGCGTGGGGGGACAGCGCCCCCCACCCACGACCTTGAGAGATTGCGGGGGGGCGGGGGGCCTCTCTGGGCCTCAGTTTATGCACCTGGCGCAGTGACATTGTTGCACAAGACCTTCGTGGAACCAGTGCTCCCTGCTGCTCTGAGTGCCAGCAGCCAGGGGGACTGAAGGAGTTTGGGAGGAGGGGGGACAACAGAACACTCGCGGCCCCAGAGCTGGGGGGGGATGGGAGGAGAGGGTTGGGAAGCCAGAGCCAGTCCCTGCCTTAGGAAGTTGGGAAGGCTTCCTGGATATTGGGTGGCAGGTGTTTATGTTGGGGTTCTGCAGAATGCATAGAAGTTCTCTCATTAGAGCAGTACATTTAGATCACTAAGGGAACACGAGAAAGATGGAACCTTAAGCCCGTACCTGGGTCTGAGGAGCCTTGAGCTCTGACCTCTGGCCTGGCTGTGTGGACCCCCGTAAGTTAAGGCCTGTAAAGTACTTAAAATAATTCGTAATAAATGTACCATAAGGGGTAGCGATTTGCACACCCATCATGTCCCAAAGGGCCCCTATCCCACCCTAACCTCACACCCGATATCTGGGCTATGCACTCTCCATTCCTCCCGTATCTTTGATCACCCATTAAAATGTGAGTCAGATCCTGTTCTTCCCTCATTCGAGAACCTTCCATAGCTCCCTATTGCCCTCAAGACCTTTGCACTTACTGTTCCCTCTACCTGGACCATGGCCAGCCCTCTCTTCTTTCCAGTGTAGACTCAAACATCGCATCCTAGAGAGGCCCTTCCTGGCCGGCCCACCCTTCTACCTGGCCAGCTTCTCCCCCTGCATTTCCTTCCATTCCCTCCTGCTCTTTCGCCTCTGTGTTTATGGTCTGCCGCGCCCAGCACAGGGCGGGGCCGGCTACACTGTACTTACTGGGAGAATAAATGAATGAGCCCAGAGAGGGACAGAGCGAGGCCAAGGCCACCCAGTGTGTTGGGCAGGGTGTCAGGTCCCCTGATTTCCTGCCTGGTGCTTACAGTCTTTGGGGCCCACAGAGGTAGGCCAGGATCTCAGAGGTGGCACTACCCGGGGAGACCCAGCATGACTGGCATATGAGTCTGAGTTCTAATCCCACCTCTGGGGCTGAGTCACTGTGATCTGGTAAATTGGGGTCATGGAGACGTCACAGCTCAGTAGAAATGGCCTTAGCAGGGGGCCGGAGCTGGCACTGCATAGAACCCCCGTTTTTATTTTATTTTATTTTGAGACAGAGTCTCGCTTTGTTGCCCAGGCTAGAGTGAGTGCCGTGGCGTCAGCCTAGCTCACAGCAACCTCAAACTCTTGGGTTCAAGTGATCCTCCTGCCTCAATCTCCAAGGTAGCTGGGACTACAGGCATGCGCCACCATGCCCGGCTAATTTTTTCTATATATATTAGTTGGCCAATTAGTTTCTTTCTATTTTTAGTAGAGACGGGGTCTCACTCAGGCTGGTTTTGAACTCCTGACCTCGAGCAATCCGCCCACCTTGGCCTCCAAGAGTGCTAGGATTACAGGCGTGAGCCACCGCGCCAGGCCTAGAATCCCAGTTTTTAAACCGTGGGGTCTTCTGGTCATTGCACCAACCCCAGACACCCACACCACGCGTTCCTCCTCGTCCCAAGTGTGGGGCTCCCCGCCTAGCCGCCTGCAGACCCTGTCTCCATCCCCCCCTCCTTGGCCTGGGCGAGCCTTGCCCCCAGGGCACCGTCCCCCCTGGGGACCCCAGACTTGCCCAGCCCCTGGGAGGGTCCTGCTGCCATCTAGATATCAGCTCAAATGTCACCTCAGAGAGACCCAAGTAGCCCCATCACTGTCACCTGCCCCTGTTGGAATTTTCTTCATAGCATTTGATGATCTGTGACATTATTGTGGCCTATTTTTTTGTCATCTTCCCTGTGACTCTGTGGGCCCCACGAGGGCAAAGAGGAAAAGGGGGCTCTGCCTGGGTCCCTGGAATCCAACCCAAGCCTGGTACACAGCAGGCGCCCAATAAATACAGGATCTAGGAAGGAAAGGCCTGTTGATGCTATTCCAGTAGGTTTTTCTTCCTGCCCCCCAGGTGCGGTTGCTGGGCTTGGGGGCAGCCAGGCCCAGAGATGCCCAGGAAGCTGCCCAGGGTCACACAGCCACGTGCTCACAGTGGGCGCTCTGCCACTGCTGCCATTCTGGGTTCCCATCCCCCATCCCAGGCCTGCCCTGCCACCCCCCACGGCTGCCACGCTAGCTGGGGGCCCCAGGGGGTAATGGCACTCAGGCACAGCGGGGGGAGGGGGGAAGGTTAGAAGTGTGGAGAGGGTGGGGGAGGGGAGGAGGAGAGAGTGGAGGAATAGCAGGGACAAGGACAGAGGGAGGGCAGGGAGGAAGGGGGGGACAGGGGCCGGATCCAGGCCTGGCTGGCGCCCAGCATTGGCCAGGGACCCTGGGTGGGTGGGAGAGCATTGCTGGGGGAGGGTGGTGGGGACAGGGGTGGCACAGAGCGGGGGCCCACGGGGACAGGAGGCAGACACCCAGGGAGGAGACAGATACACAGTCAAGAGACACAAGCCCAAGGAGTCAGGGACTCAGACCCCGGGAGGGAGATTCCACGTCATCTGTTTGAAACATGTGTTTTATTTGCTTAATAGGAGGGTTCTGTCCCTTTTCTGTAAGTCTCCTGGGACCGTGGGTCCTACGAGCTGTTCTCACTACACGCCAAGCCGCGAAGCCCCTCTCTGGCACCAGCTACCAAGTGGCTTTCCTATTCTACTTGGCCCTTTCAATAAACCGAGATATTATTGTAAAAAAAAGGCAGGGGACCTTGGAGAGGTCAGGAGGGCAGAGACAGGCTGCCCTGGCCAGGAGGCTCACAGCGGTCTGGCCAGGAAGGGGCTCTCAGGTCGGCTTTGATTTTGGTTCCCGCAGGCAGTTTTTAAACATTAGAAAACGTCGAAGTAGCACAGGCTCCTCCTCCTGAGTTCCTTCCTGCCTCAGTATCCCCTCCAGCCTGGAGCCTCAGTGTCCCCCGGAGGATGTCAGTCATCGCAGTTGGGCGCGCGCCTCCTCTGCTCAAGCGCCAGCCATGGCTCCCAGCAGGCGCCCACAATTCCCCACCTGTCTTCACTGGACCCAGAAACTCCTTTCTCTTAAACCAAACGGTTCATTCCTGAACCTTCCCACGTTCAAAGACTCCAGATTCCCCCAGCTGCGTGGCCACTTCAAGTCTCTAAGCCTCAGTTTCCCCATCTGTGCAATACCCTTCCTTCACGGCATTTTCAAGAATTAATTGTGAGATGCAGCGGAAACACTTGGCCAAGGCTGGGTGGCACAGGGTTGCTGCTATTGTCATCTTTGTGAGTCACTGTGCCTTCCTCGCTCTGGCTGCTGCAGTGACCCAGCTGGGGCCCTGCCTTGTTCTGTGACCTTGGGCCATTTCCTGCCCCTTCTGGGGCCTCAGTTTCCCCATCTGCGCAATGGGGACAGAGTGAGATCCCTTCTAATGGCACCAGCACTGCAGGGCAGCTTTTATGTTCCCCTCCAAGGCTGCCTCCTGCGGGCCACACGCACGCAGGTAACCCGGCAGCAGAGGTACCGGGCTGGCCCCGCCTGGGAATGTGTAGTATGTCACCTCCCAGTTCTAGCTCGTATTCGCAGGGTGTTTTCCTCCCCCTCGCTGCAGATCGCGGCGGGAGGGGGGACCCTGTGTCTGTCCTGCCCTGCAGAGCCCTGGCGGCCACACCGCAAGCCCGGGGGCCAGCCTGGCCCTGGGCGGCACTGAGGCACCCAGACCCTGGCGTCCCCAGGCTGGCTGTGCAGGGACAGAGCCACTGGGCGCCCGTGGGATTCCCCGACACTGAGGACACTGGGACCTTTGTGTGCATGGGGAAGTCGAGGCACAGGCAGGGCAGGGGACCTCCGCTCCGCACCGCTGGAAACTCCCTCCGGAAGGGGGAGGGGCTGCGAGCGGGGTGGGGGGCGCAGAGGGGGCGGGGCCTTGGAGGAGGGACCCCCCCAGCAGGAACAGAGTCTTAGAGGGGGCGGGGTAGTCAGATAGGGACGGGCTCCCCCCAGTCCCCTCTGCGTCCCTCCCCTCCCCTCCTTCCTTCTCTCTTCCTTCCCCTCCCCGCCCCGCGGAGGAGCTGGGAGCATCGCTGCCCCTCCCCCTCCCAGCCCCCTCCCAGCGCTTCTCCTCCTCCTCACCGCCCCTTCTCCCCTCCTATTCCTCCTCCGCCCTTCCCTCTAGTTCCCTCCCCTCCCCCTCCCTCCCCTCCCCTGCCCTCTGCTCTGTTCTCCCCGCACCCCTCCCTCTCCACCCCCCTCATCTCCGTCCTCCCCTCCTCCTTCCCTCGCTCCCCACAGCCCCGCTCCGTCCCGCTGTGCTCTCCCCACCCCTCCCCTCCCCTCCCCCGCTCCCCTGCACCCCCCTCCCCTTCCTCGGCTCATTAGGCCCGGCCGCGGCGCGGGGCCCATTAGCGGATCAATTAGCCGAGGTCGCCCGCGGCGCAGTCGTTAAGCGGGAGGGGGCCCGCGCGGGGGGCGGGGGGGACAGGGGCCGACGCCTCCGCCCCTCCTCACCCCTCCCCGCGGCGCCCGACCCTCCCTCACCCCTGCGGGGCCCGGGGGACCCCCGGCCCTCGGGCCACGCTGTGGCTGCGCAGGCGGAACCCTCCCTTCCCCGAGAAGACCTGGCGCGGGTGGGGCCCTGCCCCCCCCCCCGGGCCCTGCCCCCCCCCCCGGGCCCTGCCCCCCCCCAGGGCGCCCTTCCTCTGCCCGACATCAGTAATAATAATAACAATAACGTTATCAGCTGCGAGCCGGGCAGTCCGTGCAGGATTCCGGATTCCCAGAGCCACTTCCCAGAAACCGAGACCGGACTAGCGACCTCACCTGCCGCAGACCACCCCCGGGGCAGACGGGGCCCAGCCCCAGGCCGCCCTCCGACCACGAGCTCGCGGTCCGGCTCTGGGTGCAAATTTCCAGAAAGAAGAAACGAATGCAGCGGCCGTTCCCTGCTCCTGCCTCTCCCCTGTCCTCTGTGTTAACCAGATTCACCAATTCTATGTTAACTCAACTGTGTATTTTACTTAGTTATGTCCCCAGCCACAAGGGCGGGGGTTCTTGTCGTGGGCTTTGTTCCCTGTGGCGCCCTGGGGCTCAGAGTAGAGCCTCAATGAATGAATGAATGAATGAATGAATGAATGAATGTGCCGGCCTCTGCTGGGAGCCCTTTCCACAGACCGAACGGGATCTTCCTAACAAGGTGGGTGCAGTGATTATCCCTTGCCCGGATGACCCAGGGGACAGAGGAAGAGCCAGGATTTGAACCCGTGCTGGAGGCCGGGCGGGCGCGGTGGCTCACGCCTGTAATCCCAGCACTCTGGGAGACTAAGGGGGGGAGGATCTTGAGGTCAGGAGTTGGAGACCAGCCTGGGCAACACAGCTAGACCCTGTGTCTGCATAAAAAATAATAATCATAATAATAAAAAGAAGCCCACGCTGAAGGCCCAGTGCCTGGAACGGCCACGGGACACGTCCGCCCATCGGTAATAGCGGCTGTTCTGTTTAGACTCGGGGAATTTGTGTGCGACCTGGGGGAAGGGTGTCATGGAACCCACCTTGCTTTGGGGGAGGCCTTTAGAAAAGGGATTTCCAGGCTGGGCGTGGTGGCTCACGCCTGTAATCCTAGCACTTTGGGAGGTGGATTGCTCAAGGTCAGGAGTTCAAAACCAGCCTGAGCGAGACCCCGTCTCTACCAAAAATAGAATTAAATTAATTGACCAACTAAAAATATATATACAAAAAATTAGCCGGGCATGGTGGCGCATGCCTGTAGTCCCAGCTACTCAGGAGGCTGAGGCCGTAGGATCGCTGAGCCCCGGAGATTGAGGTTGCTGTGAGCCAGGCTGATGCCACGGCACTCACTCTAGCCTGGGCAACAAAGTGAGACTCTGTCTCAAAAAAAAAAAAAAAGAAAAGAAAAGGGACTTCCAGGGAGTCTTGACGGTTTAGAATAGTGGGAAGGGGGGGGCAGAGAAGAACGCTGTTCCAGGCAGAGGGAACAGCATGTGCAAAGGCCTAGAGGCGAGGAACTGAAAGGTGTTTAAATGTGGCTGCAACCTACTGAGTAGGAACAGTTGCGGTTGCGTGCCTGGGTGGGTCTTGTTGGCCTAGGTGAAGAATTTAGAATTTATCCCAAGACCCGTGGGAGCCAAGGCTAATCTTTTATTTTTTTATTTTTATTTTTTGAGACAGGGTCTCACTTTGTCTCCCAGGCTGCAGTGCAGTGGTGTCATCGCAGCTCACTGCAGCCTCCAACTCCTGGGCTCAAGCGATCCTCCTGCCTCAGCCTCCTCAGTAGCTGGGACTTACAGGCACCACCACTACGCCTGGCTAATGTTTCTATATTTTGTAGAGACGGGGGTCTCACTGTGTTGCTCAGGCTGGTCTCGAACTCTTGAGCTCAAGCGATCCTCCTGCCTCAACCTCCCAGAGTGTTGGGTTTACAGGTGTGAACCAGGCTGGTCTCGAACTCTTGAGCTCAAGTGATCCTCCTGCCTCAACCTCCCAGAGTGTTGGGTTTACAGGTGTGAACCACCGCACCTGGCCTTAATTTCTTTTTTTTAAATCATTTTGTAGTGTGAAACGTAACAGAAGAGCACACGTTTTGTAAGTGGACAGTGCGGCAAGCTGTCACCAAGCGAACACACTCACAGAATCAGCTCCCAGGGCAGGAGGCCAAACGTGACACACCTCACGAGCAGCCCTTCTTGTCCCTCCTCCCCAAGGGAAACTCCAAGACGACCAATGCCACAGGTCACTCGGGCCTGTGTTTGTCCTCTGTAGAAATGGAGTCACACGCGCTCTGCACTCGGTTGTGCCATCCCGCGTTCCGTGGGAGATGCGTTGTGCTGTTGGGTGTGCAGCCGTAGTGGCCGGTTCCTTTTCATGGCTGTGTAGTATTCCTCGGTGACACCGTGTCACAGTTGATCCATTTGTTTAGGGACAATCGTGACTAGTTATGGTGACTCTGAACACTCTCGTTCAGGTCTTCTCGGTGGACTCGTGTGACAGTTCTGTTGGGGGACGTCTCCAGGAGGGGCTTTGCTGGTCTGTGGGGTGGCGAGAGACCAGTGTTCCGAAGTAGATACGACAGTTTCAGTGCCAAGTCGGTATGCGTAGGCGAGTTTGGGTTTCACAAGCTTAAACGTCAGGCGGGAGTGGCCTCATCCACGGGGAATGTTCAGAGCTGCTTGTGGCTGCAGTGGGGGAGGGGTGGGACCCAGCCCTGTCCCCTGACCCCTCGGGGACTCGAGGCATTTTCTCTGAGGACTATGTTTCACCATCTCCCCTCCCAGCTCTGAGGTTGGGACGCCTATGCTAGGCAGCCCTTGCAAAGCAGGGACAGCCACCTCCCAGTCCCTGGGTGGGCAGCCCAAGGTCCCCTTGGCCCAAGTCCCAGAGCAGCAAAGGCCCAGGATCAAGATGGGGGGAACTGGGGGCCACCCCTTTTCTTTCTGGCTTCTCCAGGGCTGGCCCAGCTTGAGTGAAGCTGTCATGTGGGACTTCAGGCTGTCCCTGGGGAGGACCCAGGCTCGGCTGGGGGTCTGGGTTCTCTGATCTGTGAAAAGGATATGAGGGCGGGCAGCGGGGCATCCTCTTAGGGCCAAAAATGTGGCTTGGCAGCCGTGTGGCCTGGGGCATGGAAACCAGCCCTGTCCCTTATTTGCTCAGTGACCCCTTTTTCTTTCTGAGCCACTCTGCCCACCCGTCAAAAGGCTGGCTACCCCTCCCGCACTTGGGCAATGCTGTGTGACCCCAAGCCTCCAGCTTACCCTCTCTGGGCTAGGCACAGAAAGGAAGTGAACCACACGCAGAAACCCAACTCACCTGGGACTCCCGATGTCCCATCCGGCAACAAAGAATGTCTTGGATGGAAGAAAGCCCCCTCCACCCCAGAAAGGAGCCCCCCCCCCAGACACAGAGACAGGAACGCATTTCTGAACCTTCTCCCATCTTTATTTGAAAGGCACAGCTAAGCCCACCCTCGATACAGCATTGTTCACGTCTCTGCAGAGATCAAACGAACGAGCACAACAAAAGCTGACTATATACAGACACAGGTGTGGCTGTTGCTTTTTTTTTTTAAACATTTTTCTTTTTTTTTTTTTTAATATCCCCTTTCTTTAAAGACAAGCTAGTATACTGGAAAAAGAAAAAAGTAACAAAAAAATTAAAAAAAAAAACCAAGACAACTTTAGTACCCTCATCTTTATTTGGGAAGGGGAGAAGGAGAAGTCCTGGGTCACCTGCCCCCACCCGGCTTGCCCCGCCTGTCGCGGGGAGGGGAGGGGACCGGGTGGGCAGGGGGGTGTCCAACTAGCGGAGGCGGTGAGCGGGGCGGGAGGTGGCGGTGGAGTGGGAGAGGTCTGGGACCCAGGGAGGACACTCCGGGTGCCCAGGACAGGGAGGGCAGCTAGCATTGTGTCTGCATGCAGTGCCAGGGCGGGAGCTGAGGCGCGCCGGGGCCCAGGGCGACTGTCGGTCACGCGTGTGGGGAGCAGGGAAGTGCCGGGGTGCTGCATTTCTTTAGGTTTTGCTCCTTTCTGGTCTCCCGGTCTCCCCCACGTGCCCCTCCAGGCCTTAGCTTGCCTCATCTGTGTCACGAGCAGGTACCCATCCCCCTATTGGGGCTGCAGGGGAGCAGGAGGGAGGAGGCCGGGACCGGGGACAGGAACAAAGCGAGGAGGTGGCCCCAGAGCAGGGCCCGGGCCGGCGGGCGGCCACAATAAACACTACGGAGTGGAGCGGAGCCAGTCCCGAGCTACGCTGTGTCTCGCGCTAAAACATGCCTTTCTCTCCGTGCCTCGGTGTCCCCTCTGTCCCCCCACCTCCCGACCCTCCCCGTCCCCGACGCCTGCTAATCCGACTTCTCGCCGTCATCCTCCTGGTGGGCGTCGCCATCGTGCCCGTTCTTGTCCTCCTTGGAGAGGTGCGCCTGCGAGCCCAGCGCCGACAGCGACAGCAGGCCGCTGCCTGCGCTCACGGCCGGCAGCGAGGGCGGCTGCAGCCCCACGGGCAGGGGCGTCAGGGGCAGGGCCAGCGCCTGCAGCTGCGACAGCTGGTGCGCCTGGAGCTGCTGCTGCAAGGCGGGAGGGGAGCGTCAGCTGTGGGGCCCACCTGTCCCCGGCCCCCGCCCACCCGCGCGCAGGTGCCCAGACCTACCCGGATGATGGAGTTCAGCTCAGGAGCCGTCACCTGCTTGGCCCGCTCGATGGCACCCAAGACCTGCTGCTGGTGCTGGAAGGGGCCGGTGAGAGAAGAGGCAGGTGACTTGTCTGGATTTGTCCCCCCTGCGGTGCTGGGGGGAGGTGGGGACACTGAGCCCAGCACGAGCCCCCCCACCAAGTGGGTCCCCCTGCCCCGCACCCCAGCGGCTCTCCGCCTCAAAAGAAAATGCCTGGCTCTGGCCACTTCCTCGGCACCAAGCCGGTCCCTTCATCTGGCAAACTGGGAACCATGGTGCCAGATACCTGGGGAAAGGCCTTTGGGTTGAGTCCGAGAGAAACCCTGGGTCGTGATCATCCCACGTGCAAACCACGTGCAGCTCAGTAAAGGATGTGGGTTGTGTGCAGCACACAACCTGACCAACTGTACGGGGAAGTCCTGATCCTCCGAGCTCAGAGACTAGGCTCTGAGATGTGAAAACCTAAGCCCTTCTCCTTGCGCAGCTGGGGAAGGCCCAGTGACTTCTGACGGGGCTAGGGTATGAGTCCAGGTTCAAGGGCATTTCCTCCCACACATCCCCCAAAAGTCTTCCTCTCTTGCCACCAGATGCTAGAATCCACCTATCTCCCTTTTTGCCTTGGCTCCTAGGAAGCCTCTGTTATAAAAGGAAAGTCCAAGTCTAGATCTGAAGGGCTCCAAGGACCCTCTTCTCTGGGGCTTTCACCATGTCCTTCTAGACTTGTCCCTGGGCAAGTAAGGCACCCGAAAAATCCCGTGGTAGGAGCAGGGATTAAAGAGGAAATGACGAATTTTTAGGAGTGAACCTGGCAGGGAACAGGAGGGGGGGCGGGGCAGAAGCGGGCCTCCCACCAAGAGTCTCCTAACCCAGGAAAGGGGAAGAAAAGCCACCGCCTGGTCCCTCTGGGTGTGTGTGTCCATGTGTCCCTTGTGCACGTGTGTATCTGTGCATCTGTGTGCCTGCACCGTGTGTCCCCGTGCACACGCAACGCGTCTGTGCACGTGTGCACCCCCTCATCCTCCGTCCGAGGCAGCGCAGAGAGCTCTGCGTGCGTCCAGGGAGGGCGACAAGAGAAAGGAGGAGGGGGAAAGTTCTCGGTGCAGCCCGGGTGCACCTGACGTCTCCTACCACTGAAATGACTCACCGGAGCCCGAGATTCCACAGCGGGGCGAGGCCGCCCTCCACCCCTGGCGCCCCAGGGTCGCTCTAGCCTGGGTTCCTTCGGTGCAGGCCGGGGCTGGTATCTGGGGGTTGGGGGGGACCAGCGCCCTGGGGTCTCTTACCTCCTGGGACAGGTAGGGCAGGACCTGGGCACAAATCCCATTCAGCCTCTTGACGATCTCAGCCTGGAACACACAGACGCTTCAGTCCCCAAGCGGGTGGCAGGTGCGGACCCGCCCAGGGCCGCCCACCGCCTGCCCGCCCACCCGCCTGCCCACCCACTCGGGGTTCTCTCTAAGAGGGGCTGGGCCTGGCGGGGAGGGGTCAGCCGAGCCCTCTGCAGGCCCAGGGACCTGAGCTGGCTCCCTGCCTGTGGCTCAGAGCGCGGGAGCCGGACCAAATCAGGGCTCGGCGGCTCCCCAGGACCGCACGCAGCGCCTCGTGGGTAGTAAGCGCTCCCTGAGAACGCAGGGACAGGTGGGGGTGGCAAGTCATGGGGAAGGTCTCTGTCCCTTCCGTTGAGGGAGAAAGAAAATCCCAGGGGGCCTGAACAAGAGGCAGGGAGCTCAGGAGGGGCGGCGGGGCTGCCTGGTACATGGCCAAGGGGCAGGCGCTACCTGCGGGAGGGGGGGTCCCCAAAGGGGGTCTGGAGGCGGGGCAATGACGTACCTGCTTGTGCATCTCAATGTTCAAGCCGTAAGACATCTCGTAGTACTGCGTGGGGGAGAGAGAGAGAGATGGGGGCGGGGAAGCATGGGGGGGCGTGGAGACAAAGAGATGGGGGAGTGACAGAGAGTGACAAAGAGGGAGACAGCAAGAGACAGCTGAGCGGGCAGGAAAGGGAGCAGCAGGGGGAGGGAGACAGAAAGCCAGGGAAGGAGGGACGCCCACACCCAGAGAGCACAGGACAGGGGTGGGACGCTGGGGCTGTGGGTGGGGCTCACCCCCTGCCCGGCTCCCCCCACACTCCGGGACACCTAATCTCCTGCCTTTATATGTCCTGTCTGCAGGTGGGCCGGGACTCGGGGAAGTTGGCCTCCCAGGTTATAAATACTGAGGATGAACAAAGCCTGCTGGCTCTGGCTCTGGGGCCAGCACCCACCGGAGCCCCAGGTCTGACCCTGCCCCTCCCCTGCTCTAATCCCTCCCATGCCTCCCCATCACCCCTGGGGAGAAAAAGCCAAGTTCATGGTTTCCTCCTCTCTGTCCAGCAGGCTCCTACTCATTCTTCAAAACCCCAGACACAATGCCCCATTTCTCCATGCAGTCTTCCTTGGGCAATGTCCCCTACCCCCTGGAGTCCCAGGTGCCACTGTCTCTGACTCCAGCTCCATCCCTGCAGGCTGGGAGGGTCGGTGTCTGGTTCTGTGTCGCCCCCCAGTGTGGGAGAGCTGGGCTCTGGGGTGAGGCCCAGGCCAGGGCCGGGGCAGCGGCGGGGAGAGGTGGGCAAGGCAGGGGGTTTGATGCAGAAAGCGCTGCCTGGCGGGCACAGAGCCCGAGCAGGGGATTCAGGCAGCAGGGACAGGTGTCGCGGCCCCCACCCCGCCCTCCCCCAGGAGGGTGCTCCTCCCAGAGCCTGGGCGTGGAGGGGTTAAGCGCTGGATGCCAGGCCGGGGGCGGGGCTGCTCCCCACGTCAGTTCCTGGCCAAGCCAGCCGGTGCCGCCTCCTCTGCCAAGGACAGCGGGGACCTGGCGGCCCAGCCTGCAGCCCGGCGGTTTGGCACCTCGGCCACCGCCCGGGCGGGCTGCCAGGCCAGCAGGGCAGGCTGGGCCCAGCGGGGCGGCTGAATGAGCGCAGCCCTGAATGCCCGCACTCCCGGGGGAGGTGGCGGTGGCGGTGGCTGCCGGGCGCAGGGGCGCAGGAGGAGGGTCTGGGCCCCCACTCGGGGGCCAGGGGACCGTACCATCACATAGTGACGCTGCATCTCCGACTTCTCGCTGGCCAGCTTGTCACACTCGAGCTTCAGGCTGAGAAAACACGAGGGGGAGACGAGGGGGAGACGCGGATTGGCGGAGGCCGGGCAGCGTGGAAACTGAGGCTCCGAGGGCCTCCAGTCCCCGGCAAGCGCAAATGAGCTCTTCCCTGGACCGCCAAGTTGTGGGGCGGAGGGGGGAGCAAACGCTGAACGTGGGGCCAGGGACAGCGACTCAGTATAAAACGGGGAGCACGAAACCAGCCTCCAAGATCTGGGGGCGGAGAGATCTGGGGGCGGAGATATAATCCCGATGACGAGAGCCAGAGCGACCCTGAGTCAAGGAGAGATGTGAGGAACCCGTCACCTCTCACCATCCCAGACGAGGTCATCTCCTTTTACAGATGACGCAATGGGCGCCCAGAGAGGTTGAGTAACTGGCTCAAGGTCACACAGCCAAGCAGCCCAAGCTCTCAACCATGGGGGAGACTTCTCTAGACTCAAGCAGAAACTGCGCAGAGGCCGAGAGGGTGCAGGGCCGCCAGGGACAGCCAGGCAGTCCGGGAAAAGAACTGGGGGTGGGGACGGGGAGGTGTAGACAAGCCTCTGTCTTTAAAGCTCTTTCTATAAAGTTCCAGCACAGGGGCCCCTTGGACCTGGCTGTGGCTTCATTGTCCCCTCTCCCACCCCCCACAGTACAGGGCCAGAGGGCCTGGGTCCAAGGCTCGGCTCTGCCCTGCTCCTTCCCCGCTGTGTGACTCCAGGCAAGCTCCTCTACCTCTCTGGGCCTTCTCTGTTCCATTCCAACCTCCCAGGGTAGGGTGGTGAGGATTCCAATGAATTCAGAAAAGTTTTGAGAACAGTTCCTGGCCCACAGTAGGCACCCAATAAACGCTGGTGAAATCTTGCACCTGGGAGCCTGGCACTGCGCTCCCCAGAGCGGAGTGAGACACAGTTGGGGTTGCCTGGGACCTCACAAACTTGTAGCTAATTTGCTTTAAAAATGTACATCTGCTGCCACCATTAAAAAAAAAAAAAATCAGGGCCAGGCACGGTGGCTGATGACTGTAATCCCATGGCTTTGGGAGGCCGAGGCAGGAGGATCGCCTGAGGCCAGGAGTTTGAGACCAGCCGGAGCAACACAGCAAGACCCCATCTCTATGAAAAATAATAAAATTTGCCAGGCATGGTGGCTGTACTTATAGTCCCAGCTACTCAGAAGGCTGAGGCAGGAGGATCGCTTGAGCCCAGGAGTTGGAGGTTGCAGTGAGCTATGATGATGCCACTGCACTCCAGCCTGGGTGACAGAGGAAGACCCCATCTCTTAAAAAAAAAAAAAAAAAAAAAAACCAGGAAGTTTTACCCTAAACTGTCAATTTTTTGTTCTTTCTTGAAAAATAGGACTATCCAGCCACCTAGGCCTGTAATGCCAGTGGATCCTGTGCGTGTCCTCAATGTGGCAGGGCCCCTCACTGGATATCGGGAAGCCCAGACCCAGAGGATGGAGGCCCCAAAACCCACTCAAGGTCACACCACACTGTGACAGCAATCCATCCTTGGCTCCAGAATGGCGTCAGCCCTGGGCTCACGGTGAAGTGGGCACAGCAAGCAGAGACCCCAACAAACTTTCTGGGGCCTGCCAGAGACGTGAGCTCCAGTACCTTCCAACTGTCACTGCCTCAGTTTCCTCATCTTTAAAATGGGCACAAGCCAGACACAGTGGCTCACGTCTGTAATCCCAGCACTTTGAGAGGTCAAGGTGGGAGGATTGCGTGAGGCCAGGAGTTCGAGATCAGCCTGGGCAACATAGCCAGACCCCACCTCTACAAAAAATAGCAAAAGTAGCTGGGTGCAGTGGCTGCACCTATAGTTCCAGCTACCGGGGAGGCTGAGGCAGGAGGATGGCTTGAGCCCAGGAGTTGGAGGCTGCAGTGAGCTGTGATGACACCATTGCACTCCAGTCCAGGGAACAGAGCAAGACCCTATCCCTCCTCCACCACTCCAAAATCAATATTCTTCCTTCTTGGAGAAAACTCAGGAGCCTTCATGAAACACTTCTGGGGTACGGAAACTTCCGTTT
The DNA here is from genome assembly GCF_040939455.1 of Microcebus murinus. Lineage (NCBI taxonomy): Eukaryota > Metazoa > Chordata > Mammalia > Primates > Cheirogaleidae > Microcebus > Microcebus murinus. Next base: position 6,284,709 of record NC_134130.1, on the reverse strand, counting down.
GTGGGGGGCTAAGGGCCAACTGGGATTTATGTACAGCCTCTGATTTCTTGAGGTTGCCAGGCAAGGTGTCCCCTCCACAGCACAGTGCTTGGTCACCTGCGTTCTTAAACTGGGACGAGGGGGTGCAAAGCTGGGTTTAGTTTTGCCACCTCCTGGCCGTGCGCACACCCCGCGGGTTTCCAGACGATATCCTTCCCGGCCCTGAGATCCCGCAGGGGCAAGCCCTTTAGGAGGGTGGGGCGGGGTTAGGTTTTGGAGGGACAGTCGCCCAGGACAAACTGCTCCACAGGCTGGAAACCCGGACTCCAAAAGCGGGCAGGGGGACAGGGCCGGGCTGCAGCATGCACTCTCCTGGGGGCGGGCAGGGGGTCCCTCCCGGCTCTGGTGCTGGGAAGGCCTTTTACTCAATGGGGACAGGAAAGGCCCTGAAGCCACGCAGTCGGGTCTTTGGGCAAATCATCGAACTTCCTGTGCCTCGGTTTTCTCATCCGGGAGATGGGACTGTTTGCAAAACCAAAGGGATCCAACCTGGGGAACGTGCTCAGGGCAGAGCCTGGCGCGTGAGCCGCTCTAGACGTGCGTTTTTGCAAGTGTGTGCATGCGGGGGGGGGGGGGGGGGGGGGTGCCGTCTCCCTGCAGGCCAGGTCTAGCCCCCCGCGCCCGCCCGTGGTGGGGAGTGAAAGGGGGGCAGCTTCTCAGGGCGCAGGGACCCCCCCAACCCGGGGTCCCCCTCACCTGTGATATTGCGCCTGCAGCAGCTGAAATTCGTCTTTGATGCGGTCGCAGGAGTCCGAGGTGGTGAATTTGAGTTGCTGGGGTAGGTGCGAGGAGCCCTGCGGGGAGGGGCGGCGGGGTCAGGGCCAGGCGGGGGCCGCCCACCCGCGCCCGCCCGCGGGGCCCTCGCGCGGGGAGGCGGCGGCCGCGCAGCTGCAGCGCCCCCACCCCCACTTCCTGGGCCGGTGTTTACAGCCCCTGGCGCGGCCCCCGCCCCCGCTTCCTGCCCCCGCCTCTCCCGGGGGCAGCCGGGGGGTGAGTGCGCCAAAGCCGCCCGGCCCGCCGCCCCCAGGCCCGCCCCTGGTGGGGGGCAGGGCGCGCCCTCCCTCGCCCCCCCACGGCGCCGCGGGGGTGCACCGGCGAGCGCCCCGACTGCTCCGGCGGCCCGGGTGGGGGCGGGGGAAACGCGTCCTAAAACAGCCCCCCTCTGCAAGTTGGGGTGCAGCGAGGCCTCCCAGCAAAGTCCCCTTGGGGGGAGGGGTCTCTCTCCACGCCTGAAACCTCGCGAGGGAGGGGGCCACCCCGATTCCCAGCGCCCTTCCTGGGTCCCGCGCTCTTCCGGGTGGGGTGCGCCCTCGATGCCCCCCACTCCAGGCCCCGAAAGCTGCCCCGCGCCGGAGGTGCGCGGCGGGGCTCCCGGGGCGCCCCAGGCCCGAGCCAGGCCCGGCCCGTCTCGGTGGGGGGGCGCAGGCCGGGAGCTGGCGTTGGGGGGGCGCTCAAGGCCGGAAGCCGGGGACCGGGCGCCGGAGGGGGTGTCGGGGAGCTGGCGGCGGGAGGGCCGGGCGGGGAGGACGGGCCGGGCCGGGGGGGGGGCGCCGGGGGGGGGCAGGGCCCGGGGGGGGGGCAGGGCGGGGGGCGCCGGCGCGCGGCCGCTTACCGAATGCCTGCTTTGTGGAAACATCATGTCAGTCGCGGCGGGGGGCGCGGGCTGCGCCTCGGCTGTGCGCCCCGGCTCGGGCTGCTCGGGGCGCCGGGCGGCCGCGCCTTTGTCCCGGCGCCGATCGGCAGCTCCCGGGGCCGCCGCCGCCGCCTCCCGCGCCCGGCCGCGCCCGCTTCCTGCGCCCCCTCCCCGCGCGCCCGGCCCCGGCGCGCCCCGGGCCCCTCCCCGGCCCTCCGCGCCGCCCGCCGCCCGCGCCGCGGCCGCCGCTGCTATTGTCTAATGGCGGCGCCGCCGGGTGGCCGCGGTCGGCTGCTGCGGAGGCTCCGGCTCCACCTGCTGCCGCCGCCGCCGCCGCCCGAGCCCCGTGCGCGCCGCCGAGGGGGGGGCGCGCGCGCCCGGGAGGCCTGCGGATCCCCACCCGGGCCCGCCTCCCGGGCCAGCCGGCGCGGTGACCTTGGCGGGGCGCGCTCCCGCCCCCCGCCGCCCCTCCCGGCGGGGGGCGCCCGGGCCGCCGGCCGGGCCTCGGTTTCCCCATCTGTCAAAGAAAGCCCCCCGCCCCACCCCGCCCGCAGCCGCGCCATCTAAACCGCCGGCTCGGCGTGGCACGACCTGGACGCGTGCCAGGGACATGCTCTGTGACCTTGGCTCTGGCCGGGTGGCTGGTTCTTGCTCAGCCTCAGTTTCCTCTTCTGCAGAAAGACAGTGGGGACACCCCCTACCTCACGGGGGCCACTCTTGCAGCGCACATTTATGGAGCGCCTACTGTATGCCAGGCCCATGGGGGGGAAGGGGGGGCCTTGAGTCACACTAGACACAAATACAAGAGTCAAACTCCAGGCAGGAGGGTCAGACTGTGGTAACAGTTTTGGGGAAAAACAAGCAGGGGTGAGGGCAGAGGGTGCCCAGGAAGGTGCAGGTTAAACCATGGAGGAGGGGGATTCAGAGAGGGCCTCCTGGACCCCAAAAAGGAGCTGAAGAAGGACAGGGACAGATGTCCTCTGTCCCTGAGGCAGGAGCAGCAAGTGCAAAGGGCCTGGGGTTTGCACCGTCTGCCCTGGGGGCACGGCTCCCAGAAGGCATTGCATTTGGGTTAATGTTCTACTGTTGTGTTTTGAAATTCTTTGTCATTTTTGAACTGGGGACTTTGTGGTTTTGTTTTGCACTGCCTCCTGCACAGCCTGTAGCTGGTGAAGGGAAGGTCCTGCAGGGCCCCTTGTGGCTTTTACTCAGGGGGAGGTGGGAGTCCCTGAGGGCTGCAGGCAGAGGAGGGACATGCCCTGGCTGGGACTCTGAAAGTCTCTCTATCTGCCATAGGGAGAACAGATAGGCCTAGGAGAGGGTGCCTGAATAAGCCTGTCGCTTGGAGGTCCCCCCTTAGGCAGGTGCGAATACACAGTCTCTTCATCTTCATCACCAACAACAACTACCCAGCCTTACTCCCGGGATGAATGAATGTAAGTTCTTTGGGCCTGGGGTGTGAGCATCTGCAAAATGGACTGAGAACTTCCCTCTCCTCACCTGGGCAGAGCAGGGCCCAGGGCTAGGGTGACTTGAAAGAGCTCTATTTAAGGGACCCCCCTTCCCCCCCCCCCCAGCGATCAAGATAAATACTACTTTAAGGTATTATTTAAAAAAATAAAAACAAATGCAAACACGCCTGTAATCCTAGCACTCTGGGAGGCTGAGGTGGGAGGATTGCTCAAGGTCAGGAGTTCAAAACCAGCCTGAGCAAGAGCGAGACCCCATCTCTACTAAAAAAAAAAAAAAATAGAAATTAATTAGCCAACTAAAATATATATATATAAAAAATGAGCCGGGCATGGTGGCGCATGCCTGTAGTCCCAGCCACTCGGGAGGCTGAGGCAGGAGGATCGCTTGAGCCCAGGAGTTGGAGGTTGCTGTGAGCTAGGCTGACGCCACGGCACTCAAGCCCAGGCAACAGAGTGAGACTCTGTCTCAAAAAAAAAAAAAAAAAAGAATTCAAAAAATAAAAAGCGTGTGTGATGCACAACATATCAACATGCTCAATAAAGACAGGATTAGCCGTGCAAATCCAGGGTCGCCCTGACCCCCACGCTATGACGCTGTTAAGAGAAGAGCAACAGACATGGAAAGTTCCAGGGTATTCTTGCCAGGCTCTGGAATACACAAGACCCCGAAGATCACATTGGAGCTCCCTATGGCATAGGCTGCAGAACTTTCTGGGCTCAGGCCAAAATGAAAGCGCAGGCCCTCCTGCTCAAAAATGATGAGGGATTTCAAGATGGTGACAACCGGAGCTAGTCACCCAGCACAGGCCCTTCTTTGAGAGCCAGCCCAGTGAGACTGCATTCCTCGAATGCCCATGAAGCCAGTTCTGCCCCCATGTCCCCTGCCTTCCCACCCCTGGCCCCATGGGGACCAGACACGCTTTCCTGCTGGCGGCCACCTGCCAATATTTACTTAGGCACCTCGGTGACCAAACATCCCCGTTCTAGAAAGCCCCCACACTGGCGGGGGAAGCACAGGTACCTCCAGCACATGGGGTTGGCGCTGGGCCACCCAGAGCGACCCAGGCCTTTGCAGGAGAAAGTCATTGTGAAATAGTCATTTTCAGAAAAACAAGGTTTCCCCCCCCCCACCCCCTACATGCAGGGAAGTCCAGAATTGTGACCCAAATGAGTAACAAACCCACCAATAGGTATGAGAGGATCAGGCTCTGCCTTAAGCACTTTTTTTTTTTTGAGACAAGAGTCTCGCTTTGTTGTCCAGGCTAGAGTGAGTGCCGTGGCGTCAGCCTCGCTCACAGCAACCTCAAACTCCTGGGCTCAAGCGATCCTCCTGCCTTAGCCTCCCGCCACCATGCCCGGCTAATTTTTTCTATATATATTAGTTGCCCAATTAGTTTCTTTCTATTTTCATAGTAGAGACGGGGTCTCACTCTTGCTCAGGCTGGTTTTGAACTCCTGACCTCGAGCAATCTGAGCACCTCAGCCTCCCAGAGTGCTAGGATTACAGGCGTGAGCCCCCACCCGGCCTGCACTACTTTTCAGTCAGCCTCTCCTGTCTTGCCATTCTGTCTTGCCAGATGGTTCCCTGGGGTGGGGCCATCCTGGGCCCTGCAGGGTGCTCCGCAGCGTCCCTGCCTCCACCCACCCAATGCCAGGAGCTCCCCCCACCCCAGTCATGACAACCACAGATGTCCCTAAGCTTTGCCAAGTGTCCCTTGGGGGTCAGAGTCACCCCCGGGTGAGACTCTCCGGCTTAGAGCATCAGAGGGACAGCAGAGCTGGTGGTAGAAGTTTCTCTCCGGTGGTCTCCTTGGAGGAAGGGAAGGAGACAGCAGGCCAGTGTGGAGGGGGTGGCCAGGGGGGACCCATGGCAAGGAGGGGCTTTTGGGGGCAGCAAGAACAGAACTGGGGTAAGGAAGAGGAAGGGCTGACAGCTCCCCCCGGAGTGCGCAGTTTGGACCGGATGATTAATCTGCAGGGAATTGGGGCTTCAGAACGTCCTGTTGTCTGGGCGGCTGCTGTCCCCACCCAGCCCCCACTCCTGGCTGCACGTGTCCACCCCGTGGTCTCTCCTATCCCTGGGGTCACGGAGGGGCGGGGGATCCGCCTCGGGTATCCAACCCTCCAGACCGGCCTGAAGGCCCCGTTACAAATGAGCTCTGGGCCCCACGGGCTCCGGGCAGAGCCAGGCGCTGGCGTGTGATGGATGGAGCCGCGCGGCCATTAATCAGAGGTGCAGGAGGAAACAGGTGGCCGGGGCAGGCACGGGGACCTCCCTCCAGCAGGCCTGGCGGAGGTGGGCCTGGGCGGTCCAGCTCTGGGGCTGACGGAGGCCCCGGCCTGCTGCTGCCTGGGTTCCGGGCGAGCTTGCTGGTCTGCACCTTAGTCCTCAAACGCACACCCCCGAATGGAGCTATCATTCATTCGTCCCATTTGATACATATTTTCTGAGCACCTATTGTGTGTTGGGCATGGTGCTAAGCAGAAGTTTAGTACCAGTGACCAAGGAGGACAAAAATCCCTTCCCTTGTACAGGTGACAAACTTAAAACTTGAGTCGGATCCCGTCCATTCTCTGCCCACAGCCCTCCCTGGCTCCCAGCTCCTTCAGGGTAGAAGCCCAAGTCCTCCATGAGGTCCACAAGGCCCTGCCAGTGGGGTGGCCCTGCCCTCCTCACCCTCCCCTCCTCCCTCTCTCCCCGTCCTCACTCTGCTCCAGCCACGCAGGCTCCTTGCTGCGCCTCCAACATGCCAGCTGTGGTCCTGCCCCAGGGCCTTTGCACGGGCTGTTCCCTCTGTCTCCTATGTTCCTCCCCAAATCTGAGCTTGGCAGATTCCTTCTTCTCCTTCCAGTATTGGCTTAAATGTCACTTTCCCACGAGGACTCCTTCGACTTTCCCATTTAATTCTGGCAAGGTCAGGACCAGGGTGTACTTTTCAGTGAGGTACTTTCTTCAGGCATCAAACGTAAGGGGGTGCTGAGAATCCGTCATCGAGATAAACACTATTTTGATGCCATCTATTTTTCTGTTACAGCAAAATACACATAAAATGCACATACAGTTTACCATTGGGGACTTTTAATACATTTACGATGTTGTGCAACCATCAGCACTGATCTAGCTCCAGAACATTCTCACCGCCCCACCCCCCAAAAAAACTCCAGCCTGTTAGCAGTCACTGCCCATTCCCTTCCCCCAGCCCCTGACAACCAATAATCTACTTTGGACATTTCATCATTTTATATAAAGAGAATCACACACTATGTGACCTTTTGTGTTTTGTTTTGTTTTCTTTTGTTTTGTGTGCATGTTTGTTTCTGAGACAGAGTCTCACTCTGTTGCCCGGGCTAGAGTGCTGCGGCGTCAGCCTAGCTCACAGCAACCTCAGACTCCTGGGCTCAAGTGACCCTCCTGCCTCAGCCTCCCGAGTAGCTGGGACTACAGATGTGTGCCACTTTGCCTGCCCAAATTTTCTATTTTTTAGTAGAGACGGGGTCTTGCTCTTGCTCAGGCTGGTCTCGAACTCTTGACTTTCAGCGATCCTCCCGAATTGGCCTCCCAGAGTGCCGGGATGACAGGTGTGAGGCGCCGTGCCTGCCCCTGTGTGGCCTTTTGTGACTGGCTCATGTCATTTGGCATGGTGTCCTCAAGGCTGATCCATGTCGTGGGCGTGTCGGCGCTGCACTCCTTTCAATAACTGAGTGATATTTGACTACGTGGACAGACCGCGTTGTGTTTATCCACATCCGTCTGTCGATGGGCGATTGGGTTGATGCCACTTTTTGACTGTGACGTGTCGCGCTGCCGTGCACATTCACATACTCGTGTGCACACAGGTTTTCAATTCTCTTAGATATATACTGTACCCAGGAGTGGCATTGCTGGGTCCTGCAGTGACTCTGTTTAATTGTTTGAGCAGCCACCAGGCTTTTTCCATAGTGGCTGCACCGCGTTCCATTCCAGTTTCTCCACATCCTCGCCCACGCTTATTTTCTGTGTGTGTGTGTGTGTGTGTGTTAATAATAGCCATGCTGGTGGGTGTGCAGTGTGGTTTACATTTGCATAATGCAATATTTTAACAAAGCGAAATTAATGAAAAAATATCCATGATGAGCAAAATATCAACATTTTTAAATAAAAACAGGATCCAACTTCTGCATAGCTCAGTCCCGACTGCCTCCCTCCTTCCCGGCCTTCCTCTCCCGCAACTGCCCGTGCAGGTAACGAGTTCAGCATTTTCTTTGTCCCCTGGGACACCTGGCCACCTGACATACGATGTGCTCCATGTGTTCACTCTGGAATGTCAGCTCCAGGAGGCCGGGATTCTTGTGTGTCCGGATCACTGTCACAGTCCCAGCATCCGGGACAGGGCCTGGCTCACTATAGCTGCTCAGTAAATAGCTGCCGAATGAATGAATGAATGAATGAATGAAGGGGTTGTGAGACTGCACGAGGTTGCTGTGGAGTTAGATGAGATGGGACCCAGAAAGCAGGACACACAATGGGCACCTGACAGCCCTGATTGGGGACTAAAGGCCTGAGTAGAAAGCTCTGATTGGCCAGGCTTGGGTCACATGACATGTCCGATTCTCCAATTCAATCCTTTTTGTCTGACTCCCATGTTGTGATTGGGTAGGCTTGGATCACATGACTTCCCTGAGTCAAGCTATGGGGTCTGAATAGATGCTCTGATTGGCCAGGTTTTGGTCACATGATCTTTCAAAGTCTCTAAATGAGGAAATGAGTGCTTATCATTATTATTATTTTGGTTTTTGTTTTCTTGTTTTTTATTATTATATGATTTTAGAGACGGGGTCTCACTCTGGCACCCAGGCTGGAGTGCAGTGGTGTCATCATAGCTCACTGCAGCCTCCAATTCCTGGGCTTAAGTGATCCTCCTGTTTCAGCCTCCCAAGTAGCTGGGCCTACAGGCGCCACCACCACCATGCCCAGGTAATTTTTTCTTTCTTTTCTTTTCTTTTTTCCTTCTTCTTCTTCTTTTTTTTTTTTTTTTTGAGACAGAGTCTCGCTTGTTGCCCAGGCTAGAGTGAGTGCCGTGGTGTCAGCCTAGCTCACAGCAACCTCACACTCCTGGGCTCAAGTAATTCTTCTGCCTCAGCCTCCTGAGTAGCTGGGACTACAGGCATGTGCCACTATGCCCGGCTAATTTTTTCTATATATATTAGTTGGCCAATTAATTTCTTTCTATTTATAGTAGAGACGGGGTCTCGCTCTTGCTCAGGCTGGTTTCGAACTCTTGACCTCGAGCAATCCGCCCGCCTCGGCCTCCCAGAGAGCTAGGATTACAGGCGTGAGCCACTGCGCCCGGCCTCTTCTTCTTTTTTTGTTTTTAAGAGATAAAACAAAATTGTCCTGCTATGTTGTCCAGGCTGGTCTTGAACTCCTGGTCTCAAGTGATCCTCCCACTTCGGCCTCCCAGAGTGCTGGAATGACAGGTGTGAGCCACCACCCCCGCACTGACCAAAATCCAGGAAACATAAACAGTGATCACAGATAATGTCTTAGTAGTTACTATGCGCCAGGAATTGTTCTAAGTGTTCCTCCTGTGTCAAGTCACCCGTTTTGCACGTGAGGACAACAGAGGCTCAGAGCCTGGCCTGGCTGGCGGGGGCAGGGAAGCCAAGCCTCTTTCCCTTTGCCATCACCCCAGGGCCGTGCTGGAGGCTGGCTGTGTTTTGTTTTTGTTCTCTTTTCATTGTCCCCAGGGCTTCCAGCTTCTGCCCTTGGGAGCCCAGCGTTGGCAGGGCTGGGAGTCACTGTTGGGGTGTTTAAGGGCATTTAAAAGGTGTTCACGGCATTTCCCACGGGCTGTGCGGTGATTAGGTGCGGTGATTAGAGGCTGGCTCTAGCGGGTGCCTCTCTGGGGATACCTGGGGACATCTGGGGACCTGGTCGCCCACCTGGCCTGCCCCCCAGAGGCTCCTGCTGCCTCTCCTTGGACACCCGAGGGCCACGTGCTTCATGACTGGTGAGCTGTGTGTCTCTGCACAAGTGGCTGTCCGTGTCTGGGCCTCTGCTCTCCCGTCTCGCTAGCGTGCCTTCTGAATGCCCGCCGCCGCCGGCCCAGCTCCCTGGTGCCCGGATACCCCAGCCTCTCCCCCCGGACAAAGTCATCAGCGCCTTCATCAGAAATGGCTGAGGGCACCAAACTGTCTCAGGTCCCCAGGTCTGTCCCAAGCTCTCGGGGTGGCCACAGTGGTCACCCCCATTTCATAGCGGAGGAAACTGAGAACCGGTGGTCCAGGAAATTTGAGAAACTGACTCAGAGACACAGCTTCGCCCCGAATGCCGCCAGCCGCTATTTCCCGAGTTCCTCTCGAGCGGGGCCAATGCTTTGGTGTTTTGCGTGAACGCTGGGGACTGAAGTGTGTCCCCCACAAATTCATCTGTTGAAGCCGTAGCTTCCAAGGGACGGGATTTGCAGGTGGGGCCTTGGAGGGGCACTTAGGTTGAGCAGACGTGGTGAGGGTGGGACCCCATGATGGGTGCTCGTAAGAAGAGGAAGAGAGACCAGACGTCACGCTCTCTGCCATGGGAGTCCTGAACCAGAAAGTGGCCTCTCAAGCCAAGGGGAGAGTCGTCCCTAGACACGACTCCACTGGCGCCTTAATCTTTTTTTTCTTTGAGACAGAGTCTCACTTTGTTGCCCAGGCTAGAGTGCCACACACTCCTGGGCTCAAGCGATCCTCCTGCCTCAGCCTCCCGAGTAGCTGGGACTACAGGCATGCGCCACCATGCCCGGCTAAGTTTTTCTATGTATATTAGTTGGCCAATTAATTTCTTTCTATTTATAGTAGAGACGGGGTCTCGCTCTTGCTCAGGCTGGTTTCGAACTCCTGACCTCGAGCAATCCTCCTGCCTCGGCCTCCCAGAGTGCTGGGATTACAGGCGTGAGCCACCTCGCCCGGCCTCGTGTCCGATTGACTGACTTGACTTTGAATCCTCACTCTGGCAGCTACTCTCTGAGTAACTTGAAACAAGGCACTTCCTCTGGCTGAGCCTCAGTTTCCCCATCTGGAAAATGGGAATCACGACCGTTCCAGAGACCCAGGCGCGTTGAATGAGATCAGGCGTGAGGGCTCGGCTGCTGGAGGCTGGTGCAGAGAGTAGGAGTACTTAGGCAGCCGTCCTCCGGGACCCTTGGTTTCTTTTTGTGTAAAATGGGCATGTCAGTACCTCCTTGAGTACAGTGCTTGAGTCCCTGGGAGTAGAGTGCTCAGAACCGGATCTCGAACCAGTAAGTGTTTGATATATTCACTCCAAAAAGCAGTCCCACATGCAGACATATCCACCAGCCCAGACACACGACGCACCCACACGGGGACCCCTCCTGCCCAGGGTGCCCGGCCGCTTTCTCTGCAAAGCGGGACTCTCTGCCCCTGTCACCATGAGGTGCATGAGGCTATTTGCATTTAAATTTAAATTAATTGAATGAAAGGAAATAAAAATTCAGTTTCTCAGTTGCAGGGGGCACGTTCTAGAACAGGGCTTCTCAGCTAAGGGGGATTATTTGCCCTCCGGGGGACACTTTGTGACACTGTGGTTGTCACACCTCGGGGTGCTCCTGGCATGGGGTGGGTGGAGGCCAGAGACGCTTCTCAGCACCTGCAGCGCCCAGGACAGCCCCACCCCAAGGTCCAGTGTGTCCAGGAGGGGACAGACCGTGTCCCAGAGCTCCCGTTGCCACTAACCACACACAGATATTTGCTTTTGCCCTTACATTGATGAAAACGGCGTGAAATTAAAGATGCATTTCTTCAGTTGCACTGGCTAGGTGTCACGGGCTCGGCAGCCACGATGGCCACCACGTGGGACAACACGGAGCTGGAATGTGCCGTCATCCCGGAAAGCCCCCGACCGACCCCAGGGCCGCGTCCTCCCCCCGCCCCCACCCTCGCGCTGGTGCGGCCTGCTGCAGTTCCACGCACGGCCACACGGGGGCAGCGTCTCCCAGGACCCCGCAGCTGGGCCGTGACTTCCCGCACCTGCCCCGCACCTGGCCGCACCTGAGTGCGACCAGGGCTCTGGAGACACCACCCCATCGGCTTGCAAATCCTTGGCGATCCCCTGCTGTGTGCCCGGCGGGGTGCAGGGACAGCCGAGCAAATCAGACTGTGTAACCCCCGGGGGGTTTCTCCACCTGGACGCTGGTGGGGGGCTCGTTCTCTGGGGAGGGACTGTTCTGGGCGCTGCAGGTGCTGAGCAGCGACCCTGGCCCTCACCCACCCCATGCCAGGACCTCCCCCACCCCCAGGAATGTCCCCAGTCATTGCTGCCTGCCTTTGATTGAGGGGAGAGTTGCAAATCAACCCTCCCTGAGAATTCCGTTCTAGTGAATCAGCTCATCACACACACAAATATTTAATTTATGAAATAAGCAGTTCCATAAGGGGAGAGGCCTTTAAACTTTTTTTTTTTTTGACCATAACATCTCCACCCAGTTAAAAGAAAAAAAAAAAAAAACGCACTCACATATAAACACACGGCCGGGACAGACATTTAAATGCACACACAGCCCAATAGAAGTTGCACAAGGTGACACTTGGCCTTGCAAAGCACACTGCCTCCCGACAGCTCCCATCCCACTGCATTTAAAATATGAATGTGGGTCATGATGCACTAAATTGATTTCTCAACCCACAGACTGACAAAAATAATGATTAAAATACCGGCTGGGAAAAACCCAAACAGCCCCAGGCCTGTTGGCTGCAGAGGATAAATTGGGACGGCGTCTCCGCGTGGAAGGGAGTAACCGCTCCTGTCCAGCGCGGACGCGTCTTGTACACGGGACTGGGATTCGGGGCAAAGAAAAAGCCAGATGTCACAGAGAGCAGGGGCACGGCTGCCTACAGAGGTAGTTCAAGAGCAGGCCAGACTGACCCGGTTTTACAAATAGGCAAAGGACTTGGGTAGACGTTTCTGCAAAGAAGATGCGCCAGTGGCCAACACGAACTCGAAAAGATGCGAAACATCCTTAGTCATCGGGCAAATGCGCATCCAAACCGTGGTGAGATGCCACGGCACACCCAATAGAGCAGCTATCATAAAATTTTCAAAAACAGACCAGGCAGTGGCTCACACCTGTAATCCTAGCATTTTGGGAGGCCAAGGCAGGAGGATCACTTGAGGCCATGAGTTTGAGACCAGCCTGGGCAACAGAGCAAGACCCCCATCTCTACAAAAAAAATACTAAAAAAAAAAAAGAAAGAAAAAAAGAAAAATTAACTGGGCATGGTAGTGCTCGCCTGTAGTCCTAGCTATTTAGGACGCTGAGGTAGGAGGATCACTGGAGCCTAGGAGTTCAAGGCTGCAGTGAGCTATGATGATGCCACTGCACTCCAGCCTGGGTGACAGAGTGAGAGTCTATCTCCAAAAAAAAAGCTAAAGATACTTATGCCTGTAATCCTAGCATTCTGGGAGGCTGAGGGAGGTGGATCGCTCAAGGTCAGGAGTTCGAAACCAGCCTGAGCAAGAGTGAGACCCGGTCTCAACTAAAAATAGAAATAAATTAATTTGTCAACTGAAAATACATAGAAAAAATTAGCCGGGCATGGTGGCGCATGCCTATAGTCCCAGCTACTCGGGAGGCTGAGGCAGGAGGATTGCTTGAGCCCGGGAGTTTGAGGTTGCTGTGAGCTAGGCTGACGCCACGGCACTCTAGCCTGGGCAACAGAGTGAGACTCTGTCACTCCCCCTAAAAAAAAATTTTTTTTCAAAAACGGAAGATCCTGAGTGTCTGAGAGGATGGGGAGAAATCGGGCCCCCCTGCGCGGCTGGTGGGGACGCGCCATTGTGTGCCAGCCACCGTGGAAGACAGTCGGGCAGTTCCTGGGAAAGCTAGACATGGAATGCCCGTGGGACCCAGCGATTCTGCTCCTAGGTGTAGACACACAAGAACCAAAAATAGGGACAGAAAGAGGTATTTGCACGGCCGTGTTCATAGTAGTGTTTCTCACAACAGCCGAGAGGTGGAAGCAACCCGAGTGGCCGTCAGTGGATGGGCGGACAAGCACAGTGCGGTCCACACGCCATCCGGTATTATTCAGCCGTGGAAAGGAAGGGAATTTGACGCGGGCCACAGCGTGGAGGGACCCTGAGGACATCGTGCTCAGTGAGAGACGCCAGACACAGAAGGACACGTCCTGTGTGGGTCCACTCACGGGAGGTCCCTGGAGTCATCAGATCCACAGGGACAGGAAGCAGGGTGGTGGGTGCCGGGGGCTGGGGAGGGGGCGGGGAGGGAGTGTTTCATGGGGACAGAGCTTCAGTTTGGGAAGATGAGAAAGTTCTGGACATGGAGGGTGGTGACGGTTGCACAGCAACGTGAGTGTGCTTAGCATCGCTGAGTTGTGCACTTAAAAATGGTTAAAATACGCCTGTAATCCTAGCACTCTGGGAGGCCGAGGCGGGCGGATTGCTCAAGGTCAGGAGTTCAAAACCAGCCTGAGCGAGACCCTGTCTCTACCATAAAAATAGAAAGAAATTAATTGGCCAACTAATATATATAATATAAAAATCAGCCGGGCATGGTGGCTCGTGCCTGTAGTCCCAGCTACTCGGGAGGCTGAGGCAGCAGGATCGCTAGAGCCCAGGAGTTTGAGGTTGCTGTGAGCTAGGCTGACGCCACGGCACTCACTCTAGCCTAGGCAAGAAAGCGAGACTCTGTCTCAAAAAAAAAAAAAAAAATGGTTAAAATGCTCACGGCTATAATCCCAGCACTCTGGGAGGCCGAGAGGGGAGGATTGCTCAAGGTCGGGAGTTGGAAACCAGCCTGAGCAAGACTCCCCGTCTCTACTAAAAATAGAAAGAAATTAACTGACCAACTAAAAATATATATACAAAAAAAAATTAGCCGGGCATGGTGGCGCATGCCTGTAGTCCCAGCTACTCGGGAGGCTGAGGCAGGAGGATCGCTTGAGCCCAGGAGTTTGAGGTTGCTGTGAGCTAGGCTGACGCCACGGCACTCACTCTAGCCTGGGCAACAAAGCGAGACTCTGTCTCAAAAAAAAAAAAATGGTTAAAATGGTAAATTTTATGTTAAGTGTATTTATCACAACTTCAAAAATTAAGTTAAAAAATGTAAAAAAAAAAAAAAAAAGCCCAAACCCAGAAACAAAAACAAAGCCAACCACCTGCTTGAGTAGCGAGGGCGGAGCTGGGCCCAGACTCTCCACCCCCGGGCTGGGGAGGAAGGACTTGCCTGGGCTTAGTGTCGCCAGATGAAACCCCGACTCCCGGGGAAATGTGAATTTCAGGTAAACATGGAATAATGTACTGGTACCAGAATGTCCCAAATATCACATTTGTTGTTGATGTAAAATTCACATTTAAATGGGCATTCCGTATTTTTTTGGAAAAGGGTCTCACTCTGATGTCCAGGCTGGAGTGCAGTGGCGACATCACAGCTCACTGCAGCCTCTGACTCTTGGGCTCAGGCGATCCTCCTGCCTCAGCCTTTTTAGTAGCTAGAACTGCAGGTGTGAGCCACTGTGCCCAGCTAATGTCTTAAAAAAATCTCTGTAGAGACAGGGTCCTGCTGTGTTGTCCAGTTTGGTATCTAACATCCTGCCCTCAAGCAATCCCCCCACCTTGGCTTCCCCAAAGTGCTGGGATCACAGGCTTGAGCCACCTCGCCCGGCCGGCTTTCTGTACTTTTATTCGCTAAATTCACTAACTGTACCTGGGCTGCAGGTGCCACCGTGCTGGAGTCACAGCTGGGCTTATTCTAGGAGGCTGGCGAGGTGGCGAGGCGGGCAGAGCATGGGGGGGGGCTCCCGGGTGCCACACTGTGCCCCTCTGCACCCCGAAGAATCAAAGACTGGTACCCACTCCTCCAGCTGTCCCCAGAACTGCGTGACAGCGTCACGCTGGGGAGGAAGCCGGCATGTAGATGGTGCTCGGAGACGCCAGCTGCTCTGCTCCCCTGGGCATGGGGGCCAGCCCCCCCCCCCGCCCCCCTCGACCCCAGCCACCCACCCACCGTGACCTTCCCTTCCCGCCTGGCCAACGACCTCGCGACGTTGATTGCTGGTTGCAGATAAAACCCCACACGGGAAGCCTGGGCAGCCACACGCTTCAGACGCCGCGGGTGCCAGCAGGCTGGCTGCCCAGAGACGGTGGGCGCTTCCCCTCCTGGAGTCCTCAGTTTCCCTCTCTGTAGAAAAGGGCAGGGCTAGGGGAGCAGGACGGGCGCACTGCGGATTCTGATTGGTCACTGGGGTTTATCCTGTGAAGTCGCTGCAAACCCTGACCCATCGCTCCTGGGGAGACACAGGTTAGGTTCCCGTGAGCCTCTGGTCACCTTGTCATCAACCACCAATCCGTAACGTTTTCTGTGTGTCTCTGTTTAAAGACACCTGTTTCTGTTTTTATTTGTATTTTTATTTTTAGAGATGGGGCCTCCCTCTGCTACCCGGGCTACAGTGCAGTGCTGTGTGTGATGTCACTGCAGGGACGGCTGGATTTGGACCCAGGAGTTAACTGAGCCTCTGCTGTTAACAGAACAGCCACTTTCTCCTCCACCCGCAGCCAGCCAAGAAGCTGCCACCAGAGGGCGCCTGTGAGCCCCTGAGTCAGGGCCTCTGCCCCTACAGCCCTCCATGGCTCCCACCGCCGCCCTCCTGGTCAAAGCCCAAGACCTGGCCGGGCGCTGTGGCTCACGCCTGTAATCCTAGCTCTTGGGAGGCCGAGGCGGGCAGATTGCTCAAGGTCAGGAGTTCAAAACCAGCCTGAGCAAGAGCGAGACCCCGTCTCTACTATAAATAGAAATAAATTAATTGGCCAACTGATATATATATAAAAAATTAGCCGGGCATGGTGGCGCATGCCTGTAGTCCCAGCTACTCGGGAGGCTGAGGCAGGAGGATCTCTTGAGCCCAGGAGTTTGAGGTTGCTGTGAGCTAGGCTGACGCCACGGCACTCACTCTAGCCTGGGCAACAAAGCGAGACTCTGTCTCAAAAAAAAAAAAAAAAAAAAGCCCAAGACCTGGCCGGGCGCGGTGGCTCACGCCTGTAATCCTAGCACTCTGGGAGGCCGAAGCGGGTGCATCGCTCAAGGCCAGGAGTTCGAAACCAGCCTGAGCAAGAGCGAGACCCTGTCTCTACTAAAATATAGAAAGAAATTAATTGGCTGACCAAAAATATATAGAAAAAATTAGCCGGGCACGGTGGCTCATGCCTGTAGTCTCAGCTACTCGGGAGGCTGAGGCAGGAGGTTCGCTTAAGCCCAGGAGTTTGAGGTTGCTGTGAGCTAGGCTGACGCCACGGCACTCCAGGCTGGGCAAGAGAGTGAGACTCGGTTTCAAAAAATATACATATATATTAGCACGTATTCCCTTGTATCTGCCTTTCTGTTCCCCTTAACCAGCTTCTCCTCATCCTGTCCCCGCTGCCCAGCCCTGGCAGCCCCCAGTCTAGTCCCTGCCTGCCCGCGCTGCAAATGGCAGGGTTGCATTCTTCTTTACGGCTCAACAGCACCGCGTTGTGTATGTACGCACGGACGGACACTTAGGGTGATCGCAAACCTTGGCTTTTGTGGCTCGTGCCTCGATAAACATGGGGGTGCAGATGTCTTCTCCGTATTCTGACTTCCTTTCTTTCGTATACATATCCAGTGATAGGATCGCCGGATCATATGGCAGTGCTATTAATACTTGCTGATTTTTTTTTTTTTTTTGAGACAAGGTCTTGCTCTGCCACCTAGACTGGAGTGCAGTGGCATCATCATAGCGCACTGCAGCCGTGAACCCCTGGACTCAGGCGATCCTCCTGCCTCAGCCTCCTGAGTAGCTGGGACTACAGGTGTGCACCACCATGCCTGGCTAATTGTTATTATTATTTACTTTTTTTGTAGAAATGCGGTCTTGCTATATTGCTCAGGCTGGTCTCAAACTCCTGGGCTCGAGTCAACCTCCTACCTCGGCCTCCCTGAGTGCTGGGATGCCAGGTGTGAACCACCGCGCCCAGCTGTCAGTGACTTTCCTTGCAGATCCAAGCAGGGGCAGGCGCTGACGGCCTGGGCACGGAGAAGGAGCCTGCCCCCCCGACCTGGGAGCTTGCCTTCTGGCCCTGGGCGGCCTGGCCTGCAGCCTGCCTGCCTCCGGCCTGGAGCCAGTCACCTTTGGTCTCGCTGTCAGCTCTGTGCCAGGAAGTGGCCTTGTTCCTCGGCCCCCGGGCCCATAAACCCCAGCTCCTCAAGGTCCAGGAGGCCAAGGCCTCAAGGGAGGGAGGAGGGGGTGGGGCCGCTAATGCCATCAAGGCGTGGGCAGCGAGGACTTTGTCATTCTGGGCCTCTGGGTGGGGAGGCCGGAGTCAGCACGCAGCTCAGGGCTGGGCCCCGGGGCCAGTTCACCATGCCTCCGTGGGCCTCAGTTTCCCCCCTGGAGGCTTTCCAGGTCCCCACCCTGTCCCTGGCACCCAGCAGGCGCTGCGGGAATGGATGAGGAGGATGACAAGACACCCCTGTTGTTTCTGCTCCCCGGTGGCCCCCAGTGCCCACGGTGCCCAGGGCAGACCCGCAGCTGGGGGGGCGTCACAGGTACCTTGGATAGATACTCGGGGAATGAATGAATGAATGAATAAATGCACCAGCCGTTCTCCCCTCTCCCCATGCCTGCCATCTCAGCCCATCTGCACCTGTTTCTGCGTCGTGCTAGATGTGAAACATTTATTCAGCACTTACTGTATAGCCTTACAAGTCCCAACCCCATCCACTTTTTTTTTTTGACAGCTTAAGGCAAGACACGCATGCCAGGAACGGTGCGATTCATTGTCACAGGGGTACACCTGTGCAGCCACTGAGACAGAGAACACATGCTGGCATCACCCCCAGAACTTTCCCTCTCTGTCCCTACCCACCCTCATCCCTGGCTCCCACCCATGTACTTCCAATCACTATAGGTCTCTATACTTGGCGTTTTCCAGAAAAAAAAGAAAAAGATTTATTCATGTTATTGTGTATATGCATAGTTTGTTCCTTTTCTTTTGAGACAGAGTCTCACTCTGTTGCCTAGGCTAGAGTGCCGTGGCGTCAGCCTAGCTCACAGCAACCTCAAACTCCTGGGCTCAAGCAATCCTCCTGCCTCAGCCTCCCGAGTAGCTGGGACTACAGGCATGCGCCACCATGCCCAGCTAATTTTTTTTTGTTTTTAGTTGTGTGGCTAATTTCTTTTTATTTATCTTTTTTTTTTCTTTCTATTTAGAGTATTTAGGGGTCTCGCTCTTGCTCAGGCTGGTTTTGAACTCCTGACCTTGAGCGATGCACCCGCCTTGACCTCCCGGAGTGCTAGGGTTACAGCCATGAGCCATCGCGCCCGGCCTGGAACCTGACTTTGAAGTCCCGAGTGCTGGGGAGGCTGACGGAAGAGGAACAGTTGCAAAGAAGGAGAGGGAGGTCGCAAACATTATTATTTTTTTTTTTTTTGAGACAGAGTCTCGCTTTGTTGCCCAGGCTAGAGTGAGTGCCATGGCGTCAGCCTAGCTCACAGCAACCTCAAACTCCTGGGCTCAAGCAATCCTCCTGCCTCAGCCTCCCGAGTAGCTGGGACTACAGGCATGCGCCACCATGCCCGGCTAATTTTTTCTATATATATATATCAGTTGGCCAATTAATTTCTTTCTATTTATAGTAGAGACGGGGTCTCGCTCTTGCTCAGGCTGGTTTTGAACTCCTGACCTCGAGCAATCCGCCCGCCTCGGCCTCCCAGAGTGCTAGTGGCTACAGGCGTGAGCCACCTCGCCCGGCCCGCAAACATTATTTATTGAGCACTTACTGTATACCAGGTACTGTTCTAGGCCCCAGGGACATGGCAGGAAACCAGATGAGACAGAGTCTCTCCCATGCACGTGGGGGTTGAGGATGTCGCCCCTAAATACCCAGTCTAGTGCCTGGTTCATAAATAACCCTGGATAAATGACGTCATCCCATTTCGAATTGTGACGAGGTCTCTGAAGGAGAAGAGCAGGGCATGGTGACAAAGGCTATTGAGGAGTCTTTTAGTTTTGGGGGGCAGGAAGGATGAGGCCTGGAGGAGAAGGTGGCCTGGAAAGTGGGGGTGAGGTGGCCTTGGGGGGAACGTTCCAGACCGAGAGCAGGTGGCTGCGTAGGCTCTGAGGTGGGACTTTCGGGGTGCGATCAGGGCTCAGGTGTTGCTGTGCTGAGTGCAAAACCCCACGAGCCGCCTGCACGCAGAGGTCCAAGGGCAGGTGGATCCCCGAGTCTGAAGCTCCGGGGAGGCCCCAGCCGGACACAGGACTGTGGGTTTCGTGGGGTGTAGACGGGTTTGGAACCCTGGGAGTGAAGCCCCCCTTTCCCGAGGTGGAAGAGGGAGGGAGGGGCGGCAGGACCGGTGCTGGACTTGGGGGACCCAGTGGTAACCCTGACACCCGCTGCGCTGTCCCTATTCTCCGGGGACCCCTAGTCTGGTGGGTGACACAGGGAGTGAACAGATAACGAATGAGCCATCACACCCGTTCCTGCCAAGCAGGGCGGGGACAGGAGAGGAGGCCATCAAAGATGTCAAACAGGCCAGGCGCGGTGGCTCAGGCCTGTAATCCTAGCTCTTGGGAGGCTGAGGCGGGCGGATTGCTCGAGATCAGGAGTTCAAAACCAGCCTGAGCAAGAGCGAGACCCCGTCTCTACTATAAATAGAAATAAATTAATTGGCCAACTGATATATATAGAAAAAATTAGCCGGGCATGGTGGCGCATGCTTGTAGTCCCAGCTACTCGGGAGGCTGAGGCAGAAGGATCGCTCAAGCCCAGGAGTTTGAGGTTGCTGTGAGCTAGGCTGACGCCACGGCACTCACTCTAGCCTGGGCAACAAAGCGAGACTCTGTCTCAAAAAAAAAAAAAAAAAAAAAGATGTCAAACAAATAATAACCAATTTATTCCTGCGTGCATTCGATCATTCAGTGCTTATTGAGCGCCTACTGAATGCCAGACTGGGTTCTAGATGCTGTGGTGACCGAGACAAAGATGCCCTGTATCACGGTGGGAGAGGTAGCCAGTGAGGACAGAGACAGACGAGGGTCATTTTAGACCAGAGAGGGCTGCGAGGGGACACAGCAGGGTGTGGCAGCGGAGAGGCCTTGGGGTGGTGGGTGCCGTCACTTAGGGCTGGTCCGGGAAGACCCTCTGGAAGAGGAGGCGTTTCGAGCCGAGGCCTGAGGGACAAGGTTTCTGGTCACAGTTTCACTCCTGACGTTGAAAGCCCCGAAGATGCGAGTTTTCGAGGAGCTAATCTCCCCACACGCCCAGGCAACTCGTAAACGGAGACTTTGACCTTCCTTCACCCTCTTATCGCAAACGGGGGAGCACAGCGCGTGGAGGGGCAGCTCTGAAGGGGGTGAAGGGCACCCGGAGTTTGGAATCCAGGTGGGGCCCGGTGGGGGGAGGAGGGTCAGGCCAGCTCAGGGCTGGGAGGGCTGCCGTGGTCAGGGAGGTCATGTGCAAGGTGCCTCGGTTTTCTCCTCCGCTAAATGGGTAACCAGCCCCAAGAACACTCCAGCTTCTTCTATGCTTCTTCCATCATTTGAAAGACACTGATTGAGCCTCTGCTGGGTGTTTGGGGCTCATTCTAGCTCTCTCTCTGTAAGGGGCCAGACGGAAGATATTTTAGGGCAGTTGCAACTGCTCAGCCCTGCCCTGGTTGTGTATTACACACAGTAATAATATGCAGATGAACCAATATGCAGATGAATGGGCGTGGCTACGTTCTCATAAAACCTTATTCATGGACACTGAAATTTGAGTTTCACAGAATTTTCATGACTCCCAGATTATTACTTTCTTTTGCTTTTTTTTTTAATAAAGTGGTTTTAAAAATGGAAAAGCCATTCTGAGCTCATGGACAGTCTGTCCGTACGAAAGACAGGAGCCGGGCCGGACTTGCCCCAGGGTGGTGGGTCAAATTTGCCAATCCCTGTTCTAGGTGAGCCAGGCAGGCCCGGTTCCTGCCCTCATGGAGCTCATGGTTAATTGGGGAAACTGAGTCTACAGACAGATGCCTGGAAAAATATATAATTTCAAGTTGGGCCTCAAGGGAAGACACTTGGTTTGGTCTGAGGCGTCAGGAAAGGTGTCCCCAAGGAGATGACATTTGAAGTGAGATGGAAAGAGGTGTACGGAGGTGAGTCAAGGAGACAGGAGAGGCAGAAGGGTTTTAGATGAGGCCCATCGTGGGATGGGAACGCAGTTATTTTTTTTACAAATCCTGGTGGCAGCTTGCATTTCACTTGCAAAAGAATAACTGTTCCAGCAGGCTAGGGCTCTTGAAACGGGTTGCAGTAGTGCCTGGTCTACATTAGGTGCTCTATCAATGCTTGTTCCCAGCCTGGAATACAGTAGGCACTGCATTAATGTCTGGTGCATACCTGGTTTACCCTAGGCACTCTGGTAATGCTTGTGTCCCGTATGGTATACAGTAGGTGCCGCACTAATGCCTGGCCTATGCTTGGCATATAGCAGGCATTGCATTGATGCCTGATCAGTGCCTGGTATATAGCAAGAGCTCCATTAGTGCTTTTGCCATATTTGATATACAGCAGGCACTGTATTAATACTCACTCCCCAGCTAGGTACAGTGGCTCACGCCTGTAATCCCAGCCCTTGTAAGGCAGGAGGATGGCTTGAGGCCAGGAGTTCAAGGCCCACCTGGGCAACAAAATGAGACCCTATTTTTACAAAAAGTAATTAAAAAATATTAGCCAGGCATGGTGGGGCACGCCTGTAGTCCCAGCTACTCGGGAGGCAGAGGCAGGAGGATGGCTTGAGCCCAGGAGTTTGAGGCTGCAGTGAGCTACGATGACACCACAGCACTCCAGCCTGGACGACAGAGACTCTGTGTCTAAAAACAAAACCCCCAAACCAAAAAACTTGTGCCGTGTAGGGTATATAGCAGATGCTGCATTAATGCCTGGTCCATGCCTGTATGTAGCAGCACTGCATTAATACTTGCCCTGTGTGGTATACAGCAGGCGCTGCATTAATGGTGGTGCACTGTCTGATATATAGCAGGCACTCCATTAATGCCTGGTCCATGTCTGGCATAGCTTAGGAGCTGCATTAATGCTTGTTTCGTGCGGGGTATATAGCAGGAGCTTGATTAATGCTTTCGCTGTGTCTGGTATACAGCGGGCGCTGCATTAATCACTGAAATACAGTAGGCGTCCCATTAACGCTAGTGAACATATGAGTGAAGGTTGTTTGCAGTCAAGCGGCGGCTCCCGGCGCATTAGGAGACTGTGAGGGTCGGCACGCGCCTCTCCCTCCCGGGCCTGCCCGAGTGGGGCCGAGCGGGACCGAGCGGGGCCGAGTGGGGCCGAGCCGAGCCCAGAGCAGCCGAGCCAGGCCGACCAAGTCCGCCACATTCCCACAATCCCGGGCGGCCCCGCCCGGCTCCCGGCTGCGCGTCCCCCTTCCCACGTCGGCGCAACCAAACCCGCGGGCGCCCCCGCCCCGCCCCGCCCCTCCCGCACGCGCCGAAGTCCCGCCCAGGCCACTAGTCCCGCCCCCATGGTGGGCGCGTGGGGCCGCCGGCCCCTCCCATTGGCCGCGCCGCCTGCCCGTCGCGGGCTGCGCTGCCAGCCAGGCTAGGTTGTCCCGCGGTGTCGCTCGGTCGCGGCGGCTGCGGTTGGCGGCGGCGGCGGCTGCGCGGGCTGAGGGCGGCGGGCAGGGCTCCGCGGCTGGCGCGGCGCGAGCGGGTACCGGCGGCTCGCGGGCGGCGGCGAGGCGGGGCGCGCCGGCCCGGGCGAGGGCCGAGGGCCGAGGGCCGAGGCGGGCGGCGGCCGAGGCGGTCCGGCCGGGCCGGGCCGGGGGGCGGCGGCGGGGGCGGCCGGCGGCGGCCGCGGCCGGGACGATGACTCTGGAGTCCATGATGGCGTGTTGCCTGAGCGACGAGGTGAAGGAATCCAAGCGCATCAACGCCGAGATCGAGAAGCAGCTGCGGCGGGACAAGCGCGACGCGCGGCGCGAGCTCAAGCTGCTGCTGCTCGGTGAGTGCGGCCGCCGGGCCTGGCGCGCGTCCCTCCGGGCCCGGGTCCTGCGGGGTGCTGCGGGGTCAGCCCTGTCTGTGCTGCGGAGTCCTGCGGGGTCAGCCCTGTTTGTGCTGCGGGGTCTACTGCGGGGTCCGCCCTGTCCGTGTTGCCGGGTCCTGCGGGGTCTGCCTCTGCCTGTGCTGCAGGGTCTTGGGGGGTCCTGCGGGGTCAGCCCTGCCTGTGCTGCAGGGCCCTGGGGGTCCTGCGGGGTCGGTCCCACCTGTGCTGCGGGGTCCTGCGGGGTCCTGTGGGGTCAGTCCTGTTTGTGTTGCCGGGTCCTGCGGGGTCTGCCTCTGCCTGTGCTGCAGGGTCTTGGGGGGTCCTGCGGGGTCAGCCCTGCCTGTGCTGCAGGGCCCTGGGGGTCCTGCGGGGTCGGTCCCACCTGTGCTGCGGGGTCCTGTGGGGTCAGTCCTGTTTGTGTTGCCGGGTCTTGTGGGGTCCGCCTCTATCTGCTGGGGGGTCCATCCCACCGTGCTGCAGGGCCCTGCGGGGTCAGCCCTGCCTGTGCTGTCCATGTTGGGCCCAAGGGTCCCTCTGCGGTCAGTCTCTGTCTCTACTGCCCAGGTCAGGCCTCTGGGACCCTCCAGGGTCAGCCCCTGCCTGTGCTGTCCATGTCGGCCTCCAGGGTCAGCCCCGATTTCTGCTGTCTATTTTGGGTCCCCCAAGACACTTCAGGATCTGCCCTCTGTCCCTCCCCAAGAGACGGGCCTGCCCGCACAGGAGCAGGCTCTCTGATCTTACCCCACCAGGTGTTCCCCCTACTGTAGTGTCTCTGCTTGGTCAGACCTTTGCGCTGTAATCCACAGGACTCAGCCCTCACCTCCCCGGTCCCGCCCGGTGGAGTCTTGTTTCCTCCATGCAGAGCCAGTTCCCCTCCAAAGATTCGTCTGTCCCCCGCTGACCCCCCATTCCCTTCATGGCCATCCCTGCATCTCCCCTCCCTTTCCACTGGAGCACACCCGGTGGGAGAGACAGTCTTTCCTCCCCTGGCCTTTCTGTTTAGCTGGAGGCCCACGCGGGGTTGACGCCTGAGGGAGCCTTGAGTCCTCAGCCTGCCCGGGGCCACTTTCCTTAATATCGGGTCTATCCCCAGGTTCCGGCTCTTCCTGCCTGGCCCGAAGCAGGTTAACATGTGAGCCTCAGTCTTCCCAAGGCACACCTGTTGCAGGGAGCTGGTCTGCAGAGTGTTGTCACTCCAAATAAGGACCCTGCAGTCGTTTACAAAACAGAAGCCCTTGCCCTGCCCCTCCCCTCCCCAGCTCCTGGGCTGCTGGCCAGGTGGGAAATGAGGGGCTGTTCCAGAGGGGTGCACCTGGGGAGGAGCTGGTGTTGGTTGGCCCTTGGGAGGTGGCAGGTTGTGGCGGGCAGCGTGTTGCCTCTCTGCTTGTGACCCTCCTGCAGCCTGCCATGCCCTGGGTCAGAGAAGCCCCTGGGATGAAATGCCTTCCTGACTTTTATTTCCAAACTTGTGTTCTGATTTACCCAAAGGCTTGAAAACGGCCCATCTTTCCAGGAAAGGCAAGTGGGCAGAGTGGTGACCTCAAAGTTCGGCGGAAACTTGGCGGTGGGGCCCAGGTGGTGGTACTTTGGAGGACAGGGTGGCCCTGGATGGCTTTTGCAGCGGGTGGTAGACTTTATTTTGTAGTGGTGTTATAAGGATATTACCAGATGGCCTTGCCCTGTGGCTCTGTGACCTCTAGACCCCCTGCCACCTTTCCTGAGGAACCCAGGCTTCCCTGCCTGCACTTTGGACTTGAGAGTGACATGGGTTTCAAGGACACAGGGATGGGCTCCTGCACCTGCAGCCATGGCTTGGAGCAGGTCTGAAAGTGACATGGCCCATCTGGGAAGCCTTTGTCTGGTGCCCACCTGTGGCCAGGTGGTGTTGGCCGCAGCAGTACTTGTGTCTGCAGTCCCACCCCTCCCCCACGGTGTGACCCTAGAAGTCAACCCCCCCCCCGCCCCCCACCTGTAAAATGGGGGTCATGCACCTGTCTCGGGAAGTTGTGACGTTCAAGCATGGCGGGTCAGGGCCAAGGCCTAAGCCTATAACGCCTGAGGAGAGCAGGCTTAAACGCAGCGCAGAGGACCAGGGACCTGCCCTGGGTTGGGAGGGCTTCACAGAGGAGGCGCTGTGTCCTGAACCCTGAGGTGTTCAGCCAGGGGACCCTGTGGGATTGCCATGCAGCAGACCCTCAGAAAACCTCCCATCTGAGCAACCTGGTATCCCAGGTGGAGGAGCCCTTGCTGGGAGTCCAGGGCTGGGGTCCCAGGGTGCAGGGGAGGGGACCTCTGCCCAGCTGCCACCTGCTTGTAGGACTCATTCCGTTTGCCCAGTGAGCCAGCCCGAGCATGCGACTGTCCAAGTTTTGCGGGGAGCAGATTGAGGGTGGGACCAAGATGCTGGCCGGGGAGCCGCGGCTGGGCTGCAGCAGGTGGTTAAGGTGCCTGCCGCGGATGGGGTATTTGGGTACCTCTGAGTGGAGGCCACCATGTCTGTCCCCTGTGCAGCGGGGCCAGGCGAGCTGGGGTTCGCTTTTCTCCGGAGTTCCTTCCTCCCCTGCCCCTTAGCAGTGGGGGCTCCAACCCTCCAGCTCGCCACGGCTCCCGTGCAGAGTCGTGAAGGTGGGGCCTGCT
The DNA here is from genome assembly GCF_040939455.1 of Microcebus murinus. Taxonomy (NCBI): domain Eukaryota; kingdom Metazoa; phylum Chordata; class Mammalia; order Primates; family Cheirogaleidae; genus Microcebus; species Microcebus murinus. Next base: position 6,258,872 of record NC_134130.1, on the reverse strand, counting down.
GTCACCCCGCTGGGCATCTGGGGCATCATGGCAGGGTCTCGTTTCTGTGGGCGTTTCTGGCATCTTTCCTCCAGTCTGGGGAACCAGGTGGGACACGTTGTGGGAAAATGTCTTGTCCGCTCGGTCATGTCTGTGCTGTCTCCCTCGGGCTGCACGTGCAGACCTGTGAGGTTGGTCAGCCTGGCGGGGACTTTAGGTGCCTCCTTCGAGGGGTGCGGGGAGTGGCCGCAAAGAAGTCCCAGAGCTGCCCTCGGTCCCCTGGCTCCGTGCTACCTCCGTGGCTCTGTGTGGAAGTTTGCTTTTATCCTCTGGGTTGGGGCAGCCTGGGCTCTGCAGGGTGCTGAGCAGCGTCCCTGCCTCCACCCACCGCGTGCAGGGAGAACACGCCCCCCCAGTGTGACAACCACAAATGTCCCCAGATATCACCCAGCGTCCCCTGCAGGCACATTGCCACCTGCGAAAATCCTTGCTCTGTGGCCACATGCGATGCAGCAGGCTCACAGCAGAGCTGGTGGGCAGGCCGTGGAATTATTTTGCCAGAAATTTTCTTGAGTGCTCATAGAGTGAATATTTTTGTTTGGACGGTCAGGGCCGTGCGTGTGAGAATTCAGCGCTCAGTGTACGTGTGCCCACGTGTTCAGTTTCAGTCGCTGTTACTCCAGGCTTGTCCTTATTGGCATTTCTGTCGATGGTAGTGACAGCTGTCGATAGGACTGGGAGTGATGAGCATGTCCCGTGTGTTTAGCGCACATGCTGTTCCAGCCTCCGAGCAGGGCATGTTGCTGCCACCTTCCTGGGGTCCTCCCTGGGCGTTGAGAGCTCTCCCTGGGAGGACCCCGTGGGGCGACTGGCCCAGCTAGGAGCTCTCGGAGCCGGTTCCCGGCAGGCCGCCGGCCCCCCGCCTTCCTGGTGCTGCCCATGGCTGCGACGGCTCTGTCTGGGCAGGAGTCCCCCGGGGAGGCCCCTCGGCGCTCTGCACGCGGGTGTGGGACCGGGAAGTGGAGGGCTCCGTGGGAACGCCCGCTGCCAGAGCCCGGGCTTGCTAGCAGGCCGAGCCGGAGTGGCTCTGGGCTTTCTAAATAAAGCAGGCTGGTTGGTTCCGGAGGCTTCCTGTCCGGCCTGCGCCAGCCCCACAGGGCAGTGACAGGCTGGGATCCGGCGTGGGGTGTGGTGGCCCCACGGGAAGGGCTGGGCGTGCCTCCCAGCGCCGGCCGGCGCGGAGTGTGGCCTCTGGCGCCTGGCAGGGTGGCTGTGCCGAGTCCCAGAAGACTGTGGGAGCAGAAAGCGTCCTTGGATGGCCTCGTCCAACCTTGATTCCCTGGGCTGGAGTCCGTGCTGGGGAGACGCAGAGGCTCAGCCCGGGACGTGTTGTTACGTTTCCACTTTATTAATTGTCATTAATGCATTTCGCCGAGGGGCCTGCTTTCTCAGGGCGCAGACATCCGTTGGCAGGCGTGCAGCATTGCTCTGGGGCCTCAGTTTCCTTGTCTGCCCAGGAGGGTGCAGGGATACACCTCCCCTGCGCCGCGCCGCCTGCAGGGCCCAGCACCTGAACTGATTCCCGGGAAAAAGGCAGTTTGTGCCGTGACAGTGGAGTCAGGTGCAGTTGGGTTTCCCTTCTCGCCACCGCCGGGCCGTCCTGGGGCCGCGTCTCCACGGGCTCTGAAGTCCTTGGGGACTTGTCCTCCCCGAGCCTCCTGCCGGCCCTGCTGGCGCTGTGGTGAGGGGCAGGGCTTCCCCGCCAACATGTAACCACAACAGGTTTCACTTTCTGATTTTTGAGGTGGAGCCCTTCTTCTTCTGGGATGAGGACACTCAGTGGGATGTCCCAGCCCCGGGCCAAGACAGACCTTGGTGAAGTGGGAGGTGGCTTTGGGGCCTGCTTGTCGCTTCCCTGCAGGGCAGTTGTTTCCCAGCTGTGAATCGAGGACAGTGGGCCTGGGTGGCCTGCTGGCCAGGGTGACCGAGGGCGTGGGCGTGGTTGGGCAGGGCGCACACGAGAGTTTGTCGCTCGGCAGACACCGGGCTGCTCACAGACTGGGGGTGTTTATGCAGCCGCCTCCAAATGCGTGTGGCTTTTGCCCCAGCCCTGCCTTTGCCCTGGGAGCCTCCCGCCAGTCACTGGGTCTGTCCTGCGTCCCGCACCTGGCGGCTTGCTGGGCTGTCTGGAACTGGCCGCCTGGATGCAGACCTGGGCTGGTCACCTGGGCCTGGCCACGCCCCCCCATGGTGTCTCCTGCAACCCCCACTGTCCCCTGCCCCTGGGCCAGAAGACTCCTGTGACTGGCTTCTCTGATGCTGGTGGCCTCTGGTCCAGCTCCCCACATGGCCACCAGGTGCCCAAGCGCAGCAGACGGAGTGTCCCCAGGGCCTGGGATCATTGTGGTGTCGGGGCCAGGCGTGTGGGCCGGGGAGACAGGTTCAGAGCCCACCGCTGCCACTTGTAGCTGCCAGACTTCAGGTCTGTGCTTCAGTGTCCTCGGGGCAGCGGGGTCGAGAACCCAGCCGTGGTCCACGTCCAGCCTCATGTGGCACCCGGTGCTTCTTGAGAACCCGCTCCCTGCAGAGTCCCTCCCTGGGGGCTGGGGTCGCTTGCTGGGTGCCTTGGGTAGGTTTCCCGGGCTCTGTGCCCTGGATGTTTGGGGAGGGGCGTCCTGGGCACTGCAGGTGCTGAGCAGCTTCCCTGCCTCCCCCACCCATGCCAGGAGCTCCCCCAGTGTGACGACCACAGATGTCCTCAGACATCGCCTGGTGTTCCCTGGAGACAGAGCTGCCCCAGTTGAGGACTGCTGACCCGTGTCTCTCATGAGCCCCCTACCTGTCTAGTGACTACCGGTCAGCTTTGTGTCCTCTGTCCCCTGCCCCACTGCATGTGGCACCTAGCCCTGCAGGTCTCAGAGGTGCTTGTTGAGTGACTATCATTGGCTACTTGAAGTAAGGCCACCCAGGACAGTGAGGGGAGTGACCTCGCCAGCAAACACTAGGGCTCGCTGCTCAGGGGGCTCTGTTTCTGTGGGCAGATGGGGCCCCGGGGATGGTGGCTTGCTCCTTCCAGGTCCCTCCTGCAACCCAGATTGCTCGTGCCGGCCAGCGTGGGCGTGGGGCACGTGCTCTGGAGTGAGACTGTGCAGGTTTTTGCGTCTCTCTAAGCCTCAGTTTCCTCATCTGTCAAATGGGAGTGATCCCCTCCCCCACGGCGCGAGCAGAGGAAGCTGCTTTGTCCCCGCCGCTCTTCCTGTGGGCTCCCTCGTGTGCCTCCTCGAACGGCTTCCGGAACAACCCTGGGGGGTGCCCCCTCTGTGGCGTCTACATAGGGACCCCGGGCTCAGAAGGCGCCGGGCTGGCAGGTGCCAGAGGCAGGTGTCTGCAGGAGACTCCAGGGCTGGTGCCCCGCGTGCCGCCTGCTTCCCACCTGCGGTTTCCCTTCTGTCATGTGCAAATGGCTGTGACTTTTTAGGACTTGGCAAGGGTCACGGGGGGTGTGACGGAGGTGAAAGCACTTTGTCGCTGCTAATGGTGTCCACACTGGCAGGCGGTGGACCTCTTGGCCCCTGATGGGACTTCCCCGTCCTGTGGGGTCTCCGGAAGACTGTTCTGGCTGTTCTGTCCCTTTCCTAACCCCTGGGCCTGGCGTGGCCCCGTGCCGTGGAGCTGGGTGAACACCGTGGGGTGCATGGCCTTGTGCGACCAGCCCTTCCTCCCTCTGCACTGCTCAGCTCCGGCCTGGGTCCCGTTGGGCGGCAGAGCCAGCCTTGTGGGTGACAGTCATTGAGCTGGCAGGCAGGCCCTTCGCTGTCCCTCAGGTGGACGCCCACACGCGCATGGCTGGGTTAGACGGTGGTGTCTGCCCAGCTCTCTGGGGCTCGCTTCAGAGAGGGCTGTGGCAAGACCCCAGCGTGTGGGGACAAAGGCTTGAAAAACATGAATGACGCCAACCTGATCCGGTGGGGACAGCCACTCCCACCTTGGGTCAGTCTGTATAGAGACCTCAGATCTGACGAGGCAGCCTGGCCCGGTGGCTGCTGAGAGGGGTTAGTCTCTGTACCTTCCAGGCACCCAGGGCGGTAGGCCCTGCCCCGCAGCGACTTTGCCACCAGCTTGGAGATAAGATTATGGTGCTAAGTCCAGAGGCCGTCTTATCTCTGTCCCTGGCTGTCACAGCCCTCACCAGCAGTGAGTCCCAGGGCTCTTTCTTGTGCCTCAGCAGTTGGGGCGCCCACGGGTGCACTTGGCGGCTGGCGCCGGCTGAGAAGCGCGTGTCCCCGCTGCCTGCGTGGGGAGCAGGGCACGCGGGCGTCCCGGGCTGGCGGAACAGCCTGTGATGCCTGGAGCCCCAAGTCTGTTCAGGCGCAGCAGTTAGCCACTGTGTGACTCATGAGGCTGCTTGACCTTTCTGTGCCTCGGTTTCCCTACCAGTCAAGCAGGCGCTGTGCTATTTACCTCCCGGGGCTGGTGTGAGCCTCACCCTCTGTCTGCAGCCACAGGAGGTTCGCCTCCCTCCCCTCCCCTGCCTGCCTCGGGTCTCGCGCCTGTTGGCACAGAGCGGGGTCCGCGTGGTGTCTCCAGGCTGTGCTTCCAGGAGCTGAGAGCACGTGCACACCTGCGTGCGTGCCGCCTGCCGCCAGCCGCCTTCTCACTGTTGCCGAGGAGCGGTAGCAGAGTCCCATGGGTGGGGCGAGCGGCTCTGGCCGTGCTCCCGGCGTGTGCTCCCACCTCGGCCTCCCCTCGGGCCTAGGCAGTCCCTGACCCACATCTCAGTCTCGGGCACCGCGGCCAGGGCGCGGCCTGGAGCCCTGAGCTTCTGGGTCCCGACTCACGTTCTGGTCTCAGGTCTTGTCCCTACTCTGCCTCCAAGGCCATCAGCACCTCGTGTCTCTGAACGGTGTCAGACAAGCCCCGCTCGTCCCTGCTCCAGGCCTTGTCCCTTTCCTTCCCTTTTCCTGTCCCACATTTCAGGGACATTTGCCAGGAGCTGGGCACAGACGGATTCCTCCCAGGTGGCCTTCCTAGATCTCGGCCACTGGTTGAGACGGGGCCAGTGGTTTTCTCATTCTCAGTGGGGCTTCCGTTTCCCTTCCCTGGGAGTTAGCCCGTCTGCAGGAGCAGCGATCAGACTCGCCCTACAGGCGCCAGCCCACCCGTCCCGTGTCCCCTGGACCTGCCAGGCCCTGCAGTGAGCACAGTGGTCTTGGGGGGTCAGGCACCTTGCTTGTGGTTGTGCAGAGACCTCCCTGAGACCTGGGCTGCCCAGGGGTAGCAGCCGTGGGCCCTGTTCTCAGAGGAGCTGGGTCTGGTGACAGAGGCAGGCGGGCCTGGCGGACACAGGGGACGCAGGGCTCAAGAGGGAGCCGGCATCCGGTCCGCTCAGAAAATGTTTTTGCGGTGTCTTCTGTGTGCCGAGCCTGGCCAGGGCCTAGGGCCGTGGCGTGTGGGGCAGTCAGGGTCTTGCACTCATGTGGCAGCGCGTAGACGTGTGGGGAGCGCCACACCCCGCAGCGGAGACGGCAAGGTGTTGTCTTGGAGAAGAGACCGCACCGTGTGAGTGCTGGGCGCTTCCTGACACCGGGCATCTGCGCTCTGCGGCCGAGTCCCCACGGCTGGGGCGGGGTGGCTGGGGCGGGGAGGCCGGTGGGGGCAGTTTCTATTTAACGTGGAGCCGAGCGTGCACGCGACCATGGCTCCCCAAGGGCTGAGCTTATCACGCCCCAGCCAGCAGCTGCGGGAGGCAGGACACCGCGGAGTGGACTACGTGTCTCCGCTGGACCCGGAGCTGGGCACAGTTCCCGGTTCCCGGGGAGGCTCTGCGCGGTCTTCCCACCTGCACGGGTGCGTGCGGCCACCACCACGGGCGAGGCAGGGAGGCTGCTCCGTGCCCAGCCTGTCCCTGACCCTGTCACCGCCAGTCTGCCCTCTATTTCCAAACGTCGTCAGCGTGGGCGGCTGGGACAGAAGTGCAGCGGTGGCTCGTGAGCAGCGCCGGAGGCCGCAAGTCCCGACCAGGGCTGCGGCTCCGCGTCGGTGAGGGTCGCTTTCTGGTTCCTCCACAGCGCGGCTCTCAGCTGCTCCCGTGGGACAGGGGCAGGGAGCCTTTCGAGAGGGGTCTGGCCTGACCGTAGCATCTCCCCAGAGACCCCCGTCCTGAGGCCACTGCCGTGGGGGCAGGGTTTCAGCGTGAGAAACCCTCATGGGGGACAGCAGTCATTCGGGAGTGCTCATGGCGGAGCCCCCAGGCACGGAGCCCTTTGGTGTACCCGGTCAGGACGGTCCCAGCTGATAGGTCGTGGCGATGCACAAGTCAGCGCCCCCGCCTGCACTGCCGGGCAGGTTCCGTGGTGACGCCGTGGCCGTGTGTGTGGCTGTCCGGCTGTGGGACGGCCTCTGGCTGCCTCTGCCTTTGTCTGGTGTGACGGTGCTGCTGCGCCCTCCCTGTGCAGGTGTGGGTGACGAGGGTGTTTGAGGACTCGTGGGTCCAGGGCGGCCTGGGCCCTGGGGTGTGCTGGGCAGGGGTGTGGGCACGATGTCGTGGACAGTCCCGAGTGAGGCCACATCGCGGGTGTCTTGCGAGTTGCTGTGAGGGCTGGCAGCTGGTGAGGATTTGGGAGGTGAGGTGTCTTTTAGGGACAGCGTGGCTGTGGCCGGGCCAGGCGGAGACACGGAGGCCAGAGGCAGCAGTGAGGCCTCCGCTGACCAGGACCCGGGCCATCAGGCCCCAGGATGGGACACGAGGTCCTGGGCAGGACCCAGGCACCCGGAGACCTTAGCTGTGGTGTGTGGGGACTGCTGCTGTCCCAGCCCTATGGTGCCATGTGGCAAGATGTGGCAGCAGCTGAGCTGGCTCCCAGAGACGGGGCGACTTGCAAGGAAGGCTGGGCCAACAACGCATCTGAGAAAACACACCTGGGTCCCGTTGCTGGGCTCGGGTGCCACCCAGAGCCTCGGGGTGGCTGGAAGCCCAGGGCCAGCTGGGCTTGGCTGTCCTTCCAGTGGCCAAGGGTTCCTGCTGGCCTCCTGCCTCCCACTACAGCCTCTCTTGGCCTTGGGTCGTGCTCCTTGCTTAGTCACCCAGGGTACACGGGACACGCTGGCTTCCACACAGCTGGGGTGGTGCACGTGTTGACTTGCAGCTGCATGGCTGTGCGTGGCTGGTTGTGTTCCCGTGTGCATGTGTGTGCGCGCATGTCCACACGTGCCTGCATATATGCATGTGTGTGCAAAATGCAGATGCATGTGAACGTATGTCTGTGCCAAGTGTGCACATGTATGCATGGGTGTGCACATGTGCATGCATGTGTGCGCATGAGCGCGTGGGGGCCTTGCTGAGTCAGGGCTGTGGTTTTCATTTTTCCCTTCATTGAAAAAAGCCCAAACAGCAGGACCAGGCCAGCTCCGTTCTTGTCTGGGCAGTGATCTGTGGCTTTTAGATTCCTTTATGGCCGTCTCCATCCTCCCAGCGTCCTGTGAGGCTGCTAGCCTGGCTTTTATGTTTTATGACTTAGGCGTTTGCAGCCAGCCCAAGGGACCTCGTGCTCTGGTGCACAGTTACCAAGGGGGCACCCTCTGGCCCCAGCAGGGCCCATCCCTGCTTCCTGCCGACCTGCAGGCCCCGCGCCTGTGTGCTGTGTCCGGGTGGGACGGCCTCCCGCGCAGACCAGCCGCCTCTTAATAGCATTTTGTTCAAGGTGATGCCTTCCCCAGGGGTGATTCTGCCACTGCAGGGGACACTGGGCAACATCTAGGGACATTTATTGTCGTCACAACGGGATGCTTGTGGCATGGATTGGGTGGAGGGAGGGACACTGCTGAGCGCCTTGTGGGCCCAGGGTTCCCGATCCCGCCCCACTGTCAGTGGCGCTGAGGACCCCTGGTCTGGAGTCGAGACTCCTCCGTGCTGCGTGGCTCCGCAGAGCGCGGTGAGGGAAGAGGGGACGGGGGTCACTCGGGAGAAGGTGCACCACAGGTGCACCACTCGCCTGCCCTGGCATCGGGTGGGCTTGGCCTCTCGCAGATTTTGTGGGCGAGATGAGTTGAGGAGGACGGTGCGGGTGGGGGCTGGTTACTACCCGAGGACAGCATGGAAGTCATGTTGTGTTGATTCCATGAAGGCTTTGAGGTGGGTGAAGAAAGCACTAGGAGAGGTTGCTGCTGCCAGGGCTCCCAATGTGTGATGTGTGTGGTGTTCAGTGACACAGGCGTCCCCTGAGGGCACGCAGGGCTCAGCTACGGAGCTTCATCAAGTGCCTCCTGAAGGCAGGGTGCGCGTGGCTGCCATGGGGCACGCAGGACGGGTCTCCAGGCTGCCGGGGCCCCGCGCCAGGCATCTGTGGCAGGCAGCAAGGGGGGTTCCAGAGAGTGCAGGAAGGAGGGCTTGTGCTGGGGCTGGGGGGCTCGCTGGAGCGGAGGCCGTGCGGGGAACTGAGCTGGACTCGGGCACGTGGGTGCCTTCATGTGGCTGTGGTTGGGACGGTGTCCCACCCTGAGGGCGAGGCTCAGGCAGATCAGAAGCAGAACGCAGTGGCGGGAGCCTGGAGACGTGGTCTGGGGGCGCGGGGGCCTTGGGGCTTTAGTTCGCAGACGGCAGGGGCCTGACAGGTGGGGAGTTGAGGCAGCTCTTCTTAGAGGTCAGATGTTATCTATTGCTGTATAGTGAGGTCACCCCAGAACTTAGGAACTTAAGATAACAGGCCCTTATTATTTTGTGTAGTTTTTGAGGGTCAGGAGTCTGGGACGACTTTGCTGAGTGGTCCTGGATTTGGGTGTCAGAGGTTGTAGTGAAAGCAGGGTGCCATGGCACACACCTGTACTCCCAGATATTTGGGAGGCTGGGGTAGGAAGATCGTGAAGCCCAGGAGTTGGAGGCTACAGTGAGCTATGATGACAAGTCTGCACTCTAGTCTGGGCAGCAGAGCAAGACTGTCTCAAAAAAATTAAAAATAAAAAAGAAACTAAAAAAAAAAAAAAAAAAGAACTATGAGTGCTGCTTCATCTGAAGGTTTGGTTGGGGCTGGAGGAGCCGCTTCCCACCTGGGTGCTCCTGTGACCGGAGGTGGGAGCCTCAGTCCCTTTCCACACAGGTCTTTCCACGCAGCTGCTCAAGCTTCCTCCCATCATGGCTGCCAGCTGGCTCAGTGCAAGGGATCCCAGAGAGCCAGGAGGAAGCTGTGGTGCCATTATGACCTAATGTGTTTCCCCGAAAATTAGACAAGGTCTTATATTTATTTTCCTCAAGAAGACACCCCCTACGGCTTATTTTCAGGGGATGTATTATTTTATTTTATTTTATTTCATTATTTTATTTATTTTATTTTATTTATTTATTTATTTATTTTTTTGAGATAGTGTCTTGCTTTGTTGCCCAGGCTAGAGTGAGTGCCGTGGCATCAGCCTAGCTCACAGCAACCTCAAACTCCTGGGCTCAAGCAATCCTGCTGCCTCAGCCTCCCGAGTAGCTGGGACTACAGGCATGCGCCACCATGCCTGGCTAATTTTTTCTATATATATTAGTTGGCCAATTAATTTCTCTCTATTTATAATAGAGACGGGGTCTCGCTCTTGCTCAGGCTGGTTTTGAACTCCTGACCTCGAGCAATCTGCCCGCCTCAGCCTCCCAGAGTGCTTAGGATTACAGGTGTGAGCCACCGCGCCCGGCCAATGTGTTATTTTTTTTAAGTACGGTGCAACAATCTACATTTATTCAAATATACTTAAGTCGTCTTCTTTTGGAACATCATCATAACTCTCCAAACCCCAAATTCCATCCTGAATTTCTTGTGACTCTATTTCCTTTAGAACCATTGGCCCCAATCTCTCATGTCGAGCAATAGAGCTCTCATGGGGCAGATGAGAAGGGCTGCTCGTCATCTTTACCCCTCTGTGACGAAATGCACGGGTTGTGCAGATACGCTGCGCAGCCACGCACATCACTAGGTCTTATTTTTGGGGTAGGGCTTATATCACGCAAATACTTAGAAATCCTGCTAGGGCTTATTTTATGGGTAGGTCTTATTTTTGGGGTAACATGGTTGTCTTGGAGGTGACACAGTGTCACTGCCATCATATTCTAGTCCTTGGAAGCAGGTCACTCAGTTCAGCCCGGGCTCAAGGGGAGAGGATGAGGAAGGGAAGAGCGTCAGAGACTTAAGTACACGTTGGGAGACCACCACGTGGCGTCCGAGCATGTGGCTAAAGGAAGGGGTGCGGACGGGCTCGCTGCTGGCAGGTGACTGGGCGGTGGGGGGAAGCAGGATGGGTCTGGAGTGAGGTCCCCGGGTCACCCAGAATGTGTGGGGGGCTCGTGTAGGGCCGGGGTGAGGGGACAGCTGGCTGTGTGGGCCCCTTTTCTGGTGGTTTCTCCAACCTGACTTGCTCACCCTTCTGTTCTTCTGAGGCAGCAAGAGCCTCCGTCTCTGAGGGGGTAGTGGCATTAGCAAGGTGACAACAGACACAAGGAAAGCCCCTTGAGGTGGCCGTGTCACCCTCAGGCTTGTGTAGGAAGAAACGGAGACGCAGGTGGTTCAGGGCCGTACTCGGGGCCACCGCGGTGTGTGCGGTGGTCCTGGGTGACCCCAGGCCACAGCGGCAGGGTAGAGAGGGAGAGCGCGTGGCGCCAGTGGCGGGGCTGGCGTGGATGCGGGCCACAGCGCAGGGCTCGGGAGCGGGAGGGTGGGGACCTGGCACGTTCGTGCTGGGAGGGCGCATCTCAGCGCCCACTGCCTCCTCAGGCCCCGGCCCTCCTGGGCGTTAGTGGCAAAGTGGGGTGGCATTGGGCGGGGCTGCACGTTCCAGGCAGTGGCACCACGTGGGCTCGGATGTAAATGCCAAACTCTCGGGCCCCAGGAAACTTCTCGTGGGGACCAACGGGGCTCGGGTCAGAAGGGCCCACCCGCACGGCCGGGGTCCGGGCTGGAGGGCGGGTACGGGACAGGGATGGCAGCAGGCCCCTGGGCGGCGTGGCAGCGCTCGGGCCCTGGGGAGGGTTCCGAGGCTCCCGGCCGCGCCCTCACTGCCCCCCCCCCCCCCCCCCCGTCCGCCAGGCACAGGCGAGAGCGGCAAGAGCACGTTCATCAAGCAGATGCGCATCATCCACGGCGCCGGCTACTCGGAGGAGGACAAGCGGGGCTTCACCAAGCTGGTCTACCAGAACATCTTCACCGCCATGCAGGCCATGATCCGCGCCATGGAGACGCTGAAGATCCTGTACAAGTACGAGCAGAACAAGGTGAGCCGCGCCCGCCGTGGGCCTGCAGGTAGCCACCGCCTCCTCCCCGGTGCCAGGCAGGTCTGTGCTGGGCCCTGTGAGCGGGGTCCCGCGGCCTCCCTTTCCTAGTGTGGGAGACCCCGTTTGGCAGCGGGGGACACTGAGGCCACCCTCGGGAGTGAGCTCCTGTGTCCCCCCGCACCCCGCCAGGCGCTGCGTACCCCGCGCCGGCCCTCACAGTGACCGCGGGTTGGTGCTTCCCCTTCTGCGTTTCTCACGACACCTCACCGAGGTATCCTTCATTCCACGCAGTTCACCCTTTTAAAGTGCGTGATTCAGCGGGTTTCAATATACTCGCGGTTGTGCAGCCATCACCACTAATTCTAGAACATTCCATTATCCCAAAAAGAAGCCCTGTTCCCATCAGCAGTCACTCACCATTTCCTCCCCAGCCCTTGACAACCACGTTCCGTCTCTGTGGCTCTGCCTGTTTTGGACGTTTCACATTTCACACTGTGTGTCCTTCGGTGTCTGGCGTCTCTCACTGAGCACAGTGTCCTCAAGGTCCCTCCACACCGTGGCCTGTGTCAGAGCCCCGTTCTGTTCATGGCTGAGTGACACTCCCCGTGTGGAAGGTCCAGGTTGTGCGTGTCCACTCTCCTGCTGGTGGACGCTGGGATGATGCCACTCTTCAGCTGCCAGGGCCAGAGCTGCTGTGACTGTCGCGCACACATGTCCATGTGGACATGTGTCCGTCTCCCTCGGGTGCGCCTGGGAGTGGGGTTGCTGGGCTCTGCCCTTCTGAGATGTGCCGGCCATGCCCCGTCAGCACCCGTGGGTGGCCTCCCTCGGTCCTTGCGGCCAAGGGACTGTGCCCTTAGCTTTAGGAGATCTGTTTTCAGGGGCTTATAACTCTCAACCTCGGAGATTCGGCCTGGAACTCTGTATCCAAATATGGTTCAAATTAATCCATTTCCTTCAGGGCTCGAGGTCAGCCAGCCGGATTCTGACGTGTCTCTGTTTTGGGGCCCTCCGCCCTCGCCCCAGCCTGATCCTCAGCCCCACCAGCCTGGCGTTGAGCTGGCGGCCCGGGCGTGTGGCCGTGTGGCCTCCTGCCCGCTGGGCCCCGGCTTGCTGCCCGCCCTGCTCTCCCGCTGCCACCTCTCTGGGAGCCCGGGTTCCTGTTTGGCCCCGGTGTCATCAGCGTCTGGAACTGGGGCCTGCAAACCTCAGTGAAGTTTCGCTGGCACGTGCCCACTCGTTGGCACGTTGTCTGTGGTAGTGCTGAAAGGGCACAGCTGTGTGGCTGAGACAGTCCCTGTGGCCCGAAAGGCTCATCTGGGAGTATCCACTCCGTGGGATTTTCTGGGAATGGCATCTTGTGCCCAAGTCCCCCAGGTGCCTGTCCCTGCCCAGACTGCAGGCCAGGGGCGTCAGGGCAAGAGCAGTGCTCAGGAGGGGTGCTTGAGCGCTCTGCGGCCTGGGAGGCCAGGAGACGCAGGCCGGGACTCGCTTGTCCCCTCCCCGATCCCCAGCCAAGCTGCAGCCAGCGGCGTCAGCCCGAGTGCCTTGAGGACGGGACTCGGTGTGGCAGAGGAGGAGCCACCGTCTCCCCGGTGTCTGCCCCAGGTGTGCGTGTGCACGTGTGTGTGCCTGTCTGCCGGGTTGTCCTTCTTCCTTTGTGACGGCAGACGGTGGCTGGGCCTCAGTGTCCCGGCCTCATCTGCAAACCTGGGCTCTGATGTCCCCGCTGCCCAGGGCGGTGTGAGGTCCGGCCCCCTCGCCCGTGGGGCATCATGTGTGCCGGGCACTGCTGGCTCGGGGCCACTCACGTCCTGGGTGCCGAGTGCAGCGCCTGCCCTTAACGGCACTTAATACGTAATGGTCGGACAGAAGAGCGAAGCTGTCCTGGGCAGGAAACAAGCCCTGGGGTCACATGGTCTGGCCACTGGTTGTGGCGGGGCCCCCAGGTGGCAGTGCTGCGGCGCGGAGTCTGCTGCCCGCCTCCCGCTGTCTGTGCCCGCGGCAGGTGCAGCCCACGCCTGGCGCTGCCACCCTCTGTTCTGCTGTCAGGGCTGGGGCCGTGGTCCCCTCTGCTGGGTCATCCTTCCTTCCGTCTCTGAGAAGCACGCTTGTTCATGCCGGTGGCGGTTGCCAATCCCTTGGTCCCCAAATTCGGGAAGTAGAATGAGAAGCTGCCCTCATGGAGCTGCTTCGCTGGCAGATTATGCTTTGGGGACTTGTCTGGAGGAACTGTCCCTAGCATTCGGCCTTGGCCTTTCTGACACGCGTTCACTGCGAGCGGGAGCCGGGGACTCCAACCGCACGGTCGGCACGTGCCCGCTCGGGCGAGACCTGGCCGCGGGCCTGGGTGTGGGGGGCAGCCCCGCCTGGCCAGCCCCGGCGAGCTCGCGGCCTCTTCCTCCCACCCTCGCAGGCCAATGCGCTCCTGATCCGGGAGGTGGACGTGGAGAAGGTGACGACGTTTGAGCACCAGTATGTCAACGCCATCAAGACCCTGTGGAACGACCCCGGCATCCAGGAGTGCTACGACCGGCGGCGGGAGTACCAGCTCTCGGACTCCGCCAAGTAGTGAGTACCGCCGGGGCGCGGGCGGCCCCGCTGCCCTCCCGCCTGTGGAGGAGGCCCCGGCCGTCTCGGGACGGAGCAGGTGCCCGTGACGGGGCGTTCCAGCCTCTATGCACCTGCCCTGCCGCCCCTCCCTGTCCTGCGCTCCAGCCACCCCCGCTGTTGGAAGCCAGCCTGTGGCTGGCGGGTGGCCAGACCCATGGTCCTCTAGGATGAGGGGCAGACACACCCCAGCCTGTCTCAGTCCTGCCCGCTGCGTGTCCCCCAGGGCCACGTCCCCACCACTGAGCGGGGTCCTCTTGACATCCTGGCCTGGGATAAGGGGTGACCATGTGCTTTAGTGGGTGACTGGGGCCGCGACTACATGCTGAGGTCCCAGTGGCAAGGCTGCGCACTGCTCTCCCTGCTTGGTCTGATGGGAGGGACAGGGCCAGCCTGCCCCTCCTGCCCCTCCTCCCTCTGTCCTCCTCTGGAGCTTGTGGCAGACCCAGAGGGGCCCAAAGAGACGCGATGGCTGAGTGTCCTGTGGGATCCTGGATGGGCCCCGGGGCAGGATAGGGCCTAAGGAAGCCCAAATGAAGTGTGGGCCTCGGTTAACACGCTGTGTAGATGCTGCTTCATTACTGCGCACGTACAACGACCTTGTGAGATGTGAGCAGCGGGAAACCGGCGCCTGTGGGGACTTCCTGTATTTGTAACTTTCTTTTTTTTTTTGAGACAGAGTCTCACTTTGTTGCCCAGGCTAGAGTGAGTGCCGTGGCGTCAGCCTAGCTCACAGCAACCTCAAACTCCTGGGCTCGAGTGATCCTCCTGCCTCAGCCTCCCGAGTAGCTGGGACTACAGGCATGCGCCACCATGCCCGGCTAATTTTTTTCTCTATATATTAGTTGGCCAATTAATTTCTTTCTATTTATAGTAGAGACGGGGTCTTGCTCTTGCTCAGGTTGGTTTCAAACTCCTGACCTCAAGCAATCCACCCGCCTTGGCCTCCCAGAGAGCTAGGATTACAGGCATGAGCCACCGTGCCCGGCCTCTGTATTTGTAACTTTCTGTAAATCTAAAACTACTCTTGGCCAGGCTTGGGGCTCACGCCTGTAGTCCCAGCACCCTGGGAGGCCGAGGCGGGAGGATTGCTCGAGGTCAGGAGTTCGAAACCAGCCTGAGCAAGAGTGAGACCCCGTCTCTATTATAAATAGAAAGAAATTAATTGACCAACTAATATATATAGAAAAAATTAGCCGGGCATGGTGGCCCATGCCTGTAGTCCCAGCTACTCAGAGGCTGAGGCAGGAGGATCACTTGAGCCCCAGGAGTGTGAGGTTGCCGTGAGCTAGGCTGATGCCACGGCACTCACTCTAACCTGGGCAACAAAGCGAGACTCTGTCTCAAAAATAAAGGAGTTGGAGGCTGCAGTGAGCTGTGATGACATCACTGTACTCCAGCCTGGGCAACAGAGTGAGACCCTGTCTCAGAGAAGAAAAGAAAAAAAATTCTAAAATAGTATTCAATAAGTTTATATAAAAGAAAGTCACCCCTCCGATCCAGCCAGGCCTGTCTGTGGAACCCCCGGGCTGGGGACCGTCCGTCTTTGGGCAGCTCTAGCACAAGGTCTCAGAAACCAGCTGGAACCCACAGCCCGGCAGCTTTTCTTGTTCTGGGTCGGCTCTGTTCCCCTAGACCCTGGAACGAACCCGCTCCCTCCAGCCCGGGACAGAGGTTGGCGGCCCCCACCCGACCCCGGCCCAGTCTTGCTCTGAGCACCCCGGCTGCTCCAGACCCCCCCCCCCCCAGCCTGGGTCCCTGACAGCGTGCCCGCTGTGTCGCAGCTACCTGACGGACGTGGACCGCATCGCCACCTCGGGCTACCTGCCCAGCCAGCAGGACGTGCTGCGCGTGCGCGTGCCCACCACGGGCATCATCGAGTACCCTTTCGACCTGGAGAACATCATCTTCAGGTGCGTGCCCGCCCCTGGCACCCGGGGCCGGCGGGGGTGGTGGCAGAAGGCTCACTGGTCTTCAGGGGGCTGTGGCCCGGGGTGGGAGATAAGACTCGTAAGTGACTGGCAGCCGGGCACGTGCGGGGAAGGAGCAGTGGGGACTTGGGAGCCTGGCCCTCGGCCCCCGCGGGGAGCCGTCCCTGAGCTCAGAGCCCTGCCCGCGTGGGCTCTGCCCCAGCTGCGGGGTCCGCGGCCGCAGGGTCATGGCCTGTGCACAGCTGCTGAGTGCCAGGCCACGTGCACGCGTGGCCGACGGCACTTAGTGTCTCAGTTCCGTAGGTCGGGGGTGCGCAGGGCCGGGTCCTGTTCAGACAGTGAGGGAGGGTCTGGCCCAGGCCTCTCCGAGCTTCTGGTGGCGGCTGGAAGGAACGTCTTTGGTGTCCCTTGGCTTGTGGAAGCATCGCCCGACCTCTGCCTCCGTCTTCACGGGTGTTCTTCCGTGTGCCTGTGTGTTGTGTCCAAACAAGGACACCAGCGTGTCGGATTTGGGGCCCACTCCACTCCAGCTCACGGCTCAGCGTGCCCCTCAAACCACCTCAGCCTGGGCCTTCTGCGTCCTCAGTCAGGAATATCCCGTCCCCTCCCTGAGCCAGGCTGGTGTGTCACCTCCTTCCCAAGGTCTTTCCGGGCCCCTCTGTGCTGGTTGCAGAGCTATGCCATGGGCCCCATGCCACTACCACCATCGTCTGTCCCCCTGAGCCAGGCGAGGGCGGGCAGGGCCACAGGACCGAGCTCGTGGCCCAGGGCTGCAACCAGAGGCATCAAACGGTGGCACGATCGCTTGGGTGCAGGAGAGGAGGAGCCTGGTCCCTCTGGTGGAGATGAGGCCCAGGGGGCCTGGGTCTCAGCCCTGTGCTGGCTGTGGCGTGCTGGGGACGCCTTGTGGTCCGGGAAGGCTGTGTCCCCTGCGTGGCTGCAGCTGTGGTGTGGCCCCGGCATCCAGGCATCGGCCTTGGCTGGTCACTGCCCTGTCCCTTAGAGTCACCGGCACATTGTCATCCACCTGTGCTTGCTGGACTCTGCTCTGCAAATCCCAGCCGGGCGGGTCGCGCCACGCACATGGCCCGGGCAGCCCTGCTGCTCTGTGCGTGGGGCCCCGTGGGCTTCTGTCCTGGGCCGGGGCCCTAGGGGCGGCCTCCCTTTCTACCCTTGCGTTCTTCCAAGAAGAACACAGCGTCTTCCCTCATCGTAGAAAACTTAGGAGATTCACAGGTAGAGAGAAGGGAATCTCCCACTGTGACCCTGTCGTCCCCACGCACCACCTCTGAGCCTGTAACCTGTCACTCGCCCTGCTTTTTTGCACTTGAGATCATTGCTTTTCGGTGCTTCTCCTGCGGGACAGGAAATGCTGCGGCCTTTTCTTCCCGCCGAGCGTGTGGCTGGGCTGGCTCGCTACAGCCGCTGTTCCGTCCCGGCCCCGCCCTGCGGGTCCTGCCATTCATCTGGGGCTCTGAACGGAGCGACCCTGCAGTGTCCGGTTTTCCCTCTTGTTGGCGGTGCTGCGGCGGACATCTGTGCCCGTACCCCACGGAGGGAGAGGTCTTCTGCCCTGGGGGACTTCCAGGCTCAGGACGGGGGGCCCAGGTGGCCTCCCAGGTCCTTGCTTCTCGTCACCACCTAGAATCCACAAGGATTCTGTCCCTTACACAGCTGCCACTGACGCCCACTCCCCGGGGCCCGTGGTCTCAGGATTCCCTGGCAGGGGCTGGAGAGGCCGGGAGACCGAGCCCGCCGCTCACGGAGGGAATCCCTGCCTGGCCCTCATGGATCGGGGCCCTCCTGCCCCTCACTGGCGTCCAGCCGTGGCTGGCGGGAAGGGCTTGGCGGTGCAGTCGGGGCTGTGGGCTGGCCGCCATGGCCGATCCTCAGTGGCGTCTGTGCTTTCAGGATGGTGGATGTTGGAGGGCAGAGGTCGGAGCGGAGGAAATGGATCCACTGCTTTGAGAACGTGACGTCCATCATGTTTCTCGTAGCCCTCAGCGAGTACGACCAAGTCCTCGTGGAGTCGGACAACGAGGTGGGCTCTGCCCCCAAGCAGGGTGAACTTGGGGAGCCCGCCCTTCCTCTGCAGGGTCCTGCCCCTGTGCCAGGGATGTGCTGAGGCTGGGCTGGGCCAAGGGCCTCCCCACCCAATAGGCCCCAGTGGAGAGGTGCAGGGGTGGAGGGTGGAGTGTGTAGGGGTGGAAGGTGCAGGTGGAGTGTGCAGGGGTGGAGGATGCAGGGGCAGAGGGTGTAGGTAGAAGGTGCAGGTGGAGGGTGGAAGGTGCAGGTGGGGGATACAGGGGTGGAGGGTACAGGTGGAGGGTGCAGGGGCAGAGGGTACAGGTGGAGGGTGCAGGGGTGGAGGGTGCGCGTAGAGGGCTGAGGGTGCAGGGGTGCAGTGTCTGCGCTGGGGACGCCCTGCGAGGCTGCCGTCCGCCTGTCCGCAGAACCGCATGGAGGAGAGCAAGGCGCTGTTCCGGACCATCATCACCTACCCCTGGTTCCAGAACTCCTCTGTCATCCTCTTCCTCAACAAGAAGGACCTACTGGAGGACAAGATCCTCCACTCGCACCTGGTGGACTACTTCCCCGAGTTCGACGGTGCGGGGCGCTCCACGCGGGGTCGGGGGCTCCCACGGGAGGGCACCCTGCCTCGCCCTGTCCGCGCCGGGCACCTGGAACCAGAGCTCGGGCTTGTTCTCCTGTGGCCCCCACGCCGCACGGAGCCGTGCCAGGGCAGGGCCAAGCCGTGGGGTCTCCACACGCGGGAACCCCTCTGCGTCTGGGGACCTGGCCAGGGGCGGGTGTCACCTGGCCCTTACCCGTGTGGGTGTGTTAGCAGTGTCACCACTGAGCGCTGCTTCTGTGTCCACGTCAGCCCAGGGCCCAGCGCTCCTCTGAGCTGATCCTTGGAGTCGCAGTGTCACCTTTCGGGGTGCCGCTGCTGGGAGCCTGTGTCCAGGCGCGGTAGAGGGGCAGGCGGGTGGCGAGTGGGGAGCAGCACCGTGCTGGGCCCGTAGTTATGGGGGCGGCTGTGGGGACGGGGAAGGAGGCGGCAGCCCCAGCAACAGGCTGGTCCTGGCGGCACCGTGGGGCGGGCGAGGCTGGGGGCCGGGTGGAGGCCAGGCGGGGCTGTGGTCCAGCGGCCACGCAGGAGACCGCAGCTCACCGGGGCAGGGTGTCCTCGTGGCCAGTGGCCCGTGTTGAGCGGTGTGCCCGCGGCAGGGGCCCCAGTAGGCGCGGGCCGGCCGGGTGGCCGCAGCCTCGCTCAGCACAGCCCTCCCGCCCCCAGGGCCCCAGCGGGACGCGCAGGCCGCGCGCGAGTTCATCCTGAAGATGTTCGTGGACCTGAACCCCGACAGCGACAAGATCATCTACTCCCACTTCACCTGCGCCACCGACACGGAGAACATCCGCTTCGTGTTCGCGGCCGTGAAGGACACCATCCTGCAGCTGAACTTGAAGGAGTACAACCTGGTGTGACCGGCGGCTCTGCCCGCGCCCCGCGCCGCCCGGCCGGGCTCTGCCCGCGGGAGGTGCTTTCTGGGTTTCCTTGTTGTTTTTTTTTCATATTTTTAACAACTGGTTTTTATTTCACAGCATCAGGGGACGTTCGTCTTTCTTTCTACACACCTCGCGCACCTTCGCACCTTTCCTCAGCGGCAGAGGCACCTTTTTCTGGCCATGACTCGTGGCTCGCTTTTTTCTAAAAAAAAGAAAAATGAAAAAAAACAGAAACGGATGAAACACGCGTGCCCCGAGCCCCCGCGACTCCAGACCTCGCCTGGCCCCTGCCCCGAGGCCCCGCGCGGCGCCGGGGTGCGCTTTCCGTCCCCCTTCTTTTCTCGTTAGTCGAGAGAGGCGCGGGGGCGTGGGGACTGACTTCCTGTCCTCGTTTTAAGTTATTGCCGTGCCGCACCCCACGACCGCTGTCGCTCACGGACTCCAAGAAGAGCGGGTGGGACTCCCGGTCGCCCACCCTGGGAAGTGCCTAACCTTTTTTTTTTTTTTTTTTGAGGAAACAGAGCATGGCTCCACGGTCGAGCTGTCACGGGGCCAGGAGGGGTCCCCGTGCCGCAGCCGTGGGGGCTGGGGTCCTCCGGGCTGCCTTTCCAGGGCCAGAGTCCGGCCCGCCAGGGCTGTCCCGGGGCTCCCGAGTGCCACGCGGCCACCTCCCAGGCTGGAGAGGCCATGGGAGCCCGTGTGGCCGGCGACACGGTGAGGGCGCTGGGGGACCGTCCCTGTGGTCCAGGAGAAAGGCCACTGGGGGCATGCTGTTTGTTCGGTTTTGTGTCGTAGCCAGTTTGGAAACAGTGAGGGTGGGGTGGGGACTTTTACAGAATATTCTCAGGTCTGTCCCCGAGAGGCAGGGAGAGGAGCGGACGCCGGCGGTCCGTGCGTGGCCTCAAACCAAGCACTTGCTCCGCTCCCGAGCCGCGTCCCCGGGGCGGGCAGCCAGCACTCGCACTTTGGCCAGCGCACGTGGGCGGCGGCGGCTCGCGCCAGCCCCAGGTGGCTTCCAGGCTGGCTGGCACGGCCGGCGCGCTCCGAGCCGCGCTCCCCGGGTCTCCCGAGCGGCTGGAGGTGGGGACGGGGCTGCTGGGGCGGGAGGTGCTTTCTCATCTGTTGTGGACTGAATACTACAGTGTTTCCGTTTTGTTCTGCTGGTTTGGGGTTTTTGCACAATCGCACCGAGAACAGATCGCCAGCGATGCCTTTGCCCAGCTGCGACATGGGGACCCTGTGCGGCGGCTGCTGCTTTGGGCCGTTGACTTTCGAAACAATTCGAAAGCGGGCAGAGCCCAGCCCCTCCGCTGCGGGGGTGGTTGGGGTGGGGACAGTGGGTGTGGGGCAGCGCATTCCTGGCGGGCGCCCTGCCGGGGCAGAGGGCACCACGGGGACCCCAGCTCCCTCACGCCAGCTTCCCCGTCCCTCCCCGGAGCCTCCTTTTCGTGCCACGTGCGTCCGTGCCGTGACCCCGCAGCGGGCTGGGGCGGGCGGCCGTGCCGGGGTGGCCACCGCGTCCATTGCTGGCAGTGGACCCGCCCCAGGAGCTTGGGGTCCTCGTGGGGCGGCGTCTCTGAGGGGCCGGATCACAGAGGGACCTGGACTCGGCCCGAGGGTGGCCGCGGTCAGTGTTGGCCCTCCCGCAGAGGGCGCGTGCCAAGCTCGCCAGAGCCAGAGTGCCCGGCCCAGTGCAGAGGGCAGTGCCATGGCCTGGGGCGGCCCGCCCCGGGAGAGTGCCGATAGTCATTCTTGTGCCCGTGCCACCCTTGCCCACGGCCCAGTGGCCAGGGCCGGGGGCAGCCGCGCCGTGCGGGTGTCCGCTCCTCGGTAACCCTCCCCTCTGTAAGCGCTTTCTCGGGGTGCCGACAGCCCGGGCGGCGGCAGTCCCAGCCACAGCGAGGCCTGCACCCCGGGCTCCCCCAGAGAGGCGTCCTAGTGCCAGTGTCCCTGGAGGGGGTGACAGCCCGTGGGGCCAGCCTGGTGGGCGTGACCCAGTGATACTTGTATATTACACAGTCCTGATTTCAGACAATTTAAACCTTAACCTATTTAAAAGAGAATATTCTATAAAAAGCTGTTTTTAGACCTTTGTCATTTGAAATGCATGTGTCGTGCTGGGGCGGGAGGGCGTGCGGGGCGTGCGGACCAGCTCCGCGCCGGCCTCCCGGGTGCGGGCCGACCCGCCATCCAGAGATGCCTGACGGAATCGCCTTTTCATATCTCTCTCCTGAAATGAATTCTGTTTTAAATTGGAATAAATTTTGTTCCTAAACGCTGCAGCCCCTTCCGGTTTGTTTCCTGCTGCCGGCAGCAGGGGTGGGTGGGGTGGGAGCCCTGGGGGCCTGAGAGCATCGCCTGCCACCAACCCCCTTCGCCTCCCCCGTGTCTGCCAGGGCGCCCCCAGCACGCTGGCACCATGCCCTGGAGACCTGCTCGGCCATCCTACTTGGGCCCGACTGCAGGGTCATTTGGCTCACAGCTGGCCAGAACGTCGCCTGAGACGTGTGTCCTTGCTGGGGCAGGGCCCAGGTGGGCGATGGTGGCCGTGGCTGCCAGGCTGTTCAGGAAAGGCCTCTTGAGAAGGTGGCTTATGAGTAGGATTCCCGTAGATGGGAAGGAAGGAGCCACGCTGTTAACCAGGGAACGTATTCTGGGAAGAGCACAGCTGTGCAAAGGCCCTGGGGAGGGCCACAGCCTGGTTGTGCAGGGCCTGGTGGGCTGCGGAGAGGACCTGGGCTTTGACCCCAAGGAAGGCGGGAGTCATGGAGGGCTGTGGGGGCACAGGAGGGACAGGCCTTGACTCAGGTGCTCACAGGCGCCCTCTGGTGGCAGCTTCAGTGAGGACAGACTGGCGGTGGGGGAGGACAGGAGCCTGGGCGACAGGCAGAAGGGACAGGGCTAGTGGGGTGGGTGATGAAAAGATGGCAGGAGCACAGCGAGGGTGTCACCCTGGGGGTGTCGGGTGCTGGGGGGCTGCCCGGCCCACGTGCATGTTGCAGGCGGGCGCTGTGCCTCCAGCGTCCAGCAGGTGTCACCCGAGGCGGCCCCTCTGCTGTCCTTCCTGCCCTGGCGCCCTGCTTGCTGGGGTCCTCTCCCGATCGCCCTGGCTCGCGGCAGCCCGGCCCTGGCCAGCGCCCACTGTACAACCAGTAGCGGGGACCAAAGTCAGAAAATCCCAAGGAATTTCAAGACGGCGACAGCAGAGCTTGAAGCCCACCGAGCTGGCGCGGCAGCCCAGGGGACGGCCCAGCCCGGCCTTCCCCTTTCTCTGGGCTCCCCACGCGCTCCAGCGGCGGTTTCCAGGGCTGGACACGTGCTCGAGACGGCGGTGACTCAGCCACGGGCCGCGTCACGATCCAAACCCTCTTGACTTCCAGCGGGCGCCTCCCTCTCCCCGCACCCCGGGCTGGCCGTGTGCGGGGACAGCGCAGAGGGAGGCCCGGACGTCCCGGCTGTGGGGATGCCTGGCGGGCAGGCAGGGCTGAAACCGCCAAGGCGAGATCGGGGTGTGCGTGGTGCTGGGGACCCCCAAGCAGGCGTCCACGACTTCCGGCACTTCAGCCTCGCTGTCCTGTCACGGGTCCCCGGCTCAGCTGGGGTCCCTGCAGGCAGGCCTGGGGCGGGAAGTTGCAGGGTGGCAGCTCTTAGGGTCCCCCCGGAAGGGGTGGGGCTGGCGGGCCGAGGGCAGTGAGGTCCCTGGGGACCCCACGGCGGCCCGCGTGACCTTCCACGGCTGGCTTGGGACAGACGAGGTGGGGAGAGCAGGGGTCCTCACCACGTGCTGGTGCAGTCACAGTGCCGAGGGACTGTCCCAGACCCGGTGTGCTCGGCTGTGACGGCCACCTGTGTGTCACCAAGGCGGGAAGCCCGTGAGGAGAAGCTGCCTCTGGGGCCAGTCTGGGACGGACCGTCCTGCAAAGGGGAACGGCAACACTTGTGCAAATGGTAAAATCAGACAGACCCCAACATTCGCCATCGAAACCGTGTTCAAGCGCACTCAGCGCTGCGCAGCCGTCACCGCCCTCGTCTCCAGAACTTTCTCACCTCCCCAAACTGACGCGCTGTCCCCACGAAACACTCCCCACCCCCTCCCGGGCACCCGCCACCCTACTTCCTGTCCCTGTGGATCTGACAACTCCAGGGACCTCCTGGGAGCGGAACCACACGGGACGTGTCCTTCTGTGTCCAGCGTCTCTCACTGAGCTCGATGTCCTCAAGGTCCCTCCACGCTGTGGCCTGTGTCACAGCCTGGTCCCTTTTCACGGCTGCGTGATATTCCAGCGTGTGGACGGACCACGTCGTGTGTGTCGGTCCATCCGTCAGTGGACACTCGAATGGCTTCCACGTTTTAGTACCGCACATGCTGCTGCAGTGACACGGCTGTGCGACATCGCTTGCTCACCTGCTTGCGATTGTTTGGGAGACAGAGACAAGCCAATGAAAGAAATGAGGAAGTGTTTCAACAGACATTTCACTCAAGGAAAGGGAAGGTTGGCAGACAGACGTGAAAATACATTGAACCTCATTAGTCATCAAGGAAATGCAATTTAAATCCATTTATGAGATACCATTACATATGGCTTAAAAGAAATACCGACAATACCAAGCGTTGGCAAGAAAGGAGAGCAACTGGAGTGTTGGCTCCCGCCTGAAATCTCAGCTACTTGGGAGGCTGAGGCAGGAGGATCGCTTCAGCCCAGGAGTTTGAGTCCAGCCTGGGCAACAGAGTAAAATATCACCTCTTAAAAATAAAAATGTATGGCCAGGCTCGGTGCTCACACCTGTCATCCTAGCACTCTGGGAGGCCGAGGTGGGGGGGATCACTCAAGGTCAGGAGTTCGAAACCAGCCTGAGCAAGAGCGAGACCCCGTCTCTACTAAACATAGAAAGAAATTAATTGGCCAACTAATATATATAGAAAAAACTAGCCGGGCATGGTGGCGCATGCCTGTAGTCCCAGCTAGTTGGGAGGCTGAGGCAGGAGGATCTCTTGAGCCCAGGAGTTTGAGGTTACTGTGAGCTAGGCCGATGTCACGGCACTCTAGCCCGGGGTAACAGAGTGAGACTCTGTCTCAAACAAACAAATAAACAGATAAAATAAATAAAAATAAAAAGTTTAAATTAAAAAAAAAATAAAAATGAAGACCATAGCAGCAATGAGCCAATCGATGGTTAGGAGGGAGTTTTTCAGGCGATCAAACTACATTTTGCATCCTGTGCAGAGTGGTAACTTACACGCATTCACAACCACGCACCAAAGAAAGGGAATATGCGTCGCTACGTAAATTTAAAAAATGAGAAACCAAATAAATCTGATGAGCCAAAAATACAGCCCCGGAACACAGAAATCAATACCGTAAATCAGAAACATAGTTATCGCTGTGGGGAAGGAGGAAGTTTCCACTGGGAGAGGGCTTGGGGAGTTTGTACGGGGTAGACGATACCTTTAGTCCTGGTGCAGGTGGATCCTGGCGTCACATTTTTTAGGTTATAATTTGTGTTTTAGGCATTTTCTTCTTAATATTTTATACACACACATGCTCACCCTGGTATCCTCAAATTATTTTATTTTATTTATTTCTTTCTTTTTTGAGACAGAGTCTCACTCTGTTGCCCGTGCTAGAGTGAGTGCCGTGGCGTCAGCCTAGCTCACAGCAACCTCAAACTCCTGGGCTCAAGCGATCCTCCTGCCTCAGCCTCCCGAGTAGCTGGGACTACAAGCATGCGCCACCATGCCCGGCTAATTTTTTCTATTTTTAGTTGTTTGGCTAATTTCTTTCTATTTATAGTAGAGACGGGGTCTCCCTCTAGCTCAGGCTGGTCTCGAACTCCTGACCTCGAGCAATCCTCCTGCCTCAGCCTCCCACAGTGCTAGGATTACAGGCGTGAGCCACCGCGCCCGGCCTCCCAAATTAACTTGATAACTAATAATACAGGACACACGTTCCGGACGGCGGTGGGCGCGTGGAAAGGAAGTAGTTGTGCGGTTTGGGGAAGTAAAGGAAGCGTGTTTAGAAGTTGGGGAAGTGAGCGGAGGCTGGGCCGTTTATTCCGGGGCCGGGGAGCCGGGCCGTTTATTCCGGGGCCAGCGGGAGCCATGGGAGGTGTTAAAGTAAGGTGCGGCCACCCTGGTGCAGGCTGCAGCATGCCGGCGGTGCCGGGGTCCTGCCCGAAGTGGAGGGCGGCAGGGAGACGCCAGGAGGGGTGGCCCTCCGCGGCCCGAGAGTCCCCTGCCTCAGCCTGGACTCCCGGTGCTGCGGGTTATTTCTGTGCTCCATGGCGACCCGAGAGGGAGCGCCCCTCCTCGCAGCCATCCGGCCGGGCCAGGGTCGCACCCACGGCCCGGGGACGGGTGCCTCTATCACATCTCCCATCTGCCATTCGTTACAAGTCAACAGCAGAGAAAACCGCACGTTTGGGCTGGCCCGGCCCCGCCGCCCACAACGCCGCCACCAAGCGCCCGCCCGGGGTGGGGGAGGAGGGGAGACCGTTGCCACCCGCCCGTGGCTGTGTGACCCCCGCGCCTCACTCACCGTCTCTGAGCTGTGCTAGCGACCCACCTGTGAGAGGACCAAAGGCTATGGGGGGCGGAGGGGATGGGTGGAGTTGATCCAGAACTTTCTAGAACTTTCTAGAGCCTCTCAAAGACGGCTCTGCACCCAAACACAGAGACAAGCTCCCCTTCAGCCGTGTCTAGAAAGCAGCCCTGTTCCCCGCCCCGCCTTCCGCAGGCAGGGCGCTGAGGCCCTGGCTCAGAATTTGTCACCATCCAACACGTTCAGACATACATAGATCTTTAATCTTAACGCTGTATTTTATTTAA
This sequence comes from Microcebus murinus, assembly GCF_040939455.1. Taxonomy (NCBI): domain Eukaryota; kingdom Metazoa; phylum Chordata; class Mammalia; order Primates; family Cheirogaleidae; genus Microcebus; species Microcebus murinus. The sequence goes on along the minus strand of NC_134130.1, from coordinate 6,232,780 downwards.
GCTAAAATGTCCAGATTATAGCATCTCAATTTAGAATCAGATTTATTTTATTTTATATTATTTTATTGATTATTGTTATGATCTTTTGAGACAAGGTCTCCCTCTGTCACCCAGGCTGGAGGGCAGTGGCGTCATCACAGCTCACTGCAGCCTCCAATTCCTAAGCTGAAGCGATCCTCCTGCCTCAGCCTCCCAAAGCTCTGGGATTACAGGCGTGAGCCACCGCGCCCGGCCTCAGATTCTTTTTTAAAAAAGTTATTTTATTATCTGTTTCTCCAACTGGAGCGTTAGGCAGGGAGGTCAGGGATCTGTCGTGTGTCCTTTCAGCCCTGTCCTTGGTACACAGTAGGTGCTCCATAAATGCTTGCAGAATGAAGGGGTGGCCCCTTCCCCAGAGGTGCCTGCTACGGCATCTAGACCGGGGGCCTCACTGGTCAGAGGTGGTCCCTGGCTCTGTCTCCACCCAGACCCGGGCAAGTCGCTCTATTCTCTGTGCCTCAGTTTCCTGATCTGTCCACCAGCGATGACAACGGTAAGTGCAGGGTGCCGGGACACACAGACGCACTCAAAACCGTTCGTAACCGCCCAGCCTTGGCTCTGGCAGTAGCGTCAAGACGCCGGTTCCTAATTGGCCCGGAGGAGGGGGCAGCTGGGGGCTGGCCCGGGAGGCCAGGCGGGGAGGCCGCCCTTTCTCCAGAATGAGGAAGGAGGCCCTGCCGGCCACCAGCACTCGGGACCAGTGCGTGGTGGGGTTTTCCCGCCGTCCCGCCCTGCCCGGCCCCCGCCTCGCCTCCCCTGCACCCTTGGAACCTGTCTGGGCAGGTCGGGGAGGCAGGCGGAGCCCCGGGCCTCCCCACCTCCTGCCTCCTCGCGCCCCCGCCCTTTCCCAGCACTCAGCCCTCTCCGCCCAGAGCGGGGCTCCGGGCTGCGCTGTCGCTGTCGCATGTGCTGAAGCCCCAGGGGAGCCACCCCCAGGAGGAAGGCGGCCCCCCCACCTTGCACGCCCGGGGCAGCCGGGGCGGTGGGGGGCCGGGGGCGATGCGGCCCGGCGTCCTCTGAGGCCCACGCCATGGCCCGCTCGCTGGCCTGGCGCTGCTGCCCCTGGTGCCTGTCGGAGGACGAGAAGGCCGCGGCCCGAGTGGACCAGGAGATCAACAGGATCCTTCTGGAGCAGAAGAGGCAGGACCGGGGCGAGCTGAAGCTGCTGCTGCTGGGTGAGTTGGGCCGGCGGCGAGGAGGAGGAGGAGGAGGAGGAGGAGGAGGAGGAGGAGGAGGACCACCAGGCCGGGCCGGGGGCCCCGCCACCCTGGGAGCAGGGAGATCCCGGCAGCCCATTTTCCGGGTGCGCAGAACGAGGCTGAGAGAGGCCCAGTTCCTGGTCCCGTGCCTGAGCCAGGTGGCTCGGCCGGACCTGCCCTACCTGCCTGTGTCATGGACCGGAATGGTGAGCTCGGGTGCAGCCGCCCGCCCGGGAGAGGCGCTGCCCGTCCCCGCGGGCCGGGGCTCCCCTCTGGTCCCTGTCTCCCTGCACGGCCGGGGAGGCCTTGTCCGGGGTTGGTGTCGGGGCTGGGATTGGCTGATCGACTGGTTCATCCATTCACTCGTTCATTCATTCGTTCGAGATGTATTGAGTACGTTGGGAGGGGGTGGTGGCATCCCCGTCCCCGAGGATTTTGAGGCTCTGAGCTTCTCAACTCTGAAACCTCAGGCTCTGGCGGCTGCTGTGCCTCGGTTTCCCAGCACCGTCCCCTGCTTGTGGTTCTGGCTGCCTACGCCCAGGGACGCTGGCCTTGGGACGTCTCCTGGGACCCCCAGCCCTGTGCTGGGGCTGGCGACCCGGATCTCTGGCCTCGCGTGTGCCTGCCCCGGGAGGCCGCCCTGCGATGGTCACTGTCATGCTGCCCTTGCTTTGCATTTCCCTTTTGCTTTTATTTTTCTTATTTATTTATTTATTTATTTGAGACAGAGTCTCGCTTTGTTGCCCAGGCTAGAGTGAGTGCCGTGGCGTCAGCCTGGCTCACAGCAACCTCAAACTCCTGGGCTCAAGCAATCCTCCTGCCTCAGCCTCCCAAGTAGCTGGGACTACTGGCATGCGCCACCATGCCCGGCTAATATATATATATATATATACATTAGTTGGTCAATTAATTTATTTCTATTTATAGTAGAGACGGGGTCTCGCTCTTGCTCAGGCTGGTTTCGAACTCCTGACCTCGAGCCATCCGCCCGCCTCGGCCTCCCTGAGTGCGAGGATTACAGGCGTGAGCCACCGTGCTTGGCCCTCATTTTTATTTCTTGAGACAGGGTCTCACTCTGTCACCCAAGCTGGAGTACAGTAGTGTCATCACATTTCACTGCAGCCTCCAACTCCTGGGTTCAAGAGATCCTCCCATCCCAGCCTCCAGAGTAGCTGAGACTACAGGTGCAGCCACCACGCCTGGCTAGTTTTTCTTACTTTTTACAAAGATGGGGTCTTGGTATGTTGCCCAGGCTGGTCTCGAACTCCTGGCCTCCCAAGGTGCTTGGATTACAGGTGTGAGCCACCGTACCTGGTCCCCTTTTCCTTAAATATTTGGTAGCGCCATCAGTGAAATCATCTGAGCTTGGAAGGTTTCTAGTTAAGAACTTAATCTCTTGAATAGATGTCTCTGTTTGATGTCTAATAGATTGGCTGTTATTATATTAATAATGTATGGCATATTAATGTGCCTTATTCATACACAGGGCAACTTAGGCTGTCTACTTCTTCTTGACTGAGCTTCAGTCAATTGCATCCTTCAAAGAATTTTGTCCATTTAGTCTTAGTTGTTGAAATTATTGGCATAAAATTTATAGCGAGGCTGTGCTGCTGGCTGTAGGCTCCGTGGTGATGGCCCCTCGTTCGTTCTCGATAATCCCTCGTTTGTGTCTTTCCTCCTTTTTTCTTACTCCACTGGGCTAGGGGGTTGTCAGTCTTGGCGAGCTTTCCTTGCCCAGCTCAGGTTCATTTGTCCCCGCCCCAGGGCCTTTGCACCTGCAGTTCTTGCTGTCGAGAGCTCTCGGCACCCCGAGAGCCCGGGGAGCCTCTGGAGGGCTGGCGCTTCCATGCCATATGGGGCTCGGCCCAGGGGGGCCCCCTTCAGAGAGGTTTCCTCCGGCTACCCTGGCCACGAAGACAGCCCCGCCATTCCCCGTCCCCTTCCTCTGTCCGATTCTTCTCCGCGGTCCTCACTAGTGGACGTCCTCACCCACTCCTCTGTCCCGGCATCGGGGACAGGTGTCCAATGAGCCTGACACACTGTGGATGCCCGTCCACGCTTTATGAATGAGTGAGTGAGCGAATGAATGAATGAGTCCCGTTTCAGAGGGACGTCGTGCCGTGTCTTCCCGCACCTAGGAGCGTCCCTGGCCCACACGTCCGAGCGCTGCTCAGCTGGCCCCAAGTCGGGACGCCCCTTCCACCCATGGGGGCCCGGGAAGACGGTCTGTGTCCCCGGCATCTTGGCGGTGGTTTAGGCCGCCGCGCCCCAGTCCTGAGGGCTGCCCGTCAACCTCCCTCTCTTCTTGGAAACAGGAGTCGGATCCCAAAGTCCTTTCTCTCCTGGAGGTGGCTGGTCCTTCTGAGGAAGGGGCCAGGGGCGGGGCGGGTCTGTCCCTCACGGGAAGTAAACACCATGCCGGGCCGGGGAAGGGACAGAACGAGGGCAGGAGCGGAGGCAGCCGTGTCCTTGGCACTCTGAGATACGTCCTCCTAGCACCCCAGTGGGGAAACTGAGGCCCAGAGGGGGGAATGACTTGCCCCAGGTCACGCAGCTGGGACGCGAGCCTAGAATTCTGCTTCCGAAGTCTGTGGCACCTGACCGCCCCGGTCGTCTGCCTCGGGGAGAGAAAACCCACAAGATCCCAGTGACAGCTGGGGAAACCGAGGCTGGGGGAGGCAGCAGAATTTGCCCGGCCAGAGCCAGACTTGGACACTGAGCCTCCCCCGCCGCCCACTGCAGCTGTCCGCTTCCTGGGGAGGGCGGGTCCCCTGCAGATGGCGCGGCCCGGGCGGCCGTGCTTGGTGGCCGGCGCTTGGCACGGCTCCCCGGCTCCCGCCTGGCATCTGCCGGTTCCACTTCCTCCTCCAGCCCGGGACGGAGGAAGCTGCCACTTCCTGTCTGGGCTGTGCCGCCTTTGGGGGGTCCCTACAGACCCCCCCACCGGAGCTGCGGTGGCCGGCGGGGTCTGGAGGGGCCCCGGGTCCCTCGTGGCTCCAGGACCCGGGGCTGGAGAGACGGGGCGTCCGGGGGTTTGCAGACTTTCGAGCTGTGACCCATTTGTGAGTCACACTCCGCGTCCACGCTGCGGGCCTGCGTCTGGTTGTTTTGGCCGGCCGTCTCCAGGCCGCCACCTGAAGGAGCCGAGTGGCTTCCCCATGTCGGCGGGCACGTCACGTCACGTGAACTCACACTTGGATGAGGCTTGGGCGGCTCAGACGGCTGCGCCCCATTTTGTTGGGGAAGGGCTCGTAGGGATCTGAGCTGACTCCCTTGGTTTTCCAATTGCTGGGCGACCCTAGGCAAGTCGCTTAACCTCTCTGATCCCCTGTGTCTCCTCCGCCAATGGGAAATAACAGGAATCTGTGAGGATGGACTGAGGGCACAGAGTCCCTTGGCTCAGGGTCCAGGAAATGGTGGGAGTTAGATGGTATTCACTGTACTTATTATGGTTATTATTAGGAGTAAAATTCGGGCATGGGAACTTCCAGGTGTAATAATTTAAAAGCCCATAGGTTGGGAGGCCAAGGCAGGAGGATTGCTTGAGCCCAGGAGTTTGAGACCAGCCTGGGCAACATAGTGAGACTCCATCTCTACAAAATTTTTTTTAAAAAGTTAGCTGGGCATGGTGGTGCCTGTAGTCCCAGCTACCTGGGAGGCTGAGGCAGGAGGATCATTTAAGCCCAGAAGTTCAAGACCAGCGTGGGCAACATCGCAAGACCATGTCCCTTCAAAAAATAAGAAAAAAAATTAGCCTGGAGTGGTGGCGCGTGCCTGTAGTCCCAGCTACTGGGGAGGCTGAGGCAGGAGGATCGCTTGAGCCCAGGAGTTGGAGGCTGCAGTGAGCTACGATGATGCCACGGCACTCCAGCCTGGGTGACAGAGTGAGACCCTGTCTCAAAAAAATAAAAATAAGATGAAAGTTCATAGACTCTGGACTCAGAGCTGAGTTTGAATCCCAGCTCCGCCACTCAGCAGTGGCAGGATCCCAAGCCATTCCCTCCACCAATCCCGTACTCAGTTTCCCCATATGCAAACGGGGCCGACAATCGTCCCCCGAGTGTGGGCTCCGTGGAGTCCAGCTCTGGGCAGCCCGGGAGCGCTGGGTCAAGTGTGAGTCAGCTCTCGGCCACTGCATCCCCACATCGCCAAAGCTCCGAAAAGCGGAAAGTTCCCCCCAGGTTTCAGCGTGGGAGCCCCCGGCCTCGGCGGGAGGATGTTTGCTCCTCTCATCCACATTCCTGAGTATTATCAGTGAGTGTGTCTGTCCCCAGCCTCAAATGCCATAAATTCCAGAATCTGAGACAGTACGGCCCTGCGTCCGAGAGTTTCAGATAGTGAACTATAGTGCGTTTTTGTTTTGTCTTAAGGAAACTTCTTGTTTTGGAATTATTTTATTTAGTTATTGTTTTTTTGTTTGTTTGTTTTTTTGAGACAGAGTCTCGCTTTGTTGCCCAGGCTAGAGTGAGTGCTGTGGCGTCAGCCTAGCTCACAGCAACCTCCAACTCCTGGGCTCAAGCGATCCTCCTGCCTCAGCCTCCCGAGTAGCTGGGACTACAGGCATGCGCCACCATGCCCGGCTAATTTTTTCTATATATATTAGTTGGCCAATTAATTTCTTTCTATTTATAGTAGAGACGGGGTCTCGCTCTTGCTCAGGCTGGTTTCAAACTCCTGACCTCGAGCAATCCTCCTGCCTCGGCCTCCCACAGTGCTAGGATTACAGGCCTGAGCCACCACGCCCGGCCTTTCCTAACTTTTTATTTTGAAATAATTTCAGGCTTATAAAAAGGTTGCACCCGGATCCTTTTGCAGATGTTAACATTTTACCACATTTGTTTTATTCCTTCCCTCTTTCTCTCTCTATGTAGATACATGTAGATACACTGTAAATACTGTATATAAGCATGCATATGAATACTTGTCGTTTATATAATACACGATCATCTCTGTAATTTATTTATGATACATTTACATATGTAATACACACGCATATATTTTTTTCTGAACCCTTAGTGAGTAAGTTGCAGGCCGGATTCCTTTTTGCCCCTAAACGTTCAGCGGCGTTGAGTGCGGCCAAAGGCAAGAAGGGCAGGGCCGGGATGAGACGCCGGGGCTGGCGACAGCCTGCAGGCTCCAGTCCCATTTTGCCAGTTTCCCGAATTCCCCGCGATCGTCCTCATTTACAGCAAGAGAAACGTCTTCTTCTTGACCTCCAGCCCAGCAGGCCTGACCTCCGGCGAGGCTAAGGCTTGTCCCAGACCTGCCGGGCCAGCGCCCGGACCTGCAGAGGGCCGGGGTGGGGCCTCGGGAAGGGCCCCCGTCTCCCGCCCTCCTCGCACCCGCCACCTGGCCTCCCAGCCTCCCCGCCTGTTTCCTCTTTCTGGGATCCGGCCAGGCCACCCCTTCCGTTTTTGCTGCTGTTCCAGTTCCTTCTGCACGACCCCCACCCCCACCTCATCCCGGGAGGCAGAAGGAGAAGGAGGCCCACATCCCCCCTCCCCGTCCCTGGGCCGGCCAGCATGCCGCAGGAGCCAGGCGGGGTGACGCGGTGCCGGAGGAGCCTCCCAGCCCCCCACCTCCCACCCGCTGTATCTCGCCCATTTTACAGATGAGAAAACAAAGGCCCTAGAGGGGAGGGACGGTCCTGGGATCTCGGGCTCAGACAGCAGGGAGCAGCGCCTGGTCTTGGAGCATCTGATCTCGGGCTCTTGAAGATTCCGGGATTATTATGACGGCCCCAGTGCCGGCTTCGTGGGTGTGCCACCCGGGCCATCCTGGGCTGGGCCCCGGGCTCAGAGGGCCTGAGGTTGCGTGGGCGCCGGGGCCCCAGATATCCTGCGGCTGGTTCTGCGAGGGGCCCTGCACACTGTGTCCGGGCCAGCAGCGACACCACGTCCGTCTGTCTCCCCGGTCTCTCAGGTCCACTTCTCTGCAGCTGCACTGAGGCCACCTGCACCAGCTCTGTTCCCTCCTCCCTGGTCCCCCCAACTCCCTGCTCACCCCACAGCCTGTCCTTCCCTAGGCTGACACCAGAGGGCGCCTGTGAGCACCTGAGTCAGGGCCTGCCCCTCTGCCCACAGCCCTCCATGGCTCCCACCTTCCTGGGGGGAAAAGTCCCAAGTCCTTCCTGCAGCCCACCAGGCCCTGCACAACTTGCCCCGTCCGCTCCCCGGCCTCCCCTCCTTCGTCTCTCCCTCTCCTCACTCTGCTCCGGCCACACAGGCCTCCTCGCTGTGCCTCCAACACGCCAGTTGCGTCCTGCCCCAGGGCCTTTGCACGGCTGTGCCCTCTCAGCTCTTGCCCCGAGAGAGTGACCTTCCAACCTTCAGGAGTCACTTCCTCTGAGAGGACTTCCTTGACTGCCCAGCTACCATAGTCGCTTAATTATTCTTTACCCAATTCCTCCATTTAATTTCTTCCATTGAAGTTTCTCTACCTGAAATTATTATAGCAAATAATTATTGTTGTGGCGAATAATAATATTAATAGCCAAGGACACTTATGCAGACCATGGCTCTGCCGCAACCACCTGGCTCTGCCGTCAGAACACAAAAGCAGCCCGGACACTGCGTGAACAGATGACCCCGGCCGTGTGCCAATAAAACTTTATCGATGCACACCGAATTTCATATCATTTTCACGTGTCAGGAAGTATTATTTGGACTCCTTCCAATCATTTAAAAACACAAGAACCGTAACCGTAGAAACTATCCGGAATGTAAAAGCTTGCTGGGCCCTACGACAGCAGGCTGAGTTGGCCTGAGTTGGCCTCTGGGGGCCGGAGTTTGAGACCCCTGCCTCGAGCACTTTGCAGTGAGTTCATTCGGCCCTCACTTGGGTATTGCAGGCAGGGCCTCCTGTGGTCTGCATCGTGCAGATGGAGAAACCGAGGCACAGAGTGGCAAAGTCGCTGGCCCAGGGTCGCAGAGCGAGGCCCAGGAGGCCCGGCGCTGGGCTGGGGGGTCCGAGCGCCCGAGGGCTGAGTGAGTGTTGGCCCGTCCCCAGGCCCCGGCGAGAGCGGCAAGAGCACGTTCATCAAGCAGATGCGCATCATCCACGGCGCGGGGTTCTCGGAGGAGGACCGCAGGGGCTTCCGGCCGCTCGTCTACCAGAACGTGTTCGCGTGCATGCGCGCCATGATCGAGGCCATGGACCGCCTGCAGATCCCCTTCGGCCGGCCCGAGAGCAAGGTGAGCCCCGCCCGGCCCGGCCCCGGGGACCCCGCGCGGGGCCCTGTCCCCTCGGTCATCTGGGGGGGGGCCCGGGTGTCACCCCACCCTGCCGGGGCACGGGCGGCTTTGGGACACCAGGAGGCTCCAGACGTGGGGCCCCTGCGGCGGCCGGCGCTTCCCAAACAGCACGGGCTCGGCGGCGCCAGGGTCATGGCACCCACACGCGACATCGCCCTGTTTTAGAGAGAAGAAGACAGAGGCTCAGAGAGGCGGCAAGACACACGAGCCGCCAGTGGACGCGCAAAGGCCAGTCCTCAGTATCCAGCCCCCCACGCCAGACTGGCTTTTTGAAAAAGATAACATTTTAATTAATTTAATTTAATTTAATTTTGAGACACAGTCTCACTCTGTTGCCCAGGCTGGAGTGAGTGCCGTGGAGTCAGCCTAGCTCACAGCAAACTCAATCTCCTGGGCTCAAGCGATCCTCCTGCCTCAGCCTCCCGAGTAGCTGGGACTACAGGCATGCGCCACCATGCCCGGCTGATTTTTTTCTATAGATTTTTAGTTGGTCAATTAATTTCTTTCTATTTTTAGTAGAGACGGGGTCTCGCTCTTGCTGAGGCTGGTTTCAAACTCCTGACCTCGAGCAATCCTCCCGCCTCGGCCTCCCAGAGTGCTAGGATTACTGGTGTGAGCCACTGCACCTAGCCAAAGATAACATTTTTTAAAAATTGAGACATCACGCACACCTGCAGGAAAAGTCACAACGGACAAGCCCAGTGAATTGTCACAAGGCAAACGCACACCCGCAGCCACCACCAGGGGCAAGAAGCAGAATGTGCCCTCAGAGGCCCCTTCCCTAAATTGCTACCCAGCCACACACAAGGGTGACCACTGTATAACCACACAGATCGGTTCCCTGGTTTCAAACTTCTCATAAATAGAATTCTGCAGAATGTTCTCGTATGTCTGGTCTCTGGTGCTCAACACTGTGTTTGTCCATTTGTCTGTTGGTCTATTTATCTGCCCTTGAGTGAATGTCACCTCACGTGGCCATAGTGGGTTCTGAGTATAGTCTTGAAACTCACTAATGTAAATACCCCCACTTCGTTCTCCAGGGTTGGCTGGGCGACTCTCGGTCCTTTGCATTTCTGTATAAATTTTAGAAATAAGTTGTCACTTTTCTCTCTCTCAGACACACTCACACACCTTCCTGGGATTTCAGTTAAGAATGCATTGAATCTCTATAGACATCAATTTTGGGATAATTGACAGCTTAAAAATACTGAGTCTTCCAATCCATGAACATGGTATATTTCTCCGTGTATTTAGGTGTTTTTTTTTTTTTTGAGACAGAGTCTCGCTTTGTTGTCCAGGCTAGAGTGAGTGTCGCTGCGTCAGCCTAGCTCACAGCAACCTCTAACTCCTGGGCTCAAGCGATCCTCCTGCCTCAGCCTCCCGAGTAGCTGGGACTACAGGCATGCGCCACCATGCCCGGCTCATTTTTTCTCTATATATTAGTTGGCCAATTAATTTCTTTCTATTTATAGTAGAGACAGGGTCTCGCTCTTGCTCAGGCTGGTTTCGAACTCCTGACCTCGAGCAATCCTCCTGCCTTGGCCTCCCAGAGTGCTAGGATTACAGGCGTGAGCCACCTCGCCCGGCCTATTTAGGTCATTAAATCTTTCTCTTAGCAGTGTTTTGTAGTCTTCAGTGTGGAGGTCTTTCACATCTATTGTTAGATTTATTCCTGGGTATTTGATATTTGTTTGATGCTACTAGTAAATGGTATTTATTTATTTATTTTAATTTTCCACTAGTTAGCAGCTAGTACATAGACACTCGGCTGATTTTTGCTTATGGAGATTGTATTCAGGGGCCTTGCTAAGTTCACTCATTTATTCTAACAGTCTACCTCTGCACTGTTTTAGATTTTCTGCATCTGCAATCATGTCATTTGGGTGTAACGGTAACATCATTGATTCTTTTCCAAACGCCTTTCATTTCTTTTTCTTGCCTTATTGCACAGGCGAGAACCTCAGCACGAGGCTGATTAGAAGTGGCGAGAGTGACATGCTCAGCTCGCTCTCAGTCTCAGAAGGAAAGTCTCTTGCCTTTTAAGAGCTCATCTAAGAGCCCCACACTCCCTTCATTCAAAGCACATGAAGATCCTAATTCGGGGTCTACATTGCATATCGTTTTTACTGTGAATTTTTAAGAGGATGCTTCCCCCCTAATTTTTTTTTTAATCATTATTCATTTAGGGTGTCTATAGTTTTTCAAAACTTTGGAGGCAATATATTTCCAGGCTATTTTTTAGTTTGCTAAGGCTTCCATGACAAAGCACCGCGGCCTGGTGGCTCAGACGACAGCAATGTGTTTTCGAAGAGTTCCAGGGGCTGGAGGGCCGAGATCCGGGTGTCGGCAGGGCCGGTATCCTCAAGGCCTCCCTCCTGGGCTAGTGGGTGGCGTCTTCTCCCTGCGTCTTCCTGTGGCTGTCCCTCTGTGTGTGCCTGTGTCCTAGTCTCCTTCTCTTATCAAGATGCCATTCGGGTTGGATTGCAGCCCACCCTAAAGACCTCGCTTTAAGTTAATTCCCTCTTAAAAGACTCCTCCAAATACAGTCACATTCGGAGGTGCTGGAGGTCGGGACTTCAACGTGTGACTTTGGCGGGGATGGGGACACAGCTCAGCCGTGACAGGCTGCAGACATTTTTATAAGTCCTCGGTCCCCGCAGAGAGGTTATCGGGGGCATTAGCCAGTCCCACCCACAGTCACCGACTTGTTCCCTGGACACGCTCACCCGTTGTCACCCACAGTTGCTCAGGTTTTTATTTATTTTTTATTTTTAGTAGAGTCGGGGCCTCGCTCTTGCTCAGGCTGGTGTTGAACTCCTGACCTTGAGTGATCCTCCTGCCTCGGCCTCCCAAGAGAGCTAGGATTACAGGCGTGGGCCACCGAGAGGCAGAAGGGGACGTGGCAGCCTCAGCTTCCTCTCGGCCCCGTTTGGGCCACGCTGGGCCTGGCCACCAGGCTGGTGCAGAAGGCCTGAGCCTGCGGGGCTGGCGGGGAGAAAGTGTGGGGGCCACGCTCTCCTGCGCCACCCTGTCCCGCCCCCCACCATGTGCCTGCAGGGCGGTGGCCTTCTGTGTCCGAGGGGGGGGGAGGAGGAGGGGGAGGAGGAGGAGGAGGAGGAGGAGGAGGAGGAGGGGAGAGAAGGTGTCTGAGGAGGTGGAGGGGCCTTGAGGTGTGGGGGAGGCGGCCCTGCTCCCACGGCCCTGACGCCCGCCCGCCCCGCAGCACCACGCCAGCCTGGTCATGAGCCAGGACCCCTACAAGGTGACCGCCTTCGAGAAGCGCTACGCCGTGGCCATGCAGTGGCTGTGGAGGGACGCCGGCATCCGGGCCTGCTACGAGCGCCGGCGCGAGTTCCACCTGCTGGACTCGGCGGTGTAGTGAGTCGCGGGCGGGCGCGGGGCGGCTGGCAGCTCAGGGCGGTCCTCCGCCGCGGGCGCTGTCCCTCCTGGGGGACCCTGGTCCTGATGTCACGGGCGGCCGGGTGACCCGAGGGCTGGGAGGCTGCTCCCAGGCTGTCGCGTTCCCGGGGCAAGTCCGGCTGGCGACAGGGCTCCCAGGCGACAGCATTCCCGGCGAGCTGTTCCTGACGCCACACCTTCCCGGGGTCCCGCTGCTCTGAGTGCGGCCGCTTCCCCTCCGCCCTCTGCCGCCTCGGGTGCTCCGGCCTGCACACCCCAGAGCCCGGCCCTGCACACCCCAGAGCCCGGCCCGCACACCCCAGAGCCCGGCCCGCACACCCCAGAGCCCGGCCCGCACACCCCAGAGCCCGGCCCGCACACCCCAGAGCCTGGCCCTGCACACCCCAGCCTGCACACCCCAGAGCCCGGCCCCGCACACCCCAGAGCCCGGCCCGCACACCCCAGAGCCCGGCCCCGCACACCCCAGCCTGCACACCCCAGAGCCCGGCCCTGCACACCCCGGCCTGCACACCCCAGAGCCCGGCCCTGCACACCCCAGAGCCCGGCCCGCACACCCCAGAGCCCGGCCCGCACACCCCAGAGCCCGGCCCCGCACACCCCAGAGCCCGGCCCGCACACCCCAGAGCCCGGCCCGCACACCCCAGAGCCCGGCCCTGCACACCCCAGCCTGCACACCCCAGAGCCCGGCCCTGCACACCCCAGCCTGCACACCCCAGAGCCCGGCCCCGCACACCCCAGAGCCCGGCCCCGCACACCCCAGAGCCCGGCCCCGCACACCCCAGCGCCCGGCCCGCACACCCCAGAGCCCGGCCCTGCACACCCCAGAGCCCGGCCCGCACACCCCAGAGCCCTGCCTGCACACCCCAGAGCCCGGCCCTGCACACCCCAGAGCCCGGCCCACACACCCCAGAGCCCTGCCTGCACACCCCAGAGCCCGGCCCTGCACACCCCAGAGCCCGGCCCTGCACACCCCAGAGCCCTGCCTGCACACCCCAGAGCCCGGCCCTCCCAGGCAGCTCTCAGCAGGGGCCTCGCCGGGCACCTGCGAAGCAAAGGGAGGCTGGCCACGAGGCCGGGCTCAGGACTCCTCGCCCCACAGCTACCTGTCCCACCTGGAGCGCATCACCGAGGAGGGCTACGTCCCCACGGCGCAGGACGTGCTGCGTAGCCGCATGCCCACCACGGGCATCAACGAGTACTGCTTCTCTGTGCAGAAAACCAACCTCCGGTGAGTGAGCGCCCAGCCAGCCCTGGGGGGGGGCGGGGGAGGGACAGGGAAGGCTTCCCGTAGGAGGGGCGGAGGAGTAGGCGTTTTGGGAACTGGAGTCCAGAGTAAGGCACCACAGCTCCAGGAGGGGAGATCTTCCTGGAGGAGGGGGCATGGGTGTTGGGGTGTTGAAGGATGAATAGGAGTTCACTAGTCCTAATTCTTAAGGGACTGCTGGGGAGGAAGAAATAGAGATTGTGCGGTTGGGGCTAGGCTAGAGGGATGGATCTGGCGTGGGGGACTCAGAGGGTCATTCCTGCAGCAGTTGATTTCAGGGCAGGAGGTGGCGGATGTATCAGACTCAGGAAGCAGCAGGAGCCGTGGGCCAGGCAGGAGGGCTGGTAAGGGCCAGGACGGTGGCCGTGGGGCTGCAAGTGAGGGGACAGTGCGAGAACTGTGTTGGCGTGGATGGGACGGGGTGAGCATGGGCTTAGAATGGAAACCCTGAAATGACTCTCGAGACTCTCGTCGCGGTGACGGGGGCAGCCGTGGAGCCGGTGGGCTGGGGCGGCGAGATGACCAGGTGCTTTGGGGCAGGCTGGGTCCGAGGCCCGGCGCGGTGGCGGGTGGCCACACACACACAGGCCTAAGTGGAAGACAGAGGTGTGGGCGGCCAGTGGAGCAAGGGGTCATCCGACAGAGTGGTGGCCAGTGTCAAAGGTCAAGAAAGAGGTCAAGAAGACTACAGTAAGAGAAAGGACATGGCTTGGCAGTTAGGGGTCGTTGGTGACCTTAGCGAGCTCCCTTCCCGTGGGCTGGTGGCGGGGAGCTGAGGTGGGGTGCAAGGGGGTGCCCAGAGACAGGGACTGCCGGGTCCCTCCTTTCCCGGGCTGCCCCAAGCGTGCTGCTCTGGCCTCCGCCATAGCCCTAACCGGGAAAGGTCAGGGTCGGCTTGTTCGCCATGGGTCTCCTCCGCCAGGCGGGCGCGCCACCAGGCCGGGGCTGAGTTCGAGTCTCCTGCCGGAGAATCAGAGGGTTAGGCGGAGGTAGAGGGGAGGCTGGTAAATGGTGGTGGGTGGCTGGAGAGATGAGAGGGGAGGGATGGGTGGGTGGGTGGATGTGGGGTGGGTGGGTGAGTGGGTCGCTGGGTGGTGGTGGGTGGGTGGGTTGCTGGGGGGTGGTGGGTGAGTGGGTGGATCGCTGGGTGGTGGTGGGTGGGTGGATCGCTGGGTGGTGGTGGGTGAGTGGGTGGATCGCTGGGTGGTGGTGGGTGAGTGGGTGGATCGCTGGGGGGTGGTGGTGGGTGGGTGGATCTCTGGGTGGTGGTGGGTGGGTGGGTGGATCGCTGGGTGGTGGTGGTGGGTGGATCGCTGGGGGGTGGTGGTGGGTGGATCGCTGGGTGGTGGTGGGTGGGTGGGTCGCTGGGGGGTGGTGGGTGAGTGGGTGGATCGCTGGGTGGTGGTGGTGGGTGGGTGGATTGCTGGGTGGTGGTGGGTGGGTGGGTGGATCGCTGGGTGGTGGTGGGTGGGTGGATCTCTGGGTGGTGGTGGTGGGTGGATCGCTGGGGGGTGGTGGTGGGTGGATCACTGGGTGGTGGTGGGTGGGTGGATCGCTGGGGGGTGGTGGTGGGTGGATCACTGGGTGGTGGTGGTGGGTGGATCGCTGGGTGGTGGTGGGTGGATCGCTGGGTGGTGGTGGGTGGGTGGATCACTGGGTGGTGGTGGTGGGTGGATCGCTGGGGGGTGGTGGTGGTGGGTGGATCGCTGGGGGGTGGTGGTGGGTGGGTGGGTCGCTGGGGGGTGGTGGTGGGTGGGTCGCTGGGTGGGTAAAAGTTGAGGAGTGAAGGTCGAGGCTGGGGCAGGCTGTGCCGAGGAGGCAATGTTCTCAGGCCGAGGACTGGAGTGAGTGCTCAGGGGCCACTGAGACATGGAGACAGGAAGTGACGCCCAAGGGTCCTCGGCTGACTCAGTCCTCAGGGCCTCACTCGTGCTCCGGGTGACGGACCCTGAGGACAAGGAGAGGGACTGGCCTCAGGGACCGGGAGTCACAGGCACCAGCCGCAGCCCGACTGCTGAGTCACCGTCCTCGGTTTCCCCTCTCGTACCGTGCGGCAAGTCCCTTCTTGCTCGCGGCTTCTGGCCCGGGCCTGTCCAAAACCTCTGCTCTGGCATTTCCTGAGTAACGGCTGCGTCCCCAGGGAAGTGACGCACAGACTGTTATCAGTGACCCACATTTCTCAGAAGAGAGCACAGGAAGGCAGGGCCGCTCAGGCTTTTGTTGTGGTGTGGCGGGCGGAGGCGGGTGGAGGGACAGCGGCATCCGCCCTGGAAGCAGCCTCGGTCCCATCTGTGCGGCCACTGGACACCCCACGGCCAGCGCAACGCAGTAGCCTCACTTGACTGAGTTCTGGATACACGTGGCAGTTTCCCCCACCACCTGGGGTCCCCCAGCCGAAGGCAGGGACCCCAGATGTTTCCCACCTCTCAGGGGTAGACAGCAGGCAGCCCGGCGCAGGAGAAGCCTGGGAAAGCCCCGTCTCCCCCCTGCCTCTCAGTCTTCTCATCCGTAAAATGGGTGTAAGATTCATCTTGACTCTCAGGGGTAACATTATAATCTACAAAAGGTGTTGGCCCAGGGTTTGGCAGTGGTGCAATCATAGCTCCCTGCAGCCTCCAACTCCTGGGTTCAAGTCATCCTCCTGCCTCAGCCTCCTGAGTAGCTGGGACCATAGCCACCACCACGTCTGGCTAACTTTTCTATTTTTTGTAGAGATGGGATCTTTTTTTTTTTTTTTTTTGAGACAGAGTCTCACTGTGTTGCCTGGGCTACAGTGCCGTGGCATCAGCCTAGCTCACAGCAACCTCAAACTCCTCCTGAGGGCTCCGGCGATCCTCCTGCCTCAGCCTCCATGTAGCTGGGACTACAGGCACGTGCCACCATGCCCGGCTAAGTTTTTCTATTTTTAGTTGTTTGGCTAATTTCTTTCTATTTATAGCAGAGACGGGGTCTCACTCTTGCTCAGGCTGGTGTCGAATTCCTGAGCTCAAGCAATCCGCCTGCCTCGGCCTCCCGGAGTGCTGGGATTACAGGCGTGAGCCACCGCGCCTGGCCAAGATGGGGTCTTGCTATGTTGCCCAGTCTGGTCTCAAACTCTTGGGCTCAAGTGATCCTCCCAGCTCAGCCTCCCAAAGTTCTGGGATTACAGGCGTGAGCCACCGCGCCTGGCTGCTGTTCCTATTACTGATGTTGGCATCTCCCCGGCGTGACCGGGGTCTGGGCTGCCAGGTGGCAGGGTCCCGAGCTCTGAATGGGGGCGTCCTGGTTCCCGGCAGGATCGTGGACGTCGGGGGCCAGAAGTCAGAGCGCAAGAAGTGGATCCACTGCTTCGAGAACGTGATCGCCCTCATCTACCTGGCCTCGCTGAGCGAATACGACCAGTGTCTGGAGGAGAACAACCAGGAGGTGAGAGGCCACCGTCCGTCACTGCCCTCGCCCGGTCTCGAGCAGAACTGGGTGTGCCTGGCGTGGCTTTGACCTTGACCCTTCACCCTTTCGCGGTCAGACTGTCGTTACACCCCCAGAGACAGACCCCCAGCGACACGCACACGGAAATTCCCGTCCACTGTTGTCCCACCCACCCATAGACACATCCTCGGTGAGTGGCAGCGACGGCCCCGGTGGCACAAGCACACGCGTGCAGGAGGGACACTCCAGCCCGAAACTCAGCCACCTGCACACGCGCAAGCTCGGCTGTCGTAGGAAAAGAAAACGGTCTCCCCGGGCCGCCGCCGCCTTTGTGACCGTGATCTTTGCTCCCAATTCTCTTATTTAACACGCGAGCACGGAGGCCGGCCGCCATCTCCCCCTCGGGGCGTGTGTTTTGCGGGTTCAAGTTTCACCCAAGGCGCTTTGAGATCTGGGAGTCGGATGTTATGATTTTTTTTTTTTTTTTTTGAGACAGAGTCTCACTTTGTTGCCCAGGCTAGAGTGAGTGCCGTGGCGTCAGCCTAGCTCACAGCAACCTCAGACTCCTGGGCTCAAGCGATCCTCCTGCCTCGGCCTCCCGAGTAGCTGGGACTACAGGCATGTGCCACCGCGCCCAGCTAATTTTTTCTATATATATTAGTTGGCCAATTAATTTATTTCTATTTATAGTAGAGACGGGGTCTCGCTCTTGCTCAGGCTGGTTTCGAACTCCTGACCTGGAGCAATCCTCCTGCCTCAGCCTCCCAGAGAGCTGGGATTACAGGTGTGAGCCACCGCGCCCGGCCGGATGTTATGATTTTGACTTTGGGATGGAATCAGGCAGAAGGCATTTCAGGTCACCCTGACACAGCTCGTCCTCGGATCCGGCCTCGTGGGGTGGACTCGCTTCCTGGGGCGGTTGTACTAAACCCGCGCCGACCCACGGCTTAGACGGCGCCGTTCACCCTCTCGCAGTTGCAGGGGCCGGAAGTCCGAGGTCACGGCGTGCACAGGGCTGGGTCCCCTGAGACGGTGAGGGAGGGTCTGTCCCAGGCCTCTCCCAGCTCCTGGTGGTGGTCGCGTCCTCGGCCTCCCCTGGCGTGTAGACGCGTCACCCTGATCTCTGCCCCCACGTTCCTGGCGCTCTCCCTGTGTGCGTGTCTGTGTCCAGCCTCCCCTGCCCCCAGTTCGTAAGGACCCCAGTCGCGGGATCAGTTGGGGGACCTACTCCAGGACACCCTCGTCTGAACTAATTCCACCTGCAGTCACCTCCTTTCCAACGGAGGTGCCATTCCCAGGCCCGGGGGGGGGGGGGCTGGGTCTTGAACAGGTGGATTTTGAGAGGACACACTCCAACCTGTAACACGACACATTCGACACCCCACTGCATGTACATGTGACTAAACCACACACAGCTAGAAGATTCTAGACATCTGGGTGTCCCCACCGACACAGACAGGGGACTTCACGCCCTCGGGGGACCCACCTGCCTGGCCACGCCAGGTGTGCGAGCTGCTCTGGACGCCCCCGCCCCCGAGGTCCCCAGGGCGGCCACCCGAGCTCGGCAAGGCGCTCAGACGCGCAGGCGGAGGCCGGTACTCTCGGGTGGCTGCTGTCGCGGACAACCACAGACGCAGGGGCTCCAAACCACAGAAACTGATTCTCTCGGGTCTTGGAGCCTGGAGGTCTGAGGTCAAGGTGTGGGCAGGGCTGCGCTCCCTCTAGGGCCTTTTCTGGCCTGGCAGCTCCCGGTGTCCCTCGGCTTGCAAACCAAGTCACGGCACTCTCCGCCTCTGCCTTCATGTGGCCATTTTCCCTGTGTCTGGGTGCAAATGTCTCTCTTTGTTTGGTTTTTTTAATTTTCTAAGTAGAGATAGGGGTCTTGCTGTGTTGCCCAGGCTGGTCTCAAACTCCAGGGCTGGCCGGGCTCAGTGGCTCATGACTGTAATCCTAGCACTCTGGGAGGCTGAGGCGGGCGGATTGCTCAAGGTCAGGAGTTCAAAACCAGCCTGAGCGAGACCCCGTCTCTACCATAAAAATAGAAAGAAATTAATTGGCCAAATATATATATATATATATATCAGCCGGGCATGGTGGCGCATGCCTGTAGTCCCAGCTACTCGGGAGGCTGAGGCAGGAGGATTGCTTGAGCCCAGGAGTTGGAGGTTGCTGTGAGCTAGGCTGACGCCATGGCACTCACTCTAGCCTAGGCAAGAAACCGAGACTCTGTCTCAAAAAAAAAAAAAACTCCGGGGCTCAAACCATCCTCCCTCCTTGGCCTCCCAAGGTGCGGAGATTACAGGCATGAGCCACCGCACCCACCCTAAATTTCCCTCTTCTTACAAGGACAGCAGTCATTGGATTTAGGGTCTGCCCTGGTCTAGAATGGCCCCATCTTAACTAATCACATCTTCAAGGACCTGTTCTCCAAGTGAGGTCACGCTCTGAAGTCCCAGGTGGACACAGGTTTTGGGAGGACACTCTTCCAACCCGAGCAGGCAAAAACCACCCCGGTCACACCCAGGCAGGTGGCCACACTGAAGTGTGGGCACACCCCCGTGAGACCCAAGCCCGAGCCCACGCAGGGGAGGGTCTCGGGTCCCAGCCGGCCGATCCGAGCACTGACCTGCTTCTTCCCCGGACGCAGAACCGAATGCAGGAGAGCCTGGCCTTGTTTGGCACCATCCTGGAACTTCCCTGGTTCAAGAGCACATCCGTCATCCTCTTCCTCAACAAAACCGACATCCTAGAAGAGAAAATCCCCACCTCCCACCTGGCTACCTACTTCCCCAGTTTCCAAGGTAAGTGCTTCCAGAACTTTCTATACCCATTGCCTTCCCAAAGCAGTTTCCAAGAGAGATGCAGATCGGGCCCTAC
Source organism: Microcebus murinus (assembly GCF_040939455.1). Taxonomy (NCBI): domain Eukaryota; kingdom Metazoa; phylum Chordata; class Mammalia; order Primates; family Cheirogaleidae; genus Microcebus; species Microcebus murinus. The sequence goes on along the minus strand of NC_134130.1, from coordinate 6,213,320 downwards.
CTTTGCACGGAGTGGCTGGAAGTTTCAAATAGGGTCAGACCTGTGCACACCTTAAACATTTCGTTTCACACTTGTCGCCCAACCTTTGGGATTTGGGCCAAGACCTTTGGGCTGTGGGTTTGCCGTGGAGACCCGTCCTCAGGCACGTGTGGAAGGCGTTATTTACCATTTCCAGCAGCTGTCCAGGTTCCGAAAACTTTTCTTTTTCTCATCTTTCATCGTCATCTCAGCTATACCCAATTGGACAGCAATTTTTGTTCTTGAATCCATGACTGAGCTGTTGGCAATCTTCCCGAAGCACGTGGCTTTGTTTTCATAGATACAACAGGCCCCTTTCGCGCCGCCCTTGCAGCTAAGAGGTTTGTGTTGTGTTTCATTCAGCTGCGTATTCATCAAGACACATACCACTGTCCCAAAAAGGTCTGGGAACAAACCTTTAGCACATCCAGAGGGTCCAAGGGTCAGGCGACTAGAGCTAACTTAAAAGCTTGGTGGCTTCAAACAACAGAAATGTATTCCTTCCCAGTTCGGGAGGCCAGAAGTTCAAAATCAAGGTGTTGCTGGAGTCGGTTCCCGTTTCTTGGCTTGTAAACACATCAGTCCAACCTTTGCCTTCACGTTCACATGTCCGTCTTACCGCTGTGTCTTCTCCTCTTCGCACAAGGCCACCAGTCGTTGGATTTAGGGCCCATACTCCAGGATATCCTCATTTTAACTTAACCAATTACATCTGCAAAGATTCTATTTCCGAATAAGGTCATAGTCTGAGGTTCCAGGTAGACATGAATTTTGGGGGGCTACTATTCACCCCAACACACAAGCACTCATAGTGGATGAAGCCCTCAATACATGCTTGCCACTGGGTCAATAGTTAGTAAACATAAACTTTGGTGAAGTCACCGGGGTTTGACCCCTGGCCTTGTCACGTCTTGGAGCCTAATTTTAGCCAATTTTACCCACAAGACTCAGGGTCTGAGAGACAGATGTCAAGTTCTTCCAGGATGGTGGCATCAGACTGCCCCCCTTCCCAGCTTCCCAGTCCTGGGAATCAGCACATGGCTTAGAGAATTTGGGAATAGGATAAGGTGGATAGTTTTTTTGTTTGTTTTGAGACAAGGTCTTGCTCTATCGCCCAAGCCAGAATGCAGTGACACGATGTTAGCTCACTGAAGCCTCAAACTCCTGGGCTTTAAGTGATCCTCCCAGATCTGCCTCCCACGTAGCTGGGACTACAGATGCTCACCACCACACCCAGCTGATTTTTAAATTTTTTGTAGAGAAGGGTTCTCACCATGTTGCCTGGGCTGGTCTCGAACTCCTGGCCTCAAGTGATCCTCCCACCTCAGCCTCCCAAGGTGCTGAGATTACAGGTGTAGGCCACCATACCTGACCAAGGTGAATAGTTTTGAGAGGATTTTTTTCATTCAGGTCAAAGGGAACCCCCATGACTCATCCTTGTCTCCCTGTGGCTGGAGCACCCTTTGCCAACTGCTAGCTCTTGGCCCTTCCCTCCTCTGTACTAAACAATTTTTGTGACAATAATAATAAACCAATAACAATAGCTAACACATCGACCACACTGGTGGGAGCACTCTACGTGGCTTGTTCAATTTTCCTTTAAAAACCTGATGAAGTAGGATTTAGTCTTCTAAGCATTATAGAGATGGGGAAACTGAGGCACAGAGTGGCGCAGTCACTTGCTAACAGTCACACAGCCGGTGAGTGGCAGAGGCTCGATTTGAACCCTGACTGTCTGGACCCAAAGCCAGAGCATCCGGCCTTAACGACTGTGCTACTCTGTTTATTAAGGGCTGAGTCCTTAACATAATATGAAACCTTACAAACAACTCTGAGTTCTGGGACTGTTCTGACCCCCATTTTAAGAATAAAGAAACTGAGGCTTACAGAGGTTACAGGGATTAATATATTAGATAGCCCAACTGGTCGGTGGCCAGAGCCAAGCCGAGGGTTCTAGAAGCCCTTAATTCATGTTGTGCTTTCAGCACGTATGTGTTGAGTTCCCTGACATACCTCATCAGGGCAGCCACCCAAGCTGGCTGTGGGGACTCCCTTCCTCTTCCTCGGCCTGTTTCCCCATCTGCCCAGTCCCGGGAGGTCTGTCTCTGCAGCCCCAGGCTCCCAACCACCCCCAGCTCCAAGCCACGTGGCCAGAGGGTCTCCTCTTGAAGACAGTTCAGCCCCAAATTCCCGCGCTGAGTCTCATTGGTCTGTTTCAGGTCACATGACTCTTCTGAGCTCCTCCTTGATGCTCCCATTGGCTGTGCCCGAGTCATGTGACCAGCCATGAAAACAAAAGATGGCGGAGCGGTGGTCCCTGGGGCCTTTCCAGGCCTGGTTGTGGGGAAGGGGGTCTGCAAACCCCCTAGGACCCGAAAGAGAGGGTCCTGACCCGACCCCCTCCGCAACCCCTGTCCCAGGTCCCAAGCAGGACGCGGAGGCAGCCAAGAGGTTCATCCTGGAGATGTACACCAGGATGTACGCGGGCTGCGCCGAGGGCGCCGAGGGCGGCAAGAAGGGCCCGCGCTCCCGTCGCCTCTTCAGCCACTACACGTGCGCCACGGACACGCAGAACATCCGCAAGGTCTTCAAGGACGTGCGGGACTCGGTGCTCGCCCGCTACCTGGACGAGATCAACCTGCTGTGACCCAGGCCCCACCAGGGGCAGGCCGCGCCTGCGGGCAGGTGGGCGGCAGGGGTGGCCGGAGCGAACCCCAACGGCCGCCCGCCGCCGCCCCTTCTCCTCCCCGCCTCTCACCAGGACAGCCCCCCCACCCCACGCCGGTTCTCCTTCCCTTGCTTGACTCAGTTTACCTCCTTTGAAAGGGCGGGAGCAAAACGGCCATTTCGGATGCCAGGGTGGAGGAAAAGGGGAAGAAATGAAGGGATCGAGGACTTGGGTGGGTGGGTGTCTCGAAGGAGCCCCACCCCCGGGTATCTCACCTTCTGGGCAGGGGTCTGGGACCCCTGTGGGTGCTGCACACCCCGGGATTGGAGTGAGCCTCGGGCGCCTTGAGTGGACTCTGGCGCCCCCTGGTGGACAGCAGGAGGCGCTGTCTCCCCGTGGGGCCCCCCACTATCCCTGGGACCCAACTAGGGCGGGGACTTCGCTTTGCCAGCGGGAAGAGCCCCGACGCTCATGGTGTGTCGCACCCGGATTTACTAAAGAGGGAAACCGAGGCCCACAGGCATCCTCCTCATTCCCAGACTGGGAGCTGGGCAGGCCGCATCTTAAATGCATGTAAAACGTTGTATTTATTCTCTCACTCTCAGCAGGGCCCCTTGCAGGGTGGACATTAAAGACATGACATCCCGGAGGCCTGTAATTTCTTAAGCCCTGTGTCACCAGCGTCATCCTTCTACGCCCTGGGGACCGGCGGTTGTAGGGAGGGGTGGGTAGCAACATGGGATAGAAAGAGAAAAGAAAAGTTCTACTTGCTGTCCACCCACCTGTGCTTGGCGCCTTACCCAGAACTATGGGGGGCACTTCTGAGAGATCTCTGGGTTGCTGCTCACCCAAAATGCCAGCTGCAGTGTCCACCCGGCTCTAATGAGGTCTCTCACCTTCCTCAGGGCAGCGCCATGGGGTACAAGCACCGTAAGCCCCATTTTACAGATGAGGCAACTGAGGCACAGAGAAATAGAATGATTTGGCTAAGGTCACACACCTGGGAGGTAGCAGAGTCAAGAGCCCATTCATTTGCTTTTACTTAAAAAAAATAAGTAAATAAATCAGGTGCACACCTAGTCCCAGTTGCTTGGGAGGCCGAGGCAGGAAGGTCGCTTGAGCCCAGGAGTTCCAAGCCAGCCTGGGCAACATAGCAAGACCCTGTAAGAACTTTTATGTTTTTTAGAGCAGCTTTAGGTTTACAGAAAAATTGTGAAAATATTCCAGAGAGTTCCCATATACTCCACACCCAGTTTCCCCCATGAGTAACATCTTAGTGTGGCACGTCTGTTGACAATTAATGAGCCAATATTGCAAATTATTGTTAATTATTCTTCATTCAAGTTTCCTCAGTTTTTCCCTAATGCTCTTTTTCTGCCCAGGACTCTACCCTGGTGCCCTAGTCCTACTGGATTAGGGTCCACCCTAATGGCCTCATCCGAACTTGATCGCAACTGCAAAGACTATTCCCAGATGAGGCCTTATTCACAGGTACCCGGCTTTTAACTTGAATGTATCTTTTGTGGGATGGGGGACACATTTCAACCCGTAACAGGTAATTTTGTAGAAAGCCCCTCGATTGGGTTTGGTCCGATTAGACCCGGGGGACAGGTCTGGGAGAGGAAGAGGTTAGAGGAGAGGTCAGAGGTGAGGGCCCTTCTCATCACATCCTATCTAGGGTTAGTGCTGGCAACGTGACCTGTCACTGCTGGTGTGAACCTTGATCACCTGGTGAACACAGCTAGTCATTCAACACTTCTTTTTTTTTGAGAAACAGAGTCTCACTCTGTTGCCCGGGCTAGAGTGCCATGGCATCAGCCTAGCTCACAGCAACCTCAAACCCCTGGGCTCAAGCGATCCTCCTGCCTCAGCCTCCCAGGTAGCTGGGACTACAGGCATGGGCCACCATGCCCGGCTAATCTTTTCTATATATTTGAAAATATATAGAGAAATATATAGTTTCTATATATATTTATATATATAGTTGACCAATTAATTTCTTTCTATTTTTAGTAGAGATGGGACCTTGCTCTTGCTCAGGCTAGTCTTGAACTCCTGACCTTGAGCCATCCGCCAGCCTCGGCCTCCTAGAGTCCTAGGATTACAGGTGTGAGCCACCACGCCCGGCCCATCCAACATCTCTTAAAACCTTTTTATCATGGAAAGTTTCAAACCTAAGAAAGTTGGAAGACCAGTCAGACCTGCATTAAGACTTTCATGGGCTTCCTCTTCCATAAAAGAAAATTAAAAATTAGTTTTTACGACTGTGTTACGACTGGATTTTATGAATGAAATCCATACTCAGCAGGATGTGGTGGCTCATGCCTGTAGTCCCAGCACTTTGGGAGGCCCGGGCAGGAGGATGGCTTGAGCCCAGGTGTTCGAGACCAGCCTGAGCAACATAGCAAGACCCCAACAAAATATACAATTCAGTGGCTTTTAGTGTATTCCAAGAATTGTGCAACTGTCACTATGGTCAATTTTAGAACATTTTTATCACTCCTAAAAGAAACCACATCCCCAGCAGCAGTCATGCCCCCACCCCTCCCCAGCCCCTGACACCCACGAATCCGCGTCCGTCTCTGCCTGTTCTGGACTTTTCATGTAAACGGAGTCTCACACTGTGTGTCCTTCTGTGTCTAGCGTCTCTCGCTGAGCACGACGTCCTCAAGGTCCCTCCACGCTGTGGCCTGTGTCACAGCCTCGTGTCTTGTCATGACTGAGTGATACTCCAGCGTGTGGATGGGCCACGCTGTGTGTCCATTCTTCTGTCAGGGGACACGTGGGGTGTGGCCACCGTTGGGCTGTTGTGAACGGTGCCGCCGTGAACCTGGGTGTGTAAGTTTCTGCGTGGACTTGTGTTCATCCCTAACTGTGCACCCAGGAGTGGAGTTGCTGGCTCACGTGGTAAGATCATCCACTGTGACCGGGCGTGGCCAGCAGCAGCTTCTTCAAGCTGGCACTTGTGTCCTTTGACAGGTCCCCATCCTGCGAGCACTACTCGGCTCTCCGGAGAGATGTTCTGGGCTCATCTTATGTTCTTCCTGCTCCACTGCTGGGATCACCATTTCTTCTGGGAGCCCTGGTGATATTTAGAAGCCAAGATCTGAGTGCTGGGTGCTCAATGTCACCGGCTTGTCTCGGTGGATTGAATGAGGATGTAGATTTTTGTTTTTGTTTTTTTTTTTTTGAGACAGAGTCTCACTCTGTTGTCCAGGCTAGAGTGAGTGCTGTGGCGTCAGCCTAGCTCACAGCAACCTCCAACTCCTGGGCTCAAGCGATCCTCCTGCCTCAGCCTCCCAGGTAGCTGGGACTACAGTGCCCGGCTAATTTTTTTCTATATATTTGTAGTTGGCCAATTGATTTCTTTCCATATTTAGTAGAGACAGGGTCTTGCTCTTGCTGGTTTCGAACTCCTGACCTTGAGCGATCCTCCCGCCTCGGCCTCCCAGAGTGCTAGGATTACAGGCGTGAGCCACCGCACCTGGCTTTAGATTTTTGTTTAAACTGTGAATTCCCGCTGCTACTTGAAATCTTCTCCCACCCCTGCAGGGCTCTTTCCTGCACTGTCCCAGCTCATAGTTGACCTTTTCTCTCCCCCAGGGAAGACCCTATTTCCTACTCATATCTCTGTATTCGCCACTTCCAGGAATCCTGTTGCACAAACAACAGTTTCAAAATTGCTACGTTAGTACCACTCCCAAGGACAAATCTGCTGCACAAAGCCCAACATTTCTTTGCAGTTCATTTTGTCTTCAGAGTGAGTCATGTGTTCAAAAGTTCCACGGGCTGGTTCTTTTCTATCTGTGTGGTCACATTTTTCATTTGAAATACAGTTGCATTTGTTTCTACCGATGTTCCATCTGAAAGCTTTTTTCTCCGTCCTTGGTGGTTCCATTTCATTTTTGAACATAGAAAGCATGAACGCGGCTTAAAACCTACACAAAGAGGAAAGTTCGGATGGTGTCATTCCCTCCCTGTTTCCATCCCCTCGAGGGAATAAATTTCGCTAGTTCCTGGCTTAGCTTTCCTGTGTTTCTTTGCAAAAGCAAGCATTCTTTATTTCCAAAAAGTACGTGTACTACGCGTACTCTTGTGTACTCTGCTGGTTTATAGTCCCATGTGACAACATGTCCTGGAAGCCACTCCGTTGCCATTCACGGAGCACCTTGCTGTTCTTTTACACGGCTGCGTAGTATTCCTCTCCGGGCTGTAGCAGAGTGTGAAGACATTCGGGTGGCTTCTAATGTTTTGCATGTCCAAACGGCACTTCAAGGAATAATCTTGTGCGCGTGGCCTTGGTATTTTTATTTATTTATTTATTATTATTAATTTTTAAAATATTTTATATCTTTTGATTTTAAAAATTATACTTATTTTCTTTTTTTTTTTCTTCTTTCAAATTTTAAGCTGGAAAGTCACCGGAATGGCCTTGGTATTTTTAGAGCCCCGTGTTCAGGGCGGATTTCTAGAAGGGGGATTGTTCTTCTGCAGTGTGGGCATAATTGTGAGATTAACTAAGGTAGGACGCACACACAGGCTTTCCCCCAATTCATTGGTCAAGGAGACGAATTCACGGTGGAGGGTCGTTGTTGGACAGCTCGGCCTCAAGTTAGGCTAAACTCAGGATTGGGGTTCAGCCAGGGTCAGGGCATAGTTTGGGGTGAGAGCTGGGCCAGGGCTGCAGCGTGTCTCCACGTAGGTGCCTGAGCGAGGTGGCCGCGTCTGCTCGGCAGGGCCTGTCTGCTCGTCCCCGCCTGGTCCCACACCCCAGCTGCCAGCCCTGCTCCCCATGACCTGCCCACCGCACACCCCTCTTCAGAGCCCTTTTGCTTGGTCACCTCCTGTGACAAGACGCAGCTGCCTCCTCAGCCAGTGCCTGTGCCCAGCTTCCCTGCAGCTGCCCTGCGGCCCCAGAGCCGAGCAGGAAATGGGGTGTGTGTGTGTGTGTGTGTGTGTGTGTCTGTGTGTGGCGTGTGGGGGGGGTGACAGGGCCCAGCTGCCCTCCACCGCAGGCCCCTCCCACCCTGCCCTGCGTGGAGTTCCCAGCCTGGGGGGGATACTGTAGCCATGTGGGACACCTATGTCCTCATCGGGTGTTCTTAGGGGATACCTCTGTCCCTATGGAATACCTGTGTCCCTCTGGGATGGATACCTGCACCCTCATAGCACACCTGTGCCCCTTCCAGCACACCTGGCTGGCTGAACTGCGATGGTCACTCCTTCCCCAAGACCACCGGGAAGGCTGATGACCACGTGGGCCCGGGGCGGGGGAGGGGCAAGGCAGGTGGGTCCGGGGTGGCTGCGGTGGGGGAGGGGCCATCAGAGACACACTCCTGGGCCACACTCACAGCTCTGGGCCCTGAAATATTTTCCAAACCACCTCACACCCCAGAGCCTTGTGCTAGGGAAGGGTGAGGGTCCCGGGCTCTGGGGAGTGGGGGGCAGGGATGCAGTCCTGTCACCTACGGGTGATGCTCAGGGCCACCACACCCCACCCCCCCTCCGCCAGACACCAGGACAGGGTGTGTCTCCCCTCGTCAGACCACAACCATCTCAGGTTGAGTCACCCTGCGCCAGCGTCCCCAGGGTGGTGGGGGTGGGGCGAGCCCCCATCTCTCCCTCGAGAGCGAGGGGCAACGGCAGAGCCCAGGAAGGGGGTCCTGGCCCGAGACCCCAGGAGCCTGATCTGGGTGTCCTCCCGTGCACAGGGCTCTGCCTTAACACCCTCCAAGTGCGGCGTGGCCGCCTATCCAGGCCTCAGTTTCCCCTTTTATAGAGAAGCACCTTGCAAGTCAGGCCCGGCCCTGTCGAGGGTGCGTGAGCACTTGAGAAACATTTATGGAGCACCTACTGTGTGCCAGGCAGCTTGGCGCAGTTGGGGACGAGCCGTGGAACAGGCCTGTCCTGGAGGGGGCAGTCGCGGGGGGCAGGGGCGACTAGGTGGCCGCTTCCCCTTGGGGACTGACAGCTCTGGGGTTCCCTCCCGCCTCTGGCTTTTGAGGCTCAAGGACCCAGAAGGGGCAGCAGGGCGGGGCGGGTGGCGGCCTTGCGGCTGGGCTGGTGGCGGCGGCAGGCGGCGGTTGGGCCGCCCTCCCCGCCCTGGGCCTGGCCCCCACCCCGGGGGTACCTTGAGCATAACAGGAAATTTCAAATAACAGGAAACCGAGGCCGGGGAGGCAGGCGGCTCCGCCTTGCCGGGCCTCAGTCTGCCCCTCCGGGAGGCCATGAACGCCACCGGGGCCCCGGGGGCGCCCGAGTCCTGCCAGCAGCTGGCGGCCGGCGGCCACAGCCGGCTCCTGGTGCTGCACTACAACCACTCGGGCCGGCTGGCGGGCCGCGGCGGCGCGGAGGACGGCGGCCTGGGGGCCCTGCGCGCGCTGTCGGTGGCCGCCGGCTGCCTGGTGGTGCTGGAGAACCTGCTGGTGCTGGCGGCCATCCTGGCGCGCATGCGGTCGCGCCGCTGGGTCTACTACTGCCTGGTGAACATCACGCTCAGCGACCTGCTCACGGGCGCGGCCTACCTGGCCAACGTGCTGCTGTCGGGCGCGCGCACCTTCCGCCTGGCGCCGGCGCAGTGGTTCCTGCGCGAGGGCCTGCTCTTCACGGCGCTGGCCGCCTCCACCTTCAGCCTGCTCTTCACGGCCGGCGAGCGCTTCGCCACCATGGTGCGCCCGGTGGCCGAGAGCCGCGCCCGCAAGACGGGCCGCGTGCACGGCTTCATCGCGCTGTGCTGGCTGCTGGCCGCGCTGCTGGGGCTGCTGCCGCTGCTCGGCTGGAACTGCGTGTGCGCCTTCGAGCGCTGCTCCAGCCTGCTGCCGCTCTACTCCAAGCGCTACATCCTCTTCTGCCTGCTGGTGTTCGCGGCCGTGCTGGCCGCCATCACCGGCCTGTACGGGGCCATCTTCCGCGTGGTGCGGGCCAACGGGCGCGCCGCCCCGCGCCCCGCCGCCCGCCGCAAGGCCCGCCGGCTGCTGCAGACGGTGCTGCTCATCCTGGCCGCCTTCCTGCTGTGCTGGGGGCCGCTCTTCGGCCTGCTGCTGGCCGACGTGTTCGGCTCCACCGCGTGGGCGCAGGAGTACCTGCGCGGCATGGACTGGATCCTGGCGCTGGCCGTGCTCAACTCGGCCGTCAACCCCCTCATCTACTCCTTCCGCAGCCGCGAGGTGTGCCGCGCCGTGCTCGGCTTCCTGTGCTGCGCGTGTCTGCGCCTGGGCCTGCGCGGCCCCGGGGACTGCCTGGCCAGGGCCGCCGAGGCGCGCGCCGCCGGCTCCAGCACCGACAGCGCGCTGCGGCCGCGGGACAGCCTGCGGGGCTCGCGGTCGCTCAGCTTCCGGCTGCGGGAGCCCCTGTCCAGCGTCTCCAGCGTGCGGAGCCTCTGAGGACGCCGGGGCTGCACGCGGCGGGGGACGCCAGGGCGGTTTCCCGCGGGGACCTCGGACGAGGAGGCCACCCGGTGGGGCCACTCCGCCCGGGCTCCTGTGTGATTTCGGAGCAGGCCCAGGCCGTCTCTGGGCCTCGGTGGGGCAGGCAGCGGGGTGGTTGCCCCGGCAACACTGCAGGCCGAGTGAACGAGGAGTGGCAGCCTCTCTCTTGTCCCCAAGTGCGCGGCCGGGCTCGGGGGCGCGGCTGGCAGAGCCCGGCCGTGGCTGTGAGCGTGGAGTGTGGGTGTGGACGGCGAGCGAGCGTGTCCCGGCATTGCAGGAAGGGGGTGGGGCAGCCGATGACAGTTGTCACCAGCCTCTTCTCGCTCACTTCCCCTTTGGGAAGGCAGGGCCCCTGCCCCGGCTCTGACCTCTGCATCTGTTGGACACAGTCTGGGCACCGGCATAGGTGCGGTGACCTCGCCCTCCTGGCCTAGGGGAGTGTCTCGCAGCTTCCCCACAGCACTCGCGGCCTCGCCCTTCCGCATCTGTGAAATGGGCTAATCCAGCCCCTACGCACAAGGTTGTCCTGACATGCTCGGCACCAGCCACCACACCTGAAGCCCAGGGTGTCCGACAGAACGTCTCGCGATGGTGGCAACGTTCTACGGCTGCACCACGCAGCACGGGAGATGCCAGCCCTGCAGGGTACGGAGCGACCGAGAACTGAACTTCTAACTGTAGGTTCTATTTACTGTGAATTTGTTTACATTTAAACAGCCCACGGCTGAGCGTCGGTGCTGGTGCCGGTACGAAGCCCTGCCCCTCCTCTGGGGCCTATGCCAGCCCCCCATCCCCTGCCTCTGTCCCACCACGTGCCTGCGGCACAGCGGCCTGGGGGCCACCCCGCCTGCCACCTGGGCACGGGACATCTCTGCTCGAAGCCACTATTTCTCTGCCGCACGATGGGCGGGGGTGCAGGGAGTGGCGACTATTTTATCGAACTGTCCGGTATCTCAGCCACTGGCCCTGTGTGGCTGTTTACAATTCATGAACATTAAATGAAAGTTTTAAATTCAGTTTGTCCGCATTGTGGTTTGCTAGAGCGCCAGGACAAAGCCCCAGGGGCTTGTGCCTTGCACACGGGCTTTATTCATCCTTGGCGTTCCTTGGCGCGTGGAAGCGTCCCCCGATCTCTGCCCCTGTCTCCGGTGGCGTTCTCCCTGTGTGTCTGTGTCCACATCCCCCCACTTTTGTAGAATCCCCAGTGGTGGGATCAGGCCCCCCTAGTCCAGTACAAGGGTGTCATCTGTTTCCATCTGCAATGACCCTATTGCCAAATAAGCGTCCCAATCCAAGGTCTCGGGGCTGAGGGCGGGAATATATGGGTTTGCGGGGGGACACGGGTCACCCCCTAACACTCGGCCACAAGAGCCACAGTCCACGGAGTCGGCAGCGGCTCCCACTCCTGCTTTGGACACGACAGAGGTGCCACCGTTTCCGTCATCGCAGGCGGTTCTCTTGGCTGGGGTTGGCTCAAGTCCCCAGCGCGTGTCCGTGTGCGCAAGAGCCGGACGGTTGTTGTGTCCTCCCGACGCCTGCTCCGTGTGTGCATCTGCGCCGGCGGCTGGCGGGGGGGTCTCCGTGGCATTTTGGGTGAGTGGAGGCTGTGCCAGCCCAAAGCTCTCCGCACCCCTTCTGGGCCACTATGAGCTGCCCCCTGGCTCCCTCTGCCCTGCGGGGCGTCCTCATGTGGTTTGCTTTGAGCTGAACTACTTACAACTCCCTCCCTCCCGGGGGTCTTCCCACTTGCCTTTGTTGCCCCCACCAGGGTGGCCTGGTTGGCACGTGCCTCCCCTCGTTCTCCACTTGACGGCTGCCTGCTCATTCTGTGTGCTTTAGCTTTGGTGTCGCCTCTTCCAGGAAGTCATCTCTGATTTCTTCTCTTCCCTAGGGTCCCACAGCTGCCTTTGTGTCCCCCTCTTACAGTTCTGCCTCTGCTGGGTGTGGCTTTCCCTCATTCTTCACTCGACTTCGGCCTGCCCATCCTTCGGGTCTCAGCGAGGGTGCCACCTTCTCCAGGAAGTCTCTCCTGATTACCTCTTCTCCCAAGGCCGCCTCTGGGCTCCCGCAGTTGCCTGTGCCTCCTGCATCCCAGCTGCAGTCGCACCTGGTCACGCATCCATCTCCTCTGGACTTGGGGCTCTGCGATAGTGGGTATCGTGGCTTGTCTGGGCCGTGGCTGTGTCCCTAGCACAGGGCCCAGCACGGTGACACAGAGCTCTGGGAGAACTGGACACAGCAGCATTTGAGGCTTCAGAAACCTCTTTCCACTCCTCCTTCTGCACCCCAGCTCTCCTCCATGGCAGTGGCGAAACGGCCTCCAGGAATCCTGACTGCTACTTACCGGACAGCCCAGGGGTTAATGGCGACACCTTCACTGGTGACTGTAGCCCACTGGAGCTCCCCAGGTCCCCTGTGCCTCAGCTCTCTCGTCTGCAGAATGAGGACATGGCCAGCTCCTGTTCTCCTGGATTCAATGAGGACTCGATAAGGTGAGGAATGCAGACACCCTGAACTATCATGCGTGTGTTTTTAAATGAGCAATAACTGCGAAGCCTTACATCTCACTCAGTAATTCCGTTTCACAGATGGGAACACTGAGACCCAGAGGGGTTAGGTAACTTACCCAAGGTCACACAGCTGGGAAGTGGCAGAGCTGGAATTCAAACTCACGCAGGTAGCTTTGCTTTTCTTTTCCTTTTTTTTTTTTTTGAGTTGGGGTTTCCCTGTGTACCCCAAGCTGGTCTCAAACCCCTGGGCTCTAGCGACCCTCCGTCCTCAGCCTCCTGAGTTCAGGAGTGCACCACTGCACCCGGCTTAGACACGTACCCGTAGCTTTTTGTTCCCTGATACTTCGTTTTTGATGAATGAATGAATGAACAAATGAATAACTGTCAGTTCCTTCCCTCCTTGGAATACTCAGCCATGCAGAGAGGTGCTGGAAGCGTGTTCCAGCAGGAATGGCAAATGCAAAGGCCCTGACGCTGCGTGTGCTTGGTGCAGCCTCATACTGCCAACACTTATTGAGCACTTACTGTGTGCTTAGCTCTGAATCCGTTCCTGTGGATTGACGTAATGAATCCTTACACACCACTGGTGGGGCAGAGTGTTTCATTATGTATCTTCACAGTTGACAGCTGAGGAAACAGAGGCCCAGAGAGGTGAAGTGACTTTCCCTAAGTCACACAGCTGGGAAGTGGAGGACTCGAGCTCATTCTCTTAATCGGCACAAATGCCAGGGCTCACCCGGGACAGAAGGGAGGCCCTGAGTCCTTAGACAACTGTTCATTCCCCCGGGGCCTGGGCCGTTGTTTTCCCATCTGTGGGAGGGGCTGTGAGTTGCTGATGCTCCTGTACCTGGTCCCTGACACCTGGGCCCTGAGGGTTGCCACGTGGGGAAATACCAATATGGAACACCCAGAAAATAAATTCCAATTTCTGAGGAACATCAAATACTTTTTTTTAGCATATGTATGCCCCAAAAGTGAACAAGGATAAATATAACCAAGGATGCCACCCACCCTACGTGCAGCCCAGGCTGCGACTACAAGTCCCATAACGCACCGTGTCACAGCCTAGCACGACTTTTTATTCATTTTTCATTCATTCCTCCCAAAATTGTATAGACCACCCACAGTGTGCCAGGGCTCCTGCTTAGTGTCGGGGATACATCGATGCACACAGCAGACAGAAGTCTTCGCCCTCGTATTGCTTAACATCTGCATCCTTGAGAGTTTTAAGTGATTTTTTAGTCTTTTCCCCCCCGAAACTTCTGTGAGGAAGACTACAGCTCCCATGATCCTTTGTGTCTGTTCTAGGAGACTACAATTCCCAGGAGACCCAGCGCGCCAGAGGCCACTTCCTCTTTCCTTCAGCTCCAACTTCCTTCCAGGTCGCAAGGTCACGTCCTGCCCCCCCCCCCCCCCCGGCCTTTCGTTCCCTTCTCCCCACGCAACACACACCAAAGACGCAATTTGAGAAAATTCTACCGCAAAATAGTTTTTTAAAGTCTCTGTGTTTTGTGGCTTGGAGTTTATGTGAAACTTCCGCAGTGTTAGCTAGACAGCCTTTCGCCGGCGAGCCTAGAGTGGGCCTACAACTCCCAGGCAGCTCCGCGCGCCAAGCGGACTGCAAGTCCCATGAGGCAGCGCGGCCAGAGGGAACTGTCCGCGGTGGTGCCCGCAGGACCCCGGGGCAGGCGCGGGCTGCCCAGCGCGGCGCCCGAAGGACCCCGGCGGCTACCCATGCCGAGGTGAGTCCGCGGGAGCCGCCGCCGCCGCAGCCGCCGCTGTCCCGTCCCCGCCGCCGCCCCGCGCGGCCCCGCCGCCGGCCAGGATGCTGGAGGAAGCAGGCGAGGTGCTGGAGAACATGCTGAAGGCGTCGTGCCTGCCGCTGGGCTTCATCGTCTTCCTGCCCGCCGTGCTGCTGCTGGTGGCGCCGCCGCTGCCCGCGGCCGACGCGGCGCACGAGTTCACGGTGTACCGCATGCAGCAGTACGACCTGCAGGGCCAGCCCTACGGTGCGTGCGCCGCCGCGGCCCGGGCCCCGATCCCCCTGGCCCCCGACCCTCCCCGGCCCCGGGCTCCCCGCCCCGCCGCTCCCCGCCCTGGCCCTCTCTCGGGTGTCCTGCACCCCGGCTCTCTATGCTCGGGGCCCGACGGGTCCCCCGCGCTCGCCTCCGCAGCCCCTGCCCCGGAATCCAAGCGCCCCCTGGTCGGGGACCCACAGGCCGCCGCTCTGCTATTCCCAGCTGGGCTAAAGCCGCGCCGCCTCGCCTCGCCTCGTATCTCCTTCCTGGGCCCCCTGGGCACTTGCGTCCGCCCCGGCCGGTGCCCACTTGCCCCGACTGCCCTCCCCCCGACCTCCAGGCCCAGGACCCCGCCTAGTGCCCAGAGCTTCAGCCTTTGGCTTAACCGCGTTTGGAGTTAAACGTCCCTGCGCTGGTGTCTGCCGGGCCCAGCCACCGACGCAGGGGTCCAGCCAGCCCCATCCCCTCCCGCGGACCCGGGTATCCCGCGCTCTGAGTCCGGTGTCCACACCCAGCCGTCCTCCGAGCTCGCTCTCACTGACCACTGTCCCCCAGTCAATGCTCCATCTCTTCCCAGGCTCTGGGCTCTCCCTGGTCCCAGCGTGTGAGCCACTTTTTCAGAGTCCTGTAGCTCCCACCTCCCCAGTTCCATCCCTGGCCTTGGGACTTTTGGGGGGCCCCTCTATGGATGCGTCCCTACCCCGTCCAATTCAGCAGCCCCAAGCATTTATCATTCTATAGTAGATGCCCTTGTCTCCTGACTATAGCTGCACCTGCTGTTCCAGAACCTTCTGGTCCTGAGTCTTTCTTTCTTCCAGCCTTCGCCTCTCAGGTCCCTGAAGGTCAAGCCTGACCTCCCCATGAAGGAGCCCCTTTCCGCACGTCCCCTGGATCCCCTCAGTTCTGAGCCCCAGTTCCCTTGGACAGCTCCTTCTTGAAACAGCTCAGGCTCAGCCCGAGTCCCTGGGACCCCCAGCCTCTGCCAGGCCCCTGGGAGCCCGTCTCTGGAGACGTACCCAGGCTTCCCCTCAGATCCCATTTCACCCCGAAGTATGTTGTTTTCATTTTAAAGCGGAGGTGGTTGCCCCAGGGGACATGGGGTCATGTCTGGGGATGTTTGTGGTTGTCTTGACTGGGGGGAGCCCCTGGCAGGGGGAGGTGGGGCAGGGACGCTGCTCCCCAGAGAACAGTCCGGCCCCAGTGTCCACAGTGCTGGGGGTGGAGGGTAGAGCCCCTGGGTCAGAGTAGTGGTTTAACCCCGTGACCCTAGCTCTGGAGGGCAGGAGTGGGGGACCAGGAGCCCCTAATGCCCTTTGGTGTTTTCCCCGGGGGAAGAGTCTCCGTCAGCAGGGGCCTGTGCACTCTTTGCCACGCAGATGTGTTTTCTATCTTCGCCCGAGGGCCGCCAGCCACAGGGGGCTGCTGAGCCCGTGGGACGAGGCTGTGCCACCGAGGAGCATAATTCCTGGTGCCATTTAGAAGTGATGACCCCAGACAGCCACGTAGTGGGCAGCTCAATTCTCTGGCTTTCCTGGGTTTTCCAGACGAGCCTGTAGCCTAGAAAGCTCAGGTCCTGGGATTTGAAATAACCCGTTTCCCCAGATCCATCTGAGTCCTGTTGGCAGCTGGGACGGGTCCCTTCTCTCCCCGACAAGCCCCTCCCCCCCGCCCCCCGGAAATGCAGGCGACCGTGTTGAGCAAACAGCCTTGCTGATTTTCAGAGCTGCCTCGGTTTCCTCGTGGGACTTGTTTCTTCTCTCCCAGCCTCTGTGTGTTCAACCCCGTTACTTTGGCCCTTTTGTCTTTCCCTCCCTTCTGAGTCCTTTGCCCTGATCCTGGGGTCCCTTCCGCCCTCCTCCCTGGTCCTCAGCCTGCATCACTCCCACTGAGAAACTCAGAGCCACCTGTCCTGCACTGGGAGGGGCATGTCCCTGTGTCTGGCCTTCGCCCGGTGGTCTGGGAGGACCGTGGGCTCCAGAGTGAGCAGAGGGGCCCGTGGGTCCTTTTTCTCTGCAGCCGCCAGGCAGAGGTCCAGCTCGCAGAGGACGGGTCCTTGGGAAAGCCCGGGCATGCTGCCTCTGAGGGCCGGCCTGCTAAGTCACTCTTGTCACTCTCCCGCAATCTCCCACTGTCTTCAGCACCCTCTCCCCAGGGCTTCGCAACCGTTCTCGCTGGGGACACCTTTCCCAACTTCCCCTTTGTTCCTGTTGAGAAACGGGGCCTGGGAGGCGCTCTGTGTTCGGCGGGCGTGGGGCCTGGGGAGCCTGCCCCGCCCAGCAGGTGGACTCTGGCCCTTCTCGGGGAAGTGCGTTCTAGGGCGTTGCCAGTGTCAGGTGGGGCTTGTCACACTCCCTGCTTTTCCTGCCCGGGACCCCATGGGTGGGGACGTTAGCACCCCCAGGGGCCGGGCTCCCAGGACGAAAGCCAGGAAGGCTCTGGAGAGCTCTTAATCTGACAGTTGTCTGCTTGTTGTAAATAAAGTTTTATCGGCACACGGTCACACTGTGTCGCTGTCTATCTCTGGCTGCTCTCGCGCTGAGACAGCAGAGCTGAGTGATGGCAACCGAGCCCATGCGGCTGGCAAGGTGGCAGAAAAGTTTGCCGACCTCTGTTCGGGCCTGATCCTGCGACGGGCTGGCGCCTCCTGTCTAGGTGCCCAGCACCCGCCTCCAGGGGGCCGGCCGCGAGAGGCCTTCCAGACGCAGGGCTCGGGCCGTGTCCTCACTGTCTTGCACACGCCTGCCCGTGTGTGGTCGTGCCACCAAAAGCCCCTGCGCCTTAGCCCCTCGAGAGTGAGCCAGGCCATGGGGACGGCGTGACAGGTGTGACACGGGCTCGGATGGGGCCGGCTCCATCCTAGAGGGTGTCCTGGGGGACCCAAGTAACGTGCTGCTTCCCTCTGTGTCCTCACCCGCTGCCCGCTGAGAGCAAGTCCTGAACTCCAGCGAGCGGACACCCAGCCTCTGGCCCAGCGCACAGTAGGTGCCTGTGGGGGGCCCGCACTCCCCCCAGAAGAGGTGACATTTGAGCCGCCCCTGGGAGGCCAAAGGGACAGGTGGGGCGCAGGGGAGGGGCGTTCCCAGCATTCCGAGCCCCAAGGACTTCCTCAAGGTCTCTGCTGCCATCCCCCTGGCAGGGCCCCTGCGGGCGAGCGAGGTCAGACGGGAAGGGGAGCAGAGGCCCAGAGACCCCCACCCCACGTCCCCACCCGAGACGGGTGTCCTTCTGTCCGTCCTCTGTGCCTTTCCCGACCCACCACTCCGGCACATCCAGTGGTCCTGTGGAGCCACCCGTCCTGTCTGCCACCTTCCCAGGCGCGTCCCCACCCGAGACGGGTGTCCTTCTGTCCGTCCTCTGTGCCTTTCCCGACCCACCACTCCGGCACATCCAATGGTCCTGTGGAGCCACCCGTCCTGTCTGCCACCTTCCCAGGCGCGTCCCGCGTGCGTCACCTGCCCTGCTGGCTCCTATGGGACGGGGCGGTGGCTCCCAGGGGACCCAAGGCCGTGTCTGCATTGTCACTTTTGAGTGCTTCCTGCGTGGGGCTCGCACCGAGGCCCCGGGGCCGCGCACCAGGGTTTGTTGCCGGCTTTCACCGCGTCAGGTTGTGCTGTAGACCCATTGCTCGCTGTTGACATTTGGGCGAGTTGACGTGACGGTCATGGTTCTAAGACGGTCGGGCGCGGAAGGGGGCCGGGCAGGGCCTGGCCTGGCGCCCGCTGAGAGACGAACCCCCTCCTCCCACAGGCACGCGCAACGCGGTGCTCAACACGGAGGCGCGCACGATGGACGCGGACGTGCTGAGCCGCCGCTGCGTCCTCATGCGGCTGCTGGACTTCTCCTACGAGCAGTACCAGAAGGCGCTGCGGCAGTCGGCGGGCGCCGTGGTCATCATCCTGCCGCGGGCCGTGGCAGCCGTGCCCCAGGACGTCGTCCGGGTGAGCGCCCGGCCCTCCCTGCCCACGTGCTCAGGGTTGGATTCGCAGTCAGCTGTGTGACCCTGGGCGGGTCGCCTCACCTCTGGGCCCTTTAGAAAGCGGGATGTTGTTCCCCTTCATCAGCGGTCCTCCCTGGCGGGGCGGCTTCGTGTCCACAGGACACCGGGCACCGTCTGGAGGTATTTGAGGAGGGGGCTCCTGGCACGGGTGGGCGTGGGCAGGGACAGGGGCGCTGCTCAGCACCTACAGCGCCGGGAGACCCTGCCGCGCAGGAGCAGGATCTGGCCGGACCCCGAGAGAGGCCCCGGGTGGAGGTGCTTTTGCAGATGAGGGGCTTGGGGAGGGGGCAGCTCACGCCACCGACTGAGCCGCCTGCCTCCCCTCCAGGGCCAGCCGCTGGCCAAGCCGATCTGCTTCCCCACCCGGGCCCCAGCCCCCTAACTCGTGTCTCCCCCCCCAGCAATTCATGGAGATCGAGCCCGAGATGCTGGCGATGGAGACCATCGTCCCCGTGTACTTTGCCGTGGAAGACGAGGCCCTACTCTCCATCTACGAGCAGACCCAGGCCGCCTCTGCCTCCCAGGGCTCCGCCTCTGCCGCTGAGGGTGAGTCTGGGCCGCAGGAGGGGGCCGAGGGCGTGGGGGGCTTCCCTGTCCCAGGGCTGCGGTCGCCCTGTGTGTGCCGTGTCCCCACTCAGCGCCAGCGTGTGGCATCCATTGCCTGTAGTTGCTGTGCCACCACCTGGGGCTGGCACCAAGGACCCCGTACTTTGCAGCCCTCTGTCCCCAACCCCACAACTGGTTCCTGTGCACCCGAACGTTTGGGACCACTCACTGAGAGGGAGGCATTTCCCACCCCAGCTGCTCACGGTTTGGGGACACAGGGCAGGTGTTCTGTTCTCGGCCTGCCAAGTAAATCCTCAGTGTCACCTCGCGTTAGAACGTCAGCTGGACCAGCAGCGTTCTCAGGGAAAAGGGACAGACACGTTTCTCTGCACCCAGTGACCAGGGGACGTGGCGGGGAGCTCTGCAGTGTGACCTGTTGAGGGGAGGCGGGGGGTGGGGGGGGCTGCCCACGGCCGTGTCCACCACGGAGACGGCACGTGTGAGAGGGAAGTGGACAGGGTCAGCGAGGACGGGCCCGGGCAGGCGAGTGTGTCCCACAGATAGACCCGCACGGCTCCTCGGGGAAGCGGTTTAGCAGTATGCGTCAGAGCTGTAAGGAAGGCTTCCTTTTTCATAGCCAAATTACTGGCACTCTTTAGATCAGGAACTTTGGCCCAGGGTCTGCCTGTTTTTATAAATAAAGTTTTATTGGTACAGGGCCATGCCCATACATTTGTGCATGGTCTGTGGGGGTTTTCCTGCCACAGTAGCAAAGTTAATTCCCCGAGCCCGTGACAGACCATCTGTCCTGCAAAACTGAACGTATTAACTGTCCAGCCCTTTCCATAAAAAGCTGCCAGCCCCTGGTCTCACAGTCTTGACAGTAGCATTTTACATGGCAGTAGAAGAGTGAAATGTTGGAAATACCCAGATACCAGTTAGAGGAGCAGGAAGGAGGCATCTCGCACGCGGTGGAGTTTTACGCAGCGGTGGGAATGTTGTCGAGGGAGAGAGTTCAGTGGTGTGGGGCAGTGCTCCTTTTACATTAGTTAGAGGAAAGAACCAGCTGTAAAGTCACACGTAGGGGCTGGGCGCGGTGGCTCACGCCTGTAATCCCAGCACTATGTGAGGCCGAGGCAGGAGGATCGCACAAGGTCAGGAGTTCGAAACCAGCCTGAGCAAGAGCAAGACCCCGTCTCTACCAAAAATAGGAAGAAATTAATTGGCCAACTAAAAGACATATTTAAAAAAAAATTAGCCGGGCATGGTGGTGCACCTGTAGTCCCAGCTACCCGGGAGGCTGAGGGAGGAGGATCGCTTGAGCCCAGGAGTTGGAGGTTGCTGTGAGCTAGGCTGATGCCACGGCACTCTAGCCAGGGCAACAGAGCGAGGCTCTGTCTCAAAAAAAAAAAGTCATTCGTTATTGGTCACAATTGCCTTTTTTTTTTTTTTTGAGACAGAGCCTCGCTCTGTTGTCCCGGCTAGAGTGCCGTGGCATCAGCCTAGCTCACAGCAACCTCCAACTCCTGGGCTCAAGCGATCCTCCTCCCTCAGCCTCCCGGGTAGCTGGGACTACAGGCATGCGCCACCATGCCCGGCTAATTTTTTGTATCTTTAGTTGTCTGGCTAATTTCTTTCTATTTTTAGTAGAGACAGGGGTCTTGCTCTTGCTCTTGCTCAGGCTGGTCTCGAACTCCTGAGCTCAAGCAATCCTCTTGCCTCGGCCTCGCAGAGTGCTAGGATTATCGGCACGAGCCACCGTGCCCGGCCATGATTGCCTTTTAAAAATAGCTTTTTTGTTTTGAAATAAATTAAGATCCACAGAACACGTATTGAGAGAGTCCCCGGGGGATGGGCTTCCTCCAGCTACAGCGTCTCCTGTCCCCACAGCGGACGACTGTGTCATTCAAATGCTGAAGGAACAGAAGTGCAGGTTGAACGGGGCTGGACTCTCTGGCGTTTCAGGGCGGTCTCTGCCCGACGTGAAAAGTAGGGGGGCTCCCATCTAGTGCCCAAGAGTAGAAGGAGCGGCATCATGGCGGAGCGTTCGGGGTGCGCGCGTGGTTAATGTCAGGAGCGGCCCGTGCGGGAACTCGCAGCGGTGTCTCTGGCACGCATCGCTTGCCCTGCCCGGACCGGCGTCCTGGGTGCTGGGGGCGGGGATCCGGCTCTGCCGGGTTGGCTGACCCCCCCTTCCCCCCAGTGCTGCTGCACACGGCCACCGCCAACGGCTTCCAGATGGTCACCAGCGGCGTCCAGAGCAAGGCCGTGAGCGACTGGCTCATCACCAGCGTGGAGGTGAGCGCCCCCCGCCGCCCCCAGCCCAGCCGGGCCGCCTCCCTCTCGTGTGGGCCGTGCACCGCCGGTCCTGGTCCTGCTAGGCAGAGCCCCTCGAGGGCACCACATCCGGCACCCGCTTTGCTGGAAACCTGCCCGGGCTCCTCACGGTGGCTGTCCCCCAATGTCCCCTGCTGTTGTGAGCTCAGCCAGGCTGGGAGCGAGCACCCTGAGCGGCCAGGTGTGTGAGTAGCTGGTTGAAGCCACGAGCCACAGGTGCGGGGTTGAGCCTGCCGGGCTCACGGCCAGGGTGTGAGCAGGAGCCCTGCCCCGGAGAGCCGGCTCCTGTCGGGGCTCCGATGTGGGGGTGCCCCTGTGGAGGGAGCAGAAGGCTCCTGCAGTCTCGTGGTCCCGGGGCTGGGGCGAGGGCTCAGTGGAACGTAACTGGGTAGGTGGAAGCATGAGGGGGTGTGTGTGTCTTCAGGGCCCCTCGTCCCCAGGGGGAGGCCTTGGCAGAGGCGCCGGGAGGGGCCCCTGGCCTCAGGTAAAGAGGCGGAGGAGGAAGGCGCCCGGCCAGGTGGGGCTGAGACTTTGACCCTGGCTCCCCCAGAGGCCACAGCGGGTTCCACTGGGGCCGGCGCTGGGAGGGAGCCCCCCAGTCCCCGCTGAGGCCTGTAAGGTGCTGCCTGTGTAGCCGCCTGGGGGCGGGCCTGAGAAATCGCATGCAGGTCTTCAGCCAGGAGCCACTGTTCTCGCCTGGCTTTGGTGTCCTCGTAGTCATCGTCACCGGAGGACACGTTCCGAACTTGTGTGCCGCTGGTTTGCCCCCCGCCAGCCTGAGTGTCGGGGAGCTGAACTCACGCTCGTCCTGGCCTCTGCAGTGTCCCGGGGCCCCGCCCAATGCCAGCGCACCGTAGGCCCTCGGCCCCCGCCCGACACGCTGGTCCATCCCACCCTCTGCTTGGGACAGCCGCTGCCTGCGTGTGTCCCTGGGCTCCTGTGTGCCCGTCCTCGGGCTCACACTGGGTGGTGCCGGCCACTCAGCCCCTGCTGGCAGGGGAGTCATCTCTGCACCCCAGGGCCCCGCACACCGAGGTCCTGCACCATCAGGTCTGTGGGCACCAAGGCCTGATCCCTCCCGTGGTGCCGCCATTCTGTTAAAGCCATCAGCCTGACACCCAGGGCCGGAGTGGGGTGGGGTGTCCCTTGGGGAGCTCTGCCTCACCCCTGGATCGGGGGCAGGCGCCTCCGGGCATCGGTGCCAAGGAAGGTGCCAGAACCAGGGCAGAAGGGGCCCATGCAGCCCAGGCAGGAGGGTCCCCCAGCCCCTTGCCGTGGTCACCGCCTGCCCCGGGGGGCCGCCCAGGCCACTCACAGGCTGTCTCTCCGCAGGGCCGGCTGACGGGGCTGGGCGGAGAGGACCTTCCCACAATCGTCATCGTCGCCCACTACGACGCCTTCGGCGTGGCCCCGGTACGTATGTGCGCCCCACGCCCACCTCGCGGGGCCAGACGCAGCTCAGCCGGTCCAGGGGCAGCACAGCGGTGGCACGGCGGCTGGGATCCGCGCGGTCCCACCCTGGTGCCCGTGTGCGTCCGTCCGAGCCCTGAGAGGGCCGCAGCGGCATCGCCGCGTCTCTGCGCTGGGCGGGTCTCTCGGCCGGTGCCCTGAGGCTCGCAGGTGGCTGGGCCAGGAATCCAGCCCAGGAGTCTGTGCTGGGGTCCCCAAGACCCCCGGGCTCGGCACGTGGCCGTGGCTTCGTGACAGCAAAGGGACTTGGCATAGTCGGCGAAGGTGACGGCGTGGGGTGAGGCGGGAGGCCAGGCCCAGCTTCCAGAACCCTCTCCCCAGGGAGCCACGCAGGACAGCCCCACGCCCAGCAGCGAACGTGACGGCACGTGTGGGTGTCCTCCCCGGGGAAGCTTGCGGGGCCCCCGCGCCCAGTGTCCGTGGGGCTGGTCTCTGGCCCGTCCTCAGCCCGCCGCCTGGCCCCAGCCTGGTCTCACGCCTTCCCTCAGCCCGCCGCCTGGCCCGTGCTGGGATTCGGACTCGGAGGACCTCGGGGCGGGGCGGACACGGACCCAGGTGGTTGCAGGGGCGGTTTAGGCCCAGCCATCCCGCAGGGCTGAGGTGGGGCCGCCCAGGTCCCGGACGCCCCGAGGGCAGTCTTGCTGGCACCTTCTGAGCACGCGGCCCCAGCGCAGGTCCGCAGGGTCGGAGCTGCACCAGCGTGAGACTCTGGCTGCTTCCGCTGCGGAGCCGTACCCTGAGCAAACTGGTCTGACTCCTGCCAAGCCCCTGACTGTGCTGTGCCACCCAGAGGGCCGAGGCCCCGTCCCTGAGAACTCCGGGTCCAGTCGGCAGCGTAGAACGGGGCTCGGTCTCTGCCTCCCCGAAAGGGAGCCGTCTTGACATTTTTGTCCCCGTCATCTCCCCCGTTAGGTTTTTTGGGATTAGGTTTTTGAGGTGTTCACGCAACGTGAAATTCAGCGTGTTCAGCACGCTCCCAGAGCGGCGCCTGTCACGCCGCCTGCTCCGGAACCTCACCCAAGATGGGGCGGCCCTGCTGGCCTCTCCCCAGCCCTCCCCGGCGAATCCGCTCCCGTCTGTGGCTTCGCCTGACGCCTGCGTAGACACGGCAGCGCCGTGTGGCCCTCTGGGTCTGGCTGAAGCAGGACGCTGGCCCGAGCGTCGGTGCCCCCGACGGATGCCCACACGCACCGTGACCTGGGACAGCCCCAGCCACCGCGGCAGCGCGGACGTTTCCTCTCCCTGAGACTCCGTCGTGCCCCGTTGAGAAAGGCGTTTTAGAACAAGACGAGTGCGGGCGGGGGCGGCCCGGGGTCGGGCGGCCTGAGTGGGGGAGCCGGCCCGCAGCAGGGGCCCCGGGAAAGGCTGGGGCCAGGCGGATGCAGCTCCCGGCGAGCAAATGCGCCCGCCCGGCTCTCGGCGCCGGCCCCGGTGCGGCTTCTCACGGGCGGGGGGCGGCCGGGGTGACCTCGGCCTCTCTGCCCGCAGTGGCTGTCGCTGGGTGCGGACTCCAACGGGAGCGGCATCTCCGTGCTGCTGGAGCTGGCGCGCCTCTTCTCTCGGCTCTACACCTACAAGCGCACGCACGCCGCGTGAGTGCCGCGGGCGGGGTCTGTCTGTCCAGGGCTCCCGTGTGCGGGCACAGCGCGCCCTCCCAGCTCCACCCCTGTGCGCCCCACCGCGAGTCCCGGGCCCCCGCTGGGACGGTTCTCGGCCGTGAGAACAGAGACGGGGGCTCCCGGACACCGGGGCGGGTCGTTCTCTGGGATGGGGCATCCCGGGCACTGTGGGGGTGAGTGGCGTCCCTGTCCCCACCCCGGAGCACCCGTCCATCGGGATAGCCTAAAGTGTCTCCCAGGGGTAGAGTCCACCCTGGGTGAGACCCCGGGCTCAGGATTTCACTGACCCCCAAGAGCCCCTGCGTCCCATGGTCGCTCCCCGCTGAGGTCCTAGGAGGCCGCACACGTCCACACCCACCCCGCGTGGGGAGGGAGGAGGGAGTCCCACGGGCTGGGGTCCCCCGGTCTGTCCCGTCTGCCCCACCAGGGGTTTACTTGGTGTCCACCGTGGGCAGGGAGCAGACTCGGTTTGTTCCTGAATAATTAACGTAGCGTCCCCCTCCCTGGGCCGGTGGGACTCCGGTCCCTGGAGGCTGTGGGTGAGAAAGCACCTGTTTTACCACTTCTTTTTTTTTTTTTTTGAGACAGAGTCTCGCTTTCTTGCCTAGGCTAGAGTGAGTGCCGTGGCGTCAGCCTAGCTCACAGCAACCTCAAACTCCTGGGCTCAAGCGATTCTCCTGCCTCAGCCTCCCGAGTTGCTGGGACTACAGGCATGCGCCACCATGCCCGGCTAATTTTTATGTTATATATATTAGTTGGCCAATTAATTTCTTTCTATTTTTATGGTAGAGACGAGGTCTCGCTCAGGCTGGTTTTTTGAACTCCTGACCTTGAGCAATCCGCCCGCCTCGGCCTCCCAGAGTGCTAGGATTACAGGCGTGAGCCACCGCGCCCGGCCTACCACTTCTTAAAAAGGAACTTGCTCCCCTGCCCCACTTTCATTCTGCCTGAACTTGGACGTGACTACCGAGTCACTTTTTGACCATGAGGAGGACGCCAACAAAAATCCCAGCCGGGCTGGCCCTGACCTCTCAGTGCTGACCCGAGGCCTGCGCTGCCCTTTCTCTGAGCGACAGGTGTCTGTCTGTGTTCATGCCTGCTCCACCCAGGCTGGTTCTGTCCCCTAGGAATGCAGAGTGACGTGTGGAGGCACTTTCCTTTGTCCTTTCTAGGGGAGCTCCTCAGGGTGGGCGGGGGCAGGGACACCGCTCAGCACCCGCGGTGCTGGGGTAAAGCCCCTGCCCCAGGGGGTGGTCACGATCTCCTCCTTTCAGAGAGACCCTCCCCTCGCCCCTCCTTGGGCCCACGACCTGGCCGGTCCCCACCCAGGGTGCTCCCTGTCACATCAACCCTGTCCCCCCGCCAGGTACAACCTCCTGTTCTTTGCTTCTGGAGGGGGCAAGTTCAACTACCAGGGGACCAAGCGCTGGCTGGAGGACAACCTGGACCACACAGGTGCGAGGTGGCCCCAGGCCGGGCGGCACAGGGGCTGGGCCTCCCAGTCCCGGCCCTCCCCAGCGCTCGGTGTTGGCTCCCTGCAGACTCCAGCCTGCTCCAGGACAACGTGGCCTTCGTGCTGTGCCTGGACACGCTGGGCCGCGGGAACAGCCTGCACCTGCACGTGTCCAAGCCGCCGCGCGAGGGCACCCTGCAGCACGCCTTCCTGCGCGAGCTCCAGACGGTGGGTGCGGGGCGGGCCCCTCACGTGGGGGTGCTGGGGAGGCGCGGGCGGGGCGGCGCTGGGGGACGCGGGGACCTGGGGAGGTCGGCCTGCCCGCCCCTGACGCGCCGGGCCGCGCAGGTGGCCGAGCACCAGTTCCCCGAGGTGCGCTTCTCCATGGTGCACAAGAAGATCAACCTGGCAGAGGACGTGCTGGCCTGGGAGCACGAGCGCTTCGCCATCCGCCGGCTGCCCGCCTTCACCCTGTCCCACCTGCAGAGCCACCGCGACGGCCAGCGCAGCAGCATCATGGACGTGCGGTGAGCCCGGGCGCCTTCCGGAACAGTCCTCTGGGGTCGCTGGCGGGGCAGTAGGTCATGCATGACTCCTGGGGGCCGCAGGGAAGGGAACGGACTTCCGCGGGCAGCAGGAAGCAGGGCGAGCAGTTCTCGGCCCTTGCTGGGGACAGGAAGGCTCAGCGTGTGGCCACAACCCCCACGGGGCACCCCCAGGCCCCGTCACCTGTTGAATTGGGAGCAGGCAGCTCTCGCCGTCTCCCTCTGTGCCCGCACCATGCGTGGGGGCCAGGCCAGCCCTGTTGGGCAGGGGCAGTGCCGTCCGGCCCGCGAGAGGCCCAGGGAGGTGCCGCTTGTGACCAGCGATACTCTCGGCTGCGGGTTGTCCTCGGTCCCGTGGATGGGCGTGAGTGTCCGGTGGCTTTCAGAACAGAGAGCCCCACAGCCGGGGGTCAGGCGAGGGCAGGGCCGCTCCCTCCAGCGGCTCCGGGGAGGCCCAGGCATCCTGGGCTTGTGGCCGCATGGCTCCCGCCTCTGCCTCCGTCTCCACGTGGCCTCTTCACCGTGTCTCTGTGTCCCAGTTTCCTCTTGGGAGCACGCCGGCCATCGGCTCGGCCTCAGCACCTAAACAATCTCGTTTCAACTGGTTGTGTCTGAAATACCCTATTCCCAGAGAAGCCCCATTGCGAGATCCTGGGTTAACGTGAATCTGGGGGACGCCACTCACCCCACTGCAGAGGTGTCACGATGAGTCTGTCCCCAGCAGCCTGGGAGGAGGGTGCTGGTCACCCCCATTTGCAGATGAGAAAACTGAGGCCCAGTGGTGCAGTCACTGGGAAGGCCAGGGCAGGAGCTCACGGCTCGAGCTGGCGGGCTTCCACGAGCTCGATGGCTGGCGCGGCGGGGCCAGGGCGTGCCCCTGAGGAGGGGCGGTGGGGACCCCCCTTTTTAAAAAGAATCTGGGGTTGGGCGCAGTGGCTCACGCCTGTAATCCTAGTACTCTGGGAGGCCGAGGCGGGTGGATTGCTCGAGGTCAGGAGTTCAAGACCAGCCTGAGCAAGAGCAAGACCCCGTTTCTACTATAAATAGAAAAATTAATTGGCCAGCTAAAAATATATATCCAATTAGCTGGGCATGGTGGCGCATGCCTGTAGTCCCAGCTACTTGGGAGGCTGAGGCAGGAGGATCGCTTGAGCCCAGGAGTGTGAGGTTGCTGTGAGCTAGGCTGACACCAGGGTACTCACTCTAGCCTGGGCAACAAAGTGAGACTCTGTCTCAAAAATAAAAAAAGTAAAAAGGAATGTGGGGTGTGGAGAGGGGCCTGCCCCCACCCAAGAAGGTCATTGCTGTTCTCATTTTTACCACCGTCGGAGATTTAGGTCATTCTTTGCTTTTTGGGGGGTTCAGAGTCAGAGGCTGCCTCAGCCTCCTGTGTGGCTGGGACTACAGGCATGCGCCACCATGCCTGGCTAATTTTTTCTACTTTTAGTTGTTTTTGGCTCATTTCTTTCTATTTATAGCAGAGATGGGGTCTCACTCTTGCTCAGGCTGGTGTCGAACTCCTGACCTCGAGCAATCCTCCCAGAGTGCTGGGATCACTGGCGTGAGCCACCGCGCCCTACCATTCTTTGCTTTTTCAAGATTATAAATGATTCCAGTTCCAAGAAGATTTTTTTTTTTTTTTTATCTTAAACCTCGAAGGTCCCGGGTGGATTCTGAAACCCTGACCCGCAACACGAGGATTGTTGCGGAAGCCCTGACGCGCGTCATCTACAACCTGTCGGAGAAGGTGAGTCCTCTCCCGCCCCGCCCCGCCCGCCTGCACCACCTGCCCGCCGGGCGCCCCGGACTCAGGGCCGCGTCTCCTCCGCTCTCCCTCTACAGGGGACCCCCCCGGACATGCCGGTGTTCACGGAGCAGATGGTAAGGGGGCCGGGGGTGCTGGGGGGCCGGGCGGGCGGGCGGGAGGGGCCGGGCCGGTGACCGAGGCCACCGTCCCTGCAGCAGATCCAGCAGGAGCAGCTGGACTCGGTCATGGACTGGCTGACCAACCAGCCCCGGGCGGCCCAGCTGGTGGACAAAGACAGCACGTTCCTGAGCACGCTGGAGCACTACCTGAGCCGCTACCTGAAGGACGTGCGGCAGCACCACGTGAAGGCGGACAAGCGGTGAGCGCGCAGGCCCCGGGCAGCGTGGGGCTCGGCAGAGCAGTAGGCCAGGGGGCGTCACCTCCACTGGGACCGCGACTTCTAGAACCTTCTGCCCACCCCAGAGGGTGCCAGTTGGAGCAAGTGAAAATACAGGATGAAAGCCGGGTGTGGTGGTGATGCATGTAACCCCAGCTACTCGGGAGGCCAAGGCGGGAGGATCGCTGGAGCCCAGGAGTCGGAGGCTGCAGTGAGCTGTGATGACGCCACTGCACTGCAGCCCGGGCGGCAGAGCGAGACCCTGCCTCTTAAAAAATAGGTGTATAAGGAATATAAATAACACAGAAAGTACGACGGGAAAGAGAACCGTGAGTAGAAAGTGCAGGCCGCCGGTCCGGCTCGGGGCTCGCAGGAAGGGAGAGGAGCGGCTGGCACGTGCGCCGCGCTCGGACACGCTCCTCCTGGGTGTGTGGCGTCCGCAGCGGGGGCTCTGCGTGTGATGTGGCAGCCCCAGACCCCTTCGCTGGGCAGCGCTGCCACACCCTGGGCCTTCAGGTGGCCCTGACCCTGGAGTCCCTTGAATGTGGCCCAAGCGGCTCCCTGGAGTTTGCGTTTTTTTATGTCGAAGGCCCCGAGCCCTCCCCAGGTGGGCCGAGCCCACACCTCAAGGCCTCCTGGCAGGAGACCTGCCTGAGGTGCCGTGCGGCGGCCCGCCTGCTGTGGGCGTGCACGGCTGTCCCACGAGACTCAGAAGAAGAAGCCGAGGCTCCGAGTGGACCACGCCTGTGGAGCGAGGGTCTCATTCCCAGGCCGTGGTCCCCGCTCCTCTGTGCACATGCTTCCCAGACCCACGGAGTCCCCGCGGCCACCCTGTTTACTGCTCATTTTACTGCATGTTTTAACACCAGGAAAGGAGTGGGGAGATGTGGTCTAAGAGTAAAGCACAGTCCTTACCCACAAGGACAGTTGGCGGCGGGGCTGGTGGGGGCTCCGGGTGGCCCAGGGGCCCTGGCCCGTTCACCGCGGTTTCCGAGAGGCGGTGGGCTGTGCCGGGCCAGGCCGGCGCAGGTGGGTCCCTGAGGACGTGCTCTCTCCCCAGGGACCCGGAGTTCGTCTTCTACGACCAGCTGAAGCAGGTGATGAACGCGTACAGGTGAGTGAGCCCCTTGCCCTGGCTCCAGCGCAGGGGACGCTGGCCCGCGGGTGTCCAGGGGCTGGCGAGGGACACCCGGGCCCTGCCAGCTGACTGCGTGGTCCCTATCTTCCCCCAGGGTCAAGCCGGCCATCTTCGACCTGCTCCTGGCCGTGTGCATTGGCGCCTACCTCGGGATGGCCTACACGGCCGTGCAGGTGAGCGCCCCCACCCCGTGCCCGCCCAGAAGCAGGTGTGGCCGCCGCCTGCCGCACCCACCCTCACCCTGCCCCCCCCCCAGCACTTCAGCCTCCTCTACAAGACGGTTCAGAGGCTGCTCGTGAAGGCCAAGACGCAGTGACGCCCCGCGGCCCCCGCTGCCTGCCTGCGCCCTCCTCGCCACCCGCCCGCCGGCCACGCACGAGTGAGTGGACACCCCTGCCTACGCCGCCCGGCGGGAGGGGCCACGCGCCTCGCGGGAGAAACGCAATTGCAGGGCCCCTGTGGCTCTGCGGGACTTGGGGGTCTGTCTTTTTCTCTTGTCTTCGAACTTCCTTGGAGAACTTGCTCGAGGTCCCGGGGCCAGGCCACGGATTGGGGACGAGCCGGGCCTCGCTCCATGTGAGCGAACGTGCACCGCTGCAGAGGACACGCCAGACACGCCCCTCCTGCCACGGCAACGACACGGGTTGGCCTCGGACCTGCCCTCCCCGGCTCTGCGCGCCCGGTGACCCTGTGGCTTGGACGTGGCTGCCTGTCTCTCTGCTGTCTGGTCCGAGGGGCGGCGCCAGCCTCCGGTTCCGGATCTCGGCCACACCCGCGCCTCCCACCTCTCCGACCACGGAGGAGCGTGGTGGTGACTGTCTCGGAGCCTCTGTCCCTCCCTGTGGGCCTCGCCTGTCCCGTGAGGCACCAGGTGGCTGCACGCAGGCTGTGTCCTCCCCACCCCGTGCGGGATCCCCCAGCTGCCTGTGAGCTAGTTCCCGGCGTGTCCCGTGCCCGCCACGCTTCCCCGTGACCGGCCTGCCTGTCTTCCCGGCGGATCCGGGTCCAACGGCGGCGCTGGGCGAGCCGGAGCACTCAGGCGCCCCGGGGGAGAGAGGAGGCTCCTGCCCCTCCTCACACTCGCTCCCTGCGCTGGCCTCGGGCTCCTGGCCCTGCAGAGGGTCATGTGTTCTAGGGGGCTGGCGCCTCCTGTGATCCTCGTGGCCCCTGGGAGCTGTTGACTGAGCCCCTAACCTTGGAAGCAGGCACCGCGGGGCGCGAGCCCTCCGGGGGGCTGGGGGAGGAGGCCGGAGCTGACCTCAGGGAGACCAAGGTGTGTCTGTTCATTAGCAATATAACCTGTGACGTGTTTGCCAAGGGGGGCTCTAGGGGCTGCGGAAGCCTGTGGGCCCCGCCCGGCCGCCGGAGCCATTTGATCCCGGGCCGTGGCCCCGTCAGAGCCGGGGAGTCCGCCGGGCAGGGCCTGGGGATCTGTCACTCCGGCCCCCAGTTCCTTGGCCCGGCACCCTGGGGGCCTGTGGCTTGGAGGGGTGAGAGGACTGCCTCCCCACACCTGCCCAGCCGGCAGGGGACCCGTCCTCCACGGTGCCCGGCACCCGCCTCCCCCAGAAACTGCACCCCGTTCGCCCCGTCGCCGCTGGCACGTGTGCTCCAGACGCCGACTCAGGCCGCCGCCTCCGTGTCACCGTGGGGACGGGACGCACTCGAGTGCCACCGGGGCTTCTGTCTGGGTGTCCCTAGGCTGCCCGGGCAGGCGATCGGGCCGTCCGAGCTCAGGCTGCTGTGGGACGGCAGCCGGCCAGTGAGAAAATAAAGCCATATTGAATGACCGTCACCACGGCCCGGCCTGGCCCTGAGGACTCCGTTGTGCCCACTCGAGGTGGCTCTCGCTGCCCGGGGTGTGGGGAGGGCTGAGCGCTGCCGTGGCCTGCCCCCTGCGGCCAGGTGGGATAACAGGTGCGCTCGCTTCCTGGGGCCCCCACGTGACAAAGCCCCACGCACCTGGCAGGTTCAAACCACAGCAGAGACCCTCGTGGTCCTGGGTGTCGCCAGGGCCTCACCCGCTCTGGAGGCTCCAGGGACGGGTCCTTCCTGCCTCTGCCTTCTGGCGGCCTCGGGCCTCCCTTGGCTGTGCCCGTCCCTGCCCCTGTCTCCACCTGGCCGCCCTCTGTCTCGAGTTCCAGAGACGCTGGGCCAGGGCCCGGCCGCACGAGCGGCCTCTGCGAAGGGCCTCTTCCCCAAGAAGGCCGCGTCCTGTAGCTCTGTGGGTGGGAGTTTGGGGGCGCTGTCCACCCAGGACGGGGCCCGCTGGGCTGCGTGAAGGCTGCCACCCTCCCCATCCAGGCTCCAGGGAGGTCCCGGCGGGGCACAGTCCCCAGTGCGTTTGGGTCTCCTGGGGTCCATGGAGCGGCCGGGGACCCAGAGCTCATCCCCCTCAGTTCTGCCTGGTACTTGACACCCCACCCAGCCTGCCCAGTTCTCTGATTCATTCAACAAACGCCAGTCGCACTGCCACTGAGACGCTGGGGCTTTGTACAGAAGGGTCCCTGCCCTCACGGACCTGGTGTTCTGGGGCGCGGGGGACAGCGAAGGAAAGCAAGGGTGTGGGGAGCAGAGGGGAGGACTGGGCAGAAGAGACATCCATTGAGCCAGCCGGGGAGAAACCTGGAGGGTGTTTCAGGTGGGGAAATTGCCCGTGCAAAGGCCCTGGGGCAGGATGCGTCTGGCGTGTTGGAGGCACAGTGAGGAGGGAAAGGAGGGGAGGGCTGCAGGGAGGACTTGGGCTTTGACCCTGAGGAAGGTGGGAGCCATGGAGGGCTGTGGGCAGAAGAGGGATGGGCCCTGGCCCAGGTGCTCACAGGCGCCCTCTGGTGGCTGCTGTGGGGGCAGACTGGGGCGTGGGTGGGGCTGGGCTGGACCAGGTGGAGGCAGAGGGGACTGGGTCATCCTGTCCTATGTATTCCAAAGATGCTTCTGGAAACCAGTGTGTGGGGCCAGACTCGAGGCTTCCTGAGCGACTCCTACACCCCCCCACACCGTCAAAGCTGCCTGTTCTCAAACGGCCCTCTGGGATTTGGGGACGGGGCCTGGACCCAGCGCCCCTCTGCCCGGCGCGTGAGCAGGCTGTTCCTCGGGGAGGGGCCGGGCGGCCCGGGCCTGCGGAGCCGCCTTAAGGGCCTGCGTGGCTGGGGGGCTGTGCCTCCCTGGGCCACACTGTCCTAGCTTGGGAGCTCTGGGACCCCAGGGCCTTGGCCTTCTTGGTCTCGGGGCCCCACGGGACCACCAGGAGCCCGGTGGGGCTGAGAGGGGACGATGGTGGCCTTTTCCTGTCCCCTTGGGCAGAGCTCGCGGTGCAGGGGAGAGCCCGCCGGCACCTTCCTGTGCACACGCGCGGGCGTCTGTCTCTCGCGGCGTTCCTCGACCGTCCCCAAGCAGAGGGTGTCACGGCAAGCCCAGCCGGCGGAGATAACCTCCGCCAACGCGCTGGTATTTTTTCACTCTCCCTCTCCCAGCGAGTCTGGGCGGACGTGCGTCCGCGGAAGCTCGCTTTGGAAATAGGGTGGCAGGATCCGTTCCGCTATATATAAAAACGTGAAAGTATTTTTGTGCATAAGCAGCACTTTCTAGGCATAACTGGCGCATGTCTATTTATTTATCAGCGTGTTGACTTTAGGGACGGGGACCCGCTCTGTGGCCCGGGCTGCAGTGCGGTGAACTGTGACCCCCAGGCTGCGCCCCGCACCACTGCCTGTTTTTGTAAATGAAGTTTTATTGGCATGTGGCCGTCCCTGTCCCTGTCGTCTCTGAGGGCTGTCCCACGGCAGTGGCAGAGCCCGGAGCTGGTGGAAGCGACAGAGACCACGTAGCCCGCAAACCGTAAAATCCGGAGCATCTGTATAAACTCCACACGGTCCATCCACACGCTGGAGTATCACGCAGCCGTGAAAAGGGACGAGGCTGTGACGCAGGCCACAGCGTGGAGGGACCCTGAGGACATCGTGCTCAGTGAGAGACGCCAGACACAGAAGGACACGTCCCGTGTGGTTCCACTCACGGGAGGTCCCTAGAGGTGTCAGATCCACAGGGACAGGAAGCAGGGTGGTGGGTGCCGGGGGCTGGGGAGGGAGTGTTTCATGGGGACAGAGCTTCAGTTGGGAAGGTGAGAAAGTTCTGGAAGTGGAGGGTGGTGACGGTTGCACAGGAACTCGAGTGTGCTTCATGCCGCTGAGCTGTGCACTTAAAAATGGTTAAAATGGCAAATTTTGTGATGGGCATTTGATCACAATTGTAGAAGAAGGAAAAAAAAACAGTAGCGGTTCCCATAGATCTGGCCAGATACAGGGAGGTGGAAGATGTCAGACGCTGCCGCGTCCGGGGACCTTTGGCTGCCCGGGCTTGCCCCTCCGAGAAGCGGGACGACAGCGGTCCCCGCCGTGTGCGAGGCTGGCGCGGCGCCCGGCACGTGCGGAGTGATCGGTCAGTGTCGCCATTGACGGGGCACACTGGTGGCGGACCAGTCGGCTTGAGAACCTCCGGCCGCGCCGGGCGCCGAAGGGAAGAGAATCAGCCGAGTTGGCCGCGTCCGACCCCGCCACTGCACACCGGCCCGTTCCTTCCTGTTTTGAAGTTTCAGACTTTCTTGATTCCTAAGCGATTCACAGTCAACGTGGGAAGAGGAGAAACATGCAAAAGAAGACAGAAAAATCCACAGACGAGGGGAGGGGGAAAAAGGCTCTCAAGTCACTTTAACTGTTGAGGCCCGTGCACCGGGTCACCGGGTATCTGCTGAGCCGTGCAGGGTGCTGTCCCTGGGCGGGACAGGTGTCCGTCCCCGCAGACGGAGCCGTCGTCAGCTGCGGGGGTGTGGGGAGCAGAGCAGTGGGGGCGGACACGCAGGCTGGGGCAGCAGGGAGGACTTCCGGGAGGAGGTGACGCCTCGCCTGGTCGTGAGTAGCTACTGAGGTGCCCAGCAGGGCACGGGTGTCTCTGAGACGGGCAGGCAGGGAGCGCCCCGCTGAGGGCATGGACTCTGGGGGACAGCGGCTCTCAACCAGGGGTGATCTGTTTGCCAGGGGACATTTGGCGATGGCTGGAGATGTTTCTGATGTGCTCGCGGCGTGGGGGGGGGCGGGGCCGGGGACGCTGCTCAGCGCCCTGCAGTGCCGAGGACGGCCCCGCCCCAGAGAACCATCGCACCCACTCGGCAGCAGCGCGAGGGGAGAAACCGTGGTCTGGTCCAGCCGGTCTCGCGGGAGAGCGAGGAGTGGCCAGTGCAAAGGCCCTGGGGCAGGTGTAGGAGGAAACATGCATCCCCGTCTCTGCTCCCCAACGACAGCCCTCAGGACGGGCTTCCTGCTGTCACACCGGTGGTGACCAGATTTCCTCCGGCTAAAAACAAGTCGCAGAGCCGGCCCTGGGGTCTCCAGACGCTCCCAGGCGCCCTGCCCTGTCCAGGAATGAATGCCGGGGTGGGTGTCCTTTGGGAGGCGCAAGGCTGGATTGAAGCACCCAGAGGGAGACCCGAGCTCCGCCGGGCTCTTGTTGTTTTGGGGTGGAAGAAAAAGCAGGAAGGAACTGGGGGAAACAGGCGTGTTGGCTCGCGGGAGGGCTGGCAGCGTTCGCTTCTGATTCCCGTTAGCGCCTCTCCCGCGCTGGCGGCCCACGGGCTCCCGCATCCTGCGTCCTGCGTGGGTCTCCATGGAGACGGAGCCTGGCTCCGGCCTGGCGCCACCAGCCTGGGGGGGGGGGCTCGAGCGCCGGGGACTGCCGTGGCACCGGGGACTGCACGGGGACGTCGTGGGAGGACCCCTGACCGCCCCTCACCCTGGTGTTCTGCCCCATCGGGGCGGCCGGGGGCTGCCGGCGCACAGTGACAAACGGCCATTACTGGGCAGCAAGCATGTCGCAGGCTCAACGCCAAGCCCACGTCGGAGCTCGTCGATCCACACCCGGGGCGTCGCCTGCTCTCTTTTTTTTTTTTTGAGACAGAGTCCCACTCTGTTGCCCAGGCTAGAGTGAGTGCCGTGGTGTCAGCCTAGCTCACAGCAACCTCAAACTCCTGGGCTCAAGCGATCCTCCTGCCTCGGCCTCCCGAGTAGCTGGGACTACAGGCATGCGCCACCATGCCCGGCTAATTTTTTCTGTATATTTTTTTAGTTGACCAATTAATTTCTTTCTATTTATAGTAGAGATGGGGTCTCGCTCTTGCTCAGGCTGGTTTGGAACTCCTGAGTTCAAACGATCCTCCTGCCTCGGCCTCCCAGAGTGCTGGGATTACAGGCATGAGCCACCACACCCAGCCTGTTCTCTCTCTCTTTTTATCCCACTTGGCAAATAAGGAAACTGAGGCTCAGCTGCCTGAAGAGGCATGAGCAGAGAGGGTATGAGGCACGTGGTTTAATTCCCAGCGTGCTTGCTGTGTGACCCCGCATGAATGACTTAACCTCTCTGGGCCTCAGTTCGCTCCCCCTCTGTAAAACAGGGGGACATTTCCTATAAACGGAGTCTCACGCTGTGTCCTTCTGTGTCTGGCGTCTCTCACTGAGCATGACGTCCTCAAGGTCCCGCCACACTGTGGCCTGTGTCAGAGCCTCGTCCCTTGTCATGCAGTCTCTCCATACGGTGTGATGTTATTTATCTTGACTACAGAACTTCTTGGTACCTGCCATGTGAATTTCACATCCGAGGCAAGTGTCTAACCTGCACCGCTCACGTCCCGGCCCTGACGGTTGCATTAATGTTTCATGTATGTGGCTCAGTGCAGGGTGGGGTGTGGCGATCCTCCCTGCAGCCGTCCCTTCTGGCCCAGCAGGGACAACTGTCTCCGGCCGGCCACTGCCATAGTCACTCATGTCCTTGCTGTTCCTCCGTTTTCCCCACTATTCCCTGCCCCAGGGCCTTTGCACGTGACACACCAGTGACATCCTAACTGGAAGGTCATCCCCTCTGTTCAGCCTTCCCTGAATTTGCCTTCTTAAGCCTCCACTAGTTCCTTTGCTGCACTTGCACTAACACTATCCCTGACCTTGACCCTGACCCTGACCCTGACCCTAGAAGTCTAAGAGGCTCTTGTTCATTTATCCGAACCCACCTTGGGTCTGTTGTGTGGATTGAATGAGCTACCACGTGCCGAGCACTTAGCACAGAGCCTGGCACATGGGAAGAGCCATGTGGTTTGTCAGTATCAAGTCTGTATATACCCCATTAAAATAAAATACAATTTACAATGGGCGTGAATGCCAAGGAGGAAAAAGAAAGGCTGAGAAAGGAGGAAATGGTGGCTGAGTGATTTTAGATAAGGTGGGAAGAGGAAGTGACATGGGAGTGACGTGAGCCATGTGCTGTCTGGGGAAGGGCGTCCCAGGCAGGGGCACGGCCCGTGCAAAGGCCCTGGGGCAGGACGGAGCCTGGTGTGTTGGAGGCACAGTGAGGAGGCCCGTGTGGCTGGAGCAGAGTGAGGAGGGGAGAGAGGGAGGAGTGGAGGGTGGGGAGGAGACAGGGCAGGTCGTGCAGGGCCTGGTGGGCCTTGGGAAGGACTTGGGCTTTAATTTTGGAACATCTTTGGGGAGTTTCAAGCAGAGCTGACCACGTGCCCAATAAGCACTTGGCCCAAATGTATCAATATATTTTGAAATATTTTGAACAAAATGCTCACAGAGCAAGTGTAATTTTAAAAAGTATTACTTCTGGTTGATGTAAATACAATTATTGCTGTTTTTTTCCTTTAAAATTTTTCTTCGTGTTCTTTTTTTTTTTTCTTCAGTAGCTGCACATGACAAAGAATATTGCTATTTTTATTAAATAAGTTATAAATGGCTGGGCTAGCAGCTCGTGCCTGTAATCCCAGCACTCTGGGAGACCGAGGTGGGAGGATCACTTCAGGCCAGGAGTTCCAGGCCAGCCTGGACAAGAGTGAGACCCCGTCTCTACAAAAAATAAGAAAAAACTCGCCAGGTGTGGCGGTGCACACCTGTAGTCCCAGCTACTGGGGAGGCTGAGGCAGGAGGATCGCTTGAGCCCAGGAGTTGGAGGCTGCAGTGAGCTGTGAATGCAGCCTCATTTTGATATTTCTGCTGTCGAGCTGGGAGCGGGTATTCCTGCTGCTGCTGTTATTATTATTGATGCATCACCGACTTACAGCGCCAGGACACCGTCTATAGCTGGGCACCCGCTGGGGCCGGGCGCTCCTGGCTCCTCCCCAGGTGTTGTGGGAGCCGTGTTCCTTGTCACTGCTTATCGCCACTATCGATAAGTCCCCACAGAGAGTGCCAGGACCCCCCTTAGCATCCCGCCCCTGTGCTCCCCGGTGCATTGTGGGGCTGCAGCCTCAGTTTCCCTGCGCTTGGGGGGCCGGCAGCCCGCAGGGGGTGTGGGTAGGGGCGGAGGAGGAGGGGGAGGAGGAGAAGGAGGAGGGAGAGGAGGTGCGGGAGGAGGAAGGACGAGCAAGAGGAGTAGGGAGGGGAGGAGGTGCAGAAGGTGGAGGGAGGGGAGGAGGAGGTGGAGGGAGGCAGCTCCGCAGGAGGGAGGAGGGAGAGGAGCAGGAGGAGGTGGGAGGAGGGAGGCACGGGAGGAGGGAGAGGAGGAGGTGGGAGGAGGAAGGCACGGGAGGAGGGAGAGGAGGAGGTGGAGGGGAGGAGGCACCGGAGGAGGGAGAGGAGCAGGAGGAGGGGAGGAGGCGCGGGAGGAGGAGGGAGAGGAGCAGGAGGAGGGGAGGAGGCGCAGGAGGAGGAGGGAGAGGAGCAGGAGGAGGTGGGAGGAGGGAGGCGGGAGGAGGAGGGAGAGGAGCAGGAGGAGGCGGGAGGAGGAGGCGGAGGGAGGAGGCGGGAGGAGGAGGAGGAGGCGCGGCCGCGAGCGCCGGGCGCGCCATGGCCCGGCTGACGGAGGGCGAGGCGCGCAGGCGGCAGCCCCAGCTCCTGCAGCCGCGGCCCTCGCCCGTGGGCGGCAGCGCGCCCGAGGCCCCCGGCGGGCGGCCCGACGGCATGAAGGACCTGGACGCCATCAAGCTGTTCGTGGGCCAGATCCCGCGCAACCTGGACGAGAAGGACCTCAAGCCGCTGTTCGAGCAGTTCGGCCGCATCTACGAGCTCACGGTGCTCAAGGACCCCTACACGGGCATGCACAAAGGTGGGCGCCACCCCCGGGGCAGGCACAAAGGTGGGCGCCCCCACGGCATGCACAAAGGTGGGCGCGCCCCCTCCCACCTCGCGTTCCTGCGCTTCGCCCTCCGCCCCCACGTCCCGCCCCTCCCGCTCGGGCCGCGACAGCTCCCAGCCGCCCCCCTGCTGCCTCCCCTCCGCTCCTCGCTCCCGCCCGTCTCCGCCGCCTGCACCCTGCCCTTCGCTCCCCTCGTCCCGACCCCCACCCCGCGCCCTCCCTCGCCCGCTCTCTCCGGCCCCTGCCGCTGGGGCCGCCCGGACCACCACCCCTTCCCGCGCCCTCGCCCCATTCATTCCGCCTCCCCCACCCCCACCCCGGCCAGGCCCGTCGGGGAAGTTTGCACCTCTGCACTCCGTTGCTCTGGCCATTTGCACAAAGCCAGGCCGCGCGACGCGGGGGCGCAGATGCCCAGGACCCCAAGCTAATCGGTAACTACAAAGGAAGAGGGGGTAGGGGGCGGCCACAGCGGAGCCGGCTCTGGGGTGGGGGTGGGGGCGGTTGAAATGTCCCCCTCTCCCCAGCTGCCCACCCCCTGGCCCAGCTCTTTGGGGTCCGCCGCTCCCACCCCTCCGTGTCTCTGCCCTGCGCTCCCTGGGTCCACCTTTGGCTGAAGTTCACAGTGGCCGGCCGCCGGCGGTTGGGGGGTCTGGAGACCGAGACAATGAGCTGGGACCGGCCATCTAGGCAGAGCCCAAACCCGGGCAGGGCAGGGCAGGGCGGAGGAGGGAGGTGCGGGCAGCGTCAGAGCCCAGGGGGAGGCCTGCCCGGCCAGCCCACCTCCCGGACCGGCCCTTTGGTGGCATCCCTGGAGGGAGGGCGCCCAGCGGTGGCGTGGCGTGTGAGTCCCCGGCCCTTGGCTGGATTGCGGGCCCAGCGCCCGATCTGGGCGGCTGTGACAGGCTTCCTGTCAGGTGTTAGGGCCTGGGGTGGGGACTTCAAAGGCTTTGTGCTGGACACCCCTGGGCCCCCATCCCCTTGCGAGACCCGGAAGAGGCCCTGGGGCAGGACAAGGGCCTGTGACCTATTTAGGGCCCACAGCGGTTGGTTGCATGCATGGTAAGCATGGATACATGTTTATTGAATGAATGAATGAATGAATGAATGAATGAAAGAATGAATGAATGACAAGGCTGGGAAGGCCACAGGGAGGGTCTGGTGGGATGGAGCCCAGGCCTGTCACTTCAGCAGCCGGCCCCTCCAGCTGGCATCTTGAAGCGGGGGAGAAACCCTCTCTCCATCCCCTACCTCTTTTCAAAGCCAACCATCACTCTGCCCCTCCAAAAAAAATTGGGCCTGAAAAATCCGACTCTTCCGTGTGGCCTGGGAGGGAGAGGGGGTCGCACGCAGTCTCGGGTCGAGCTCTGGGTCTGTGGACAGCTGGAGGGCCTTTCCCACCCCCCACCCCCCGCATGTCTGAAGCGCCTGTTTCTGGAACGATTCGGGGGGGACCCTGCAGCCCACGTGGCCCGGCAGGCTGCGTGGACGGGCCTTTGGCAAGTCCGGGTCAGGGGCACAGCTGGGTGGAGGCGGCTCCTCCCGCCGCTCATTGTTAAGCCTCTTGTGGAAATCCCGGGCAAGGGAGCCTCAGTTTCCCTGCTGTCCACCGAGCAGGCTGGCGTCGGTGGAGTGTCGGGGTCCGGGGCGCCGTGGGGTCTCTCCCACCGGCGACTTCCCTTGGAGGGTGAGAATTTAGACGCACGGCGTCCCGACAGCCGGCCCCCGCCCTCCGCTTATGAGGGGGCCTGGGTCTGTTCGTGTCCCCTCGATGCGGGGACTGGGCGAAGCGAGGAGGGGCTTCACGTCCTCTGGGGAGGGGACCCCTGCCCCCCACGCGGGGCCTGGCTGGACTTTGCCTGGCTGTTTGGCAGGGGTGCGCGGAGGGGGGCCCGGGAGGTGGGGACGTCTCGAGGGCCAGTGTCTGCGACCCAGGCCTGTGACTGAGGCTCAGCTGTGTGGCTTCCGGCCAGTGGCCGCCCTCTCTGGGCCTCAGCCCAAGGGCGGTGAAGAATGAATGAGGAAATTCGGGTTCCAGGGGAGGGGGGTGAGTCTAGCCACCTCTTGCCAACACGTGTCTGTCTTGGCTTGCTTTGTGGGGGGCCGGGAGGTGACATGGTGCCGTCCGAGAGCAGCGGGGTCCCCCCGTAGGCAGCACGTGCCCCCAGAGCCTCTGGGTCCCCGGATGCTGGGGTGTCCTGGGAGGCCGGGCAAGAGCCAGGGGGAAAACATTCCTTGAGGGTCGCCTGGCTCCAGGCGCCCGGCGCTGGGAGGCCACTCGGCACCATCATACATGCACGGAGCCGTGTCACCCCCTGTGGGAGGATGGCCGCTGAGGCGTCAGAGGTATATCAGGGAAACTGAGGCCCCGAGAAGCACACAGGAGGTGCCAGGGCTGGCCAGAGCGAGGCCATCATCACCCACCTGCCCTCATCCCAGGCCTTCTGTCTGTGACAGAGTGGTGACAGGCCCCCAAGCCGAGAGGGAGGCCCTTGCAAAGATGGCATTAGGACGGGAGGGGCCGTGACAGCCACAGCCGAGGGTGGCACAGGGCAGCACGATTCCTAGGGGCCGTGCTGAGCCCACCAGAAGCCAGCAGGTCTGTCCCCAGCAAGGGGGCGGGCATGGGACAGTTCTCCAAAACAGGGCAGGCCCACCGCCGTTGGCCCTGGGCATTTTTGTTTTTAAGAGAGAGACGGAGACGGAGGGACAGAGCCAGGGAGCCGGTTGGAGGGAGACGGCCAAGGGGTGGGACAGGGAGGCCGCAGGCCTGCACCCCTACCCACAGCCCGGGCCTGCCTGCTCCGGGCGAGGGGCTCCCCAGGCAGGACCCGCACCCAGGCCAGCGGCCGGCCAGGACCTGGAGGCTGGGGTCGGGGCTCCCCCTGCCCTGCTGCAGTCCCTGCCCGGAGACCCTCCCTCCCTCCAGGTGCCCTGAGAGCCCGCGTCCCTGTGGCGTCCCTGTCCCCGGCACTGGGACCTCGTGGTGCTGCCCCCGCCCGGGTCGCGTGTGGTGCGAGCCCAGGCGCCGCCACCGGCCCGTGCATGGCCCTCGCGTGTGCGTTTGCATGTTAACGACGATGTTTGTGTTAAAGCGGTGGCACCGGGCGGTGCAGGTTGGGGGGCGGCCGGCGGCTGGGGCCGCGGTTTCCATGGGAGCGCCAGCTGCTGGCGGCTCCCGCGGGCGGGCGGGAGGAGGGGAGGCTGTGGCAGGCTGAGCTCTGAGGCGTGACACTCCGAGTGTGACGCCAGCCCCAGGGAGACGGCGGTGGCGGCCGGGCCTGGCATAGGGGGACGGACGAGCAGTTGCTCTCCTGGTGGCCACCACGGGGACAGCAGCAGGGGCGGGGCTGAGTCACCAGAGGCCAGTTGGCTTGAGTGTGCACGGAGGGGGCCCTCACCTGGGGCGCTGCGGCTTCCAGCTACGCATGGCCCTCTCTGGGCCTCAGTTTCCCCAGCTGCCTATTCTTTACTTAATAGACTTTCATGCTCACACCTGTGACTGTGACATCATTTCTGCCCTCTCCCCTCCGCCCATCTGCCATTCGGGCAGAGAACATTTATTGAACGCCTACTGTATTCCAGCATTTGTGCAGAGCCGTCCTGAGCAGGGATCCCTTATGGGATTCACAAGGGAGTGGGCTGGACAGTCATCCCTCCATCCATGTGACCAGCCATTATTGAGCACTTGCTGTGTACCAAGCCCTGCTCTAGACCCCGGGACACAAGAGTTGGGCAGAGCAGATCAAATCTGTTTGACACCCCTCCCCCACATTTCGGCGTGGAGGGGGCGACGGCTGAGGACACAGGTGTGGCGGCGTCGAGCCCAGGGCTGTGATGGTGGAGACAGGCACCTGGCGGTGAGGACCCAGAGGAGGTCCCGGCCCTGCAGGGGTGGAGGCCGGAGGGCTCCCGGGAGGAGGCGCGGGCTGGCAGAGGGTTGAGAGCCTGCCATTGAGATGAATGTGGATTCTCCGCATCTTGCCGGCTGCGTGGCCTCGGGCGGGTATCTTAACCTCTCTGAGTCTCGGTGGGGCCTCCTGTTTGGGCAGGGGAGGACTGAACTGGCAATGGCGCTCTTGGCATGGCGCTGGACACACAGTGTGTGCCTGGCCGGAGGGCGCTGGGCATGTCACGTGAGTGCACTAAGACCTGAAGGCGAGAAGGTAGGGAAAGGTGCTCCTGGCAGAGGGAACCATCTATGCAAAGGCTCAGAGGAGCTTGAACTCTGGGGAGTCGTGAGGGAAGGATAGACGGTCTTTTGAGCCCCAGGGTCCCCATCTGCCACGGGTCTGGCATCGGGGCTGGACTCAGGACGCTGTCCCTGAAACAAGCCTATGTGAGGCCTCATGTTGGCACGTGAGCCCTTGGCCACTGCAAACACCTGGTAGGACTCTGTTCATCCATTCGTTCATTTATTCGTTCAGCTAACACTCCCTGAAAGCCCTCTGGGGCTGTGCCTTGTCCTGGGCAAGAGAGAGCTAAGCTGGGGCCGGACATCAGCAGCTGTGGCCACAGTGGTCAAGGCCGGGGCAGACGGAGGGATGCAGGGTTGAGGTAACTGGATAAGGAAGTGGGGGCTCTGCCTGGGGAATCCAGCTGCATGGAGGAGGGGCATTAGAAATGGGGCTTTGAAGGATCACTAGGAGCTTTCTAGGCAGAGAAAGAATCTCATTTGTGCCGTCACAGAAACACTTATTGTGTTCCAGGCCCTGTGAAGGGCATGGAACATGGCAGTGAACAAGATAAGGGAGATGTCTCTGCCCCCCTGCATATGGGCCGGGGAGTGGATTTGCAGAGGCTGGAGGTGTGAAGGTGAATTTGTGAGGCTGGGCTAGAGGAGGAGTTCGGCGAGGCGTGGGAGGTGAGGCTGCAGAGCAATCACAGGCTGGACCCTGAAGAGCCTCTGATGCTGGACTTAAAGGTGGCCGGGCCAGAGGGAGCGGCTGCAGGTGAAGACGTTGATCTGGAAAGAGTCCGGCTGGTCTGGGGTTGTGGTCATCATCACGGACGTGCAAGCTCCTTGAGGGCAGAGGCTGTGTCCGGCCCCCGTGTGGGAGTGGAGCGTGTGGACGTACGTGCAAGGCTTCAGGGAGGGGAAGGTGTGAGGGTGGGGAGGGGCGGCTGACGGGTGGGCAGGTGGATGGATGGGTAGATAGCAGTGACTCAGTGGCTGCATGAGTGGATTTGATGGATGAAAAACTGGGTAGGTAGGTGGGCCAGGCGCGGTGGCTCACGCCTGTAATCCTAGCACTCTGGGAGGCCGCGGCGGGGCGGATCGCTCAAGGTCAGGAGTTCGAAACCAACATGAACAAGAGCAAGATCCCGTCTCTACTAAAAAAAAAAAGAAAGAAAGAAATTAATTGGCCAACAAAAAATATATAGAAAAAATTAGCCGGGCATGGTGGCGCATGCCTGTAGTCCCAGCTACTCAGGAGGCTGAGGCAGGAGGATCACTT
This sequence comes from Microcebus murinus, assembly GCF_040939455.1. Classification (NCBI taxonomy): domain Eukaryota; kingdom Metazoa; phylum Chordata; class Mammalia; order Primates; family Cheirogaleidae; genus Microcebus; species Microcebus murinus. The sequence goes on along the minus strand of NC_134130.1, from coordinate 6,168,860 downwards.
GAGCCCAGGAGTTGGAGGTTGCTGTGAGCTAGGCTGACACCACGGCACTCACTCTAGCCTGGGCAACAAAGCGCGACTCTGTCTCAAAAAAAAAAAAAAAAAAGTGGGTAGGTGGCTGGAAGGCTTGAATGGATTAGTGGATGAGTGAGTAGGTGAATAGATGGGTGGGTGGGTCAGTAGGTGTATAGATGGATGGATGAATGGATGGGTGGGTGGTTGGATGGATGAATGGATGGGTGGGTGGATCAGTAGGTGTTAGATGGATGGATGGATGGAGAAATAGATGAGTAGATGGAGAAATGGATGAATGAATGGATGATGGGTGGATGGAATATTAATGGCTGGCTGGCTGGCCGGATGGATCAGTAGGTGGGTGGGTGGATCAGTAGGTGGGTGGATAGGCAGACGGGAGGACGAACGGGAGGACAAGAGGATGGATGGATGCGTGGGCGGGTGGAGAAATAGATGAGTAGACGGAGAAGTGGATGAATGGACGAAATACTAATGGACGGCTGGACGGGGGATGGGCGAGTGGGTAGGAGGACAGATGGGCACACGGATGGATGGACGTGTGGGTGAACGGATGGGTAAATGCACAGATATGGATGGATGGATGAATAGGTGGACAGGCAGATACGTGAACGTTTGGGTGGGCGGGCGGGTGGACAGGTGTGCGGACAGGTGGGTAAGTGCAGGGGTAGAGGACGCGCTGGTGTCACGATGGGGACTAAAGTTGTGGGGTGGGTCAAGAGGCCGGCGGGTGAGAGATGGGGATCCTGAATGAGCCCTCAAAGGCCGCATGTGTCAGGCTGGGGCGGAGGCGAAGGCAGAGAGGCCTTGTCTGCCTTGCCGTCCCAGCACTGGAGGGACGGCTTCGGGCTGAGAGCACGGAGGAGGAGAGGCGGATGGCAGAGAAGGGAGGCCCTTGTGTGTTGCTCAGTGCGTGATACTGTGAGTCCCGTTTTGTGGATGAGAGAGTGAGAGCTCAGAGAGGTTAAGTGACTGGCCCAAGATCACACAGCAGAGAGGCACTGGGCTGGCTTCGATCCTCGTCCTTCACCATGAGGTGACAGAGCTGAGGTGAAAGACCAAGGGTGTGGGACCCCAGCACACGGGGGGTTCGGGATCAAAGGGGTTTGAGACAGAGCCCGGTGCCCTGGCTGGGGGACAGAAGAAGTCAAACAGCAGTGTCTTCCTTGTCTCTGTCTCTCCTGTACACAGCTGGTCATAATAGGTGCTCAGGAGAGAGCGGATGACTGCATGCAGGGTGTGGCGGGCAGAGCAGGGGCAGGAATGAGTAGAATGTGCTCGCTGTCCTCCGGCGGAGCAGCTTGGATCTGAGCCGGTCAGTTTAGGCACAGAGTAACTCAGTTCCCTCAGCAAGTATTTATTGGGCACCTTCTGTGTGCCTGGCATCGTGCAGGCCTTGGGGACCCAGCCCTAAACAAAACCGGTACGAACCTCTGTCCCTACGGCGCCTGGTGCTGCCTCCCCTGCTCCTGTTTGGGGCCCACTTTAATCGACGATGATCTCATCGCAACATCCTCAAATCTGCAAAGGCACTTTGTCTCAAATAAGGCCACAGCGCAGGTCCAGGATGGGCATACTGTTTTTTGGGGGGACCAGCATTCACACCCCACCATCCAAGCCAGTCCCGGGGTCCTTCTCTCCACCCGCGGCCCTTCACCCCGTCCCCTCCGGTGGCGGCTCCCACCTCTGGCCACACACTCCGGGCAGAGCCGCCCGTTGCCCGTTCCCCAATCCCACGTCCCTCCCTGGCCCCAGGATGACCACACACGCGGCTTTGTCACCAAGCACGTCCCCGGGCTGAGCAGGGACCCGTTGCTACAGAGAGGTCGCAGAGAAAGAGTCACTTCCCCAGAAAAAACATCCCCGGGGCTGGAGGGAGGAGTGGCCTTGCGGGCCGGGATCATGCAGGGCTGAGCCCAAGGCCTCACTCTGCCACTTTCTTTATTTTTTAAATATTGTTTTCCTCCTATATTGCCATAAGTATACTGAGGTTGTTTATGGCAGTCTTGTTTTGTCAATGGCTGGTGCCTCAGTTTCCCCATCTGTAAAATGAGGATGAAACTAGAAATAAGGGTGGTGTTCTCTTGGGCTAATTTGAGGACTCAAAGGATTCATGTGGGCAAAGTGTCCTGTGACATGCGTCATGCTCAATCCACAAATATCATTGTTATTATAATATTATGAGTCATGAAGCTCCAACGGGTCGGATCTTGGGGCAGAGGGCAGAGGATCTCAGTGTGAGGAGGGACCCTCAGGATTCCCCAGTGGTGAGGTTTCCTCTCTGGGGAGGCTTTTCTTGCTTACCTCCAGGGATGGGGAACTCCCTCCCTCCCAAGAGAGCTGTGATGAGGCAGATCTAGTTATTATGAAATTTTAATCCATTGAGCAGATCTCTTGCTCTCCAGGGATCCTGTGCCCCTTGGCCCCTGATAATGCCCTTGGGTCTGGAGAGTTGAGTGGTGGTTAGCATTAAAAGCCAATGAGCTTTATTAACGCCGCCGAAAGTCTGCGGGAACCGTGTAAGCTTGCTAGGGTTGCTGTGACAACGTGCCACAGGCTGGGTGTCTCAGGCAACAGAAATTTATCCCCTCACAGTTCTGGAGGGCAGAAGTTCGAGATGACGGTGTGGACAGGGCTGGTTCCTTCCAAGGCCGAGAAGGGGACTCTGTCCCAGGCTTCTCCCGGCTCCTGGTGGTAGCCGCATTCTGGGTGTTCCTTGGAGTGTAGACACATCGCTCCAATCCCTGCCTCTGTCACGTGGCGTTCTCCCCGCGTGTGTCTTGGTGTCTGGATCAGGGCCCGTCCTAACGACCTCGACTCAACTAACCCCATCTGTAACGACCCTGTTTCTGAAAGAGGTCCAACTCCAAGGTCCTGGGGATTGGGACAGAAACCTGTGATTTGGGGTGGGGAACATTCAACCCATGACAGGATCTATGAATCAAGCCTCTAATTGTCCCCAAATGGGTAAGCATCGCACATTTTCACCAGCTAGAAAAGACAAGCTGAGAGGTGGAGAAGAGATCGGGCTGGGAAACCCGGTTGGGGAAGCCGTGAGAGAGCATTTCAGCACCAGGGACAGCGGCTCTCGGGTTTTTGTGTGCCTGCGTGTGTTGTCCGTCTGGGGCTGCTGGCCTTAAAGGCTGTTGAGAGAACCCACCCTTAGCCTCCCTGGGCCACCACCCTTTGAGTCCTGCAGACTCCACAGGCAAAAAAAAAAAAAAAAAAAAAAAAAATCCTAGAAAGGACACTTTTAAATTATTTTTTTGAGACAGGGTCTTGCTCTGTCACCCAGGCTGGAGTACAGTGGTGTCAGCCTAGCTCACTGCAGCCTCCAATTCCTGGGCTCAAGCGATCCTCCTTGCCTCAGCCTCCCGAGTAGCTGAGACTACAGATGCAGCCTATTTTTCTATTTTTTTGTAGACATGGCTAATGGCTAATTTTTCTATTTTTTTGTAGACACAGGGTCTTGCTCTTGCTCAGGCTAGGGGGACATTTTTTTGCCATTATTTTACAATCGCCTGAAGCCAAATTTCTTGCCTATAATACCTGATTTCTCTCAGGCCTTAATTCTAGTTGTCTTAGTGTGATTATTTTTATTTTTGGAAGATCTTGGGGAATAAAATTATGAAAATAGAAACATCAAGAAGAGAATAGACAAACAAGCCATGGAATGGTAGATGTTTGGGTCACATATAACAACAACCAAAGATGGCTGGGCGCTGTAGCTCACGAGTGTAATCCTAGCTCTCTGGGAGGCCGAGGCAGGAGGATTGCTCGAGGTCAGGAGTTCAAAACCAGCCTGAGCAAGAGCGAGACCCTGTCTCTACTATAAATAGAAAGAAATTAATTGGCCAACTAATATATATAGAAAAAATTAGCCGGGCATGGTGGCGCGTGCCTGTAGTCCCAGCTACTTGGGAGGCTGAGGCAGGAGGATTGCTTGAGCCCAGGAGTTTGAGGTTGCTGTGAGCTAGGCTGACGCCACGGCACTCACTCTAGCCTGGGCAACAAAGCGAGACTCTGTTTCAAACAACAACAACAACAACAAACAACCAAAGATTAGCACACAGACCCTATATAAAGACCTCCTACAAAGCAACAAGGTGCCCAACTTCATTAATAACTATAGGAATGGACATGAAAACCTCAGCGACATACAACAACACGCCCATTAAATGACTAACATTTAAAGGGCTGGCAAGGCCAAGGGTTAGTGAAGATGCAGCACTAATAAAGCTAGACATTGGTACAACCCACTTTGGAAAAATATTTGAAAGAATCGATGGAAGTTAAGCCTATGCCCACCTTATAACCAGCAATTCCACTCCTGGATGTGCCTTTTTGCATGAAAATATAGAGACAAGAATATTCCATAGCAAGAATGTCCCATAGCGATCTATTTATAATAGCCCCAAACAGCAAGCAACCCAAATGCCAGGAGAGTGGATAGACAATTGGTAGTATATCCATAGGATAAAATACTGCACAGCAACAAGAAGGAATTAACCCCTGCTACACACAATTTTTATTGTGTTAAAATATACAAAAAATGTACAATCTTAGCCATTTTTATGTGCACAGCTCAGCGGCATTAATGTGCACATTCACGTGGTTGTGCAGCCATCACCCCCTCGGTCTCTAGGACATTCTCATCTTCGCAAACTGACACTCTGTCTCCATAAAACACTCCCCACTCCCTCCCCGGCCCCCACCATTCTACTTCCTGTCTCTGTGGGTCTGATGACTCCAGGGACCTCCTGTGGGTGGAATCACACAGGATTTGTGTTTTTCACTGATTTCACCCAGAATGACGTTCTCAAGGCTCATGCACGTTGGAGCAGGTGTCAGAATTCCCTTCCGTTTTCAGGCTGGATCACATCCCCCTGTGTGGATGGACCGAGTTGTGTTTGTCACCCATCCATGGACACTTGGGTGGCTTCTACCTTTTGGCTATTGTGAAGAGCGCCGCTGTCAACGCTGTTAGACAACTGTCTGTTTTCCTCTTTCCTTTCAGTTCTTTTGAATATATACCCGAAGTGCAATTGCTGGGTCATGTGGTAATTCTATGTTTAGTTTTTGAGGAACTGTCAAATTGTTTCCCACGGCAGCCATACCGTTTTCCATTCCCACCACAAACGTTTTTGAAAATGCTACAAATCTTGGTGATTCTAGAAGAGACACTTAAAAATAAAATACAATAAAATGCTAGAAACCTGTTTAAGTTCTGCCTGCTCCCCTCCCCTCCCCCCCAGGGCTTGAGGGGACTTGCAGACCCGGGTGGGGACCCTCCCCACCGCTTGGCCCAGCTGGTGGGAGCCGGCAGCTGGGCGCTGGCAACTCAGCAGGAGGCAGCTTTAATTAGCTCCTGCTCAGGGGGTCCCTGCGTGGGGGCAGGCAGAAAGATAGGGAACCAGAGGTCCCAGGGCATCAGAGCAGCCAACAATGGTCTCATTTCACAGGCAGCAAAACAGGTGCACAGGGGTCAGAGGACAGAGCCCTGCGCTGGGGCCCAGACTCCTGTGTCCATCCCACGACACCTGACTCCCTGCCTGCAACCACCTTCTCCCCCGCCAAGGGTGTTGTCCAATCACAGCCTCACTCTGGACCACTTCAGGGCTGGCCCCACCCCTCGCCTCTCCTGATTGGCCCTGCGCTCTGCAGTCGTGCCACACCCCATCAAGCCCCGCCCTCTGTAGCCTCACCACATCCCCCTCAGGCCCACCCCTCACTTCTCATTGGCCCTGCCCTCTGTGGCTGCACCACACCCCCTCAGGCCCCACCCCTCTCCTCTCATTGGCCCTGCCTTCTGTGGCTGTACCACACCTCTCATCTCATTGGCCCTGACCTCTGCAGCCGTGCCACACCCCCTCAGGCCCCGCCCCTCACCTCCTCGTTGGTCCTGCCCTCTGTGACCGCACCACAGCCCCTCAAGCCCCGCCCGCGCCCGTGGTGGGTTCATCCTGTGGTTCTCATGCGTGGACCGTCCTCTCTGATGGGGGAAACTGAGCCCCAGAGAGAGGTGGTGCCTGATTCAAGGCCACAGTGCAGGTCAGCGGCAGAGTCTGCTGCACCCTAGTCCAGTGCTGGGGTCTCCCATCTCCTTGGGACTACTGGTGCCCCCCCATGACCCCCGGGGAAGCAGCTCCGCCCACGCCCCCACCCACCCAGCATGCTCAGCATCTCAGAGCGTCAGCCACTGACGTCATCGACAGCCCGGCCTTCTCTGCCCCCTCCCTGTCTCACCCTTTGGGGAGCGTAGGTGTGCGCGGTGGGGATGGTGGTTGTTGTTCCCCCCAAAACAGGTGGCTCCAGTGTCCTCTTTTTATCTTTTAAAATTATAGTATAATGCACACAACATAAAATTGGCCATTTTAACCGTTTTTAAGTGCACCATTCAGTGGCATTAAGCACATGCACAGTGTTTTGCCACCATCACCACCCTCCATCTCCAGAATGTTCTCATCTTCCCAGTTGACACTCTGTCCCCATGAAACACTCACTCCCCAGCCCCTGGCACCCGCCATCCTACTTCCTGTCTCTGCGGATCTGCCTGTTCTGGACGTTTCACATAAACGGAGTCTCACACTGTGTGTCCTTCTGTGTCTGGCGTCTCTCACTGAGCACGACGTCCTCAAGGTCCCTCCATGCCGTGGCCTGCGTCGGAGCTTCCTTCTTTTTTAAGAGTGAATAATATTCCATTGGGTTGTGTTTATCCATCGATGGGCACTTGTGCTGGCTCCACCTTCTGGCTGCTGCGAAGCATGCTGCTGTGGACGCAGGTGCGCAAGCGCGCTCGTTTCCTGACACCCTCGTCTCTCTCCCCCCAGGCTGTGCCTTCCTCACCTACTGTGCCAGGGATTCCGCCATCAAAGCTCAGACTGCCCTGCACGAGCAGAAGACCTTGCCCGGGGTGAGTCCTGCGTGGTGTCCGGAGAGGAGGAGGTGGAGGGGCTGCTCCTGGCCTGGGATGGGGGCCGAGGCCCGGCCTGGGATCAGCTGTGCATTCCGCGTGCAGAGGGATAGAAACCATCATCAGAGCGAGCATTTACGGAGTGCCTACTGTGTGTGTAGTTCCCAGCAGAGTGGTGTGTGGCCGTGCAGATTGCATACTGCACAGCGGCGCCTGGCTCAGAGTGCCAGTGTCATTGGGCCGAGACCTGAAGGATGAGGAAGCACTCGCAGGCAAAGAAAACGGCCCGTGCAAAGGCCCTGGGGCAGGACTGCGCCTGGCATGTTGGAGGCACGGCAAGGAAGCTGGAGTGGCTGGAGCAGAGTGAGGAGGGGGAGAGAGAGAGAAGAGGGGAGAGCAGGGAGGGGAAGGGCAGGGCCTGGTGGGGTAGTGATCAGCTCTTTGTGCTGTTGGCTAATTCCTCTAAGCATAGTGGACCATTCAAATGCCTGGAAGCTTGGGCCCTCTGTCCAGAAAAATCCATATGTACCTGGAGATTTACCAACACTTCTCGGAGTCTCTCCCAGCTAAGTGCCTCTTCCCCATTCCCTCATTCCATTTCCCTGATGGGATCACTGAGACCCGACGCCAGTTTCCCTTCCACTGCCTGAGACCTTGGGGGCCTCGGAACCAGTTCCCTCCATGCTGGGTGCAGAGCTGGGTTCTGGGCTTCATCGGAGCCAGCAGGGAAGATGAAAGAGGGTGGAAGAACCGAGAGCCGAGAAGCCTCCCTCCCCACACACCAGTCCTTCTCCTCAGGCTGGTATCCCAGGTCTGAGGCCACCTTGGGGTGAGAAGATGTCATACCTGCTGGCAGCTCCTTCCCTGTGTCTGTCTTGAGGTTCCTATGCCTTTCTTCCCTTGCCTACTCTCCCTGGGTCCGCCCGTACATCCGAAGCTTCCCTCTGTCCATGCATCCATCCTTCCATCTGTCACCCATCTGCCCACCCACCCACCCACCCATCACCCATTTTCCTGTCTATACACCCACCCAACCATCCATCCATCCACCCACATGTCCATCCCCCCACCTCCCCATCCATCACTCATTTGTCTACCCACCCATCCTTCCGTCCATCCACACAACTATCCATCTATCCATGTGTCTATTTATTGATCGGTCCATGCACCCATGCATCTATCCACCATCCACCCATGCACCCATCCACCCATGCACCCATGCACCCATCCGCCAATGCACCCATCCACCCATGCACCCATGCACCCATCCATCTATCCACCATCCACCCATGCACCCATCCACCCATGCACCCATCCACCCATGCACCCATCCACCCATGCACCCATCCACCCATGCACCCATCCACCCATGCACCCATGCACCCATCCACCCATGCACCCATCCACCCATGCACCCATCCACCCATGCACCCATCTTCTACCTATCCACCCATCCACCCATGTACCCATCCACCCATGCACTCATCCACCAATGCACACATCCACCCATGCACACATCCACCCATGCACCCATCCACCCATGCACCCATGCACCCATCCACCCATGCACCCATCCACCCATGCACCCATGCACCCATTCACCCATGCACCCATCCACCAATGCACCCATCCACCCATGCACCCATGCACCCATCCACCAATGCACCCATCCACCCATCTACCCATGCACCCATCTTCTACCTATCCACCCATCCACCCATGTACCCATCCACCCATCCACCCATGTACCCATCCACCCATGCACTCATCCACCAATGCACCCATCCACCCATGCACACATCCACCAATGCACCCATCCACCCATGCACCCATCCACCCATGCACCCATCCACCCATCCACCCATGCACCCATCCACCCATCCACCCATCCACCCACCCTCCATCCATCCATCTCCCTTGGACCTTCTCCAAGCACCTGAAAATCCAACAGATGGATGGATTTTAATGGGCACCTACTGTTTCCCTGGCACTATGCTAAACTTCCCTCACCAGCTCTGTGTCTGGTCCCCTCCTGAGTGACCCTCAGGTCCCTCAGGTCCCCCAGACCCAACAGGGCTCAGACAGACCATGGCATCCCTTTTGACCCAGTTTCTCCTCCTCAGTTCCGGGGCATCAGACTCTCCTGCCCCCTCCGCTTCACTCCTATAGCCTCTGCTCCCCATGTCCTCCCTAGAGCCCCTCCCCACCGCCGTGACCCCGAGCTGACGTCTCAGCTCCACCCCTCCAAGCTGCACGACTTGGAAAGGACTTGACCAGTCCTTTCCCTCCAATCTTTTTCCTTCTCTCCAAAACGGGCATCACCTTCTCCATCCAATGGAAAAAAAGAATTCAAGACGTGAGAGTGCAAAGCAGATGCTGTTTGTGGTGCTGTTGAATCCTTATGTTTTGGTCTCTGGCATCCCTAGTTGCTAGAAATCCCTCACTCGCCACACACCGAGAACCCAGCCAGGACACCGACCCCTGGGGTCGTGTGCAAGGGCTCATGGGAAACCGTCTTTCCCAGCCCGGGGATTCCTACCCTGCCTCCAAGGCCACGCCCTGATGCCCCGCCTTCTGCCTACCCATGATCCCTCGGGGCTGGGGGTGTCTGTGTCTGGCTCTGTCGGGGACAGACCTTGGACTGGGTCCTCCGCACCTGTTAGTTCCTTTAACATTTATTGAGCACCTGATTTAGGCAGGAAGGGGACACGGTACAAACAAAAATTAAACAAGTGAACAAACGAGAACTTCCAATGGGAGGACGACGTTGAGAGATGATCATGGGGTGATCTGAGCAATGACTCGGGATCCGCGTGGCCAGGGAAGGCCTCTCTGAGGAGGTGACTGAAGCAGGGAGGGAGGGAGCCCTGCGCTACCGGTGGGAAGGGCGCTCCTGGCAGAGGGAACAGCCTGTGCAAAGGCCCTGAGGCCGGACCACATCACAAACCGGCTGTCTTAAAGTGACAGAAAGGCAATCTCTCCCAGTTCTGGGAGCCAGAAGTCCAAAACCAAGATGCCAGCAGAGCCACACTCCCTGCTGACATGGCGCGACATGGCCTTTCTCTCTGGGTCTGTGTCTCTCAAGTTTCCCTCCGCTTCTCTCTCACAACGACACCTGTCGTTGGATCTAGGGCTCACCCACAACTCAAGATCCTTCACTTAATTACAGCCACAGAGACCCCTTTTCCAAATGAGGTCACAATCACAGGGTCCCAGGGTTAGAACTTGGACATATCCTTTTTGGGTGGGGGGCGGCGGGTGGCCATCATTCTGCTCACTGCAGGGAGCAACCGCAGAATGAATGGCCAGATAAAGGGTGACCGGGGACAGCACCGAGAAGTAGAAGCAGGTTGCCCACGTGGACGATTTAGCAGGGGGCAAATCAGAGGGCTTCTTGGAGGAGGGGGCGTCGGGGCTGAGTCTTTCTTTGTTTGTTTTTGAGACAGAGTCTCACTCTGTTGCCCCAGCTGGAGTGCCGTGGCATCAGCCTCGCTCACAGCAGCCTCAAACTCCTGGGCTCAAGCGATCCTCCTGCCTCAGCCTCCCGAGTAGCTGGGACTACAGGCATGTGCCACCATGCCCGGCTAATTTTTTCTATTTATTTTTAATTGGCCAATTAATTTCTTTCTATTTTTAGTAGAGACGGGGGGGTCTCACTATTGCTCAGGCTGCCTGGTTTTGAACTCCTGACCTTGAGCGATCCGCCCACCTGGTGTCGGGGCTGAATCTTGAGAGACTGGAGCATTTCTGACAGATGCAGGCAGGGATGGGGGCGGCGCAGGACCGGTTGTACCAAGACGGCGCGGGAACTCGCCCAGCGTGCTGTCGGATGTGGGAGTGCACGTTAGTCCTCTGTGGACTAACGAAGGGTTTAGGTTAGGTGAGGAGCCGTTTTCAACGAGGAGCAATTCCGCCCCCCACCAAGGGACACCGGACAAAGTCTGGGGACATCTGCGGTTGTCACAGCTGGCGTGCTCCTGGCATGGGGGGGTGGAGGCAGGGACGCTGCTCAGCACCTGCAGTGCCCAGGTGGGCCCCACCCAGAGAATGATCCAGCCCCAGTGCCCACAGCGCGGAGAGCGAGAGACCCTGCCTAGGAGAATAAGAAGCGGGTGAATGTTCTAGAACAGTGTTATCTAATAGAAATATAATGAGAGCTACATATATAATTTAAATGTTTCCAGGAGCAACATTTAAAACGTAAAAAGAAACAGGTGAACTTAGTCATAATAGTATATTTCATTTAACCCAAAATATCTGAAATCTTATTGTTTCACTGTGCAGTCAATATAAAAATCGTTAACGAGATATCTCACTTTCCTTTTGAACTATGTGTTGGAAATCTGGTGTGTATCGTTGTCTCGTAGGTTTGGACACTGAGCTCACGCCTGTAATCCCAGCACTCTGGGAGGCCGAGGCGGGAGGATCTTGAGGTCAGGAGTTCGAGACCAGCCTGAGCAAGAGCGAGACCCTGTCTCTACTAAAAATAGAAAAATTAGCCGGGTGTGGTTGCGTACACCTGTAGTCCGGCTACGCAGGAAGCTGAGGCGGGAGGATTACTTGAGTCCAAGAGTTTGAATCCAACCTGGGTGACATAGTGTTTCTTAAAAAAAAAAAAAAAAAAACCTAAATAAATAAATTTATATTTACATTAATTATAATGAAGCAAATTTTTAAATTTCATTCTTTGATTGCACAAGCCACGTTTCAGGTGCTCAGGAGGCACCTGTGGCTGGTGGCGTCTGTATTGGGGAGTATTGTTCCAAAATGTTCTAGACCTAGGGTCAGTAAACGTTTTCCATAAATGGTCAGAGAGTAAATATTTTTTGGCTTTGTGGGCCATATGACGTCTGTGACAGCCACTGAAAAGTATAAAAGCAGCCACAGACAACACATAAATGAATGTGCGTGATTGTGTGCCAATAAAACTTTATTAACAAAACAGGAAGTGGGCCAGAACAGAGTCGTGGGTGGTAGTTTGCTGAGCCCTGTTCTAGACTGGCACTGTCAATACAACATTCTACGATGATGGACATGTTCTCTGTGCTATGTGGTATGGGGGCCACTCTCGCTGTGTGGCTATTGAACCTTTGAGTTGGGACAAGTGTGGCTCAGGAACTGAATATTTAATGTTGCTTAATGTTAATAAATTTAAACTTAAACCACCACACATGGCTAATAGTTTCAGTTTTGGACAGCACAGATCTAGAATGTTCTAGACTGGCCAGATACCATATTGGACAGCACAGATCTAGAATATTCTAGACCAGGGGTCAGCTGCTGTGTTAGACAGCAGAGATCTGAAATGCTCTAGGCTGGGCACGGTGGCTCACGCCTGTAATCCTAGCACTCTGGGAGGATCGATCAAGGTCAGGAGTTCGAAACCAGTCTGAACAAGAGCAAGACCCCGTCTCAAAAAATAGAAAGAAATTAATTGGCCAATTAAAAATAGAAAGAAATTAATTGGCCAACTAAAAATATATAGAAAAAAATCAGCTGGGCATGGTGGCACATGCCTGTAGTCCCAGCTACTTGGGAGGCTGAGGCAGGAGGATCGCTTGAACCCAGGGGTTTGAAGTTGCTGTGAGCCAGGCTGACACCACGGCACTCTAGTCCGAGCAACAGAGTGAGACTCTGTCTCAATAAAATAAAATAAAATAAAATAGAATAGAATGTTCTAGACTGGGGTCCGGCTACCATATTGGACACTACAGATCTAGAACATTCTAGACCAGGGGTCAGCTGCTGCATTAGAAAGCAGAGATCTAGCATGTTCTAGACTTGGAGCAAGCTCCGATATTGGACAGCACAGATCTAGAATATTCTAGACCGGGGGCAGCTGCTGTGTTAGACAGCAGAGCTCTAGAATGTTCTAGACTGGGGGCCAGCTACCATATTGGACAGGACAGATCTAGGATCTAGAATCCAGAGTAAGAGGAAGGCAAGATTAATCCAATCAACGTCCATGTATTTATCTGCATATCTCTATCTATGATACATCATGTATTATATATCATTATGTGCAAGACCCCCCCCCCAGTACCACAAAAATGAGAGGTACAGGGACCTCTCAGAGAAAGTGGGCATGTACATGTAGTGTCATAATATCTCCAGATTTCGGGGGTCAAGGTCTCTCTTCGATGCTAGCTCACAGGTGGGGGCAGGGTCTCCAGCAATGTCCCGCTCTCTCTGGGCTCAGTTTGCTCAGCCTTCCGCAGGGGCCAGGGGTGTTCACGTTCCCTGTTCCCTGCACTGCCACACTGCTTAGTCACCCCGGGAGCCAGGGGCTGCTGCTAGCTCCCTTGGACTGTGGCTCAGAGAGGGCAAGGGGTTTGTCCAAGGTCACCCAGCAAAGAGGTGGCCACAGCTCAGATCCACCCGACTCTGTGGTACTTTTACCTCTGGGTTTTCCAGGTCCATTTCTTGCAAGCTGAACTGCACTCTCCCAGAAGCAGGGGCAGAGGTTGGATAGATCAGAAGGAGGCAGCCCACAGCTGACCCTCAGATGAGATGAGCCGGCCCCTCCCAGCCCGAGTGCTCCACATCCCCCAGCCCCAGGCCTGGGCTGCATTCTTTGAGAGTGGAGCCTAGCTTTTGCAAAAATAGTCCTTAAAAATTTAAGGCCAGGTGCAGTGGCTCATGCCTGTGATCCCAGGAGTTTGGGAGGCCGAGGCAGGAGGATCGCTTGAGCCCAGGAGTTGGAGGCTGCAGTGAGCTGTGGTCACACCACTGCACTCCAGCCTGGGCAACAAAGCGAGACCCTGTCAACTTAAAAAAAATGTAAAAATACTATACGCTTACAGAAAAGTATGCATGACGCAATCACAAAACAGACACCTCTGCTACCACGATGCAGCGGCAGCCTGCAAACCGCCCATCCCCGCTCCTGAGTCCAAGCCCCTTTTTCCCTGTGGAAGGAGCTCCTGGCTTCTGTGGCAACAAACCCTTGCTGTTAAATAGATCCCTAAAATGTCAGGTGGCTTTTGCCTGTGTTCCTGTGGCCCTAATGCGAATGGGATAAGAGTCTATGTCACTTTTCCCGTGTTCCTTCCTGCCCCCAGCAGCGGGAGGAGCCCCACCCACGTGGCGGCGCGGATCTGTGACTTTCTGTTTTCATTCCTGTGTAGTATTCCACGGCATGAAGACGTCTTTCATTCATGCATGCTCCTGTTGCTGGAGAAATTTGCTGCGACTAATAGAAATCCTTGAGGGTTTTTGTTGTTGTTGTTGTTGGCAGAGACATGTCACGTTTCTCTCGAGTCTATGCCCGGCATTTCAGATCACAGGTCTTAGCAGAGCGGTTGACTTTCAGGGCGAGCCACCCGTCGTCCCTGCAGGGACACCTGCAGCCGTGGAGCCAGCTTTTGGAACCAGAGCGGGAGGCTCTCGAGGGGCGGATGGGGGCGCTGGGGGGGTCTGAGCCTCTCCTGAAGGCTTCTCCGCGCTGGGAGCCGCAGCACGAGGTGCGCCCCGTGCGGGAACGCGCCCCCAGCCAGCTGGCGCACGCACAGCCTGAGTGGCGGGGCACAGCGCGGGCACGCAAGACACCAAGGCAGTAGCCACCATGTCTCCTTCACTCTGCCTCCCCCTGCAAATAAAAAGCCAACCGTGCATGTGCGTGTGCGCGTGCGTGTGCATGCGTGTGCGTGCATGTGCGTGCGTGTGTGCACGTGTGTGGTCGTGCATGTGTGTGTACATGTGCGCGTACGTGTGCATGCGTGCGCATGCGTGTGCGTGCGTGTGTGCGCGTGTGTGGTCGTGCATGTGTGTGGGTGTGTACATGTGTGCGTGTGTGTGCGCACGCGTGTGAGTGCATGTGCGTGTGTATGTGTGTGCGTGTGTTGGGGGGAGATGCCTGTCTATCTCTATAAACCAGGAGTGGAGCGACCCAGGTCATTGGCCACTTCTGCCGTCCCCTTCCTCCCCCCCCCCAGTCAACGGAACGCCCCTTTCCGGTTCCCCGCGCGGTGCGACGGCAGCGTCCGTGGCAGAGGCAGTTTAATCAAATCTCGGCATTCTGGAGCAGCATCCTAAATTGAATAACGGAGTCCCAGAATAGAACCTGGAAGGGACGGGGGACCCTGGGATGCAGGCTGGCGGCCCGGCTGTCACGCCCCGGGACGACACCTCCTCCCAGCCCTGGAGCCCGGGAGCCGGGGGTTCCTGAAGATGGGGACATCCCGCCCTGGGGGCCCGGGGGGGGCGCTGCGTCCAGCTCCCTCTCTTGTCTCTTTCTTAAGTGAGTCTGACGGACCCCGGGCCCCTCGGCTGTCCCACTGCTCATCCGATCTCCCTGGAAAGGGATGAATTTGTCTGGCTGTGAGTCCCCCGCCACTCAGACGTGCCAGATGCCGTGAGCGGGGTGTCCTCGTGAAACCCCTTCTGGGCCCCGCTGGCAGGAGCCCACCCGCACGCCCACCTCCCGGCAGCAGGATTCAGCCCTGGGAATGGGCAGGGGTCCTTACGATGCCAAACGCCTGATGATTGGGCCTCCCCAGGCCTCAGTTTCCTCATCTGTAAAATGGGACCGTAGAGGCGTCCGGAGGCTGCGGTGAGGGGACGCGTGCCAGGTGCTGAGTGCACGGCCGAGCTGGGCACGTTGGCGCCCAGCCGCGAATGAACGGCCCGGCGAGTTGAGCTGGCTTTCTGGGCCTGTGGTGGCACCGGGTAGTAAGACACCTCCTGCCACCAGCTCTCGGGTTACTCCCCGCGCCCGGCACTGTGCCCAACTCACTCCTGGCCCGTGGGGAAAGGGCCTGGGTCTCACTAGTCTGGAAACCGCAGGTCTCAGGGAGGGCTCGAGATCGAGGTGATACCTGTGCACAGAGCCACTGAAGCAGATGGATGGTGACAGGAGGGCTTCAGGGAGGAGGCGGCATTCGAGGGGTGAGGATGGGGTGCAGGGGGCGCATTCTAGCCCGGAGAGTTCACAGGCAGTGTTTGAGGCCGTGTGACAGGAGGCGGGGGGAGGAGTGACAGGGGCTGAGCAGCACAGGGGCCTCAAATGCCAGGCTGGGGAGCTGGCACTCGACCCCAAGGGCAGTAGGGAGCTATAGCTGCATGTAGAGCAGGGGAGGGGCTTGCTCGGCAGAGGCTGGGCAGGACACAGGAAGGAAGGGAGAAAGATGGAATGGTGGCTGGGGGTGGCTCAGAGGGGGGCCCACCTCTTTCCTTCCCTTCCACACCTCCTGGAAACAACCCATTCGGGGCCTGTTCTGGACCCTGAATTGTCCAAAGGCACAACTTTGCAAATCCATGAGAATCCTGACCTCCTCCTGGGGGCCTCAGTCTCCCATTTCTAACACACACAGGCCAGACATGAAGGACCCTGCTTTCCCAATGGTGTGTTGCTTGGCTGGAGTCACCCAGCAAGCTGGGGGCAGAGGGGGGGACTGCATCTCAGCCACCTAGTGCATGCCCACCCACACCCCAAAGTCCCACGACTCCCCCCAGCGCCCAGGACCCCTCAGCTGGAGGGATGGCTGGGTCCTTAGAGGACCTCTCCTCTCCCTTCTTTCAGGCCTTGGTTTGCTCATCTGTAAAATGGGAGTGAATGTTTCTCCATCTCATAAAGTTGTTTGGACATTAAATGGGTCAGCAGATGTAGGTATTGCTGCACCATGAGAAATTGTTCCCCACCCTCCCCAAACTCATATGCCTACTGCGAAACCCACTGCAGATTTTCCATGTTTGGTTGGTACAGCCCCAGGATAGCCTCTGGCTCTTCGCTGTCCTCTGCTCCAGCCCTGCTTGCTCCTTGCACCCCAGACCCATGACAGGGTCTGCCTCCCCTCCAGACCAGTGGGGGGAGGGGTTCTCCCTGGGGTAGCAGGGGGACACCGGGAGTGCTGTTGATTACTGCAAAGAGGGAGGGAGGGAGGGGGCAGGGAGGAGAGGCAGCAATGGGGAGCCAGAGAAGGTGGAGGAGGGAGGAGGGCACTCGGCAGAGACCTCGGTGGGACAGATGGAGAGAGGGAGCGGAAGGAGGTGGGCAGAGCCAGCTGGGCGGGCAGGGGCGACAGGAGGGGTGGGGTGCGGGGAGACCCAGATCCCCGCCTGGCACGCCTCCTCCCGGCTGGCGGGCAGCGCGGGCAGGCCCGGCGGGCGCGGGGCGCGCGCGTGCGGCGTGTGCGCGCGGGGCGCCCGGGCGGCCGGGCGCGGCACGTGGATGCCAGCCTGGCGCGCGGCTGCAGCCGGCGGGTAAGGCGGGCCGGGCCGCGGGTGGGCACGGCCGGGCGAGCGCGGCGCCGCCGGAGCGGCCGGAGAGGAGGGGCCGGAGAGGAGGGGCCGCGCGCCTGGCCTCCCTGCGAGGGACCAGCCCAGGACGCCCCCTCCTCCCGCCGCAGGCTGACCCCGGAGGGGGAGGGGGCCTCGCGGCAGGCGGCGGCTGGGCTTCGCGGCAGGCGGCGGAGGTGGGGAGCCGGCACCCCGAGGCCCCAGGATGGGGTGGGGGGTGGAGGGCTCGGAGATGGGGGGCAGATTCCCTCCCCGCGGCCGCCCCTCCCTCCCTGCCTCCCTCCCTCAGCGCATCCATCGCCAGAAGATTATATTTAAATATCTCTTTTGTGCAAGGCAGGAGCTGGGCTCGCCCCTCAGAGGCGGTTTCCATGGCAACAACAATTGCCAGCTTCCGTGTGGTGAATCAGCGTTGCCATGGCAACCCCATCCTCATCTGCCCAAGGTGCTGGGAGGGGGGAGGAGGTGAGGGCCAGCGGAGGCGGGGTGGGAGGGGTGGGGGTAACAGGAGGCTGGAGCTCAGGTGGTTCCCCCCTCTCGCCCAACACCCCCAGTCTGTCCCCGGCCCGCAGGCTGGTCCCATCTGGTTGAAACCGGCTCCCCTCCTGCTCCTCCAGCTCGCAGGGTGTGGTACCCAGGTGGAAGGGCCGGGCCGTGCGCGCTGGGGAGGGGGTGATCCGGCGGCGGGTGGGGGAGGGGAGGCGCGGGCTCGCCCTTCCCCAGGTGCTCAGGGTCCCTCTGGGGGTGCGGTCGGGTGGCAGGAAGGTTGGGCTGGCAGAGCTGGGAACAGGACCAGGCAGGCAGCGGCCTCTCGCGCGGGACCACAGTCAGAAACGGGGAGGGGCGGGACGGGAAGGGCGTCCGGAGGGGGAGGGGTCGGGGAGGGGGAGGGAAACAGCTAAGGGAGGGGGTGCAGAATGAGGGAGGGGCGGGGAGGAAGGGTGGACGTGGAGCTGGGATCAGGTCCCAGGGGAAGGAATTCAGAGGGGAGGGGACTTTGGGAGTTCAGAGATGGGGAGGACGGGGGATAGGGGGAGACCACCGAATCTGGAGTCCCAGAAGGCCTCACCTGCCGTGACCTCACACGAATAACTTCTCTGCTGGCCTTGATTCTGACATCCGTAAAATGGGGTGAAACCGGGTCTCTCTCTGAAGCTTCTCGGCCGTGCTGGGATGAGAAAACCTGGCGTTTCTCAAGCGGCGTCTCTGAGCCAGGCCCGGGAAGTCAGAGCTGTGGGCACTTCGCAGCCCAGCGGGCTCAGTGGGCCTCGGGACCCATTTCGAGATTGTCTGGGCTGGGCAAGGGTCTGAGACCAGCCGTGGTTGCAATTCCAGGTGTCTTTCTATATCAGTGGAAGTTGGCCATTTCCTTCCTTCTAGCTCATTCTGTTCAACAGGTTCCTCTGCCCCTTGCTCTGTCTCCCTCCCAGTCTGGAGCGAGACAGAGCAAGACCCTTCCAGCCTGAGACAGAGGAGCCTTGAGGGGTGGGAAGAGTGCTTTCGTGGGGGCTTTTAAGTTGGGTTTTGAAGGATGAGTAGGAGTTCACCAGCGATATCAGTTTGGGAGGAGGATTGTGTCCCAGGACAGTGAGGAAGCAAATGCCTCCCCAACTCTCACACCCCTCAAGTCGGCTCTCAAATATCCAAATTAGCCCATATTCAGGACTGGATATGTTGAGGGTGAGGGTAGTGAGGATTTCTTCCATTGAATATCATTTTCAGTGCCTGGGGTTGGGGACAGAGACTGAATCCAGATGGCAGGCTGGTCCACTCAGGTATGACAAGTCCCCACACCCAAAACTCCTAGCAACTGGCTGGAAGTAGCTACCTTGGTGTAGCAGTCAGCTATTGCTGAGTGACAAACCACACGACCATTTCACTTGTTCATGGCTCTGTGGGTCACCGAGCTGGGCTCGCTGCGTGGCTCAGCTGGGCGGCTCTTCTGCTGGCCTCTACCAGGGCCATGCATGCAGCTGCAATCAGTTGAGACTTGACCGGGCCCAGCTGGGCCAGGATGGCCGCACTCCCAGGTGCTGTCTGTCAGTGGAACCTCTCTCTCCGCAGGGCCACCCCCTTTCCAGCAATTTGTCCCCCTGACAATCACAGGGTTCCAAGAGGTCAGGAATGGAAGCCAAAAGATCCCCTGAGGCCTAGGCTTAGAACTCCCACAACCTGACTTCCACCATATTCCCTTGGTCATGGCAAGTCACATGGTCAAATCCAGGTGCCAGAGGTGGGGAAGTAGACTCCAGTTCTCCACGGTAGGAGCTGCGGTGTCGCCTGGCATATAGGAGTGGGGCCGCCTTTGCAAACAATTTACCACATCTGGGGAGGCAAGGAGGCTCTTCCAGGAGGAAGGCATATTATTTTTGGGGTTTTGAAGGCTAACTAAGAGTTTGCCAGACAGTTCCCATCCTGCAGGTGGGACTGTGATGCCATTTGGTTTGACCGGGGTGGTGGGGTGCTGAGGCGGGACACCCCCACTGCCGGCCTTGACTTCCCCCCTTTCTCCGCAGATGGCGCGGCCAATCCAGGTGAAGCCTGCGGACAGCGAGAGCCGCGGAGGTAGTTGTCATCCATCCGTGGCGGCCAGGCTGGGGGCTGGCGGAGGAATGGGGGCGGAGGGCGATCCCCTCCGCCTCTCACCCTCAAGGGACAGTGGCCCAGGCCTGTGGATCTGCAGCCAGCCCAAAGCATGCAGCAGTCACGTGCCCGCTCAGAGACCCGGTGGTGGCGGGAGAGGCCGCGGGGTCCCGGTGGGGGTAGGAGCAGGACAGCAAGCGGGGCGGGTCCACAGGCCCAGCTGCCTTCCCCAGTGCTCGAAGCACCCCATTTCTTTCAGGGTGCCATAGTGGGGGGTCTTCAGAGGCCGAGAGGACGGGGTCCCTGTAGGACGGTGGACTGCTCTCGGGGGTCTCTGTGTGCAGATGCGTTTGTGCGTTCTTGTGTGCATGTTTGTGCATGTGAGTGTGCACAGCTGGGCATGCCTGCGTGCAGACACGTGCAGTGTGTGCATGTGCGCGTTCATGTCTCTGTGGTTGGTGCACACGAGCACGCGTGTGCAGTGTGCAGTGGGGCGCCTTCAGCCTGTGTACACGTCTGTGCGCCCGGCCTGCACCGGGGTGTGTATGTTCGTGCATGTGTGTTTGACCGTTGGAGGCTGAGCATGTGGGCGGATGTGTGGGCTGGGGCGGCAGGTGTCTGCGTGGGGCTGGACCTCAGTGTGGGGGTGTAGCCATCAGGGGGTGATGCTCAGCTGGTCCCAGTGGGACCCAAGGCTGGTCATTCTTGGACATCTCCTTCCTCTCTTGGCTGGAGGGGAGCAGCCAGCCTTGGCTGAGGGAAGGTGTAGGCAGGGCTGTTAGGACCCCTGAGTATGTGTAGGAGCTCGGTGAAGCCTCTCTGGGCTGGGACACACTTTCACACTCTCCACCATGGCTGTGTGGGACAGGCAGGAGAGAGGCGGGGTCTGCGTGTCGCCATCTTTGTCTCTTTATTTCTCTGTCTCTCTCCATCTCCTCTGTTTCTCTCTCTTTTTTCTCTCCTATCTCTCTGCATCTCTCTCTCTTTGTCCCTCCCTGTCCCTCTCTCCCATCGCCTCTCTCTCTCATCCCCATGAGTGACAACTGCCAGAGAGTGGTTTCCATGGTAACCCGGCTCCCCATTCCTGGGAGGTGAAGCTGCCACGTTCCCATTACCAGGGAGCAGTGCGGTCACCCCAGGGGCCAGAGCCGCGGTGCCTGGCGCGGGAGAGGCCTCAGACCTGGGCAGGCCCCTCAGCCCCGCCAGGTGGGGGCTCCAGGCTGCCCAGGCACCTGGTCACAGGCGCCCTCACGCCATTGCACAGGTGTTGCCTGCCTGGCCGCCCCTGAGCCCGGGCAAGGCGGGACAGGGGCTCTGCCGCGGGATGCGGGGACCATCGCTGCACACCCCTGCCTGGCAGAGCCAGAGGGACCCAGGGACGCAGGCAGACAGGGTCCCAGCCCAGCCAGGCAGTTCCTACCCCTGCGGCCGTGTGTGGGCTCTCAGGGGCACCCAGGTCACCGGTGCCCGGGGCGGAGCAGGACTGAAGGGAGGGCGGGCGGAGGCGACCGCGCAAGGCACGTGGGAGGGTGCAGAGGCCCGGGCAGGGCCGGGGCGTGGCTGGGTCCTCCGGGTCGGTCCGGCCGCCTCCACCTCCGTGGGGCTCGGCTGAGGTGGGTGTCCCCGCCCACAGGGGACCGGAAGCTGTTCGTGGGGATGCTGAACAAGCAGCAGTCGGAGGAGGACGTGCTGCGGCTGTTCCAGCCCTTCGGGGTCATCGACGAGTGCACCGTGCTCCGGGGACCCGACGGCAGCAGCAAAGGTGACGGCCGGGGGCGGGGCCGTGGGAGGGCGGGGCATAGGGAGGGGAGGGGTCGTGGGCGGGGCCTCTCTGGGTGGAGCCTTGGGGAGGGGAGGGGCTGGATCTGGGGGTGGAGCCTGTGGGGAGGGGTGGGGCCTGTGGGGCGGGGAGGGGTTGGCTCTGGGGCCAGGGCCATGGAGAAGGGCAGGGATGATCCAGGGGCGGAGTCTGCGCTTGGGATGCAGGGGGCCGGGCTCTGCAAAGGGGCGGTGCCTGTGGGTGGGGCTGGGCCTGTGGGCGGGGCCAGGCAGATGGGGTGGGGCTTGTGAGGCGGGGCCAGTTCCCACGGGGCAGGGCTAGCTGCGGGCAGGGCAGGGACTGGTCCCATCTTCTACCTGTGTGCTCTGTCTCTGTTCTTGGCTACCTGTGTCTCTTGGTCTTTGATTCGTCCACCTGACTGTCCGTAGAACAGCTTCCACCTGGGTCTGCCTGAGTCTATCAGTCTCTATCTCTGGCCCCGGCGTCCTGATGACAGTATCCAGGTCCCAGTGTGCCTGGCGTCTGTCTACCTGAGTCCCTACTAGCATTCATCATGTGGGACGGACTCCCTGTTCACCTGTCTCCGCCCTGTCTTACCCTCGGGGGACTGAATGTGTCCGGTGGTCTCTGTGTGCCTGGCTCTCTCTGTCTGGAGCTACGTCTGGTGGCCTTGCCTGTTCCGTGGACTTTGTCCACGTGACTGTCTGAATCTGCCTGTCTCTGGTGGTCTCTGTGATCCGCCTGACGCTGGCTGTGTGGTTGTCCTGCTCGAGCTGCCCTGGCCTGTTGGGTTATGATGTCCACCTGTCTGACTGCGGTCATGTGGGGCTGTCTGGGTCTGAGTGTGCTTGTGCCGGACTGCCCGCAGGACGGCGTGTCCCATGATCTGGCGTGTAACCTCTGCATGTAGCGTCATGACTATCTGGCCTTGGGTGTTGTGGCAGGTGGTGGTTTCTGTCCCCCTCACTTGTTCTGATGGGGAGGACTTCCTCCCTGACGACCAGCATCACACCGGCATCTGCTGCGTGCTCAGCACACTCTCTGATCGGCTGTGCACGGCTATCTGGCCGGCCGGCTGGGTGGCTTTCTGGTTGAATGAATGAATGACTGGATGGCTGGCTTTCTGGCTGGATGAATGAACGAATGAATGGTGGGCTGGCCGTGTTAATTACCAGCTGTTTGTCTAACTCCATGGCTGTCTGTGCGACTGTCCCCCGGTATGACCCTTGATCTGTTTGGGTGTCAACCGGCTGTCTGTCTGAACAAACGGCTGGCTGTCTTTCTGACACTGGGCGCATCCAGGGCTCCTGTCCCCTCCCACGTGGCCCCCCAGGCCTGGGGCCCCTTCACTCCCCGCCTCTTCTCTTGGCGCAGGCTGTGCCTTCGTGAAGTTCTCGTCCCACACGGAGGCGCAGGCGGCCATCCACGCACTGCACGGCAGCCAGACCATGCCGGTGAGTAGGCGCTGCCCTCGGTCACGGTGGAGGCAGGCAGGGACGAGACGGTCCTGTCCCTGCCATCGCCCACGCCCTATAGCCCCCACTCTTCCTCACAGCGGGCACAGGTGGAGAAGGGGCGCAGCCCCTGGCGTGGGCATATGCGTGCGAGTGTGCGTGGATGTGAGCATGCCAGCGGAGTGTGTGCGTGCTGTGTGTGTCAGTGGGTGAGTGTTATGGGAGGGCCGTGTGCCTGTGGGTGTGTACCGGTGCACGCGTGTGTGTGTGTGTGCAGGTGAGTGCACGTGCATATTTATACATGTGCGTGCGTGTGTGTGTGTGTGTGTGTGTGTCTGGACAGTGGGCGTGCATTTGTGAACATGCGTGCATGCATGGGTGATTTCGCGTGTACGAGTTTGTCAGCATATGCAGGTCCGTGTGGGTACAGGTGTTAAGCATGAGCGTATATGTGTATACACACAAGGGATGCTGGGAGGTCCAGGCAGGGGAAGTCGAGGCCTGAGCCAGGGCTGGGTGGATGGGAGGAGCGTTGGTCCGAAATGAGGCTATGAGGTGAGAGTGGACGGTCCGCTTGCTCCTTGGCTGGGTGGCGACAGTAGGGGACAGGTCCCAGGCGTCTGCAGTGTGAGAGGCTGGGAGGACCAAGGAGACACAGGGCATGGCCCTGCCCCCGAGGAAGGAGGCCCGGGCCATCGTCACTGCATGCAAATGTCCGAATATGTCACAGGAGGCCAGGGCCTGGGAGAACCGCCTCTCTTAGCTGTCCTCAAAGCCTGAAGGGGAAGGATTTAGCGCCGCACAAGGTCGGGCTTTCGCTTGCTCAGAAAAGTCCAGGGACGGGGCTGGTGGGCATCGCGGGGAGTGAGCTCTCTGTCAAAGGGGGCATGGCAGTGAGGACAGGGAGGCTGCAAGGTGCACTCTGCCGGGGACTGCTCACCAGGGAGGAGCTGGCGGAAGGGGCAGATGTCTCCATTCTCGAGCCCCCAAATCAGGGTGTGGGCTGGCCTTGTGGGGGTGCGGGAGACCCCAGGCCTCTGTGATGCGACAGCACACCCTGTTGCTGACGGCCACCGTGACCGCCTGTTGGCGCTGATGTCTGTATTTCAGCTCAGCCACGAGGTGCCTGTCCCGCAGTTGTGTCTTCCAGCTGCCATTAGGTGCAGGGGTGACAGTCACATGGGTTCTGTCTGTGCTCCAGAAAAGCAGGGTGTCCTCTCCCGGGTGGTGGCTGCCTCTGCTGCCCCCAGGGTGGGAGAGTTGCGGGTTCGTCCACCTGTGCGGGGTACAAAGAGGCATAGCATCGTTGTTCCTCTCCCGTGCCTGGAGCCTCCTCACCTGTTCCCAGGTGTGGCGTGACGGAGGGTCCTCTATCGTGCCCCCACTGCTTGCTCCAGCAGCTGCATTCTCCACCTGTCTGGTGAGCGTGCGGCTCATGGCCGGGGCCTGGCCCTGCGTGTGCCCAGACGCAGCCCGGGCCTCCGGTGCTGCACCTGTGACACGCACCCGTGCAGAGCCGCCGGCTGGGACACCCATCCCCATCCCCGTGCGGTTCTTGCTGCGGCCCCAGCTCTGGGGCCGGCCCCGTGGGCGTGGCTGGCAGCCCGGGGGGCCTGAGCTGACTTGATTCCAGAGACCCCAGAGTCCGGGCTACCTCCCACCTCTCTTTCTGTCCCCGCCCGCGGCTGCCCCTGCAGGGAGCCTCCTCCAGCCTGGTGGTCAAGTTTGCGGACACGGACAAGGAGCGGACGCTGCGGCGCATGCAGCAGATGGTGGGCCAGCTGGGCATCCTGACGCCGTCCCTCACGCTGCCCTTCAGCCCCTACAGCGCCTACGCCCAGGCTGTGAGTGCCCACGGGAGCTCCCGAGGTGGCCCGGTCTCTCCCTCCCGCACACTCCCTGCTGAGAGCGTCTGCCCCTTGCCCACACTCCTGTCTCTCCCTTGGTCCCCCTGACCCAGGGTCCTCTTTTGGCCTGGCTGAACCCCAAACTCAGACCGAGCCCCTAAATCCAGGCCAAGCCCTGCCCCTGGACTGAACCCCAATATTTATTAAATGAAGACCCAGCCTTGGACTGAGCCCCAGAGCCTGGCTGTGCCCCAAATCTAGAATAGGCCCAATTCTGGCTGAACCTCCAAATCCAGGCTGACCCCAAAGCCAGACCTGACCTGGCCAAGCTCAACCCTGGCTGAGCCCTCACTCTAGACTGAGCCTTGATCCGACACTGAGCCTAGATCTCAGGCTGAGCCCTGATCCCTTCCCCCTCCCCCTACTTGCTGGGGGACCAAGCCTCCCTTCATGAGCCATGATCTCAGGGCAAGTGTCACCCTAG
Source organism: Microcebus murinus (assembly GCF_040939455.1). Classification (NCBI taxonomy): domain Eukaryota; kingdom Metazoa; phylum Chordata; class Mammalia; order Primates; family Cheirogaleidae; genus Microcebus; species Microcebus murinus. Next base: position 6,143,533 of record NC_134130.1, on the reverse strand, counting down.
CTGTGCCCACTGAGTGCCTTTCCACCCCCAGCTCATGCAACAGCAGACAACAGTCCTGTCCACCTCGGGCAGCTACCTGAGCCCCGGCGTGGCCTTCTCACCCTGCCACATCCAACAGATCGGTGCCGTCAGCCTTAATGGGCTGCCTGCGACACCCATCGCTCCTGCCTCTGGTGAGAGTCCCCCAGGGGCCCCTGGGGGAGTGGGCAGGGCCGGGCCAGAGCCAGGCCACCCGTGACCCTCACTCATCCACAGGGCTGCACTCACCCCCGCTGCTGGGCACTGCCGCCGTGCCCGGCCTCGTGGCTCCCATCACCAATGGCTTTGCAGGGGTCGTGCCCTTCCCTGGCGGACACCCTGCTTTGGAAACTGTATATGCCAACGGCCTTGTGCCCTACCCAGGTAACTCAGGGTGGTCCCCTGGGTCCTAGGAGAGTGGCAGGGGGTACGGATGGTGTTTCTGGAACATGCATGCAGGACAGAGGGAACCTCAGCTGAGCAGATATGAGCTGTCAGGACAGCAGTGGAGCCTGCGGCAGGGTCGCTGGACATGGAAACTGTGTATCCAAATGCTTCCATGTTTGCATTCCAATTCTGTGCCTCTGGATGGGTTCTTTAAGTCTCCGAGCCTCAGTTTGCTCATCTGGGAAATGGGCGAATAATATCAGTCACCTCGTGAGGTTGCACTGATCATTAAATCAGTGTGTACAATGTGTAGCTCATCACCTGGTGCAAAGAACGGAAGTATAAATCTTAATCATTAATCATTACCATTTGGGAAGCTATCAGTACCTGCATTCATTCATTCATTCAATACATATTGCCCACACACTGATTTGGGCTGTAACTGCTCTCACAAAGTGGAGGTCCCACTTTTCTCTACCCTACGCCCACGGTTTTAGGGCAAACATTTTCCAACATGTTATTTATTTATGCAAAGTAAGCCTTATGTAGTTCCACCACGGAGGAGAATTTGTTTTTAACTTTTTATTTTGAAACTATTGGAGGCTCACAGGGAATTACCAAGTGAGTGCAGAACGGTCCTGTGTGCTCTTCTCCACTCAGCTTCCTGGGCTGCCAGCAGCTTCCCTGACCCTGGCACGGTGTCAGAGCCAGGAAAGCGACTGGGTGCAGTACAGTTAACACAGTCCAGGCCTTATTTGGATCTCACCACTTTTACACGCACGTGTGTGTGTACGTGTGTTTCTCTGTCATTTTGCCACCGATATAGATTCCTGTCCACCAACACAGCCAAGATACAGAGCTGCCCCATCTGCACAAAGTAACCCTTCCTGCCTCCCCTGTCCTCACAGCCACCACCGCACTCCCCTGTCCTCACAGCCGAGATCTCTGCATTCAAGCAGAATTTTGGGGGCTGAATTTTCCCATCAGCTTTGGTGGCCTGGACAACCTCTTCTGTCCCCTTACCTCTTCCCCTAGTGGCAGCTGGAAGGTCACAGCTCGATGGGGGATCCACAGGGTGTCTGATGAGCAAACTGACGTGGTGAGGGAGACAGGGCAGTGGGCAGTGGTGGCGATTCTGGCAGAGGCTGAAGACCTTGTGAACCCAGAGAATGAAGGGAGGGGGGGTTCTCTGGGAGGCAAAGGGGTCAGGAAAGAGAGAGATTTCCTATCTGAGTGTCCCTGTGCCAGTGGCGTCACCTCTCTTGGCCTCAGTTTCCCTGCCTGTAAAATGGGGGCCGTACCAATAAAAAATGGTTTAGCACAGAGGCGAAGCTGGGGTGGGTGTTTTTGCTCCCTTCCCGGCCCTTAAGGATTGGGGTGGATGGAGGACTTCTGCTGCCCCTGCCCCACTCAGCCCCTCCTCCGTCTGCTCCGCAGCTCAGAGCCCCACCGTGGCCGAGACGCTCCATCCTGCCTTCTCCGGAGTCCAGCAGTACACAGGTAGGGGGCGGCCCCGCGCCCAGGCCCCGCCCACCGCGCAATCCTCCTTTGCCTGGCCACGCCCCCTCCCTCTGGCCCCGCCCCTCAGGACCCATTCCCCCGCCCCTTTTGCTGTGTTCAACCCCTGGCTCTGTTTTTAGCTCCGCCCCTGCCACCAGCACCATCCCTAAGGCCTACCCTTGACCCTGACCCCACCCTCTCATGCTCTCTGCTGGGGCGGTCCCCTTTCCCACATCACTGGCCCCGCCCAGTCCCTGCTCTTGGCCCCACCTTCCTCTCGTCATCCTTCAGCATCTGGCCCCGCCCCTCACGTCCTGCCTTAATCTGACCACGCCTCTGCCACAGCCCTGCCCCCCAGCCCCGCCCTCCTCCCTAGGACCCGGCTGTGCCTCCGCCCCTCCGCTGTGGCTCCGCCCCTCAGCTCACAGTCCGGTCCTGTAGCTCCGCCCCTCAAGCCATGGCCACGCCCACTCTTAACATGCACTCATTCTGGACCCACCCTCTCTTGTGGCCCCGCCCCTGTTCTGCCTCCCCACCCGTTAAGTCATGGCCACGCCCCACTCCGCTCCTCCCTGCAGCCCTGGCCCCTCCCTTCGCCGTGGCCCCGCCCCTCAAGCTATGGCCACGCCCACTGCTAACATTCACGCAGTTCTGGCCCCACCCTCTGTTGTGGCCCCGCCCCTGTTCTGCATCCCCACCCGTTAAGTCATGGCCACGCCCCACTCCACTCCTCCCTGCAGCCCTGGCCCCTCCCTTCGCCGTGGCCCCGCCCCTCAAGCTATGGCCACGCCCACTGCTAACATTCACGCAGTTCTGGACCCACCCTCTGTTGTGGCCCCGCCCCTGTTCTGCATCCCCACCCGTTAAGTCATGGCCACGCCCCACTCCGCTCCTCCCTGCAGCCCTGGCCCCTCCCTTCACCGTGGCCCCGCCCCTCAAGCTATGGCCCCGCCGCCCCACTCCTCTCTTTCTCGAGGCCCTGGCCCCGCCCTCCTGTGGCCCCGCCCCTTGAGCCTTGGCCCCGCCCCCCTGTGGCCTTGGCCCGCCCCGCCCGGCCGCGCCGCTGGCCTCACGCCGCCTCCGCCCTGTCTCGCTGGTCTCCGCAGCCATGTACCCCACTGCGGCCATCACGCCCATCGCGCACAGCGTCCCCCAGCCGCCGCCCCTCCTCCAGCAGCAGCAGCGAGAAGGTGAGGCGGCCGCGACCTCCCCCGGGCGCCCCACACCGGCAGGGCTGAGCGCGCAGCCCGGGAGCCGGCGGGCCTGGTTCGAGTCCCGGCGCGCCGCTCCTTCCGGGTGTTCTCGGGCAGCGCAGTCTCCTCTCTGGGCCTCAGTTTCCTCCCTCCAGTGGGAGCCGTGCCCTGCCCGACCCTGCGGGAATGGCGGCGGCCTCTTACCGGCCCCCCAGAGCCGAGTGACTCTGGAGTCTTGAGGTTGAGCAATCCCAGGTAAACTGACGTCTCCCCAGTAGGGCTGTCGAGGGAGGGGCTGGATTCTGGAGTCCGAAACCCGGGGTCCAGATGCACCCGGATTTGACACGACATCATAAGGAAGGCACCTAACTGCCCCTGCCTCAGTTTCCTCATTTGCAGCGCAGGCGCCCATTTGTGCCAGGAGGTGTCACTGCAAGTGAGCAATGGCTGGCTCTTGACTGTAGTAGGTGCTTCGCTCACACCCGGGGGGCCCTTCCTCTCTTTGCTCCCTCTGGTGTGGGAGGGGATGGGGGTGTCCAGGGACCAGCCAGAAAAGCCCCCAGACCATGCGTGCCAGGCACGTTGGCTTGCGGCCTGACTTCTGTGAAGCTCTGCCCAATTTCTCCCTTGTGGATTATTGGGGGGGGGAGCAGTGTGGACACTGCCAGATACAGGAGCTGAGTTTTAAAACGAGCCCTAGGCGAGGGTCCCCGGAGGTGCCAGCAGCCACTTTCCTTTCGGTGGTCAGCTAGCGTGTCCCCAGAGGCTCTGTGGTCAAAGCCACCACTAGCAGCAACACGTGTTCAGATAAGATGGGACATTCCAGCTGCTCCAGATGTGTCAGGCATTTCTCACGACCACCGCTGCACCCCATGAACCCCCTTACCGCAGGGTGTCACCAGCAGGGCTTCAGGGAGGGTCCAGCCACCTGAAGTCACTGCTTTATTGGATGACCTAGACCTGGGTCCCCTCCTTCTAACCCCTTCTCCAGCTCCACCCTCCATGTGGGCTGAGGGACTAAAAGCTGGTTCAAGTACAGCCCGTGCTGCTAAAGCACGACACTTGTGTCCCCCCCAATCACCGCTGTGTGACCCCAAATCACCTCGAAATCCTAGCTGCAGTCTCGAGGGGGAAATAGAGTCAAGGCCAGGAACCTGGTAGAAGTAGTAGCACAGATTTATGCACATTACGTAGTTAAGAAGCACGTGAATATCACAGTAAATACGGTGCTTTATCTTGGAAAAGACCTGGAGTTCGCACGTGGAAATGGCCGCTAAGGGGTTGCCACGCGTGAGCCACTATGCAGGCGTGGCAGGAGTGTGTGGTCTGAAATCACATGGGGAGTCGTGACCCCAGCCAGGGAAGGGGGGGTCGTAACACACCGGGGTAGATATTCCAGGTGTGTGCGTGCAATTTGTGTCTTCTGGCGAGGTTCACTTGCATTCACTGAGTGTTTTGGGGGGCGGGGGATGGAAATGGAAGCAAATGCGGAGCTTGGGTTCTGCTCAAAATATGTTCAAACACTCTAGCCTGGGCAACAAAGCGAGACTCTGTCTCAAAAAAAAAAAAAAAAAAGTTCAAAATTGGTATAAACTTGCTTTTAAAAAACAAGCAGAGCCCCGGCCCTGATTAGGAAGGTAAGGGGAAGGAGCGAGTGTGGAATTGTGGCTTTTGTATTTTCTTGGGTGGGGGATATTCATGGCCAGGGAGAGAGAGGATTACCCTTGTTTGGGGCAGACATGGGCCAAAGTCATGTTTAAATTCGGGATCAGCAGATTTGGGGGAATTGTTTACGGCTTCGGATAATCAAGGTTTCAAAACGCTATAACTTTTTATAGTTTTTATATTAGCCATGCGTCAGGGATTATTTGGGGAGGGGACGGTTCAGAGGATTATCTATCCCTTTTTTAAAAAAAATTTATTTCTGGTTGGTATATTATATCATTGTTGAATTATCTGTAGTTTTAGGATATCTGGGCTTTGGGATTGGAGAATTATCTTTTAATTTCTCTGATTTTATTTTTGCATCATCTGAGTTTTGAGAATGATCCAAGGTTTGGGGCATTATCCCTATCTGCGATTGGGGACGGGAGAATTATTATTTTTTAAATTCTAGTTTATGATCATTGGGCTTTTTTTAAACAACGATTTTATTTGAGAACAGTTTGGGACTTCCAGAATGATCGCAGAGATACCACAGGTGTCTGCGTTCCCCACTCCCTGACTTTTGCCAGTGATCTGAAGCGTGAGGCTTAGGGGTGGATTTTCCGGGGGGCTGGGGTGGATTCTCTGGGGTCTGGGATTGGGGATTTAGCTGGGTTGTGGGTGGGGGATGGGATAATCTGATTTTGGTCAATGATCTTGTCGTCTGAGGATTACCAGGGGTTTGTCGTCCCCGGCTGGGGATTTATCACATAGGCAAGGGATGGGTGCGCCTGCCTCCCCTCCCCCGCCCACGTCCAGGCCCCTTCTTTCTGGGTGTCTCGGGGCGCCCCTCTCCCGACAGCTGGAGAAGCCAGATGTGGGGGCTCCAGACCCGCGCCCCTCCCCCGGGGGGGTCCGCCTCCCCTCCTTGGGGGCTTTATGTCTTTCTCTCCCCCACCTGCAGGTCCGGAAGGCTGTAACCTGTTTATCTACCACCTCCCCCAGGAGTTTGGAGACACGGAGCTGACGCAGATGTTCCTGCCCTTCGGCAATATCATCTCCTCCAAGGTGTTTATGGATCGAGCTACCAACCAGAGCAAGTGTTTCGGTGAGTAGCCTCGGGGGCGGGGGCGCCCCTGCCTGCCCCGCACCCCTCCCTGCCCCACCTCCCCCCGTACCCTACAACAGGAGATGGAAGGGTTTGGTCAGCCACAGGGCAAAATAATCACAGTCACAAACAGAATGAGCACTTATTAAGCACCTGCTGTGTCCCGCATGGGAGCCGCCAGCCCTGCGTGACTCCCCCGAGCACTTGCGTGCGACCAAAGAACGATTGTACGAGTTTTTCTCATGTGAATGAAGTGAGGGTGAGGGTGAGGGTGAGGGTTAGCTGTGAACATCCGCGTGCAGCTGTGGCTGGTGAGCTGGAAGGCAGAGATCTGGGCGGAGGGGCTGGGAGCAAACAAACATAGTGTCGCTCAGAGAGTTTTAAATAATATGAGGGAAAATGAAACTGCTAGGAAAATAAAGACGGTTGAGGTGGGGACGTGGCTCACCGTGGTCAGGAGGAGGTGACGTTCAAACTGAGACCTGGATGAGAAGCTAGCCGTGGGAAATCTGAGGGAAGGAGGTTCCAAGCAGAGGGCCAGCTGTGCAAAGGCCCTGGGGCAGGACGTGCCTGGCATGCGGGGCGGGCGAGGAGGCCCATGTGGCTGGGGCAGAGTGAGGAGGGGGAGAGAGGGAGGAGGGGACAGGGCAGGTTGTGCGGGGCCTGTTGAGCCTTGAGGAGGACTTCCTTGTCCTCAGAGACACAGAAAATTAAGGTTCAGAGAGGGGCTGCAACTTGTTCAAAGCCACACAACAGGAAGGAGGCAGAAGCTGGATTACAGCCAGGCTGTTTGACCCCCAGACAGAACTCTTAACTGCACACTATCCTATTTGAAGGGTCAGCCCTTGAGTATTTATTAAGTGCCTGCTGTATGTATTCAATATGTCACCATAAAAGGAGACAATTGTCCGTGTTCACTGAGGGAGGAAAACAGAATGGTCAGGGACATGCTTGAGGTCACACAGCAAGTGATGGACCCCCCCCACACACACACCCCTGTGCCCAGGCCTGGTCCTCTGTTCCCAGTTTCAGGAAGGAGGTTTGTGGAAGAAAGCAGCGCCCGCCTGCTTTCACCCGTGTGATTTCCAGGGGCCCGGATGCTTTCTGTGAGCTCCTCACTTAGGTAGTGGTGGGGCGCAGTGGCGCACGCCTGCAATCCCAGCACTTTGGGAGGCCGTGGCAGGAGGATCTCTTGAGGCCAGGAGTTGGAGGCTGCAGTGAGCTACAGTGATGCCACTGCACTCCAGCCTAGGCAACAGAGTGAGACCCCATCTCAAAAGAAAAAAAAAGTACAAAAACATCAAACCCTTGCCCCCAGCTCCAAATCCGCCCATGGCTCCCTTGGGCCTCTGCGGGGCAGTCGGCCCCTACTTCCCACTGTCGCTGCCCCAGCTCCCATCGGAGCCTGTCACAGTGTCCCCGGCCGCCCCCTCCTCCTTAAGGGCGGGCCCTCGGGCTCCCGGCACCTCCAGGTCCCCCAGGAAGCTGGTGAGGACCACAAGGTTGGGGTGGGAGGCAGGGCCGGGGCACCTGGAGGGCAGAGGGGAGGAGTTTGGGTGGGTGGGAGCTTAAGGAAGGGGGCCAGGGTGTTTCTGATGGCCTCGGGGCAGGGGCTGGGGCTGGGGCTGGGGCAGAGAGACTGTCGAGACAGAGCGAGAGACAGAAACAAGAAGAAGGACGGAGAGAGAAGAGACTTGAAGACAGGCAGACACACACAAAGAAACAGGGAAACAGAGAGGCAAGGCCTCACCCAGGGTTAGATGGAGGGATGGGATTCCTGGTGGACAGAGGTCTCAGAGGAGGCAGAGTGTTGGGTGCAGGGCTTGGAGGGAGGCAGGCATGCCAGGGGAGCAAGAGATGGGAAGTCTCAGCAGAGCCGACCCCAAGGTAAGGAGTGAGCGCCCCGTACCCAGAGGCATGCACGTCCCGAGGTATCAGAACGACGCCAGGGTTGCTGCGTGTCCTCCGTCGGGCCCGGCCTGTGCACACGGCACGCATGCCCGCCCAGGACCTGCAAGGCGAGCGGAGGACGCCCTGCGGTGCCGGCATCGAGTCCCACCCGGTCTCCGCAGGCTTCGTGAGCTTTGACAACCCGGCCAGCGCCCAGACAGCCATCCAGGCCATGAACGGCTTTCAGATCGGCATGAAGAGGCTCAAAGTACAGCTCAAGCGGCCCAAGGATCCGGGACACCCCTACTGACCGCGCCCACAGCCGCCCCGAAGCTGTGGGCTTGGCCCAGGTGAGCCGCCAGGCGGCCCCAGCCCCGCCCCCTGCTCTGCCCGCGACCCCACCCCTGCACTCTCCGCACCCTCCCCAGGGGCGGGGATGCTGCGGGAGGCTCCAGAAGCCCCCAGCCTGGGCTGGTGGGGACAGAGCCGGACGAAGACACCCCCACGCCCCGTGGTCGGGGCTGGAACCGAGGGCGGGAGTCGGGTCCGGAGGGGGGAGCCAGGGCGGGAATCCTTCCTGGAGAGGTTTTGCAGGATGAATAGGAGTTCCCCTGAGAGGCCAGGTTTGGTCTGGGGCAGGGGGGCGTGGTCGGGGAGGGGCTTCTTTTCTGTCCGTGAATCTGTCCTCCCTGTGGAAAAGCCCCAAACCAGCGGCCCACATTAAATGCCCACCCCAGATCCCGGGCCCTGAGGTTGGACCCCAAAATGCCCAGCTCGGCTTGGAACTCGGGCTGGGGGCTTGGGATGTGGGGACGGTGCCCGGGCCGGTCCAGTGGGCCCTGACAGCGTCCCGTCTCCCCCTCCACCCCACCCGGCCCATGGGCCCACCAATGGGTGGGTGGAAGGTGGGATGCGCACCCCGCCCACCATCGTGCAAAACACCCACACGCAAAGCAAACGCAAGAGCCACCCGCCCCAAGAGCGTGTTTGGCCATGGGGCAGACAGCGCCCCACAACCGCTTTGGGGGGATGGACAGCGCACCTTACGGGGCCATGGTGGAAACTTATATCCCCCCCAAACCTCGACGACCCTCATCTGTAAAATGGGCTCGTGAAAGTCGTCTCCCGAAAGGCTGAAGGAAGGACCCCCCCTTCCCGGGGAATGGGGGTGTTCTCACAGCTGAGCCCAGAACCCACCCCCTAAAGAGCTCTGGATAATTCGTTTTGATTTTTTTTCTTTTCTTAAAAATCACCATCGCTGCCGCCCTCCAAGAGCCCCCCTCCGGTCGGGCGGCGCGAGTAGGTGCCCAGTTAGAGGCCGGGGCCCCTCCCGCAGCCCCTCCCAGGCGGTTTGCACTCGGGTGTGCGGTGTGCGCGGAAACCGCCCGCCCCGAGCAGACCCCGAGCAGACCCCGAGGCCGCGGCTGCCGCCCGCTGTTCCCTTTTACCTCTCGGCCTGTGTGTCCTTACTGAGCACCTACTATGTGCCCAGCACTGTCACCGGCGCTTGGGGACCCAGCCAGGAATGAGTGGAAACGGGATGGGGGCAGGGGGAGACACAGAAACTTAGCTTAAATATTTGTCCCCAAATGCCGAGGACATAGGCTCAGCGGCGACACCGTTAAGTCCCTTCAAAGCCTCTTGTTGGCCTCTGAACCCCGGGATTCTTGCTCTCTGGAAAGGATAGGGGTGCTGGAGCCCGGCCTGGCCGGGGCGAGGGGGTGGAGGAGGGTGGGGAGGTGGTGTCCTCCACCTGTGTGCCCTGCCACCACCGTTCCCTAACGCCCGTCCCCTTCTCCCCCAGGTGAGGGACCTTCCCATCCCAGGAGGGTCTCCCGCTTCCAACCGATCCAGGACTTTTCCATAAATTACAAGCGTGGTCTGGACACCAGCCCTCCCCTCCCTCCTCCCAACCTTGCCCCACCTGCCCCTCCAAAATGTGAAACGCCGCCCACCCCGAAGGCCACCTCCAGCAGGGAGGGGGCTCCTGAGTTGGGGGCAGAGGGGCTCACACCCCACCCCTGTGCCCTTTGGGGACATCTCTTGGCTCCTGCCCGCCCCCAACGCGGTGGCTTCCCCAAACTGAATGGCAACTTTCCCTATATATATATATGCGTATATATATAGAGCTAGAGACAGTATATATATTTTTTGAGTATGGAAATCATGGGACCAAACTTTGCCGACTTCCTCCCATCCGAGAGAGGGTGACCCTGGGCCGGTCGCGGGGCAGGGACGTAGGAAGGGCTGAGGCTGGCACCCGCCAGCCGCCCTGCTGGTACGTCAGACCAGGAATTCGCCAACACGATATACCTCCAGGACTCTGGGCCCCCAGCACGGATTCCGGGGGGCTCTGGGCTCAGCCGGTGTGAGTGTCCCCGGCCCCAGCTGCAGCTTCGGGACACCACCCTCGTCCCCAGGGCCACCCTGGATGCAGGCACAAAAGAGACCCTCTGGCGTCCCCAAGCCCTCTCTGTCCCCCACCCCTCCTCAGTCATAGCCTTACTCATGTGACCAATAGCCCTTAGCTTTCCGTCGGGGGCAGACAGGGCGGGGGGAGCCCCGGCCCTCCGCGCCCCTCCCGAGGGCAGGCAGCCGTCGGCCCTGCCTTCAGATCACCAGCCTCGAATTTAAGGTCTTGTGACCGAGATCGCCAAGCGCGTTGGACAAGCCTGACCTGGACTGGCCGAGCACCCCTCTGTCGGAGACAGCAAACTCGATAGCGACCTTCATACCTCTGCAGAGATTTTTTTTTTTCTTTTGGTCTTTCTGAGCAGGTACAAAGAAGAAAAGAGAAGAAGAAAAAAAAGATAGGGGAAAAAAAATCAAACCACAGTGGATTCTTGTTTCCTAGTCGGGAGTGGGGTGGGGTGGGGGGTTTTTGTGGGGTGCCTCTGTAAAGTGACCCAAATCGCGACACGCCCACGTCGAAGCACAGAGTTGGATTCGTGCGGATGTCCAGTGTGGCCTCCTGCCCAGGGACGCCCCGGATAACTTAATAAGCTCAAAAAAATTTTTTTTAAAAGAAAAAATAACAAAAAAAAAAAAACAGCCTTCCCTTTTGTTTCTACCAAAACGTGTTGACTGATCCGGAAAAACAAACAAACAAAAAAAACAAAGAAAAGGAAAAAAAAAAAAAACAAAAACACATAGCAAAAAAAAAAAAAAAAACAAAAAAAAAAGGAAAAGGAAAAAAAAAATCTTCCGACCAATCGTTTCGAGATTCCAGAGTTTGATAATTGTTCCAAGACACTTGGATCGCGTGCCTGTGTCCCGTGCGTCTACGTGTGCAAGCGTGTGCCAAGGGCCCTCGCGGGGGTCGCCCCGTGTCCCCGCCGCGGGCCCGCGTGGGAGTGCGTGGCTGTGTGCAGTGGCGCCTGTCCCCGTGGTCCCTGTTTACCGGCTGTAAATACCATTTTTATACTTCACCTCGAAGACCTGCGTGATTTGTATGACGTACTTTATTTCTGCTACCAGTACTTTCTTGAAGTTTCCACTTGCGAACTGACTTTTCGGATAAACCGACACACACACACACACAGAAGAGAAAGAAAAGCAAAGAGCTTGGAACTTTGAGTTGACTTGGTTTGAGTTTTGTGTCCAAGAAGGTTTCCCGAGGCCAGAGAGGTTCCTTGTCACTGTCGCGAGTTTTCAGGTGAGAAGCAGCGTTCAAAACACCTCTCTTTGGTCTGAAAAAAAAAAAAAAACCTAAAAATTTATTTAATAAAAGTTTTACTTGCTAAAGGGCTGACTCTTCCCTCCCCTCCATCACTAGTCGGTAAAGAGCAAGTGCATCGGGCACAGGGCTGGAGAGAAATTCAGATTTAGGCTTAGGGGACGCAGGAGAGGCTATTCCAAGAAGGAAGGTCTACAGTTCTGCTATCTGGGATTCTGTCTGGTTCATTTAGAAGTTGAAAACAGGATTTTTTTTTTCTCATACATTCATTTATTCATTCAACAAACGTTTATTGAACACCTACTGTGCTGGCCACTAGGGACACAGCAGTGACCGAGGTGGCTCTGTCTCTGCTCTCATGGAGACAGCCCAGGGCAGGACACAGATAGTATGCAGTAAGGGCACAATTTTGAAAAATGGAAGGAAAATTCACATTGCATAGAATTTACCATTTTAGCCATTTAAATAAACATGGCTTTGGGCTGGGCGCAGTGGCTCACGCCTGTAATCCTAGCACTCTGGGAGGCCGAGGCGGGAGGATCGCTTGAGCTCAGGAGTTCAAGACCAGCCTCAGCAAGAGTGAGACCCCGTCTCTACTGTAAATAGAAAAAATTAGCCGGGCATGGTGGCGCATGCCTGTAGTCCCAGCTACTGGGGAGGCTGAGGAAGGAGGATCGCTTGAGCCCAGGAGTTGGAGGTTGCTGTGAGCTAGGCTGAAGCCACGGCACTCACTCTAGCCTGGGGGACAGAGTGAGACTCTGTCTCAAAAAAAAAAAAAAAGGAAAAAAAAGTGACTGGTGCATTAGTGATGTTGTGCAACTATCACCTTTACCTAATGCCAGAACATTCTCATCTCTCATCGCCCCAGAAAGAAGCCCCATCCCCATCAGCTGTCACCCCCTCCCCTCCCCAGCCTCTGGCAGCCACGAAGCCACGTCCCGTCTCTGTGGCTCTGCCTGTTCTGGACATTTCATGTAAACGGAGTCTCACACTGTGTCCTTCTGTGTCTGGCGTCTCTCACTGAGCACGATGTCCTCAAGGTCCCTCCACGCCGTGGCCTGTGTCAGAGCCTCGTCCCTTTTCGTGGCTGAGCGATATTCAATTTCATGGATGGTCCACGTTGTGTGTGTCCACTCATCTGTCAGTGGACACGTGAGCTGTTTCCACTTTGTTTTTTTGAGGCAGAGTCTCGCATTGTCGCCCAGGCTAGAGTGAGTGCCGTGGCGTCAGCCTAGCTCACAGCAACCTCAAACTCCTGGGCTCAAGTGATCCTCCTGCCTCAGCCTCCCGAGTAGCTGGGACTACAGGCATGCGCCACCATGCCCGGCTCATTTTTTCTATATATTTTTAGTTGCCAATTAATTTATTTCTATTTCTAGTAGAGACGGGGTCTCACTCCTGCTCAGGCTGGTCTCGAACTCCTGACCTCGAGCAATCCGCCCGCCTCGGCCTCCCAGAGTGCTAGAATTACAGGCGTCCCCGAGGAGGTGGGGCTTTAAAGCTAGGGACAAACTCGCAGGGGAAGAAAGGTAGGACGCCGGCCAGCCAGAGGGGATGACGTTTGTGCCCAGGCCTCGCATGGAAGGGGTGGCGGGCGGGAAACAAGGCCAGAGCTGCCATGGGAAGAGGACCCCACAGGGCCAGACCCAGGTGGGCGGGGCAGGCGGGGACAAGGGGGCGATGGTGTCGGCTGGGAAGAGGAGCCCGGCCTCGGGTGGCGTTTCAGGGTTTTGACAAACAAATGGGGAGGGTGGATGTGGCTTCGGGGGGCGGGGAATATGCCTGCAGCCCTCTGCCCACCTCCAAAAAATAAAATCCTGAGACCCGGGTGGGGGACGCTGCGCTCCAGGGGAGGGCCTGGGCCCGAGGGGGGTGGGTGGCGAACGGGTGGAGACGGCCACACCGCAGCAAACTGGGTATTTGATATCCTGCCCCAGGACTTCGCACAAACCACATCTCTTCATGCTATAGACAACTCCTCCCTTTGTACGGTTGGGGAAACTGAGGCTCAGAGCCTTGTGCCAGCACCCACAGAGCGAACAAGGCCAAGCTAGGCTGAAAGCTGGAAAAATGGATCAGAATCCGCCTGGAAGGGTTTTCCAGTGGAAGGAACAGCATAGGCAAAGGCTCAGAGGCTTGAGAGCTCGCAGCAGTTGAGGAACGACTGGCGAAATTGGCAGCGCTGGGCGAGGACGAGGATGCGGAGTGAGTAGCGCCTGGAGGCTTTTGCTATGAAGCACCTACTGTGTGCTGGGTCTGTCTGCGCTCTCCCTAGGCCACAGTCTACGAGGAAGGTGGACCGAAACCAGAAAGAACCGCGTCCCCTCGAGGAAAAGTCATTCCAGAACGTGCTGCGGGTCGTAATCTAAGTGAGATCAGGCAAATCTGGGCCCTGGCGTGCGGGCAGGAGGGAGCTATAGAGGGTTTTGAGCAGGGGGAGAGGCTCGATCAGATCCAGGTGTCAGGATATCTGGGGTGACCTCCACGCTGCTGGCGGGGTGTAGACTGGCTCTCTCGGAGGGTCATTTGGCAGAATAATATTTCTACCTAGCATTTATTAAGCACTTCCTATTTGTCAAGCGTCGTTTCGAGTCTGTGTTGTGCGATACAGTAGCCGCTAGGCTCACGTGGCTTCTTAAATGTAAATCCATTTAATGCAATCATACATTTCGTTCCTCAGTCGCACTAAGTCACCTGTCAAGGGCTTAGCTGGGCCACGTGTCCAACACTGCAGGAAGTTCAACCGTGCGGCAGTGTCCAAGCATTTCATACGACCCAACTCGCTTAACCTGCCTGTCCCCAGCCCCTGAGATGTTAGATGTTCTATTAATTTCCCCATGTACAAATTAGTAAACTGAGGCCCAGAGAGGTATATACACACATATATAGTATGTGCCTCTATGATTGTGAGCATGAGAAGAAAGGAATAGAAATATATTCACCAAAATGACATCTGGGTGGCCTCAGGGAAGTCAGGATAAAGTATAGTTGAGTCTTAGTTGCAATTATATGTATTATTTAGGAAATTAATAGTTCATTAGTAATCCTAACATTATTTACTATATATTTCTTTTTTTCTCTCGTTCCTTTTTTCTTTTCTTTTTTTTTGAGACAGAGTCTCACTCTGTTGCCCGGGCTAGAGTGAGTGCCGTGGCGTCAGCCTAGCTCACAGCAACCTCAAACTCCTGGGCTCAAGCGATCCTCCTGCCTCAGCCTCCCGAGTAGCTGGGACTACAGGTGTGCACCACCACTCCTGGCTAATTTTTTCTGTATATTTTTAGTTGTCCAGCTAGTTTATTTCTATTTTTAGTAGAGACGGGGGTCTCGCTCTTTCTCAGGCTGGTCTCGAACTCATGAGCTCAAACGATCCGCTCTCCTTGGCCCCCAGGAGTGCTAGGATTACAGGTGTGAGCCACCATGCCTGGCCCACTATATATTTAAATATATATTTGTTAATAATATTTCTTTCCTTCCTCCCTTCCCCTCTAGGGCAGGTACCCTATAAAACACTAAGGCTCGTTTTTTTTTTGAGACAGAGTCTCACTTTGTTGCCCAGGCTAGAGTGAGTGCCGTGGCATCAGCCTAGCTCACAGCAACCTCAAACTCCTGGGCTCAGGCGATCCTCCTGCCTCAGCCTCCTGAGTAGCTGGGACTACAGGCATGCGCCAGCATGCCCGGCTAATTGTTTTATATATATTAGTTGGCCAATTAATTTCTTTGTATTTATAGTAGAGACGGGGTCTTGCTCTTGCTCAGGCTGGTTTCGAACTCCTGACCTCGAGCAATCTGCCCGCCTCGGCCTCCCAGAGTGCTAGGATTACAGGCGTGAGCCACCGCGCCCGGCCTAAGGCTCGTTATAAAGCGGTAATGACTAAAGCAGTGTGTCACCAATGCCTGCTAGTTTTATTTATTTTTCTATCCCCTGGAGCCCGGCTCACAGCGGCTGAACACCGAACGTATTGAAGCACAGTGGCCGAGTCTAGAGCCAGACTGCCCCGGGTGTGAATCTTGGTCATGACATTTATCGGCTGTGTGACCTTGGCTAGTAGATCAATCACGTGGGGATCGTTTTCACCCCTGGAAAGTCAGGCTCAGCAGGGCACGAGGGGTTTGTATTTGTAAAGCTCTCCCTGGTCCGGAGGAAGCACCGCAGGGAGGTTGACCATGGGAAATTCGCTTTCCTTGCTTGTTAGTATAGAGTTGAGAAAAGAAAAACAAAAAAAGAAAAGAAAAGAAGAGAGAGAGAAGAAGGAAGGAGAGAGGGAGAAGGGGAGAGAGAAGAAAGAAAGAAAGAAAGAAAGAAAGAAAGAAAGAAAGAAAGAAAGAAAGAAAGAAAGAAAGAAAGAAAGAAAGAGAGAAAGAAAGAAAGAAAAAAGGAAAGAAAGAAAAAGAAAGAAAGAGAGAGAGAGAAAGAAAGAAAGAAAGAGAGAGAAAGAAAGAAAGAAAAAAGGAAAGAAAGAAAAAGAAAGAAAGAGAGAGAGAGAGAAAGAAAGAAAGAGAAAGAAAGAAAGAAAGAAAGAAAGAAAGAAAGAAAGAAAGAAAGAAAGAAAGAAAGAAAGAAAGAAAGAAAGAAAGAAAGAAAGAAAGAAAAGAAAGTTGGCCGGGCGCAGTGGCTCACGCCTGTAATCCCAGCACTCTGGGAGGCCGAGGGGGGCGGATTGCTCGAGATCAGGAGTTCGAAACCAGCATGAGCAAGAGCGAGACCCCGTCTCTACTATAAATACAAAGAAATTAATTGGCCAACTAATATATAGAGAAAAAATTGTCCAGGCATGGTGGCGCATGCCTGTAGTCCCAGCTACTTGGGAGGCTGAGGCAGGAGGATCGCTTGAGCCCAGGAGTTTGAGGTTGCTGTGAGCTAGGCTGACGCCACGGCACTCACTCTAGCGGGGCAACAGAGCCAGATTCTGTCTCAAAAAAAAAAAAAGAAAGTCACTTTCCAGAGGCTTTTTCCCAGACTACCAGCGGGGGGCAGCAGAGACATGCCTTTTCAGCACTGGGGCTTTCGCTGGAAATGCTGGAAGCATTTATTGAGTCCGAGTGTGTGCCACACGCTGCGCTGGGCGCTGGGGCAGATGGTGAGGGGACCCCTGGCTTCTCTCCTAGGACACAAAAGCTACACACTGTCCAGGCCGTCACCCAAAGCCTGCAGGACTGGACTGGACGTGGTTGCCCTGCCAGGCCTGCGTTTGCACCTGTGCTCCCACCCCAGAGCACTGCCCCTCCCACCCCAGAGCACTGCCCCTCCCACCCCAGAACACTACCCCTCCCACCCCAGAGCACTACCCCTCCCACCCCAGAGCACTGCCCCTCCCACCCCAGAGCACTGCCCCTCCCACCCCAGAACACTACCCCTCCCACCCCAGAGCACTGCCCCTCCCACCCCAGAGCACTGCCCCTCCCACCCCAGAGCACTGCCCCTCCCACCCCAGAGCACTGCCCCTCCCACCCCAGAGCACTGCCCCTCCCTCCCCAGAGCACTGCCCCTCCCACCCCAGAGCACTGCCCCTCCCACCCAGAGCACTGCCCCTCCCACCCCAGAGCACTGCCCCTCCCACCCCAGAGCACTACCCCTCCCACCCCAGAGCACTGCCCCTCCCACCCCAGAGCACTGCTCCTCCCACCCCAGAGCACTGCCCCTCCCACCCCAGAGCACTGCCCCTCCCACCCAGAGCACTGCCCCTCCCACCCCAGAGCACTGCCCCACCCACCCCGAGCACTGCTCCTCCCACCCCAGAGCACTGCCCCTCCCACCCAGAAGCACTGCCCCTCCCACCCCGGAGCACTGCCCCTCCCACCCCAGAGCACTGTCCCTCCCTCCCCAGAGCACTGCCCCTCACACCCCAGAGCACTGCCCCTCCCTCCCCAGAGCACTGTCCCTCCCACCCCAGAGCACTGCCCCTCCCACCCCAGAGCACTGTCCCTCCCAAGCTGGGATCTGGAGGCACAGCGACCGGCTTGAGCACAGGCGTACAGGTGGGAATTACCTAGGTCCCAGGTAGAGAACAGAGGGCCCTTCGGCCTGGGCCTCAGGGTTGCACAGGGGACGGACGCAGGCTTGCGGTGATGGAAACTGAGGCTGGAACAAAACACGAGCCCCTGCAAGGCTGGGGCCGTAGTCGCTCCCCTTTTGGTCCCCAGTGTTTGCTGATCAGCCCAAGAGTTGCAGGCCCTTGAACCTGGCATTCTCTTCTCAAGACTCAGTTTCCTCATCTGTAAGATGGGGCTCAGGATAGTGGGATTATGCGACCATCCAGCATGGCTGGGCAGATCCAAAGTAATTCACAGACACGAATAATATTACAAGGCAAAATAGGACCTGCTCCCAGGGCTAGAAAGTGAACACTCAGGTATCACTCCTACTGGATTCAAGAGACAATATCCATTTTTTTTTTTTTGGCAATAAGCATTTATTAAATACCTACTGTGTACTAGGAGCTGTTACAAAATGTATAAAAATCCTGACCACGCCCCCAGCTCTCGCCCCGCCCCAATCTTCACCTCTGCTCCCCCCACAGTTCCCAGCCCCGCCTCCTCTCCACCCCCTCCCTTTCCCTAGCCTACTGGAGGGAGGTGGAGGTGTGAGTAATTTGCATATTCATGAAGCCATCAGCCAATCCACAACCTGAATTCGGTTTGCCTTCGGTGCCTCATTGGTCGTTGGTTGGGATGTCAGGAGTGTCGCCTTCAGTGATCCTTAAAGCTGCAGTAACCTCGCGTGGCCTCAGTGTGCACACGTGTAAAACGCAGGGTGGGGTGCACGGGGCGTAGAGATCAGCGCAGAACAATGACGGCGAAATAGCTTTGCCGTCTTGCGTGGAATCCAGGGACACGTTCTGAGCGCTCACTACCTGCCAGGCGCTTGACTCCGGCCGGGCGCCCGAGTTCCTGCTGGGAAGGGGAGCTTCAGCACCGGGGGTCGCGGACAGCTCCCGGCCCTGGGCACAGGGCTCCGCGTCCCGAGTATGGGGAACGGGTTCGGAAGGAACCCCAGGCCCTCGGCCAGCCTGCGGCGACAGGCGCATGACCTTTCTCAGCCTGTGTGTCCCCAAGAAAGCCTCGAACGAGCCCAGCCCTGACCTGTGAATCCACCTCCCATCTCCCACGGCGGTGTTCCTCAGGACTCTGTCCGTGGTCCCCAGTCCTGCTCCCCCACGTCACCCGCGTCGCAGCTGATGTCACCCCGTCCTTCCAGGGGCTGGGGCCTGGACTCGTTTCTTTCTTGCTCAACTCCAAGCCCAATCTCTGAGCGAGCCCCGTCGCCTCTGCCTTCCACATCACATCCTCAGCGGGCCGGTCCCCGCACTCGCTGCTGCAGCGCCACCGGCACCTGGCCGGCGGGCAGCCAGGACCCCCGCTCCTCCTCCCCGGACAAGGGCCCTGCCCTGGTGCTGTTCCGAGCAATTGCTCCAGCTGGGACGGAGGGTAAGGGCGGGCACTCCATTTTGGTGTCGCCCCACCCTTAGTCCCATCCCGAGACTGCTGCACCTGGGGCAGGAGGGAAGGTTTATCCATCTAGGAATGCCCCAGCCCACGCATAATAAGGTTTGGAAAGTGGCCTAGAGTTAGCTCAGGGGAATTAACATGCCGCTGGCCTGAGTCTGCATTGCCGCGCCCACCTGCCCCCCAGGTGGGCTTTCCTGGAGGGAGCTCGTGTATGCAGGAGGCGTTTTTTGTTTTTGTTTTTGTTTTTTTTTGAGACAGAGTCTCACTTTGTTGTCCAGGCTAGAGTGAGTGCCGTGGCGTCAGCCTAGCTCACAGCAACCTCAAACTCCTGGGCTTGAGTGATCCTTCTGCCTCAGCCTCCCAAGTAGCTGGGACTACAGGCATGCGCCACCATGCCCGGCTAATTTTTTATATATATATCAGTTGGCCAATTAATTTCTTTCTATTTATAGTAGAGACGGGGGTCTCGCTCTTGCTCAGGCTGGTTTTGAACTCCTGACCTTGAGCAATCCGCCCGCCTCGGCCTCCCAAGAGCTAGGATTACAGGCGTGAGCCACAGCGCCCGGCCGCAGGAGGCGTTTTGACGACACCTGTGGATTATTTGCTAACAGCCCGCACCTCCCAAGCCCCCGCCTCCGGACTGGGCTAATTAAAAGGAGACCATCCGAGAAGTCAGGAGTAGTGAGTGGGTCTGTCTCACTCCACCCGGGAGCCAGGCCCGTTTCATCCTACAGCCGAGCGCGGCTTGGGTGAGACTGCTCCCTGCCTGCCAAGACTCCCGCGTGTTGGCCTTGCTGGAGATTTTCCCAAGAAAGGAGTCAGAGGACTGCGGTGACAGTCTGGACTGGACACTGTGGTAGGTCTGGTCATTCTTCAGCCAAGAGCACACCGGGAAGCGAGGGCAGACTCCCACCCTGGCATCTTTGGTGCGGAAACCCGGGGTTCTGATGACACCCACTTGGACCGGACCGTCCTCCCCGCCCTCTCTGGCTCCCGCCCTGGCCACCCCATCCTGCAGTCTGTCCTCCCAACAACAGCCACCAGAGGGCACCTGAGAGCACTTGAGCTCATCCCGTCTCTGCCCACAACTCTCCATGGCTCCCACCTCCCTCAAAATAAAGACCCAAGTCCTTCCTGCAGCTCACAAAGCCCTGCACTCCCTGCCCTCCCCTCCTCCCTCTCCCCCCAGCTCACTCTGCTCCTGCCTTCTCCACGTTCCTCAAAACCCACAAACCTGGCATCATCCCCTTTCTACTCACAGGGGAGCCCGAAGTGAGCAGAGGTGGGAGATTAGCAGAGGTCCAGCCGCACGGGTGTCACAGGCCGTGGATACCAGGTGAGGACATTGGTTTCTATCTCAAAGGCAGTAGGGAGCCATGGGAGATTTTTTTCATGGGGTGAGGGGAGTGGCGAGGCAATCACATCTGCATTTTTACAAACCTGCTTCTGGCTCCTGCGTGGAGAATGTGCCACAGAGGAGACAAGTTAACGTGGGGACCTGGTGTGGGCTTCCAGAAGAGCAATGGTGTGGCTTGGAGGAGGCCAGGCACCCCACCCCCAGAACTCTCAGCAGATGTTGTCACCCTTGGCATTTGCATATGACTGTATATAGAGATGTATCTAATATCTGGCGCCTCTCACTGAGCATGGTGTCCTCAAGGTCCATCCACGCTGTAGCCTGTGTCCGAATTTCCCTCCTTTTTAAGGCTGAATAATATTCCACAGTGTGGATGGGCCACATTGTGTTTGTCCATCCATCTGTCCATGGACACTTGGGTCGCTCCCACCTCCTGGCTGTCGTGAATGCTGCTATGAGCACAAATGTACAAACATCCACTTGAGTTTCTGCCCTCAAATTCATTGATGTGGGGCTTCTTAAAATAATATAGGCATTTAATGCTATAATGTTTCTTCTAAACACTGTTTTAGCTGCATCTCACAAATTTTGATGTATAGAATTTAATTTATTATCATTGAATTAAAACTATTTCTTCATTTTTCTTATGACCTCCTCTTTTACCTAGGTTATGAAGAATTTTTTGTTTCACTTCCAAATATTTGGAGTTTTTAACATATTTTTGTTATTGACATCTAGTTGAATTTTGTTATGGTTAGGGGACATAAGTTGGATAATTTTAATTTCTTAAATTTATTGAGGTTCATTTTATAGCTTATCTTGGTGAATATAATTAAAGAATATAGTATACTTGGTAAATATGCCATGTTAACTTGGAAAGGATGTACATTCTGCTGTTGTTGGGTGGAGTGTTCTCTAAATGTCATTTCAAGTTGGTTGATAGTGTTAGTCAGGTCTTTTATATCCTAGAGGATTTTCTGCTTGCTTTTTATATCCATTTCTGACAGGATAGCGATGGAGTCTCCATGTATATTTATAGATTTACAAATTTCTCTAAGTTCTATTAAATTTAGCTTTGTGTATTTTGAAGCTATGTTGTTAGGTGCATGCATATTCACAGTTGGTGAGTTGGTTGCTTTATCATGGGTTGATTTATTGCTTTGTCTGATTTTAATGTAGCCTCTTCAGCATTTTTTTTTTTGACTGGTGTTTTCTTGATTTATTTTTTTCCATCCTTTTACTTTTAACATATCAACGTATTTATATTTAAAGTGGGTTTCTTGCTGATTATAAATTTTCTCAGCTTTTATTTGCTGAAAGGCCTTCATTTCTCCTTCACTTATGAATGATATTTCACTGGGTACAAAATTCTGGGTCGACAGGCTTTTTCTATCGACCTTTCAAGATGTCACTCCACTATCTACTTGCTGGCATAGTTTTGGATCAGAAGTCTGCTGTTATTCTTTTTTTTCTCCTCCCACCTCTCACCCTATATACAATGTGTCATCCTCCTCCTCTCTCTCCTCCTCCTCCTCCAAGAATTTTCTCTTTATCTTTAATCTTCTGCCTTTTGAATATATGTCTGTGTATGTGTTTTGGGGGATATTTATTCTGTTTGGTATTTTCTGAGCTTCTTGGATCTGTGATTTGATGTCTTTAATCATGGAAAATTATTGGTCATTATCTCTTAAGATATTCCTCCGCCCTGTTCTTCCTTCTTCTTCTGGGATTCCAATTACACTTCAACACTATTCTCTCAGCAACTGATAGAAAAAGTAGACAGAAAATCTGTCAGGGTATAGAAGACTGGAATAACACTATCAAGCAACTCGAAATGACGTTTATAGAACACTCTGCCCAACAACAGCAGAATATGCATCTTTTCCCAGTTAGAGCATTTGATCTTGACCCAGAGCTTGTGGACGTTCCTAACCTGCCTTTGACACCTCTCTAATTGTTGCTTGCCTTCCTTACAAGCGGAGCAGGCTTTGGGCTTTGCGTCTGGTTAGAGGACGATAAGGTTGAGAAGGTTTTTATTGCATTTATCTTACAACTGTCCTCGACTTGTGGCAGACTTTAGTGGTGGGTTATTCTTTTCTCTGTAAATACATCTAAATCTTTTAATAGAAATGGCTCGATCATAAGAAAAAAATGTTTAGTAATACTTGGACAGACAAATTGAGTCGGGTGGTCTGCAAGTGACAGGAGGTTGAGAGGCTGCCCTAATCTGGCCTCTTTACTTTGCAGCTGGGGAAACTGAGGCACAGAGTAGGCAAAGACTTGTAGATCTGGGCCCTCTGCCCTGGGTACTGGGGGATGGGAACTGGTTGCGGGGACAGGCTGATCCTTTGCAGAGATTCGGGCTCAGCTCAGTGGCTGCCGTGGGCCCTCTCGGGCCTCAGTTTCCTGGAATGGAAGTGTGATTGGGAATCCAGGCCACTCAGGTGGGAGAGTAGAGTGCGCTACACAGACAACGGGGCCCCGTGGCCCACCCCGCTGACCGGGTGCAGCTGGGTGTCCCGATCTTTCTCATTCTGTCTCTCTTATCTCCCTCACTGTCTCTGTCTCTCTCTAACTCTCCATCTCTGTGTCTCCATCTCTGTTTCTCTCCGTCTCTGTCTAGCTGACCTCCCCTCTCACCACCCTTTCTGCATCTCTCTCTCCCCTTTCTCTTTCCTTCCTCTCCCTCCTCCCCTCCCTCCCTCCCTCCCTCCCTCTCCCAGGCTTCCCGTTTGAAGGCTGCCTCCCACATCTGCCTTCCGCCCAGGCCCGGGCTCTGCTCCGCCGTCTGAATGCCTCACTCCGACCGCACATCTGTGGGGTAATTGTCTCCCACGACCACAAGGTACTGAGGCAAATTATAGCCACGGGGTGGGGGCCTCCATGTGGGCGAACTGCGTCCGCCCGCCGGGCTGGGCTCTGTGGCCTGGCTGGGCGAGGTGGCCAGGGCCGGGCGAGGTGGCCGGGGCTGGGCTCTGTGGCCTGGCCGGGCGAGGTGGCCGGGGCTGGGCGAGGTGGCCTGGCCGGGCTCTGTGGCCTGGCCGGGGCTGGGCAAGGTGGCCGGGGCTGGACGAGGTGGCCGGGGCTGGGCGAGGTGGCCTGGCCGGGGCTGGGCAAGGTGGCCTGGCCGGGCTCTGTGGCCTGGCTGGGCGAGGTGGCCAGGGCTGGACGAGGTGGCCAGGGCTGGGCTCTGTGGCCTGGCCGGGGCCGGGCTCTGTGGCCTGGCCGGGCTCTGTGGCCTGGCCGGGCTCTGTGGCCTGGCTGGGCGAGGTGGCCGGGGCTGGACGAGGTGGCCAGGGCGTGGCCCCGCTCAGGCCGTGGAAGCTCAGGCCCGGCCGGCCCCTTCCCGCCCCCGCCCCCACGCCACCCCTTCTCCAGACCTGTGTCTTTTATGCCAAGATGAAAACGCCTTTTGTGAAAAATCATTAGGGAACTCCGATGTCCGTAAAACCCTGACCCGTTGTTCATTCATTCATTCATTCATTCACTCATTCATTCAGTAGATCTATTACTGAGCGCCTACTCTGTGCCAGGTTCTGTTCCGGGCACTGAGGCCATCCAAAGCAGCGACTAAAGACAGACAGGAGTCCTTGTCCCCCTGAGGCTGGCACCCCTGGAGGAGGCAGGTGGGGAGCAGGTAATGGCGACAGTGCTTTGAAGAGAAATGAGGCAGGAAGGGGCGGTGCAGGCGCCCTGGCGAGCGGCTTTAAGCACGGAGGCGACATGGAGGAGGCAAGGCAGGGGGCTGGGCGGGTGTGCAGCGCCCTGCAGACCACCTGTGTGACCCTGGGCAAGCCACTGCCCCGCTCTGAGCCTCAGTTTCCTCCTCTGTAAAACAGGGACAATCACAGCCCGGACCTACATCACAAACTTCCAGCACACAATAAAATCCCAATAAATAAATCACGGCTACGTCACAGGGGTGAGTTCCACGTGCTGTGTCCACGGCCTCCTGCCGAGACTTCTCTGGGCCTCAGTTTCCCTGTCTGTGAAAGAGGACCAATCAAAAAGTGCCGATCTCGCATGGCTCTCGGAAGGGCTGGGTGCTCATGGGCCGGGCACATAGTAGGTGCTTAATTAACCGTTGCCGTTAATATCGATGACTCGAATGATGGGGGCTAAGCCGTGCACTTGCCCTTCGTCAGCGATCGTTGAGACTCGGTGCACAGCGCAGTCCCGGTGAGGCTGGCCCGGCGGGGGCTCAGATCTAGGTCCTGCCGGGGGGACCGAAGGGGAGGCGAAGCAGGACACAGGCACTCTCAGTCCCGTGCGGTCAGGGCTGGGACCCAGGGCTGGAGGCCATCCTTCCATCCAGGCTGATAACCCCGGCTTCTCGGGCTGGAAGGGCGGAGTGTGCAGTCCAGACGGCGGATGGCGTGCGGCTGGGTGTCGGGCCTTCCTCTCCGTCTCTCTCTCGCCTTCTCACTGCCTCTGTCTCTCTCTTTGTCTCTGTTATCTCTCTCTCTCTCTCTCACCCTCGGTGGTGGAGGGATCATCAGGCCTGGGTTTTGACGGATGCATAGGAGTCCCCACGTGATGAAAGGAGGAAAGTCATCCCAGACAGAGGGGATGCCCCAAGCGAAGGCCCAGAGTTTGCAGGAGAATATGGCGCCGGCAGGAAGTGGGGGTGCGCTTGGGAGAGAAGGAGGCGGGGAGTCAGGCCCTGTCCCCATGGAAACCGCTGGACCCTAAAGGGACATGAGGAGAGGAAGAAAGGGTCAGAGGAAGGTTGTCCAGGGCGCGGGGATCTGAGCAGAGGCCGCCCGTCTCTACCCTCAGCTCCGACAGAATGAGCCTCCGACCCGTTCACGTCCACACCCGGTGCTCAGTCTGCCCACTCCGGGTGGACAGGCGCCAACGCCACACGGGGAAGCAGAGGCCAGAGGATTTCTGGCCAGACCAGACTCATCTGCTGCCATCTCAGAGCTCGTGGGCAGTCCCTCCCTAGGGAAGTTCTTCCTGCGGTCTGCCCTTAGTACCTCCTGCTGTTGGCGTGCGGCCAGGACACCAGCCCGTGTCCCCCCCCCAGTGCCCAGTCGCTCCTCACCCAGCGTGGGCACACGCTCGGGCCCCACGCTGGGAGCCGCAGTGAGCTACGATGACGCCGCTGCACTCCAGCCTGGGTGACACAGTGAGACTCTGTTTCAACGACAAAATAAATAAGGGGGGAAAAAAACCCAAACGTACTCATCCAAGGTCGGAGCCCTGCCTGGAGCGTGGGGCGGGGGCTTGGGAGCGAGTCCACGGTGGTGGGTGGCGGGAGGGATCCAGGCGCCCCCTGCACCCCCCTGCACCCCCCTGCCTCCGTCCCGCCCGGGGCGGCCGCGCTTGCTGGTCCTGCCCTGGTGGAGGTGGCGGCTGGCGGGCGCGGGGCAGGCCGGGCCAGGCAGGAGAAGCCACACTCCTTCCGGGGGTGGGGAGGGGGTGCTCCAGCCCCGTCCACAGATCCTCGGCCCCGGCCGCTGATTGCACCAACGGCAGCCACACGCGTGCACGCGCACACACACACACACACACACACACACACACACACACACACACACAGCCCGCCTGTGACAGCCTCCCGGGCTGTGGGTGGCCACCGGTTGAGACTGGCCTGGCGTGTCTCAGATTAACACATCCCGTCCCTCCCTCCCGGCCGCGCGCTGCAGTCCGGGTGTCCGGGCACCGCGTCTGACGCCCAGACGAGACCCCTCGGGTGGCAGCATGGAAGCCGGACGTGCCGACCTCCCCTGGCGGCGGCCGGCCGGGCCCCAGCCCCGGCGCGCGTGAGGCCGCCCCCGCACGAGCATGGCGCTGCCCGGGCCGCCCGTGTGCAGCAGGCCGGGCGAGGCCGCCGTGCGCTGGCAGCTGTGCTACGACCTGACGGCCAAGATGTGGTGGATGGTGAGTGCAGGTGCCAGGTGCCAGGTGCCCGCGGCGGCCCGAGGAGGGGCTTCTCCCGCCGCGCCGACCGGGCGCACCTGAGCGTGGTTTTCGGGCGGCGGCGACGCGGGGAGGCGTGATGGGACGTGGGTACCGGGCCGGGTGGCTCCTGCCCCTTCCACCTGGGGACGGCCCGGGCTGCCCGGGCGCGGTGGGGCCCGTGTGCGGGTTTCCGAGGCCCAGGAGGGCGCCCAGGTGGCCGTGGCCGTGGAAAGTTCTGGAACGGTGGGCCGGGCCTGGGGACCCTGACGCTAGCCCAGCGGCTGGGACGGGGAGGTCTTGGGGGTCGGCGTGCCCAGGCTGGCGGCTCGAGTCTGGCCGCTGGGCACCCCGGCCAAGGCCCTGCGGTCCCTGTGCCCGCGCCCGGGACGCGGCTGCACGCCCACCCCCTGGCTGCAGCGAGATGCTGGCCGGGCCGTCGCCTGGCTCCGCTCAGGGAAGGGCATCAGCCCTAGGACCCGTACCCTTCTGGAAGCTTCTAGGCTGGGGGTAAAGCTGGGGCCACCCGGCTGGGCCGAGAAACGATTCCGGTGCAGCCCTGGGTGCGAGACGGGGCAGGCAGGCGTGGGGCCCGGCTGCAGTCCGGGGTCTCATGAGGCCGGCGTGGGGCCCTCTGCCCGCCCATCCCGCCAGCCGCCCGAGGGACGGTCCGTCCCCTGCACTTGAACCCTGACGCCCACCGACAGCGGCGGGAGGCCACACAGACCCAGGGTTGAAGCCGGGCTTGCTGTGTGACGTGGGACAGTGGCCTGCCCTCTCTGGCCCACGGCTTCCCCTTCAGGGGAACAGTTTGGGGCCTGGACTTCCTGGGGGCCCCGGCTGGCGCAGGGCGGCCTGCCAGGGGAGCTGGCCTTGCGCAGGGACATGGCCCGCGTGGCCGCGTGGCCGCCACCTGCCGGGTTCTCCTGCCTCGGGCGGGCCGGGGGCAGCGGGGATGGGCCGATGCCCGGCGTCACGGGTCCCAAGTCCACAGAGACAGAGACCTGCCCGGCTTCCCGGGCAGCGGCGGCCGGCGCTTTCACTTTTCGTTCTTCCTGCGGGCAGCCTTGACTGAGCCCTGCGTGCCCCGCGGCAGTCACCCCGCAGACGGAGGTCCCCACCCTCTGGGAGACACGTTCTGGGGTGCCGCGCAGGGAGGGGCGGAGAAGGGAAGTATGGGCGCAAAGGAGGAGGTCGTGGCCTGGCCGTAGGAGGGGTGGCGGGCGCCGGGGCCTGGGCCACCTGGGAGGGCTCGCCGGAGGCAGCGACATCCGAGATGAGCCCTGGTGGGCGGCAGGACTCATTAGGGGAAGAGAAAGGGGGAGCGTTCCAGGCAGGGGCAACAGCCCGTGCAAAGGCCCTGGGGCAGGACCGGGCCTGGTGTGTCGGAGGCTCAGCAAGGAGGCCCGTGTGGCTGGAGCACAGGGAGGAGGGGAGGGCGGGGAGGGGACGGGCAGGTTGTGCAGGGCCTCGTGGGTCCCAGGGAGGACCTGGGCTTTGACCCCGAGGGAGGTGGGAGCCATGGAGGGCTGTGGGCAGACCAGGGACGGGCCCTATTTTACATTTTTTAAAGCTTCCTTGGGCTTTTGCGGGAAGAAGGGATAGCTGGGGGCTGACGTGGCAGCCAGAGATGGGGGAGGAGGCCAGGGCGGCGTCCAGGCAGCGACCATGGGGACCCGGAGGTGGAGGGAAGTGAGCGAGTCTCAGATGGAGAAGGGCCGGGACCCGGCAGTTAAACCAGGAGCCTGGAGAAGTAGAGTGACCGGTTCGAAGTCACGCAGCAAATAAAGGAGAGAACTGCGAGTGCTAGATGCAGAGGTCAGAGGTCAGAGGTCAGAGGTGAGGGTAGCCATTCCCCAACCCCTATCTCCAGGGTTCAGAGAAAGTCGAGCAGAGCTGGCAGTTTGAGAAAACTGTGCAACCTTGAGGTCCTATCAATAGAGGTAGAAGCCTCAGTACAGGGGAGGTTATGGACCCACTGATCGGACAAGGGCTGGTGTCGTCAAACTGGAGTATGTCCAGAGGAGGAAAGGGGATGTCCCGGGGCCCAGGGGCCTGCCGGGAAGAAGGAGTGACTCAGGGCTTCTGCTTAAGGAAAGAAGATGCCTGGAGGAGGAGGAGGAAGGAATTCAGTTCAACTCACCAAGCTCTCTCGGGCCCTTTGCTGGGTCCCCCACGCAGGATCCACCCAGCCCCCCACCCAAGGAGCCCCAACACAAGAGCTGTGACGGGTCTTACCCCCCAGGAAGCTGATGAGGGCGGAGCCCACCTCCACAGGGGGCAGCTCAGCCTCACCGGCTGAGCAGGTAGTGAGGCACCCGTCACAGGAAGCATCCAAGCCTCAGGGGATGGGAATGCATCCTCTTAAATAGAGCGGACCAGGCGACTTCCGAAAGAGCCTTTACAGGCGGAACGTGGAGGGTGCCGGGAGGGCGAAGGGTTCGGGTGGGCTCCGAGTTCGGGGCTGGGCAGGGACAGTGGACAGCGGGGAAGGCCTCGGCCTCGGCCCTGATGCCGCGGCACAGCGGCCGCCTCCCGTGGCTGCAGGCGGCCTGGCACCCGGCGCGTGAGGGTTTAGGGCCCCTGGACGTATCTCAGTTTTAATTTCTCTTAAAATCAGAAGGAAACAGTGACAAGTGACGCCCCGAATGCCCAGGCAGGAGTGCGGCCGAGCGTCTGCGAGGCCCTAGGGGCTCATTTTCGGATGATTCTCTTCCCCACGGAGGAAGGGGCCCGCGGACGCCCCCGAGACACGGCAGGAGGGTTGTGGCTAGACCCCAGAAGGACTTCCGCGGCCGCTCCCTCTGCTCCGGGAGAGCCCGGCCCGCGCCCGCGGCGAGCCAGAGCCCGGCCCGCCCTTCCCGGGCTCACGGCCGGCCGGCGGGAGAGACGGCCAGAGAGAACGTGAACAAACGCCTGCGACAGTCCCGAAGCTGGAGGACGGGGGAAGTGAGGAGGGGAAGCTGGCGGGCGGGAGGGGCATCTCTAAGAAGATGATGTCGCAGCCTGAGTGATCCCAAGGGATCAAAGGTCTGAGGGCAGAGGGCACGGCCCGTGCAAAGGCCCTGGGGCAGGATGCGCCAGGCGTGTGGGAGGCGGTGACGCAGAGGGAGGAGGGGAGGGCGGGGAGGGGACGGGCAGGTCGTGCGGGGCCTGGCGGGCCGCAGGGAGGACTTGGTGTTTGGGGCTGACAGCCCTAGGGAGCCACGGAGGGTTCTGGGCAGGGAGGGCTGCGTGTGCGAGTGCCGCCCGCCGCCCCCCCGCGAGTGCGGGCCGCTGGGGAGGGGTCGGGGTGCTCCGTCTCCCCAGCCCCGGCCGCGCCGCCGGCCGCCGCCCACTCTGCCCACATCTGAGGCGCCGGGGAGCCGGACCGTCTGCTGCAAACCACGGAATGTTTCCCGGAGCGCCGGGGCGGGAGGGGGGCAACCCGGAGAGTCGGGCGGCGCAGAGAGCAGGGCTGGGGCGGCAGCGCGGCCCGGCGGAGGCCACAAAGCCCCTGTCGCTCTAGGCCCCAGAGGGCGGGTGCTGCGATGCCCCCACTGTACAGATGGGGAAACTGAGGCACGGAGCAGTGAAGGGACTTGTCCGAGTCCATGGCGCTGGGGACAGACAGAACCGGGACTCGAACCCAGACCGCCTGCCCAGAACGTGGGGGCTCGATCGCCACCCCCCGGGGAAGGGTTAGCAGGACCCCCGTGAATGAATGAATGAATGAATGAATGGGGGGGCATGTGAGTGAGCGAATGAAGGTGGCAAACCCGCCCGCCGGGCCTCCCACGTCGTCCGGGACTCCCGACCACCGAGGACGCCACCTGCCCCTTCTGCGGTGCCCCTGCCATGCGGAAGTCCTTCCTCGCATCCGCCCCGGCCTTTCCTGCTCTTCTCCTCTCCGGGGCAGGGGCAGCAGGCGCTCGCACCCCGCAGCCTGCCGAGGCTGCCCTGCAGGAGGAGGGCGCAGTCCTGGTTGCTCAGAAGTTGTCAGAGAAGGGAACGCCGAGCCCAGAGAGGGCGGCAGCTTCCCCAGCGTCACACAGCGGACTGCCGGGGGCTCAGCGCGACCTCCAGACCGTAGCTCGCTCGCTGCAGGGCGGAGGCCAGCGGAGCCTCCCTGCTGTGCCTCATTCGATCCCCCCAGCACGCCTGGGATGACTGACCGTTGTTATCGCCATTTCCCAGATGGGGAAACTGAGGCCCAGAGAGGGGCGGTTGGTGCAAGAGGTTGTCGGGGGCTGAGCAGGGTAGCGTGACAGCTCAGAGCTCGCCCTCTGGGCCAGATGGAGCAGGGGCCACCGGTGAGCCATGTCAGCGACGTCACCCAGGTGGCAGGCGTCGACTCCTGTGACGTGCCGGGTGCTCACGCGCACCTGCCGGTCTGCAAGGCCCCAAGAGCCCCGCGCGGGCGGAGGCACCTGGCCAGGGGGTGCGGAGCAGCACCAGTGGGGGCTCGGTGGCTTTGGGCCAGGTCTGGAGGGGTGCGGGGGCTCTCGGCGCAGAGAGGTGCAGGGGACATCCCCAGCAGAAGGAATTGTCACACGGGGTGGCGGAAATGTGCCGGTGTGACGGAGCTGGAATGGGGGTGAACGGAGGTGCAGACGTCAGAAGCTAGGTCACCGTGGCCTCAGATGCTAGGTCCTGGCGGTGGAACGTTCTCTCCGTGGCAACAGGGAGCCATGGGGGTGTTGGGCAGGGTGGGGCCATGGGGACGATGGGAGTGAGCATCTAAGGGGAGACAGGCCATGGGACGATGGGAGTGAGCATCTCAGGGGAGACAGGCCATGGGACGATGGGAGTGAGCATCTCAGGGGAGACAGGCCATGGGACGATGGGAGTGAGCATCTCAGGGGAGACAGGCCATGGGACGATGGGAGTGAGCATCTCAGGGGAGACAGGCCATGGGACGATGGGAGTGAGCATCTCAGGGGAGACAGGCCAGGAGGAGCCAGGTAGAGGGAGGACGTGAGGCTGATGCGTGGGTCCCTGCCTCGGGGACGGGGGTGACAGAGGAATTGTCCCTGAGATGGGGACATGGGAGGAGGACTGAGATTGGGGAAGAAGATGCCTGGGCCAGGGCCCCTAGAGGGTGTTCTGGGCAGGTGCTGAGTGAGGTGGAGAGAGCACTGGAGACTGAGCGTCTGTGGTCGGTGCCTGCTTGTCAGTGGCGTGAAGGGAGGGATGGTTGAGTGGGTGGGTGGGTGTAGAGAGAGATGGCTGCCTGGATGGATGGAGGGATGAGTGGATGGATGGATGGGTGGGTGGGTGGAGAGAGAGATAAGTGGGTGGATGGGTGAATGGATGGATGGGTGGATGGGTGGGTGGGTGGATGGATGGATGGATGGGTGGAGAGAGAGATAAGTGGGTGGATGGGTGGATGGATGGATGGGTGGATGGGTGGGTGGATGGATGGATGGATGGATGGATGGATGGATGGATGGATGGATGGATGGATGGGTGGGTGGGTGGAGAGAGAGATAAGTGGGTGGATGGGTGGATGGGTGGGTGGGTGGGTGGATGGATGGATGGGTGGGTGGATGGATGGATGGATGGATGGATGGATGGATGGATGGGTGGGTGGGTGGAGAGAGAGATAAGTGGGTGGATGGGTGGATGGATGGATGGATGGATGGATGGATGGGTGGGTGGGTGGAGAGAGAGATAAGTGGGTGGATGGGTGGATGGATGGATGGGTGGGTGGGTGAGTGGATGGATGGGTGGGTGGATGGATGGATGGATGGATGGATGGATGGATGGATGGATGGATGGGTGGGTGGGTGGATGGGTGGGTGGGTGGGTGGAGAGGGAGATAAGTGGGTGGATATATGGATGGATGGGTGGGTGGATTGGTGGGTGGGTGGGTGGGTGGAGAGAGAGATAAGTGGGTGGGTGGATGGATGGATGGGTGGATGGGTGGGTGGGTGGATGGGTGGATGGATGGATAGATGGGTGGATGGATGGATAGATGGGTGGATGATGGATGGGTGGGTGGATGGATGGATGGGTGGGTGGATGGATGGATAGATGGGTGGGTGGATGGATAGATGGGTGGGTGGGTGGATGGGTGGATGGATGGATAGATGGGTGGATGGATGGATGGGTGGGTGGATGGATGGATGGGTGGGTGGATGGGTGGGTGGATGGGTAGGTGGATGGATGGATAGATGGGTGGATGGATGGATGGGTGGGTGGATGGATAGATGGGTGGGTGGATGGATGGGTGGGTGGGCAGATGGATGGATGGGTGGGTGGATGAATGGATAGATGAGTGGATGGATGGATGGGTGGGTGGGTGAGTGGATGGATGGATGGGTAGGTGGATGGGTAGATGAGTGGATAGGTGAGTGAATGAGTTGATGGATGGATGAATGGATGGATGGGTGGATGAACGGGTGGATGGATGGGTGAGTGGGTGGGTGGATGGGTGGGTGGTTGGGTGGGTGGATAGATGAGTGGATAGGTGAGTGAATGGGTGGGTGGATGGGTGGATAGATGAGTGGATAGCTGAGTGAATGGGTGAATGGGTGGGTGGTTGGGTGGGTGGATAGATGAGTGGATAGCTGAGTGAATGGGTGAATGGGTGGGTGGTTGGGTGGGTGGATAGATGAGTGGATAGCTGAGTGAATGGGTGAATGGGTGGGTGGTTGGGTGGGTGGATAGATGAGTGGATAGGTGAGTGAATGGGTGGGTGGGTGGATGGGTGGATAGATGAGTGGATAGCTGAGTGAATGGGTGAATGGGTGGGTGGCTGGGTGGGTGGATAGGTGAGCGAATGGGTGAATGGGTGGGTGGCTGGGTGGGTGGATAGATGAGTGGATAGGTGAGCGAATGGGTGGGTGGATAAGTGGATAAAGGGGTGCCGGGAGTGGCGATGGGTGGCTGGGTGGGCAGGTGGCGGATGGGGCGTGAAGACGGAGGGGCCGCCCCGAGTGTGGAGGTGCAGCCCGGGGCCCCACATCGGGGCCAGGCAGAGGAGACCTGGGGGGCGCAGCGAGCGCGCTAGTTGCCCCATCTCTGCCTGTCAGCGAGGCCGCCCGCCCAGGCCCCCCTCCCCGTGAACAGCTCTGCGTCTGACGTCCCCGCCCCCACACATGGCTTGGCTCCGGGGGCCACCGCAGACAAATTCGTGGAAAATTAAAATAGTGCCTGTGTGCCGCTATCGCCGGGCCAGTTAATGACCCCTTTCTGGGGATTGTTACCAGCTGGAGGTGGGGGGTCCGCGCCAGCCTCCCGGGCGCGGGGTGGGAGAGGGGACCCGAGCAGGGAGCGCGATGGCCTGGCCGGGCTCTGGGGAGGCCCGCCACCCCGCACCCCCGCGGCCCCTCCCTCAAGGCCTTCGCCCACGCGATCCCTCCTGCCAGGGCGTCCTTTCTCCCCCGGTTTGGCCCGGATGGCTCCAGCTCACCTTTTAAGTCTCAGCTCCAATGTCACCACCTCCAGGAAGCCCCCCGGACGAGGGCAAGCGCTCTCAGAGGCACCTGCCCACCCCCACCTGTAACCTTGTCTGCCCGAGGGGTGGACGAGGGGGCAGGAGCACGGACCCCTGCTGTGCCACTCAGCAGCGACGTGTCCCTGGGCAGGTCACTTTCCCTCTCTGTGACTCAGTTTCCTCGTTTGTAAAATGCGAATCATAACAATCCCGTCCTCATGAGGCCGCTGGGAGGATACGATGAGCTGCTGAGGGCAAACCGGTATTGACTGTTTACTGCGCGCAGGCGCAGGCTGGGTCTGGTCACCAACGCCTTGCCG
Source organism: Microcebus murinus (assembly GCF_040939455.1). NCBI lineage: Eukaryota > Metazoa > Chordata > Mammalia > Primates > Cheirogaleidae > Microcebus > Microcebus murinus. Next base: position 6,109,670 of record NC_134130.1, on the reverse strand, counting down.
TGAGCCTGTGACGCCAGCACGGTGTCCACCCCCATTTTGGGGGTGAGGCTCCCCGGAGTTAGATAAATTGACCCGACACCATCCTTGTGTGCCTGGACCAAGACACTCCCCTCCGCCCGGTCCCCAGATCCAGCCCTCACCACCTCCCACAGTCTGTCCTCCCCGCAGCAGCCACCAGAGGGCGCCAGTGAGCACCTGAGTCAGGCCCGTCCCTCCTCTGCCCACAGCCCTCCATGGCTCCCACCTCCCTTGAATCAAAGCCCAAGTCCTCCCTCTGCTCCAGCCACACGGGTCTCCTCACTGTGCCCCAGGGCCTTTGCACAGGCTGTCCCCTCTGCCCGAGATGCTCTTCCATTTCCCCTCGGATAAACTGGCTTGGTCTCACCTGCCTGGCTTCAACTGCAATGCCATCTAGGACGCCACTCCCCCAGCCCTTCGGTGTCCGCCTCGATGTCGCCACCTCCTGCTATAGGTCCTCCCGCCCTGGCTCCGTTAGTCTCACTGGTGCAACGAGCACACGTGGCAGTCACACCCTGCGATTCCGTGGACACCTTCCCTGTCCCCACTCGACTGCAGGACAGCAGAGACCTGTGGCCGTCCCCGGATGTCCAGCGCTCGGCACCATGGGGCATGGCGCATCGCTGGCACCGAATACGTGTCTATTAAATAGGTGAGCAAGTGAACGAATGAATGAACCATCACCCAAATAACCCACGAGGGAGCCACGTGAACCCCGATCTCGCCAAAGTCAGTACCTCTGTTTTCCCTCTGCACTGCGGACTCAAATATTTATTTATTTATTTTGAGACAGAGTCTCACTTTGTTGCCCAGGCTAGAGTGAGTGCCGTGGCGTCAGCCTAGCTCACAGCAACCTCCAACTCCTGGGCTCAAGTGATCCTCCTGCCTCAGCCTCCCGAGTAGCTGGGACTACAGGCATGCGCCACCATGCCCGGCTGATTTTTTTCTATATATTTTTAGTTGGCCAATTAATTTCTTTCTATTTTTAGTAGAGACGGGGTCTCGCTCTTGCTCAGGCTGGTTTCGAACTCCTGACCTCGAGCAATCCGCCCGCCTCGGCCTCCCAGAGTGCTAGGATTACAGGCGTGAGCCACCGCGCCCGGCCTCGATGATATTTTTAAAATAGTAACTCATGGACTATGCTACTCTCTCTTTTTTTTTAAACTTGCCACTTTCAAGAATTGGTTAGGTCCCAGGCGAGATGGGTCCAGAGGACAAGAGCAGGCCGCACCACGCTTCAGCGGTTTTGCAATTCACAGAGACAAGACAGCTTCTGCAGTTCATTTTCATGGGATCGCTTTAAGAAAAGAAACAAAAATACTTTTGCTTTGGAATGATTTTCGATCTAGGGAAAAGCCGCAAAGATGGCACCGGGAATTCCCGCACTCCCTCTGCCCGGCTTCTGCTCACAGTAGCCTCTTTCCCAAGAAATTCACAATCGTATTATGCCATTAACTGAACTCCAGACTTTATTTGCATTTCACCTGTTTGTCCAGTAATAGCCTCTCTCTGGTCTGGGATCCCACGTGGCACCGGGTCCTCCTGTCTCCTTGGGCTCCTCCGAGATGTGACAGTGTCTCTGCCTTTGTTTTTCGTGACGTTGACGGTCTTGCGGGCGGGGGGCCGGCTGAATGTCATGTCCTGTGGGTTCCTCCCCATCTGGGACTCTCTGGTGTTTTCTCGAGACCAGACCGAGGCTGTGGGTTTGGGGCTGAACCCCGAGAGCCGAGGGCCCTTCTCATCCTCACATCCAACCAGGGGGACCTGAGCCCCTCTAGCATCACCTGTGATGTTGACCGTGGCACCTGCTGAGGGTGGGGTCCCCAGGTCCCCACCCCTGCTGTTTGGAAGCTGCTCCTTAAGTCCCCCCCCCCCCGCCCCGGAGGGGAGAATTGAAACCCCACCTTCGAGCAAGCGCAAGTTATCTGCATATATTGTTTGAAATTCATCTGTAAGGAAAAAAATGTTCAAATCCCCATTTATTTATTCAACAATTTATTATTATCAGTGTGGATTTATATAGATTAATGTTATGCTTTAGTTTTTAATCCAATAGTGTGTTATGAGTGTTTTGCTCTAATTTTTCCAGCTTTGGAGCTCCTTCAGGTGGCGTCGTGGGTGGGATGAATTTGTAGGCATCTGAGGAAAACTGAAAATTGCTTCCCTGTGCTGTAATTTTCACCAATATATACTACAAAGATTTAATGATAATTAAAATTATACCTACATATGTAAAGATCAAAAATAAAAGCACTAGAGGAAAATATGGGGAAAACTTCTTTTTTTTTTGAGACAGAGTCTTGCTCTCTCACCTGGGCTCCAGTGCCGTGGCGTCAGCCTAGCTCACAGCAACCTCAAACTCCTGGGCTCAAGCGATCCTCCTGCCTCAGCCTCCCGAGTAGCTGGGACTACAGGCATGCACCACCATGCCCAGCTAATTTTTCTATTTTTATTTTATTTTATTGTCAATGATTCTTTTTTTAATTTTTTTTTTTTTGCTTTTTACTTATTTTGGCATATTATGGGGGTGCAGATTTTAAGGTTTCAATAAATGCCCTTCTCCCCTCTCCCCCCACAAGGCTGAGTTTCCAGCATGACCATCCCCCAGATGGTGCACATCTCACTCATTATGTATGTGTATACCCGGCCCCCCGCCCCCTCCCCCCTGCCCAATACCCTATTACTGTAGTACCTGTGTGTCCACTTAGGTGCTGTTCAGTTAATACCAGTTTGCTGGTGAGTCCATGTGGTGCTTGTTTTTCCATTCTTGGGATACTTCACTTAGTAGTATGGGCTCCAGCTCTAACCAGGAAAATATAAGATGTGCTATATCACCGTTGTTTCTTAGAGCTGAATGGTACTCCATGGTATACATATACCACATTTTATTAATTTATTCTTGGATTGATGGGCACTTGGGCTGTTTCCACAGCCTTGCAATTATGAATTGTGCTGCTATAAACATTCGAGTGCAGGTATCTTTTTTGTAGAGTGTGATTGGATCTTTTGGGAAGATGCCCAGCAATGGGATTGCTGGATCAAATGGTAGATTCACTTGTACCGGTTTAAGGTATCTCCATATTGCTTTCCACAGAGGTTGAACTAGTTTGCAGTCCCACCAGCAGTGTAGGAGTGTTCCTCATATTTTTAATAGAGATGAGATCTTGCTCTTGCTCAGGCTGTTCTTCAACTCCTGACTGCAAGTGATCCTCGCACCTCAGCCTCCCAGAGTGCTAGGATTACAGGCGTGAGCCTCCACGCCTGACTGAGAAAACCTTATAGTATCAGAGTGGTGAGGGCTTTCTAAGCAAGCACAAAGCCCAGAGTCTATAAAGATTAATAAATTTCATTACAGAAAAATTAAAATTTTCTGCATGGCCAAAAGTCCAGAAAAACCCAATGAGAAACATTAGAGAAATATTTGCAGTGTATTTGCAAAAGATTTTTAGTGGGCAACAAATATGTAAAGAGTGCCTACAAATCAACAAGAAAGAAGCAATTGAAAAACTACACAAAGGACATGAACAGCATCATAGAAAAGATCATAAAAGAAATAAAAATGGATTTGACATCTGTGAAAAGATGTTCAACCTGATGTTCATAGGAAGAAAAATTCAAATTAAAACTATAATGAGTTAGAGATCTACCATCCAGGTTGCTAAAGAGCAAAAATTTTCTTCTACACTGTGTTGAATAAGTGCAGGGCAATTGTTTTCAACCAGGAGTGATTTTCACTCTCAATGGACATGCATGATTGTCGTGACTTATTGAAGGGGGTGTCCTGGCATGGAGTGGGTGGGGACCAGGGACACTGCTCAGCACCCCACAGCACCCAGGGCTCCCACCCCAAAAAAAGAATGACCCTACCAAACACATCAATAGGAAAGCAAGCTCGTTTATGTACTATTTGAGACAACCTAAGTTGGCACGATATCTTTTAGAGGTAATTTGATAACATCTTTCAAAATTTAAATTGCAGATACCTTTAACACAACAATTTCACGTCTCCGAATCTACCCTGCGTGCCCGTAAACCTATGTGCGGAAGAATATTCAGTGCAACCTAGTTTGTGAAAGATTAGAGATACAAAAAAATAAGGCAGTCATTTTTTTGATGGTGCGTCTGTGCAATGGGTCACCGCAGCAGTTTGCAAGCTTGAGCCTTAGCTATTCTGACGTGCAACCATCAAGTGACAGTGACAGGGGGCTGCAATGCATGTGGGCGCCGCTAGAGGGAAGCACAGGACCGGGAGACCCTCTCGGTGCTTTGCTCTTGCTGTTCTCACTCTGCGCAAGGTTCTTCCTCCTCCTCCCTCCTTTTTTCTTCTATTATTTACCTATGTGTTTCCATCTCTTTTCCCCGTCACCAGAACAGACACCTCAAGTGTTCAGTGTGTGTCTTTTTTTTTAAATCTATATCTGTTCTTGGAAAACATATTTTGCTATTGTAGGTGCAGATACACATCATATGTCTCAAAAAGATATTACGCTTTCATTTCTTTTTTCATAGAGACAGGGTCTCACTCTACCGCCCAGGCTGGAGTGCGGTGGCGTCATCACAGCTCACTGCAGCCTTGAACTCTTGGACTCAAGAGATCTTCCTGCCTCAGCCTCCCGAGTAGCTGGGATTGCTGGTACATGCCTGGTTAATTTTTTTTTTTTTTTTTACTTTTTGTAGAAACGGGGTCTCGCTATGTTGCCCAGGCTGGTCTCGAACTCCTGGGCTCAAGCGATCCTCCTGCCTCAGCCTCTTGAGTAGCTGGGACTACAAATGCATGCCTGGTTAATTTTTTATTTTTTTTTGTATAGATGGGGTCTGGCTATATTGCCCAGGCTGGTCTCAAACTCCTGACCTCAAGTGATCCTCCCAAAGTGCTGAGATCACAGGTGTGAGCCACTGCACCTGGCCCCTCATATCTATGATTTTTATATGTGTATTAACTTTCTTTTTTCTTAATTGACCAGTCCTGACTGTCTATATTCATGAGGCACACAGTGATGTTTCGATACATAGAATGTACAGCATATCCATCGTCTAAAACATTTCCCATTTCCTTGCGTGGGGAGCATTCAATATCCTCCTCCTAGCTATTTGAAACTATGTATGAGTATCACTGTCAACTGTAGTCCCCCTGCAGTGCTATAGAACTGTAGAACTTATTCCTTCTCTCTCTAGCTGTAATTTTGTATCCTTTAACTGGTTAACAAATTTCTCCCATGTGAATTAACTTTCGAGAGACACTGAGCATCTAGAGAGGAAAATGAGTCCAGCATACACGTAGGGCTCAAAGGATCATCACAAAGCAAACATATCCATGCTCTGTGCAATCGGCTCCTACTCCCAGGTCAATAAAAATAACATTTCTGCTTCCCCTGCCTCCTCCAAAGCCACCTTGTCCTCCCCTGGCCTCCACGTCGCCCGTGGTTAATTTAAGCACTGATCGCATCTCTCTCCTCGTAAATCAGCCTTACCTGCTGTGAACTACAGAGAAATGGAATCCTACAGTGTCTGGCTTTTTAAAAAAAATTTTTTTTTTTTTTTCATTTTTCTTCTTTTACAGAGAGACACCAGCAACACAAACCATGGTGTCTGGGGTTTTTTTTTGTGCTCGACATAAAGTTTGTGAGATAAATCTACGTGGTTTTTTGGTAGGTCGGGGGTCAGCAAATTTGCTCTGTAAGGGGCCAGGTATAGTAGATAGCTGAGTCTTTGCGGGCTAGACAGCCGCTGTCGCTGTAGTGTGAAGGCAGCCATAGATGATATGTAAATGAGTGGGCGTGGCTTGTGTACCAATAAATCTTTATTTATAAAAGTAGATGATGGGGTATATATTAGGATTTTCAAATAGAGCCAATAAGGGGGGAGAGAGAGACAGAGAGACAGAGAGAGAGAGAGAGAGATTGGTTTTAAGGAATTGGTTCACCTCTCTGGGGACTGACAAGTCCCAAATTTATGAGACAGGCCAGCACCCTAAATATTCAGGTAAGAGTCGAGGTTGCCATCTTGGGTCTGAAATCTACAGGGCAGCCCAGGCAGGCTGGAAACCTGGGCGGGATTTTTATGTTCCACTCAGGAGGCAAAATTCCTTCTTCTCTGGAAAAATCTCAGGTTTTGATTTTTCAGGCCTTCAACTGATTGGGCGCGGCCCACCAACCGACAAAGGCAGGATTTTGTCCCTGGGCCGTAGTTTGGCAGCTCTGGGGTACACATGCTCCTCGACTTACAGCATGCTTATGTCCCCACAAAGCCACTAAGCTGAAAACATCGTCAAGTCAGAAATGCATTTGATACACCTCAGCTACCAAACATCACGGCGTGGCCTCGCCTGCCTCAGAAGTGCTCGGAACGGTGACGTTGGCTGCAACTGGGCAAAATCATGCAGCACAAAGCCTATTTTATACTAAAGTGTGGAAGGGCTCCTGTAATTGATTGAATACCACATTGAAAGTGAAAACCACAATGGCTGTATTTAAAATAGGGTTTCCACTGAATGCGTATCATTTTCCCTCCGTTGTAAAGTCGAAAAATTTTTGTAAGTCGGGGACCATCTGTATTAGATTCCTAGGGCTGCCATGACAAAGTACCACAGATTGGGTGGCCCAAACAATGGAGATATATTTTCTCACGGTCCTGGGGGTCGGAAGTCCAAACTCAAGGTGTCTGCAGGGTTGATTCTTTCTCGAAGGCTGTGAGAGAGAATCTGTTCCTGCTCTCCTTGGTTTTTATTTATTTTATTAATATTATTATTATTATTATTATTTTGAGACAGAGTCTCGCTTTGTTGCCCAGGCTAGAGTGAGTGCCGTGGCGTCAGCCTAGCTCACAGCAACCTCACACTCCTGGGCTCAAGCGATCCTCCTGCCTCAGCCTCCCGAGTAGCTGGGACTACAGGCATGCGCCACCATGCCCGGCTAATTTTTTGTATATATATTTTTTAGTTGGTCAATTAATTTCTTTCTATTTTTAGTAGAGACGGTGGTCTCGCTCAGGCTGGTTTCAAACTCCTGACCTCGAGCAATCCGCCCGCCTTAGCCTCCCAGAGTGCTAGGATCACAGGCGTGAGCCAGGTCTCCTTGGTTTTTGGTGGCATCTTTGTGTCACATGCCGTTCTCCCTGTGTGCGTGCCTGTATCCAAATCCCCCCCCATTGAAAACATTTATTTAATTATTTCAGAAACAGGATCTCGCTCTGTCGCCCAAGCTGGAGTGCAGTGTTGGTCAAGATCACAGCTCACTGCAGCCTCCAACTCCTGGGCTCAAGCGATCCTCCTGCCTCAGCCTCCCGAGTAGCTGGGACTACAGGCGCCACCACACCTGGCTAATTATTTTTCTTATTTTTTTGTAGAGATGGGGTCCTGCGATGCTGCCCAGGCTGGTCTCAAACTCCTGGCCTCAAGTGACCCTCCAACCTCCCACAGTGCTGGGATTACAGGCATGAGCCACCGTACCTGGCTGTCCCCCCATTTTTATAGGGACACTAGTCATATGGGATTAGGATCCTCCCTGATAACCTCCTTTGAATTTGATTACCTCTGTAAAGACTATCTCTGAAAAAGGTCACTTTCTGAGGTCCTGTGACTTAGGATTTCAACATATGAATGTGGGGTGGAAACAGTTCAACTCACAGCGCCGTAGTATAGGTGTGGCACTCTTTTTCATTGCTGTGTAATATTTCACTATTGCCCTCCGATGGATCTGAAGTGATCCCTCGCTGTCGTGTAAATTTACACTGCTGATGGGCCTGAGCATTGCTCCCCATGCCTGGTGGTCTTTGGGCTCTCTCTTCTGAAAATCACCTGTTCATGCACATTGTCCACTGTGCTCCAGGGGGGCCATCTTTTTGCACTGGTTCTGAGAAGCAGGGCCACCTACCCTATTGCACTCCTCTGGGGCAAACATTCCCAGTGGGACCTCTTGGAATTCAATTAGACTAGAGTGTGAATGACACCCTCTGCAATATGCAACGAGGCACCCCTGGGTAACAGCTCCCTGTATAACACTCTGCTGTTTCTCTATTCCCTCTGCTCATGGGCCCTTCATTGGACGGAAACCTTTAATTTAGAGGTAATTTAATTCGCACACCTTGTGTCTGTGACCTTGTGCTGTGGAAGTTTTGCTTCACACAGCTTTTCTCAACTCCAGGCCGTAAAACCCTCCTTCGACATTTTCTTCCCTTACCTTTCCCAGTTTATATTTTACCTTTAGGTCTTTAATTCAGGTGGCACCCCCCCCCCACAGATGATGCCAGGCAGGGCACCCCTTTCAGTTTTCCTATAGAGTGAGCCGGTTGTCCCCAAGGCCGTGGGCCCGGTCGCCTGTCTTGGCGGCATGGCCTCTGAACGTGCGGGATGTGGCTCCCAGCTCTCAACCCCCCCCCGCTGGTCTAGTTGATTACCGGAAACATATTTCCCCACGGGCTGCCACTTGCCAGGTTGGGACTCTTACATTCTCCTCTTGACAGATGGGGAAACCGAGGCTCGGTGCTCCCAAAGACATGCTATTTGGGGGGGGGGTTGAGTTTAGAGTCAGGACTGGGACCCAGGGTGGAGTTGGATGTTTTCATTGGTTTGATTTCTACCCACTAGTCTAAAGCAGGGCTCGCGGACTTTCTCTATGAAGGGGTAGCTATTAATAGCAAATATTTTCGTCTTTGAGAGCCAGACGGTCTCTGTGGTCTTGACCCTGCTACCGCAGCGCAGAGCCGGGACAGGCGGCACGTGGATGAATAGGTGTGGCTGTGTGTGCCAATAAAGCTTTATTCATAAAAACAGGTGGCGGGCCAAGACAGATGCGCAAAGGCGTGTGATGACACAGGACGACTTCAGACAAAGTCGAGGGCCCTGAGACAAGCCACAGAGTGGCAGGAAGGGGACGGGTAGAGGCGAAGCAGGAAGGGAGGTCTCACAGAGGAAAAGGTGTTGCAGGCAGAGGGCACGGCCCGTGCAAAGGCCCTGGGGCAGGACTGCGCCCGGTGTGTCGGAGGCTCAGCGAGGAGGCCCGGGTGGCTGGAGCAGAGGGAGGAGAGGAGGGCGGGGAGGGGATGGGGCAGGTTGTGCAGGGCCTGGTGGGCCGAGGGGAGGAGAGTGGACTTGATCCCAAGGGCAATGGGGAGCCATGGGGGATCTAGGCCGCAGAGGGACGCGACCTGACACATGGTTCTGTTTCAACGGAACCCTTGTGGCTGCAGAACAGAGAGCAGCGGGGACAGGGACGGGCTGGAGTAGGGGGAGGGGGAGGGGCGGGGCGGGGCTGGAGCAGCCCCCCTTGGGCAAGTGGCTTCCCCTGGAGAGCCGATGAGGCTGCAGCGAGCTGTGATGGCCACGGCACTCTAGCCCAGGTGACAGAGCAAGACTCTCTCTCTCTCTCAAAAAAAAAGCAGCAGCAGCAGGATGGAGAGAGGGGCGTTCTGGCTGCTGGGGGGGTGCCCCCAGAAGGAGCCCCCAGTGGGCTCCGTTACTACCAAGCGTGTGGGCACTGAAGGCGGGGCAGGTGGCCCCGACGGGAGTGAGTGGACGTGGGTTGGGCCCATACAGGGCCACCTCGTGGGACACTCGGGGCATATCTGAGGCCAGGAGGTGGCCACTGCGCCGTCCCTGCCTCCGGGAGCTGCAGGCGCCGGCCGGGGGGGGGCAGCAGGGGTGGGACTCGAGCCACGCGGTCGCCCAGTCCAGCTGCCGCTGCTGGCCAAGGCTGCCACCTTTCTCCCAGTGACGGTTACGGGAAAGACAGGTCAGCCAACTGGGTGGCCGCGGCCCCGTCCATCCTCCTGGGGGCCGCAGGCGTGGTCCCCGGCCTGTCCCCGAGAGACAAGGGTGCCAGGGTGGCCATCCCGTGACAGCGGTTCCATGGTCACAGAAGGGGCCGGGCCCAGTTCCTCCTCCCCGCCTCCCTCTGGCCCTCCCATGCCACTTCACACCCACCCGGGGACCTCCAGGGGGTCACTCCCCCTTTTCTGAGCCTCAGTTTCCCGCTCTTGAAAACGGGAACAAGGAAGCACCCTCCTTTCTGGTTTTGTGGGGCCCTGGCGTGATTCTGCTGTGCGGGCACAGAGCGTGGTCCCGAGCGGGTATTCAGTACGCGCGCACGGCCCGGCCCGCCGCTCTCCGAGCCCGAGCAGGGCGCCGTGCGGCCAGGCCCCCTCCCAGACACGGGAGACACCGCAGCAAAAAATAAATAGATAAATAAAACTAGGAAACCAGATGAAGTCCCTGTCCTCGAGGAACCGGCATTCCGGGGAGGGAAACAGACAGTAAACAAAAGGCGACGTAAGAACGTCAAAGAGTGGTGAGAGTCATAAAGAAACGAAACCGTCCTTAGATTTTATTATTGTTGTGACGGCTGCTGCTGTCGCCCGGGAGACCGACGGCGTGTTTACAGCCCCAGCTTCCTCAGCCATCCAAGGCGTGCCATTAGGTAGCGCCGACTGTGTACCGGGCTCCAAACACACAACCCCGCACGCTCGCTTCCCAGAGGGGAAACTGAGTTCTCGGTCTGCCCGAGGCTGCCAGCGGGCTGTGCAGGCAGAGTCTAGGAGGGGACCCGCCAGGTGGCTGGCGAGATGCCCGGATCCGTTCCTCCTCCTGGCGGGGCTGGCAGGCTCCCAGCTGGGCCCGGCCTCCCTCTGAGCTTCCTCACCCGGGGACCCGGGGGGCCCGCCCCAGGGGGGGTGGCCAGGGCAGGCACTGGGCCGCAGCGGGCAGGGAGCCGGGTGTCCCCCGCCCGCCCCCGTGGCCGCTGCCCGGGAAACGCCGGGGCTCACTGCTGGCTCAAGAGGACATGTTGTACCAGAGATTATATAAACCGACCTCTCCCTTTGTTTGTTTAATTCTTTCAGACTTTTCCCTTCGCTTCTCACTCTTTAATGACCGCGCTGCTGGCGGGGCGGGGTGGGGCGCTCCGGCCAGACCCTTCCGGGAGGGGGTCTGCAGGCCCTGCCCTCCGCACTGCACACGCTTGCCCACACGGGCTAGGGCCCAGGTCCCCGGGGTCACACTCTGACCCCCGGCCTGTTGCTTCCCCACTCTGTGCCTCAGTTTCTCCCCCAGAAAATGGGGTCCCCCACGGACCCAAACTCCAGGTTGTTGGGAAAACGCCCATGCAAGGAGCCACTGCCCCTGAGCCCCCTGGGGGCTCCATCTGAACCTCCCCGCCATTCCAAGCCACGGGCCATCCCCTCCCCCAGGGAGTCCCGAGTTCAAATCCTGAGCCCTCCTGTACCGGCTGTGCTGCCCTGCACACTTCACGGCCCCGTGCCTCAGTTTCCCCATCTGTAAAGTGGGGATCGTCTTAGCGCCGCCCCCTCCTCCAGAGTCATCCCTAAGAGGGTGAACCCTGTTGATCCTTAGAAAGCGTATTGCGCGGCCCGGCCCACGCTGACGTCAAGTGTCTGTTCCGGCAAAGAAAACACATCAGCACAGTAAGAAGTCAATAAACAGGCCGCTGCACAGACGGCCGTCCGGGCTGCTGTTCGCGGAGGGTGTCACAGGCAGGGCTGGGATGTGACACTCCAAGCCGGGCACCTCCCGCCGTGCCACCCCCACAGCGCCCGGGGGAGGGGAGGTCAGGGCGGTGGAGAAATGGGGTCCCGGTGCCCGTCCCGGCAGGCCCAGGTAGAAATCCCTGCAGGGTGGCCTTGAGCCCGCGACCCCCTGCTTGGCACGACTATGGGACTCGGGCAGCTCTCCAGGGGGCGGGGCGTCGGGGTGCCCGGCCACTCCCAGCCCTCCCCATAGCCCGCAGCGGGGCAGGAAATCAGAGTGCCAACACCTCCCTCCCTCCGCCGCCACCTGCTCCCTCTGTAACCGACTTCCTGCCGTTACCCTCCCACCTTGGGACCGCCGCCCGCCCCACCCTGGGCCTGCCGGCGGAGGGTCCCACGCCTCGCCCAAGGTAGGGCTCCTGCCCGGCAGGGCGCCCTACTGTGCGACCCGGGGCTGGTGTCTGGCCAGCTCCAGCCTCAGTTTCCCCATCCGGATGTGTCCCTGGGCTGTTGACTGGCTCCTCCCTGCCACTGGCTGGGAGACCACTTGCTGACTGTCCCCTACCCGAGGCTGGAGGTCAGAGGGCAAGGGGCAGAGGCCAAGGATCCCCATTCTCAGATAGAGGAAAGCAGGGCCTGCCCCCTACCTCGTGGAAGGGAACCCCCAAGTTGGTAGAGGTTTCTGAAGCAGCGGGCGGGGGCGGGGCTGCCCCCAAGGCGCGAGGAGGACACCCCAGGCCCGCCCTGCCGGGGAGTATGGGGAGGCGCTGGCGGCGGGTCTCTGGGGCAACCAGCAACTAACAACGGCCACGCTCATCATATGACTGCTCCCATATCATAGATGGGGAAACTGAGGCACCAAGCATGGCTGCCACCTGCCGACAGCCACGTGGTCTGTAAGCGGCAGAGCCAGGATTTGAACCTCTGAGGGCCTGGCCGCCGGGGTGCTGGGGGGGAGGTCAGGGAAGGAGGCCGCGGTGGGCTCTGCAGGGCTGGAAAACGCTGTCTGTGCAGGGGTGGACACTTTCCCCTCCGTGCGGCGCCCCCCAGGCACGTGGGCAAGTTCCTCCCCGACGGGCTGGTCGCCCGGGACACATCCTAAGTTGGGTGGACACGTAGTTGGTGTCTGCACGTCCCCTGTCGCCTTCCTTGAGAAATCCTGGCATCCCCGGGCCTCAGTTTCCCCACGTGAAGGGACAGGTGCCAGAGGGCCGTGGGTGGAAGCTCAGAGCCGGGCTCCCTGGGCTCCCTGGGCCCCGCGGGCGGGCACGGAGCCGGCGTGTGCAGACAGGCTCCGGGAGCCGCGGGTCCCGCGCCCACACCCAGGCGCCTGCGCCAGGCTCGCAGGCCAGAGGGGCCGCGGCGGAGGCCGGACTGCCGCCGCCGTCCCCGCCGCGCCTCCTCCTCCCCCCGCGCCGGCCTCGGTCCCACTCCCAGACCCTTGCCCAAAGCCACGCGGCCGGCCAGTGGCAAAGGCAGGACTGCAGCCAGCTCGGCCGGGCCCTTCCCACAGCCGCTGCCGGGTCGCACGGGATTCAGGGCCCAGCTCGGCAGCTGGGGGTCCCACGGGGGTCCCACAGGCCAGGGGCTGCATCTTCCTGAGCCTCAGTTTCCCTGCGCCCTCCATACGGGCCGTCGCCCGCCTGCTCTTTGCTCGCTGCGCTCTTGCGAACATGAAATGTGTCCAGGGAAGGAGAAGAATTGGGTAGATGTCCCGTCCCGCAGAGCTCTGGACCCGGGAAGTGCTACCAGGTGTCTATCCCTAGTTCGTCTTGCTGCTTTGCTCCCCAGCCCAGCGGCTTGGAAGGTTGGAGAGGGAGGAGGCCCTGAGCCACACCCTGAGCAGGTCTCCCCTCCTGGGTGAGTCGGGGTGCGGGGTCCCGGGGCCTGACCCGGCAGACGCACGGGCAGTAACCTCTACGCGTGGGGTTTGGCTTGCGCCGTGACGCTCTGCCAGGTGGCCTGGGATCCTGCGTGCTGCACGTGGCCACAGAGCCCCGGAACAGACCTGCTCCTCTCTGGGCCTCAGTTTCCCCATCTGTAAAATGGGACAATAACGCTACCCTCCCAGAGGGCCACTCCGAGCGCACAAGGTCTGCACCCAGCAGGTGCTTGGTGTTGGCTACTCATAGGCAAGTGAGTGAGCAGAGCCGTCTACACCGCATGCAGGGGTGTTGCCCAAAGCACTGAACGACCGCCAGAGCCCAGGCTGAGTAGTGAGAGTGGCACCGGCGTGGGCGCCGGGAAGGGGCCTCACTCAGGTTGTGCAGAGGGCTGGGCCGCAGGGCATGGGTGGAGGAATCCCGAGTCAGCCTCGGCTCCGTGTGTGAGCAGGTGCCTCAGTTTATGTGCCTGTAAAATGGGTGGGCAGTAGCGGCTGCGTGGGAAGTCGGGAGATTGGACCCGCGTGTGGAAGCACGCGGGTGGCGCCCGGCACACAGCAGGTGTCACACAAACCCGTCCTGTCCCCACCTCCCAAAGCTGTCGCGAGGGTGACTGAGGCCCGGTTTCTAAGACCCCGGCCCACGGTGGCAGGTCGCCAGGCGTCAGAATGAACGATAATGAAGCAGCTCCTGCCCCGGAACGATGTCTCCCGCTTTGCGAAACGGCTAGGCTTCCATGCGCCGCGGACACGTGCGCTGGGCGTCCTTTGTGTTGGGGGATGTGGAGCCGCCTCTCCGGTCCCCGTGCACTTCGTGCCCCGGTCGCGACAACCAGACGTGGCCAGGTGTCCCCTGGGGCAGGGGTAGGCACACAGTCATTCCATGGAGCCTCGTCCGCTGTGGACGTTCCATTTGGCAGGAGAGAGAACGAAGGCTCAGAGAGGGCAGGGGCTCGCCCGGGGTCACACAGCACGGGGAGGCAGAGCCAGCTGCTGCCGCCGCGGGAGCCCGCGCTGGCACACCTGCGGAGGGGCGGGCACTGCACACCCGCCGCCGTGCCAGGGCTCCAGGAACTGGCGGCAGGGGCCCAGGGCAAGCCACAGTTGCAAAATCGGAGGGAGGCGTGCCGGCATGCCTGGGCAGTTGCCACCGCCGGGGCCCCGCGGGCACCGCCAGGAAAGCCAGACCGACTCAGAGCTGGGCACCGGGACAAACGCCGGAGTCCCAGGCAGGGGATGGCGAGCTGCAAGGAAGGGCCCAATCGGAGAGCGCGCCTTGCGTGTGCGGCCTATCAGAGGGGCCTGGATATGTCCTGGCCAATGAGAATGCCCCTATGTGGAAGGCCCCGCCCCACCAGGGAAGCCCATTGGCCCCGGCGAAAGGGGTTTGGTCCCAAACCGTGAGCGCCATTGCGGGTTGCAGATGTGCGCCTGCGTGGTGCCCCCTGCTGTGGGGAGGCACGTGCCCCTGCGCCGTTCCCGCCTTGCCAGAGCCGGAATTAGCCTTAAAAGTTCAACAAGTCACTCGTTAAACATTTATTAAACGCCTACCGTGTGCTAGGCACTGGGGGTGTGAAGATGAACAAGGCAGATGTAGTGGGAAAGCCACACGGGAGGCAGGGCATCCCAGGCCGGGGGGCACAGCATGTGCAAAGGCCCTGGGGCAGGATGTGCCCGGTGTGTTGGAGGCACAGCGAGGAGGCCCGTGTGGCCGCAGCAGAGTGAGGAGGGGGAGAGAGGGAGGAGGCAGGGAGGGCGGGGAAGGGACAGGCAGTTGTGCAGGGCCTGGTGGGCCTCAGGGAGGACTTGGGCACTTTGAGGGCAACAGGGAGCCATAGAGGGCTTTAGACAGCGGGGCGATGTGATGTGCCAGCTAAAGACTGTGGGATTTGAGGCAAGGTCCTTTCCCTGTCTTCATCCATCAAGCGGGGGCGTGGGAGTGGCCACCCAGGAGGTGACACGAAGGTGAAGAGACGGCCCAGCATGGTGGGTGGCACTTAGTAGGGTCACAGCCACCACCGAGGTACAGCCCGGCCATCCCCTGCTGGGACCAGCGTAGTCATGTCCCCCTCGGTCCCCCAGCTCCAGCCCTTGCTCCCCATGGCCTGTCCTCCCCGCAGCAGCCAGAGGGCGGCTGTGAGCACCCGAGTCAGGCCCCGTCCCTCCTCTGCCCCAAACCCTCCATGGCTCCCACCTTCCTCAGGGTGAAAACCCAAGTCTTTTATTTCCATCTCTTGCCCGCCGTCCCTCTCCCTCACCACTTTTCAGCTCCACGAGAGCAGGAGCTTTGTCCTGGTCCCGTAGCAGCGGCGGCAGCCCCCGAGCCAGAACAGAGGGGGCACACAGCACGGGCTCCACGAATGTGGCCACCTGAGGTCACGACAGGTGGCCACACTTGTCTTTATCTCTCCGCCCCGTGCCAGCTCAGTCCCTGCCCTGCTTTCTTAACTGTTGCCCCCTCGACCCCGGGGGTGGGGGGGACCCCAGGGATCCACTGCGCGGGGAGAGAGCAGGTGAGGCGTGTCACCTGCAGTGACTGCCGGCCCCCTTGTCACCCTGGCAGCCATCATGTCCCTGTGTGGTTTTCTCCAATCAGAGGACGGGGCTGGAACAAGGCAGTGGCCGTGCTGTGTCAGTGGGAACGTTTTGGGGCCCTGGCCAAGCGGGTGGGCGCCTGTGCCTCAGTTCTGGCCGGGTCGGGGGTCCCCTCCTGGGGACAGGCCTATGTGGGTGGGTGCAGACCTGTGTTGGGGTCCCAGCCCCTCGCCCACCCGTAAGGCCGAGGCGAGCCCCCTCCCCCCGTTCCTGCCCGGGGTCCTGCCCTTAGCCCGAGCCCCACTGCGCCCAGGAAACCCCAGTGCCACCGAGGACTGCAGTGACGAGCAGATGGTCCCAGGTGGCAGGAGGGTGGGGGTAGCTGAGTGTTGGAGGGCCAAGGGTCCCTGGAGCAGTCCTGCTGCCCTCCAAGAGGGGAAACTGAGGCACAGAGTCCCTCTGTGCCCCCTATGCCTGGGGCAGGGGAGGAGGTGCCATTCTTGGAAGGTCCCCAGTTTGACCAGGGGGCCGCGGGGGAGGGGGGAGCCGGGCTTGCAGCCACGTCAGATTCCTCTCCTAGCGGTGGGGGAGAGGGAGAGCTGCTCTGCCCCCCGCGGGGGGACGGGAAGGAGGACAGAAGCTTTTCCACTGCCCCCCGCCCCCCACCCCCACCCCTGCATTTGCGGGCACCGCACAGGCCCTGGGGGCCCCGTTGGCTGCTGCAGCTCAGCCGCCCGTCCCCCGGGCTTCCCACCTCCGCACCTCCGCTCAGGCTGTTCCCTCCCCCCGGAATGCCCTTCCGTCCAACTCAGCACCTCCTGGGGCCACCTCGGACCGGGTCTTGGGCTCTCCTGGACCCACAGGGCCCCAAGGAGGGCCACATGGGCACCAAAAATAACAAACAAAAAGATCTGGCTGGGCACGGTGGCTCACGCCTGTAACCCCAGCACTCTGGGAGGCTGAGGAGGGAGGATCACTTGAGGGAAGGAGTTTGAGACCAGCCTGAGCAAGAGCCAGACCCCGTCTCTACTAAAAATAGAAAATTTAGCCGGGCATGGTGGCAGCGCCTATAGTCCCAGCTACTCGGGAGGCTGAGGCAGGAGGATCGCTAGAGCCCATCAGTTGGAGGCTGCAGTGAGCTGTGATGACGCCACTGCACCCCAGCCTGGGTGACAGAGCGAGACCCTGTCTCTATAAAAACAAAATAGGACCCAGGGGCGGCAAACGGGGCAAGGGACACGCGGGCCGGGAACTCTTGGCTCTGCAAACTTCGGCGCTGAGTTTTCGGGGAAGGCCGGGGAGCCTGGGTGCCTTCCTAGCCCTGGAGCCCGCCCTTGGGGCATGACCCCAGCCCCGCGGCCACACCGCCTGCCCGCTCTGTGACTCCGGACAAGTCATTTCCTTCATCTGGGGCCTCTTTTATCACCTGAGCTAATAAAGCCTCCTCTGCCCGCCCGGGGCTGTTGGCGCAGCAGATGGGATAATAGCTGGAAACCGCTGCCGCCACGCAGGCTGTTATTAGGGCTCCGGGGCCACCCGTGGGCCTCAACTTCCGAATCCATAAAATGGGCTTAATGATGCCCGCTGCTGCTCACCTCCCGGCCTCCTCAGCGCTAAGGGGCCATGAGGGTGCTTTGAGAGGCTGAGCAAACTGCACAGGTGGGGTCCCCGTCTATCCCCTCCTGCCAGCAGTCTCCATGCCTGTCCTTTGATGTAGCTAAGAGCGAGAAGGGGGAGCCACGCGGGCATTAGAAGATGGGCTTTGGGAATCCACTTGCCGCAATTCAGATCCCTCGTTCCGTAAGATACAGACTCGGAAGCCGAATCCCTGTGTCAAAGGGGAACATGGGTCACTGAAGGCCAAGAGTTTGAGACCAGCCTGGGCAACATAGGGAGACCCCTACGAGACCTCTACAAAATTAGAAGAAAACAAAAATTAGCTGGGCACGGTGGCACATGCCTGTCGTCCCAGCTACTCGGGAGGCTGAGGCAGGAGGATCGCTTGAGCCCAGGAGTTGGAGGCTGCAGTGAGCTGTGATGACGCCACGGCACTCCAGCCTGGGGGACAGAGCAAGACTGTCTCAAAGACAAAAACAGAAACAATTACGGCCTCCTGAGGATAGGCCCTGGACTCTGGGTGTCACCAGGAGAATTGGCCGTCCCTGCTAAGTCCGGGAAGTGACAATCCCAGTGGCCTGGGGAGGCAAGGGGAGGTCTGGACGCTCTTCCTTCTACAGCCACACCTTCCAGAGCCCTGGCGGCTCCCTGGGCGATTCTAGGCAAGCCTTTGTCCCTCCTTGGTCTCAGTGTCACACCTTGTCAAAGGTGCCCTGTGGCTCCCCAGGGCTCACTGCAAAAAAATCCAAACTGCTGCTGCATTGAACCCTCAGCCCGCTGCCATCCGACCGACCGGCTATGTCCCCGTCATTCTCGGGGGTCTGGCATCATGTACCTGCTTGTCTGTGCTCCGCCACCGGATGTAGAGCAATCGGGACACTCAGTCCCCTGCCGGTGGGCACGCATGCTAAACGGCGTGACCACTGTGGGAAGCGGTCTTGCTGTTTCTTACAAAGTTAAACACACGCTCTCCACCCTGGGATCCAGCATTTTACTCCTAGGTGTTTACCCAAGAAGAACGAAGGCAGCGTGTGGCCAGACAAAGACTCTCGCAGACACGCATCTGCCGCACGACCCCGCCCATTCCCAGACACCTGCCCAACGGGGACAAAAGCGAATGTTCTTCCAAACACTCGAACCCAGGGGGCCCTAGCGGCTTGGGTCCGATAGTTAATCCAGAGCTGGAAACACCTTGCATGGCCCTCGGCAGGCAGACGGGCAGACGGATCGCGACGTGTCCGCACAGTGGGACGGTTGTCAGCAATACAGGAACGAACTGCGGGTACGCCACCACGTGAACGAACCTCAAAATAATTATGCGGAGAGGAGGAAGCCAGACACAAAAGAACGCCACTGGCGCACAGCCCTGCCCGTTTGTTTACTTACCGTCTAGGGTGTCTTTTGTGCTAAGGGGGCATCGTGGGGTCCCAAGTCACTTTGGATGGCTGGGAAGTAACTCTGTGGGCCTCAGTTCCTACGTCTTCAAAATGGGGCTAAATGTACCTCCTGGCTCACAGGGGGAGATAACTGTGGCTACACTAAACTGTGTGGCTTTCTTTATATTTTTCTTACGTAAATGCTAGAAGCAGGGCTTTATCATTCAGCAACTTCAGTTTTCTCCCTTTTTTTAAATGGGTTTTCTTTTTTTAAAAAAATTTCTTTGGGCCGGGCGCGGTGGCTCACACCTGTAATCCTAGCACTCTGGGAGGCCGAGGCGGGCAGATTGCTAGAGGTCAGGAGTTCGAAACCAGCCTGAGCAAGAGCGAGACCCCGTCTCTACTATAAATAGAAAGAAATTAATTGGCCAACTGATATATATAAAAAAAATTAGCCGGGCATGGTGGCGCATGCCTGTAGTCCCAGCTACCCGGGAGGCTGAGGCAGAAGGATCACTCGAGCTCAGGAGTTTGAGGTTGCTGTGAGCTAGGCTGACGCCACGGCACTCACTCTAGCCTGGGCAACAAAGCGAGACTCTGTCTCCAAAAAAAAAAAAAAAAAAAAAAAAAATTTCTTTGGGAGGCCGAGGTGGGCAGATTGCTAAAGGTCAGGAGTTCGAAACCAGCCTGAGCAAGAGCGAGACCCCGTCTCTACTATAAATAGAAAGAAATTAATTGGCCAACTAATATATAGAGAAAAAAATTAGCCGGGCATGGTGGCGCATACCTGTAGTCCCAGCTACTCAGGAGGCTGAGGCAGGAGGATTGCTTGAGCCCAGGAGTTTGAGGTTGCTGTGAGCTAGGCTGACGCCACGGCACTCACTCTAGCCTGGGCAATAAAGCAAGACTCTGTCTCAAATAATAATAAAAAAAAAATTTAGGCTGGGCACAGTGGCTCATGCCTGTAATCCTAGCACTCTGGGAGGCCAAGGTGGGTGGATTGCTCAAGGTCAAGGGTTCGAAACCAGCCTGAGCAAGAGTGAGATCCCGTCTCTATTATAAATAGAAAGAAATTAATTGGCCAACTAATATATATAGAAAAAATTAGCCAGGCATGGTGGCGCATGCCTGTAGTCCCAGCTACTCGGGAGGCTGAGGCAGGAGGATCGCTTGAGCCCAGGAGACTGAGGTTGCTGTGAGCTAGGCTGACACTACGGCACTCACTCTAGCCTGGGCAACAAAACAAGACTCTGTCTCAAAAAACAAAAAATTTGTTTGTTAGAGGCAATTATCTCGCTCTGTTGCCCAGGTTGGGGTGCAGTGGCCTCATCATAGCTCACTGCAGCCTCCAACTCCAGGGCTCAAGCGATCCTCCTGCCTCAGCCTTCCCCAGTAGCTGGGACTACAGGTGCGCACCACCACACCTGATTCATTTTTAAAATATTTTGTAGAGACTGGAGTTTTACTATGTTGCCCAGGCTGATCTCTAACTCCCTGGCCTCAATCCATCCTCCCAGCTCGGCCTCCCAGAGTGCTAGGATTACAGGCATGAGCCACCGTGCCTGGCCTAAATTTTTTTTTTTTTTAATTTGAGACAGAGTCTTGCCCAGCCTTTAAAAAACTTTTTACTCCATAACGAAACATTTTGTAGATTGGTCCATTGGTGTTGAGGCTGAGAAACTCTGATGTGGGTGCATGTGTGTACGATTCTTTTAAAATATGTAATAAATATACACATTTTATGTAAATGTATATCATGTATAATATGTGTATATAATGCAATACATAATACATATATACGATTCTTCTTTTTTTTTTTTTTTTTTTTGAGACAGAGTCTCGCTTTGTTGCCCAGGCTAGAGTGAGTGCCGTGGCGTCAGCCTACCTCACAGCAACCTCAAACTCCTGGGCTCAAGCGATCCTCCTGCCTCAGCCTCCTGAGTAGCTGGGACTACAGGTATGCGCCACCATGCCCGGCTAATTTTTTCTCTCTATATTAGTTGGCCGATTAATTTCTTTCTATTTATAGTAGAGGCGGGGTCTCGCTCTTGCTCAGGCTGGTTTCAAACTCCTGATCTCGAACAATCCTCCCACCTTGGCCTCCCGATTGTTTTTTTAAATGAGATTTTACAAGGCTTTTTGTCCCTATGAGACTTTCATTTATTCAACAAACATTTGAATGCCTGATATGTAGCAAGTGCTGCTCAGGGCAGGGCCTGCAGCTGTCATTAAAACAGGCAAACCACCACCCGATATGGGGTTACGGTCTACTCTTGGCACATTCTTATTACAAGTTAGTTATTTACCTATTTACTTGGGCTTTGGATGATGAAATGAATTTAATCTCAGTCTGACTCATTGTTTTTTCCATTTATTAATAAATGTGCAAATTTGCTATTAACATAAATACCTACCAACTCAACACCACCAGGATAAACAGAACATTCACAGTAACCCACACCCCAAAACGCATCTCCCGCCAAAGTTAACCACACTCTCGAATCTGGTATTTTAGCCTTTTTCTTGCTTAAAAATAATTGCACCTCGGCTAGGAGAGGTGGCTCATGCCTGTAATCCTAGCACTCTGGGAGGCTGAGGCAGGAGGATTGCTCGAGGTCAGGAGTTCGAAACCAGCCTGAGCAAAAGCGAGGCCCCCAGTCTCTACTAAAAAGAGAAAGAAATTAATTGGCCAACTAAAAATATATAGAAAAAATTAGCCGGGCATGGTGGCGCATGCCTGTAGTCCCAGCTACTCAGGAGGCTGAGGCAGGAGGATCGCTTGAGCCCAGGACTTTGAGGTTGCTGTGAGCTAGGCTGACGCCACAGACACTCTAGCCGGAGCAACACAGTGAGACTCTGCCTCAAAAAAAAAAAAAAAAAATTGTACCTCAAATATGAATACGTATTCCCTAAATGAATGTCGTTTTGGTTTAGTTGCTAGAACTTCAACAAGAGGGTGTTAGGCTGTGGGTAATACTTGGAGGCTTCTTCTTTACTGGATGCTATGTTGCTAGGTCCGCCTGTGCTTGGAGAACCCCACTGTGATGTGAATTTCCCACAATGCACTTCTCCATGCTCTCGGGGATGCATTCGGGTCGTTTCTGGGGTTTTGCCTTTTGCACAGTGCAGTGACACCCTGGGACATGTTTCCCATGGCAATGAGCAAACGTTTCTTGTGGATTTGTTTTTTTTGTTTTTTTTTTAAATATCTGGGAGAGCAAAGGCTATGTGATGTGGCACATGAATGTTGTGTTGTGTTGTAGTTCATGTCAGTCCTTCTTCCAAAGAGGATGTACAGTGTAGGAGAACCTTGTGTAGCCACAGCTCCTGGCATTTGGTATTGGTGGACAATTTTTATTCGGGGGCCATGAAATGTGGGGTAAAATGAGGTCTCGCTGTGGCTTTGCCACGCATTTCCTTGGTCCTTAGTGAAGTTGGACATCTCTTCATGTACTTGTCAGCCACCCATGTTTCCTCTTTAGTGGTGACGTGACCTCTCATGCCTTTGGCATATTGGACTTTTGAATGGTTGTCTTCTTCTTGTCGGAACCTCATTCTTTTTAAGGCCGTATCACATCCCATCAGACGGCTATATCATTACTTCTAGAGTGCATTCTCAACAGGGACAAAAAGTGGTCCTTATGGGGGTAAAAGAAACCTTACTTTTAATGTAGAAAACACCAATGTATATATAGTATGTAAACAAACATACAGTGTATCTGTGGTATTACATTTTCATGCAGGTGGTTGGGAAAAAAATGTCTAAAACAGCTCTTACGGGTAATAATGAAAAAAAAAGGCCTTTTATGGTCATTTTCATGAGCATGTGGCAATGAACATTTTCAGGGACATATATGCTTTTCCTCAAGTGTTGGATGGACTCCCAGAAGTTAGACCATAGGTCTAAACTTGTCTTAGGCCTGCGTCATCTGTGCCAAACTGCTTTCCCAAGTCATGCACACCTTCACCTTTAAGCAATTATGAAAATGCTTGTTTCACCACATCCTCACCAGCACCGGGTTTTATCAATTTAAAAAATCTTTACTGTCTTTTGATGAGTGTCAAAACATGGTATGTTCTTATTGTTCACCTTTCTTTGGTCTCAGGAAGGCTACACCTTTTGAAATATGTGTGCTCATCAGTCTGTCTCTTGGGAATGTCCTAGAGCAGGAGCATGGCAAGCCAACACATATGGAGGAAAGAGGAGCCTTGTTAGGTAGGGGCAGAAACTTAGCCAAGTTGTGTCCTGTCGTTAGGTGCAAAGCAGGGTTGGGGAAGCGTTGAACTTGGATAGTTAGCCGAGAGGAATTTCCAGCAAAGTGTTGAAAGTGCAGCCTGGTCTTCTTCACACTGCTTATAATAAAATGTGAGAGGAAACAGACAGATTGAGGGGAAGAAATGTTAAGCGAAAAGGAACCAGGTTTTGATGCTGTGGGAAATTCTACGCCTATTCAGATCACAGAAGATGCTAAAACTGGGTGCTTGCGACCATCACCGCTTACCAGCTAGGTGGCCTTGGGGCAAGTGCCTGAACCTCTCTGAGACTTAGTTTGCCCATGGAGGAAATGGGTATGAAGACAGTAGTGCCACCACAGAGGAGGGGTCCCATGCCAGGGGTCCCATGCCAGGCAGGTCCAGGGATGGCTTCTTGGG
Organism: Microcebus murinus; assembly: GCF_040939455.1. Lineage (NCBI taxonomy): Eukaryota > Metazoa > Chordata > Mammalia > Primates > Cheirogaleidae > Microcebus > Microcebus murinus. The sequence continues at coordinate 6,086,111 of NC_134130.1, read as the reverse complement.
GGAAACCACGGGTGGGGAACAGTAAACTGAGCCCTGGGCCCCGGGCTCCGAGACTGTCCTGTGGACCCCAATTCCCACCTGGCCACCGCCAAACCATCCCTCCTCTCCCGTCCCCTCCTCCAGGTACCTAATTCCCGTGGCGGGGGAGGGACTGAGGGCTGGAGCTGGGGATTAGCGGCGGCAGATTAGAGATGGGTCAGGGCGGGCAGGTCGCTAACCTGTTAACCCTTCCCTCGCCAGCACCTGCTTCAAGTTGGCGGGAGGGGAGGGGGCCTCCTCCAGAGAACCCTGGAAGAAAGGCTTAGGGGTCCTTGGACTTGCTGGTTGCCTTGGGGAAGGCGAGTTCCCCTCTCTGAGCTGCACTTGTGTCTTCTGAAACATGGGCAGAGGATGTATAGACGACAGGACCTCAGTGTCTAGGGCCGGGCAGGGCGAATGCCCGCGGTGGCTGGGAGAGCAGCCTGCAGCCAAAACTTACTGAGCACCTACTATGTAGGGAGGGCTGTTGTCGTCCCCCTAGCCCTGCTGTCCTCTCTTGGGGGAGGGGCAGGAAACCACTTCCCTAAAGGGGTCCCTGAAATCCTGGAGGGATTGGGGTCGTGGGAGACGGGAGGAGGAGAGCCCAATCCTCCTCCCCCATAGGCCCGGGCAACCCCCCTCCCCCAGCTGCGCCAGACGCAGAGCTGGGGGGGAAGGAGGGGGGCGGCGCCTACTCTGCGGCTGTCGGAGGAGGGGGACTGCGGGAGCGCTGGGGGGGCGCTGCGGCAGCCCGACCCAACCCGCAGCGGCTCGCGGCAGGGGCGGGGGCCTGACCCACCGGCCCGGCCCCTCCCCCCTGCAGAGGCCCGGTCATTAACCCCAACGGGGGAGGGGCGCCTGCTCCCGCCCCCCCACCTACCGGGCCGAGGCCGGGCGCTCCCGCCCCATCCCCTCCTGGAGCCCCGGTGGGACCCCCAGGGGACCCCCGCCCCCAGGTCTGTCGCCTTCGGTGTCCGAGTCTCTGTGTCGCCGTCTGTCCCGTCTCCCCGCTGTGTGTGTGTGTGTGTGCGCGCAGCTGTGTACGGGGACACCTGCAGTCACAGTCACCGGCCGGGCGGCTGGGAGAGGGGTCCTGTGGGTCCGCGTGTGGGTCAGTCTGAGGTCCCGGGCGTCTTTCCGTGACTGTCCGTCCGCGTGGGTCTCTGGGTGACACCCCGCAGACTGCGAGTGCGCGTCTGGGTTGGCATCCCGCAGGAGGTGCGTGGCCGCGGCACCCCGCCGGCCGTGGGTCCCCGCGTGTCCGGGTGGCACCGCAGGCCGTGTGTCCTCGTCGGCGTGGAGGAGGCCCGGCCCGCCCGTGTCCCCGAGTCGCCTGCGCGCGTGTGTGCGAGCGAGCGCGCGCGCGCCGCGGCGAAGGAGGATCCGCTGGCTCGGCAGCCAGCCCGGCCGGCGCCCGCGAGCCGCCGAACCGCGGCCGGGCCTCCCTGGCGGCCGCGCCGGGGATGGAGCCGCAGCCGGAGCCGCAGCCGGGCCCGCGGCGCGGAGCAGCCTGAGGCGCGGGCGGCGCGCGGGACCGGGGGGAGGGCGGGCCGAGGGGAGGGTCCTGCGGGCCGGGGGGGCGGGCGCGGCGCGCCCCCTCCCTCGCGCGCTCGCGCCCTCCCCCGCGCGCCCTCCCTCGCCGCCTCCTCCCGCCGCCTCCGGCCCCCCCTCGCCGGGGACCGAGCGCGCTCGCTCCGGCGCCGGCCTCGCCTCCTCGCAGCAGCGCCATGGTACGTCGCCGCCCCCACTTTCGTTTTCGCCCGGGGACTTTTTGGGGTGGTGCGTGGGCTCTGGGCGAAAGTTGCGAGGTCTGGGGGAGCAAGGGGCGGGGGCCGCCCGGAGGAGGGGTTCGTTGCGGGGACCCCCCTCCTCGCCCGTCGCTGCGGGACCCCCACCCGCGATCCCCCCTCCGGCTGGGGGCGGAGCTGGCGCGCGGGGCTCAGCGGAAGACCCCAAGTGGGGGGCCCCTCGCGGGCACCGCGGAGTTGGCAGGGAGGGCGGGGCTGCCGGGAGAAGGCCCCCCCAAGGCCAGCCCCCGCCCCCTCCCCGGGCTGGACTCGAGGTGGGAGGGCGCGGCCCGGGGCGCACGACCCTCAGCGCGCAGCCCGTGGGGGCGCGGGGCGGAGGAGGGGGGCGCGGCGGGGCGGGGGTCGCGGCCGCCCCTGCGGGGTGCCCGGCCGGGCGAGCGCGGCGCGCCAGCTAGCGGAAAATGGCCGCTGCGGAGAGGGGCGGAGAGCGCGCCGCGGCCGCCGGGCGCCTTGAACTTGGAGCCGGGAGGGCGGCCGCGCTCGGCGCCGCGCAGGGGCAGCGGCCCGGCCGTCCTCGCGCCTCCCCGGCCCCGCCCCCGGCCGCCCCCAGCCCCGCCGCGCGCGCTTGGGGTCCCCGCCCGGAGCGGTCGCCGGGTCTCGGCCGGGCGCGCCCCAGGCCCGGCAGCCGCTGCACTTGGGGTTCCGGTGTCCGGTCTGCCGGCCGGGGTTCCGGTGTCGTCCGCACTTCGAGGGGTGCGCTGGGGCCTCCCCTGTGCTCTCCAACCCAGCAGCCCCGGAATCTGCAGGAGCGCCCGCGGTCTGGGCGGCGGGGGTCCGTACCTGCGCGTGGTCCTGTCGCGTTGGGTCCACTCCTTTCCGTGTCCGTGTGTCTGAGCATCCACGTGCTTGTGCGTGTTGTGTTGTGTGTGCTTTAGAGCATTGTGTGGCCGTGCGGCAGTGTTGTGTGTCTCTGGGTGATTGGGCGACTGTGCCGTGCGTCCCTGCGGGGCGGTGTTGTGAAACTGTGTGGCCGTGTTGTGGGTCCCCAGGGCCGTGTGTCCCTGGGTGACCGTGGGACGTCCCCGTGTGAGTGTGTGGCTGTTGGGGGGTTGCCAGCGAGTGGGACACTGTGGCGTGTGGCCGTGTCTCGGGGGACAGTTGGGTGTCACCGTGTGCGTGTGACTCTAGGGTTGTGTCCCTGGGGATGGGTCTACATCCCTCCTCCCTCCCCCGCCTCCTCCCCCAGTTCCTTCTTTTCCTGTAACCCCGGCTGCTGGCTGGAGCTGGGGGGCGCTTCCTCTGCCTTCGCAAAGCGCTGTCCCTTGGTCTCATCCCCCGACCCCTCCATTTCCCCTATCTTTGGGGTCCCCCATCCGCACAGCTGGAGGTGGTCCAGGCTTGAGATTCGGGCACGAGGTGGCGCCGGGACGCGATCACTTGGCGCGCCGACGTCCTCGCCAGGGGCTGCGCTTGCGCGGGGCCTGCCCCAGGGGGGCGGGGCGGCGAGGGTGTCTCCCCTCCATCCGCACAGTGGAAGTCCCGAGGGGGCGGATGGTTGCAGGAGCGTGCGTCGGGCCTGGGGGGTGGCCAAGGAGATCCCTCTATGCTGGGGAGACCCACGGGCACCCGGGCCCGCCCCCAGCCCTGCCCCCTGCTCTTGCCAGGGCGAGCACGGGGACTTGTTTTCTCGCCTCCAGGGGAATCCCCGCCAGACGCCACCCCCACCACCCCAGGGGCATTTGAGACAATTTTCTAAATATAAAAACCCCGAGGCCAAGCTGCTCTCTCTGCTTTTTTCTTGAAACCCCCATCCCATGGCGTGGGGCTGTTTGGGAAGGGGTGAAGGACCAGTCCCACGACACACAGACCCACACACAACACCCAGGGTCACACTGGGGTTATGGCCACCCCCTGCACCCGCTCGCAGCCTCAGACACACAACACTCCTGCGCAGTTGGACACCCTGGCCTGTAGGACACATCATTCCCCTCTGTCCTGGTCCCTGCCTTGTGCACAGCAGGACACATGCATGTGGCCTGCTCAAAGCACACACTCGGAGACACCCTCGTGGTGCATGTGTCTGCACAGCTCTGCACACACGGGCCACACAGGGACACACGGACCCGCACAGAGACAGACACATGCACCTGCCCTTCTGGGGGAAAAGACAACCACATCCCACCCTCGCCCTTCCATGTCCCCACTGTGTCCCTTGCAGAGCCTCTGGGGGCAGTTGGTAGGGCAGCCGCGGGAGGAGCAGGGAGTGGTGTGCTGCGCAGGCTCCGCGAGGCTCTGCTGGTGGGCGTGCGCGTGCGATGGTGGGCACGTGTGCGTGCTGGTGGTTGTGTGTGCACCTGTGTGAGGGCAGTTGTGTCCATGTGTGGGCGTGAAGAGGTGTCTTTCGGGGAGTGGTGAGGGTGTTGCGTTTGTGGCTGTGTGTGAGTCTGCCCACTCCCCTCTGAGGGGAGCCCGGGCGTTGGAGGCCAGGTGTGGGGACGTCTGTGTGTGTGTGGTGTGTGTGTGTGAGTCTCTGTGTGTGTCTGTGTCTCCAAATGTGTGTGTCTGAATCTCTCTAGTCTGTGTGTTGCGTGTCTGTGACGTGTGTGATGTGTGTGTTTGTGTGTCCCAGCCTTCTGTTACCTCTCTTGCCCCTAACATCCCCTTCTCAAAACCCACTTTCTCATCTGTAAACTGGGAACCACGCAGGACGCCTAGCAAGGGCTGCAGGGAGGTGGCATTGTCGCGGTGGTGCACGCAGTAGGACTTTAGCACACAGGCTGGCCCTGTGCACCCTGCACGTGGCTGTGCCACTTTTCTCTGGGTGTAGTAGCTGTGGTGTCGCCCTGGGGAGGGCGCCTCTCCTCCCCGCCTGAGCGGCTGTGCCAATGACACTCACTTTTTGTAAGTTTCCTTTCAATTACAGAAGCCTGTGCTAAACAGATGAAGAGGGCGGGAAAGTATCTCAGATACAAATGGAAGCACACCCCAAGGTCATTACCATCCAGAGTTGTCTCAGAGCATTGGCACAACTGACAGATGCCCATCCTTGCAGAGGGCAGATGTACGTACCATGTAGGGTGCAGTACCTGTTTCCATAAAGGACACATGCACATTTTCATCAATGCATGGGTATTCTTTTAAAAATCCTAAATGCGATCTTGAGTTTCCTTGCTGAGTGGGCAGCAGTGGGTCTCAACCGGGAGTGATTTCTGTCCCCAGGGGACACTTGGCAATATCTAAAGACATTTGCAGTTGTCACGACTGGGGTTGTGTGTGCTCCCAGCATGGGGTGGGTGGGGCCAGGGGCGCTGCTCAGCACCCTGCAGTGCCCAGGTGCCCACGCCGGGGATTACTGAACGGGCCTGTCCCAGATGGGCAGAGTGGCTGCTTCCAAATTGTTGGCGATCAGTGTCATCCGGTGGGAGTCAGCCCCTTTGGGCACCTGTACCTGGACAGTTACAGAGAAGCCTCCGAGTGAATTCATTGTAGGGGGAGGACATTTTTTTTATTTTTCAACAAATGAGCCAGATTGTACTCCAGAGTGCCAGGAGATGAATCATGCACCCTGGGCCCTACACACACACACACACACACACACACACAGGTCCAAATCCACCAATTGCTTCCTAAAGAAACTGCTATGCATGGGGCACTGCTGTGACCGTCACTCAGGTAATCTGCTGGTTCACCCACAGCCCAGAGGGGTCCCAGCTGTCATCATCCCATTTCACGGAGGGGCAGAACTTCTGGCACAGAGAGGTTCAGCTGCTGGCCGGAGGACACATAGACCAAGCAGCAACCCTGCGTCCCAGCTGGCCTGCCCTGCATTTAATGCACCTACCCTGCGCGCTGCAGGGTCTCTCCTGGCCAGCCTGGGGTATTTGCTGCTGTTCACGCACTCGTAGAAGCGTCCGCCAGCTGCCGCCAGTGGCATTAACACACCCTGCACACATGCACACGCTGTCTAAACCACTCCAACCTCCCCAGCCTGCCCAGGTGCGTCCTGGAGTCATTGTGGTGCTACAGATGAGGACGAGGACATCGAGGTTCCTAGAGGGGCAAGCTGTGCTCTGTAAATTTCACCTTCAAAAGGGCCCCTGGTGTGAAAGGCGCCTAAGCTAAGCGGCCCCTTGAAGGTTGCAGGCAGTGGGGGCGGGGCATGGAACCCGCAGGGTCTCTGCAGGCTGGGAGAAGGGTCTGCAGTCAAGTTCAACTTTTAAATGTCTTCAATGTCTGTGAATTTCAGATTCTGCCCTAGACGTGTTTGTAGCATGTTTTAATAAAATACTGCTTTATGTTATGTCGGCATTCAGATACCCAGACACCCTCCTCCCCATCCCTCCTGGGAGTTTAAATGGCCTCCACAGCTACTACGTGGTGGGTTTTAAAAAAATATTTATGGCGTGCTCACGATGTGCTAAGCACCCTTTGAATAACGTCACCCCATGTCGCAGGGAGCTTCGGGCCCAGGGAACATGCGCTCCGGGAATCCTGTTGCTTCTAGCTCAGCTGTCCCGCCCTGGGCAATGGTTTCTGTTCTCTGGGCCTTCGTTTCCTCTGCCATCACACGGGACAACGGGGCTGCAGGCATCCTGCATGTCCCCTGGGCATGGGGCAGCTGCCTGGGTTGGTTGAGAGGGTATCGCTTAGCCTCAGGACACTCTTGGAGATGACTGAAAATGACCAAGCTTTCTAAGAATGTCTTAGTGGACATTCACTCTGCTAAGGGTCATTTTCCTTATGCCAACCGACCCCATGGGGTGGGGACCCTTTGGGCCACTTTATAGGGGAGGACTCCTGAGATGGGAACAGGAGATGCGGCAGCCTCTGTCTGGGCGAGGCTGGGAGCATTCAGGGAGTGAACCACCTGGGAGGGCAGGGGCCCCATCATCCGATGTCCCCCAGTGGGGGCGGGGGACAGACTTAGGGGAGGCCAGACCTGCACTCTGATATTCTAGAGGGAGAACAACAGAGCTTTGAGAATTTAGGCTCCACGGCCAGAGAGGCTGGCTCCAAGCCACACTCACCCTACCTCCCTTTCTGCATCTGTAAAATGGGTACATGGCGGGGCCAGGTAGGAATGACTGACACCTGGGAAGAGGTTGCAAGCGTTTATCCGGCCAGCTGACAGTTCTGCCTGACGCCATCCTCCGGGGGTGCTGGGGAGACTGAGGGTGCAAGGGTGCCAGGCCAACCCGCCCCTGCCCCTTTGGCAGCAAGCGCAGAGAGTGAAGATTCTTGGAGGGTCCCGCGTTAGCCCGGGCCCTTCTGGCCAGGGGAGGGGCCGTCGGACCCAAGCCCCTCTCACGGGGGGACGGCAGCCCCTGTCTGGCTCTGTGGGGAGAGGGGAGAGAGAGTGTCGTGGGACACCCCCAAGGCACCCGGGGTGTACATCTTTAAGGGGAAAGTCGCGCGCCCGCGCCGGCCTCTGCGCACGTCACTTCTTCATTCTTTCCCTCCCCCCCTTGGCTCGTTTCTCCAACTTCCCGGCCAGCTCCGAGGGGGGGAAGGGGTGCGCTCAAAAATCCACCTCTGGCCCCTAAACGTCCAGCGACCGTCCGGTGCCCCCTCCCCGCGGGGCACCCGCAGCGGCCGGGCGCGCGTCGGTGCGGCTGGTGCCCGGCCGGCAGCTGGCGGCTGGGAATCCTGGCGGTCGCGGGGTGGGGGCCGGGAGACCTGGGGGGGGAGGCTCTCCTTCCTCGCTCGCGCCCTTTTTTCCCTCGTTTCTTTGAAAGTTGGATGCGGAGAAGTGGGAGGTTCAGGGTGGGAGGGGAGAGCAGCTGGGGGAGGGAGGGTGTCGGGGAGGGGAGAGACAGAGACGCAGAGACAGAGACGGAGCGGGGAGAGGGAGAGGCGGGCGCAGGAGAGGGCGAGGAGGGAGGGGCGGGAGGCCGGGGGAGGAGGCGGCGGGAGAGCGCGCCGGCCGTGGCCGCGGGGTGGGGGGGTTGGAAAAATGACTCAGTAAGTTCGGTGCGCCCGCTCCGGCCGGCCCGCGCCTCCGCCGCGCCCGGGATGTATTCGTCCCCGCTCTGCCTGACCCAGGTACGCCCCCGCCCGCGCCCGCCGGCCCGCGCCCCCCGCATCCCCGGCCCGGAGTTTTGAAGCCGGAGGAGGCGGGACGAAAAAGGCGCGCGTCCCTCCCGCCACCTGGGCCGGGGTGCCCCCGCCAAGGGCTGGGGTCCGGTGGGGGATGGGCCGGGCCGGGGACCCCTACCCCGCACGCCCCCCATACACACCCCACTCGGGACCCCCTCCCCGTGCTCCCCACCCTCGCCGCTCCCGCCCCTCGACTGCGGGACCTCCACCCCTCCCGGACGTGGGGACTCGGTCTGCAGACCTGCCCTCCCCCACTCGGACGCGCTCCCCACCCCCTCGCTCGGGAAGGTCGGGGAGGGGGCGCCCCCGGCGAGCCGGAGGAAGGGCTGTGCGGGAGGCGGCCAGCCGGCCTGGGGTTGGAATCCAGGCGTCGTGGCTGGACCCTGGGTCCCCCCAGCTCTCCTGAGAAGAGGACGCGTCTGCTGTGTCCCTGGGTCCCCCCTCAGCCAAGGCCGTGCCGGGCCTCGGCCGCCGCCGGTGGTCCCCGTTATTGGCCCACGTGTGCGTGGAGGGGGAGGGGGCGCGCGAAGTTGGACGCGCCGGGAGCGGGGGAAGGGTGCTCGTGTCCGGCTCGGTCTCCCCTGTCGCCCCCACCCCGCCACCTCCCCAGCACGGTCCGGTGTTTTCGCCGCGTGGATCCTGGATTCTTGAGCCGCAGCCGGGAGGAGCTGGAGGCCGGGGTTCGGGGTCTGGCCCGGCACTGCGGCGCTGCGACGCCCTCGCCGCCCGCACCTGCCCCTGCCCCTGCCCCTCCCGCAGCCTCTCGCCCCTGGCCGCGCTCCCAGCCTGCCCGGCGGAGCCTTGTGCAACCACCGCAGGGCTGTGAGGGGAAGGGGCGGCTGTCCCTGCCCCAGGCCGCCCCCGGGCATGACTTCGTGCCCCCAACTCCCTCCCCAGCCCACAACACTGCAGGTTCTCCTATCCAGATCTGGGGCCCCCCACCCCCATTTTGCTGTGTGTCTTAAGGCTAGTGAGATTCTGGCCTCAGTTTCCCCAGAGGTGACATGGAGCTAATGCTGGTTCTGGAGAGAGGAGCAGTGTGGCGTCCAAACTGTAGAGTGCTGCACATAGGGGTAGGATTCCAGCGAGAGTGGGGCTCCTAAGGAGCACTGTGTGGGGAGTGTGTGGATGCCTGGCTTTTGCCCCAGGGAATGCGGAGGCCTGGGGACACCCGGGCGGGATCCTGGGGTCCCCATTCACAGCGGCCCCCTCTGGCTGCCACCGGGAGACTTGGCTTCCCACAGGGACCGTGGGGGCTGGTGCTGAGGGGGTCTCAAGCCCATTGTGCTATGATCCCCCTGGGTCACCCTGGGCAAGTCCCTGCCATTCTCCAGGCCTCAGTTTCCCTTTCTGAGCAGCTTTTGGAGGGGGGAATTCCCCAAAGCAGATATCTTGAAGCTTCTCAAGAACAACTTGGGAAGGGTTCAACTTGGGCTTGCTGTGTGACCTTGAGAAGACTTCGCAGTCTCTGGGCTTACAGGGTGGCCTGCGTGGCTCCAAGGTGCCCCCCACCCTGCCCACGCTGGCCAGCTCAAGAGAGCCACGCAGGAGGGGCGGCTACGCCAGGGTGCCTGGACTCGGCCCCTCAGAGGTGTTCGGGCGACACCTCCATTCAGTTGCCTGGGGCTGGGGTGGCAAGAGCCGAGAGCCCTGCCTTTGCCCTGGAGAACTTGCTGTCTCTGCCTCAGTTTCCCCAGGAGGAGGGCTCAAAACCTCCCAGGGCTGCTGTGTGCAAGAGACAGGGAGAGGAGGAGGCAGAGACAGGCTGAGAGACAGCAGAGATGGGAGGCCAGGCTGGGAGTGGCGCGTCCCAAAGGCAGGGGCTAGTGCTCCCACTGCACCCCTGCCCTGGGGGGGAGCCGAGACCCTCCTCTGAGCCTCCCCTGCAGCCCGCTGCTCCTCCCAGGCCGGGCCTCTCTGGGGTCCCCAGTGGGGGGCTTAGAAGGCCCCTGACTGCCACATGCCAGGCCCCCCACTCCTGGCTGCCTGCCTCAGTGTCCCGAACCACATGCCTGATGTCTCTCATCTCGGTCTCTCTCAGTCTCTCCCTGTCTCTGTCTCTCTCCAAGTTCCCATCTGTCCCTTTCTGTCTCGTCCTCTGTCTTTCCGACGCGTGTCTGTCTCTTCCCCTCTCTTTGTCTCTGTGTGTCTCTCCCGTCTCTGTCTGTCTCTGGGCCTCCCTCTCCCCCCATCCCCGGCTAATTTTACAACCTGAGCCCGACCTAAAATAGCTGCTGCCTTTTAGCTGATCCGACCCGGATCCTCCTCCCGGGAGCCGAGGCCGGCGGGGGGTGGGGGACCTCCGGTGCCAGCCCGCCCTGTGCCACCTGGGCCCTGCCCGCGCCGCCCTGGAGCATTCTGGGAGCCCGTCCCGGTCTCGGCGGTGACTCAAACGCTTTTTCACTTTTACTCTTAAGAGGAACTGCGCTGGGCCACCGTTACTTCCATAAATCCTGGCGGCGGGAAAGGCCACCTCCCCACCCGCCCCGCCCGGGCCTCCCTCCCCGCCGCCCTCCCGCCCGCCACCGCCACGTTAGTTAGTTATTCCGGGTTTGGGGCCAAATCCCTCTTGGCTGCGGGCGCGGAGGATGCCCAGGCCGGGCCGCAGGCTGGGCCTGGCAGAGGCCACCTCCTCCCCGCGGCTGCCCGCCCCTCCCGCGTTCATTCATTCTTTCCGTCGCTCCTTTGCCTCTTTCTGCGCGACAGCGGCACTCTGTGTGCTGCCGGTTCTCCAGCCGGGAAACTGAGGCAGGGAGGGCCCCTCCCCACACACTTTGGTTTGCTTTAATAGATTGTCATGTGGCCCGGGTGGGGGTTGGGTGGGGAAGCAGCAGGGTGGGGTGCAGGCGGGGTGAAGGGGGTCCTGCCAGGGCCGGGGTCCCAGCCTCCCAGGGCCGGGACGGGGCTGAGACCCAGAGAGGGCCGGGGCCGCCCTGGCGGCACAGCGGGGCTGGGATTTGGGGCTACTTCTCATCTGGGGGGTTGGCCAGGCCGGGGCAGGTGGGCCGGCGGGCCGTGGTTTGTTCCCCTAGACGGCGGATCTCTGTCCCGGTGCGTGTGGCGCGCTGCCTCCTGTGCCCGCGTCCCCCCCTCGCTGCCGCAGGAGCCTCAGCGCAGGCCGGCCTGTAAATCAGCACGCGGGATTCTGGCCGAGTCAGCGTTCCGCTCCCTCTCCGCCCGCGCCCGTGCGCGGCCTCCCTCCCGCCGCTGCGGCGCACGCCGCGCTGTCCTGCCCAGGCCTCCTGCCCCTGCGGCCCCCACCGCTGTGCCCCCTCGCCCGGGTGCACGTCCGTGACACACGCGTGCACACTCCCTGCCACCCGTGCTGATGGGGACACGGCCCTGCCCTCTCTCAGATGCCCCTGAATACGGGCTGGGGGGCCACCGAGACACAGACCCGGAGCCTTTGTCCCATCTGCCCGCTGAGGATTCGGGGAGGCGGGACACTTTTGAGGTGCTCGGTGCGGAGCCTGGCACACACTCGGTGCTCAATGAACGCCCGCTGCATCGTGGATGAAGGAGCCATTCTGCTGGTTGAGAGAAGGGACTTTGGTCTTCTGAGCCTCCATTTCTCCACCCCCATAAAAACGGGGGGACACGATCGCACTGTCCTCAGATACTCCACTCTGGTATACAGTAGGCGCCAAATAAGTGCTACGACGATCCTGGTTGCTGCTAAACTAATAATTGCATTTAACATCCTGTAGGCATTTTCTAATCCACTCTCCCTTTGTTCTGCCACTTAGTTCTGCATAACCCAGGCTCTGGGCTAGGGGACAAGGGACAGTTGGTGACTGACCTCAGCTCAGAACACCCCCCACCCCAGGGAGGGGGCTCTTCTGTTGGTCTTTTCTCTCCTGCCGGGCTCTGTGCAGGGTGTCCCTGGCCTGAGCAGACCTGGGGGGCGGGGTTGTTTCTTTGGTGACGGGGTAGGCAGCAATGGAGACAGGTAGAGTCCACGCCCGGTCAGGGTGGCGGGCAGGAAAGGAGGTGACAGAGCAGGACCTGGCTTCGGGGGAGCTGGCCTCCCTGAGGATGTGGCCAGCGTGTGGCCAAGCCCAGACCCCGGCTCAAGGGCGCAGGAGTGGGGCTGGGGGTGCGGGGGCTCCTTCCTGACCGCGAGACTTCAGCGCTTGGCTTTGGTCTCTTCCTCCGGACGGCAGGCGCGGTGACAGCTCCCATTTCTTAGAGCTGACGACTCAGCCCTCTCCCTCTGAAAGGCTCCGTGTCTCTGTCCCTGCACCCCAAGCCCTCTGGCTCAGCCCTCCTCGTCCTCCAGGGCGAGGGCACAAACAGGGAAGTCAGGGGACCCAGGGCTCACTGGTCGCTTAGGCAGGGAGAATCCACTCTCTGGACTCAGTTTACCCAATTCCTCCCTGCACAACCTACCCTGTCCCCTTCCTGCCCTCCTCACTCTGTGCCAGCCGCACGGGCCTCCTCTCTGTGCCTCCAACATGCCAGGCGCGGTCCTGCCCCAGGGCCTTTGCACGGGCCGCTTTCTGCACTTGGAAAGCTCCTACCCGGAATTGTCATCTTTCAGGTCTTCCTTCAAGTGTCCCCTCCTGCAAGAGGCCTTGCTGGGCCACCTCCAGCTAAAGAACACCCCTCCCTCGGGGATTCGCTGGCCCCTCAAACACCTTTACATTTCTTCAGAGTGCTTTACTCAACCTGACATTTTGGTACATATTTGTTGACTTGTTGACATGTCTCCCAGGTGAGGATCCGGTGGGGGCAGGGCTTGAGCCCACGCTGCTGCCAAATCCCCAGCACCATGCGTGGGGCTGGCACACAGTAGGCGCTCAGTAGGTATTTGTTGAACAACAGAAGGAATCCCTCCCTCACAGGGTTAGATGAGAGTCGTTGACAAGCTCTGATTTTCTGAGCTGGGGGAAAGGAGTACCCAGGTTAGAAGCCCTGACACTGGTGCCCGATGGTATTGATTGTCACCTAACCTGTAGAAGAGGGCATTGGAAGCAGGGCTTTGAAGGATGCATAGGAGTTTGATGAGATCCATTCTCATTAAGGACTGTTGAATCACTTTCATCTGGAAAACTTGTAATTGGGGTTTCATGTCCTAGCTTGCTGGCCTGGACTTCCAGGGTGGGGGGACCACAGGGAGGCCGAGAGAAGGACACAGCCCAGGGCACAGTTGTCCCAGCTTCTGCTGCCCTCTTTGGCCAGGAAGCCCCAGTGGGCCACCCTGGGGTTTCTGGAAAAGGTCTGGCCTTGTTCCGCTGTGGCTTTGCATCTCTGGTCACCAGGGCAAGGAACAAGCCCCACCCATCTCCAGCAGGCTGCAATATCCGTTTCTGTCCATTGTACAGAATGAGAAACTGAGGCTGGATCATACCAACAGTGAAAATGGAGACTAATAACCCCCCATCTCCTTCCCTGGCAGTGGGTGCCTCAATCCTGGGCCTTAGAGTCAGAGAGGGGGGTGACACAGCTGGATTCAGAGACCCCCCCCAGTCTGTACGGTACAGGCTAGGTGTGGGGGAACCCTGGGGAGAGGCTGTTTGGAGGAAGGGACACTGGAGACAGGGCATTGAGGGATGTGTAGGAGTTTGGGAGGATTCTCAGCACCTAGCCTGCCTTGGCTGCCTCCTTTGCCCGTTCAGCCTTTGAGGGCATTGGGAGGTGCCTGGGGAAGAGGGCCTGGTTGTCACAAGTCTTGTGGGACAAAGAGAATGATGGGCCCGGCCTCTCACCTGCTCTGACCTCCCAGGATGCCGGAGGGAGGAGGGGACACCGGGTCCATGACCCAGTCACAGGCTGTTTTGCTTCCTGCCTCCACGACCTGCCCGGGTCACCAGTGATGTGGGCTCCCACCCCTGCCCGCCTCCCTGGCACCTGTCCCCAGGAGGGGCCCAGGCTGACAGAAGGAATTCGGGGGACAGGGGGTCAAAGAGAGAAGGGGCTTCAGGGGGAGGAGACCTGGACGCCGCCGTCCTGGCCTCCTGCCCGCCTGGCGCCCCTCCACAGGCAGTGACCTGTGTCTCTATTGATCCCCCGAACCACCGCCCGCCCCCGCGTCTCTGGCCAGGCGGCCTGTGCTCTGCTGGCCAGCTGTGTGCCGCTGGACAGATTGCTCTGGCTCTCGGGTGTCGAGTGGCCTCCAGGGACGGGAGGGGACGAGGGTGGCCCGGCACTGGGTGGCCCCCCACCCTCAGTCTGCCTCAGCAGGTCCGCTCGGGGGTGGGGCGGGCATAAAAGGGCCCCGAGGTCCAGTCCCAGCCGCAGCTGTCACGATGACTCACGCTTTGGGGGACACTGGGGTGGGGGAGCCGGGCTGGCGCGAGCAGAGCCCCGTCCGCCTCACCCTGGCCTCGCCAGGTGGGAGGCTATTTTCAGACCCTCAGTAATAGGTGACATCTGAGGTCCCCGCCCACGCCCTGCAGCTCCCTGTGGCCCGAGGTGGCCCAAGGGGCACGGGGCACGCAGCAGGGGGTGCCAGAACCCGGACTGGGGTCCAAGTGGCTGTTTCCGCTTGTTCCCAGGACCCCAGCCTCGCGGGGGACAGGCTGTCCCGGGAAGAGGGTCGATGGCCTTCAGGGCGGTCAGGGTCCTGGGTCTTATCCTCACACAGCCCCTTAGACCCCCGAGGGACCTTGGCCGGGTCTCCACCCCTCCGCGAGCCTCAGTTTCCCTACCACGCAGCAGCTAGCAGCAGGGTCTCCGGCCTTTCCCTGCCCCCTGGGAGACTGTGGGCAGATGAGCCGATCCGCCAGCTTCCTCATCGCAAAGCGGGTTTTGTGGCCGCCCTTAGACAGCCCGGGTGAGTCACGATGGGACGTGTGCGAAAGTCACAGCCCCGGCCGCGTCTCGGCGCCTCCCTGGGCCTCCACGTTTCTATCTCTGGCTCCTCCTGCATTCATTGAGCACCACTGTGTGCGCGGCCCTACTCTAGGCATTGGAGGAGGTGGCTGCTCGCCCTCCCCGGTGAGGGGTCTGCAAACCACAGCCCGGAGCCGGGTGCCCGGCACCCACTTTTGTAAATAAAGTTTTATTGGTCCACTCTGCTGGCTCACGCCTCACGCGGGGCTGATTCCGCACGAACGTGGATTTTGTGTGTATCGCACAAAACCTAAAATGTTCCCCGCCTGGCTCTTTGGTGTAAAAGTTTGCTGACCCCGGTTCTAGCAGGCCAAGAATGCGTCCAGGACTTCCCTAGTCTCCAGCCTCAGTTTCCCCATCTGTACAGTGGGTCCTCTGTCAGCCCCCACCTGGGACCCTTGCCTTGCTCCTTCTGCGTACGGGGGCGTTCATGGTGGTCCTCCATGGACTTCTGCCGCGGCCCGCGCCTTCCTCCCAGCCCGAGCCTCACTTTCCTCACCTGGGCAATGGGTTTGTGCAGGCGCCCCGCTGCCGGGCCACCTGTGGCCTTCAGTTTGCCCCCAGTGGGGTGGGCGGGTCTGCGGCGGCCCCCCGGGCCCGCGAGTCCCGGTCCGGCGTGTTTGCCCCGCTCCGGCCTCAGTCTCCCGGGCAGGGCAGTGGGTCCGCAGTGCCCGGCCACCCGCTGACGTGTCGCCCCCTGTCCCCGTAGGATGAGTTCCACCCGTTCATCGAGGCCCTGCTGCCTCACGTGCGCGCCTTCGCCTACACCTGGTTCAACCTGCAGGCGCGGAAGCGCAAGTACTTCAAGAAGCACGAGAAGCGGATGTCGAAGGACGAGGAGCGGGCGGTGAAGGACGAGCTGCTGGGCGAGAAGCCCGAGGTCAAGCAGAAGTGGGCGTCGCGGCTGCTGGCCAAGCTGCGCAAGGACATCCGGCCCGAGTGCCGCGAGGACTTCGTGCTGGCCATCACCGGCAAGAAGGCGCCGGGCTGCGTGCTCTCCAACCCCGACCAGAAGGGCAAGATGCGGCGCATCGACTGCCTGCGCCAGGCCGACAAGGTGTGGCGGCTGGACCTGGTCATGGTCATCCTGTTCAAGGGCATCCCGCTCGAGAGCACCGACGGCGAGCGCCTGGTGAAGGCGGCGCAGTGCGGCCACCCGGTGCTGTGCGTGCAGCCGCACCACATCGGCGTGGCCGTGAAGGAGCTGGACCTCTACCTGGCCTACTTCGTGCGCGAGCGAGGTGAGCCGGCGCGGCGGGCGGGGGGCAGTGCCGGGGGCCGCACCCAGGTTGGGGGACTGGGGCTCCGTGTGGCGCTCCCCGGAGCAGAGATGGGCACGGGAGAGACAGACCACCGGGGTCTTCCGAGGAGAGCTCCCAGAGTCCTGGGGCTGTGGTCTGGGAATGTTTGTTGATCGACTCTCAGACCACGCCAGCAGGCCGAGAGAGTCCGGCCCTTCCAGCTCGGGGGTTGCTGGGGGTCAGATGCCCGATGTCGGGACCAGCAGGGTTTGTGCAGAGTGGGGGCATCCCCGGTGGCTTCCCAGAGGAGGCGGCACAGCTGATTGGGCTCTGCAGGGTGGCTGGGCGGGCGGCAGCGGACGTGGGGCGGGCAGCCAGGTGGCGTGGCAGCCGGGCGGAGCTGGGAGGCTGGCTGTGCCGTGCGGCCTCTCAAGGTGGGCAGGTGCTTGTGCCAAGAGCAGGCCGTGGTCGAGACGGCGGCGGGTCCGTCGTGCTGCCGCCTCCTGGCCGTGTGGCTCGCTCAGGCCTCAGTTTCCCCCGCCGGGCGGTTATCAGAGGGCCTGGCTTGATGGAGCTGCGGGGGCTTGGATGAGGCCATGGCGGGAGGGCCAGCCCGCAGCGAGCCCCGGGACTGTCTCCGCCCGGACGGGCTCAGATGCCCCCGAGGCCTGCTGGGCGCGGGCCACACCCTGCCGTGCCCACCCAGGCCGCCCGGCGGGCGCGTGTGGCCGGGAGGGAGCCGGCACAGGCGGGGCGGGGGCGCGCCGCACACGCAGACCGCAGAGGCTGCGCAGGGGCGTGTGCAGGAGCGGGGAACCCTGGGCCAGACGGTCCAGGTTCCCGAGGCCGCCCTGCTCTTCCCTGGCTGTGCAGACACCTCCCTTTTCTGCGCCTCAGTTTCCCCCTCGGTACAGTGGGGGTGGCAGCCGTGCTGTCGTCTGGAGTTGGTGCAAGGCTTAGACAAGGTCACGGGCTCCCAGTCTGTGTCCAGGGCGGGTGGGAGGGAGGGAGAGCGGGACAGACAGTTGCCCCGTCTTGACCTTGAATTGTTGACCTTGACCTTAGCATCTGCCCCCTCTTCCCCGCCCCCACAGCGAAGCGGCCTTTGGGGCCGGTGGAGGCGGAGAGGGGCGGGAGGTGGCAGCGTGTCTGGGGCAGGGTGGCGCGTGCGGCCGTGGGCTCGCCGCCATGCAGGTCCCAGCCTCCCCCTCCCACCGCCTGGGCCGCGCAGCCCGCCCCCGCCTCCTCCGCGAGCCGACAGCGTTCCGGAGCTGGGGCTGCGTTTCTGCCGCAGTCAGCACAATCCCGCGCCGCCCGCCCCTCCCCCACGCCGCGGCCCGCGCCTCCCAGACACCTTGGTGTCCAGCTGCGGCCGCGCTGCCGGCCAGCCCAGCCCATCCGCCCCGCGGGAGTCCCTGCTCCAGCGGCCGGCGGACCACACGCCCACCAGCCCGCCACCGGCCCATCCTGGGCGTGAGGGGCCCAGTGGGACCTGCCTGCTGGCTGGGTGACCAGGGGCAAGTTGCTGACCCTCTCTGTGCCTCATTTGCTTGTCTATATAATGGGGAGCTCAAAGATGGCCCCCTTATGGGGAAGGTGGGGTGCCCTTGGTAAGTGCTCAGCGCACGGCCCTCGGGGGGTCATCAGCGCCAGGCACCAGCAGGCACCAGGCGAGGGCCCTGTTGTCACTGACACGATCTTCCTCCTCCTGGTTTCCCACTGGCCGGGCCTGTTTGCCTATGCTGCTCCCTCTGCCTGGAATGCCTTTCTCATATGGAAAACTCCTGCTCACACTTCAGAACCCCAGCTCCTAGCTCCATGTGCTCTCTGCCAGCCATTAGCAGTTCTTTTCCTTGTGCTTAGCAGCCCCACGGGGCAGAGTCACTGTTGTGCCCATTTCATAGCTGAGGAAACAGAGGCCCAAGGAAGCGATCTGACCTGCCTGAGGTCAGACAGCCGAGAGAGGGCAGAGGTGGGATTGGGACCCAGGTGGCTTCCGCCGCTGCTGTGTCACTGACAACCCCCACCCCCGGGTCCCCTTGAGTGTCGTGGAAGGGGGTGGGGTGAATCGTGCATCTGTCCGTCAGTGTGGCTTGGCCGCCTCCCAGCTGGGCTCTGTGTTCTTGGACCCCACAGGCTGGGGCGCGAGAGGTCTCGTCTGGGGTCGGCGGGCCAAGGCCGACCTCCACGCTGGGCCTGGCCGTCATGAGTCCGACAGCAAGGAGGACTGGCCGCCACCCCTCCCCCACCGTGTGGGTCCCAGGGCGCAGGTGGAGACTGGGGGACACCTGCCCTGCCTCTGACATCAGAATCGAGACAGAAACGGTGGCCAAAGGTGGGGCCTCGGACCGACAGAGACAGCGGGGGCGAAAGGCAGGGACATGGAGTCGCAGAGGTGTGGACAGGCCCACGCGGTCCCCCGGCCCCGCCCTCCCGAGAGGCCCGGCCCCCCGCGCCCACCCCCGTCTCAGCCTCCCAGTCTCTCCCGGGACCGTGGGTGGACCGTGGGGCCGAGGCCTACGGGGCAACCCCAGGCCGCCATCCTGAAATCATCTGGGGAGGTGGGGGCGTGGCAGGGACCCCAGAAGGTCCCTCGGCACTGGGCTGCCGGGCGGTCGGGGCCCAGGCCATCTCCCGGGCAGAACTGGCCGCCCAGCGTCCGCCCGGCACCGGCGTGGCCACAGGGGCCTGCGCTGTGTCGTGTGCCCGGGGTGGGGGCAGGCCAGGGGCAGCTTCGGGCCGTGATGGGGGCACATGAGCTCCTGGGGGCATGGGAGGGGGGCGTGTGCACTGGGGTGGGACAGGAAACAGAGCAAGGGTGAGGTGTGGAGGGGCTGGGGGGCCCTCTGAGGAGGTGACTGTGGACACGAGGCCTGCAGGTGGAGGGAGGGCGGACGGGTGGGGGGGGGCCCAGCCAGTGCAAAGGCCCTGAGGCCGGCAGGAGCAGGGCGTGGGGCTGCAGGGGCGCGGGTGAAGCTGGAGGGGCAGGGGGAGGCGTCGTTGGGGGGGAGAAGCGTGGAGGAGCCAGGCCTGGAGAGGGAAGCCGCCTGCCCGCCCGCCCCAGCCTGGCCGGGCTCCCTGCCCCCTCCGGCAGCCTGAGAAACCTGAGGCGGGCGGGCGCCGTGCCAGGGGGGGAGGGGCTGCCAGGCCCGCCCGCCCCGGCAGCTGCCAGCCCGTCCCGAGCCGCCGGCCCAGATGGTGCCCATCTGCTGACGCCACCGCCGCCATGGCCCGGCCTCCCGTTCCCGCCCCGCGCGGTGCCAACCGCCGGCCGTCCATGCCCGGATGGCGCCGCGGCAGGGCCCGGCCTGGACGCTTGCTCGCAGCTGCCGCAGGCGCTGCCCGGTGGGCGGGGGCGCCCTGGAGAGGGTGGCAGGAGAGGCTCGGGGAGAGGAGAGGCCCCCAGCCCCTCCTGGGTGGGATGGGGGGGCAACAACACCGACGGCAGTAACAGTAACGCCGGCACGTCTCGGCGCTCCCTGCGTGCCCAGCCCAGGGCCGGGCGCGTGTGGACTGCGCTGATCCTCCCGGCACTCCGCGGAGGGCTCCTGCCCTCCCACTTTCAGACAAGGCGGCAGAGGACCAGAGACGACGGCCGCTGGCCCGAGGTCACACAGCCCCTGAGAGGTGGAGCCAGAATGAGAAACGGAGTGAAACCTCTTACACAAAACAAACTAAAAATACCCTTTGAGGTTCTCTGATGGAAGCCACACCCTCCCGCCGGCCAGCCCCGGTGGCATGGTGACTGCAGGGGGACGGGAGGGGGGGGCCGTGCTCAAGCGCCTGCCGTGCCCAGGCCTGGCCCGGGGCTCCGCAGAGCGTGCTGGGGGGGGTGCTGGGGGGGGAGAAAGGGGCTCAGCTTGGGAGAGAGGCCCTCCATCTCCTCCGCCCTCAGAGACCCTCACCCCGGCCAGCAGCGGGCACGCGACGGTGGCCACTGTGTGCTGGACACAACTTGTGCCCGCGTGCGCTCCGGGCCCTGAGAGGTGCCCTCCCGTCCTGGGGCCTCGATTTGCCCATCTGTGGGATGGGGAGAACCAGAGCCGCACCCCTTGCCTTGAGGCTTGGCGGCAGTGGTCCCTGAAAAGCATACAGGAGGCACTCAATAAATGCTCATTCCTGCCCCAGATCCTCTCAGGAGGGAGGCGGGGAGGCCCCAGCCCTGCTCTGACACCCTGGGTGGCACCGGGGACCTAGGGCGGGCGGCTGTGACCGGACGCGGGATCGAGCGCCCTGTCCAGTGTCCGGGTGGCGGAGGGGCAGGGGGCTCCTGGCGCCGCCTGGCATTTTCCCCAGGGCGGGGCGGCCAGGTGACAGCGTCTGTCCGTGCAGGGAAGGTGGCTGCGCACAGCAGGTGGGGCCACGAGGGCTGACCGGGGAGTGGGCCGAGCGTCGGGCAGAGTCTGGGCACACTCTCTGGCCAGATGGCGTCCAGGTTCCCATCTCTGCGCGCGGGCATTGCCTGGCCTTTGGCAAGTGGCTTCGCTGCTCCAGGCCTCAGTTTCCTTTCTTACACAGTGGGAGTGACGGGGGTGTCCAGAGTCTAATCAGGGCAGGAACAGCAGGAGGACAGGGCCTGGTATACAGTCAGCACTCAAAAATGATGTGGTGGCTGGGCGCGGTGGCTCACACCTGTAATCCTGCGCTCTGGGAGGCCGAGGCAGGAGGATCGCTTGAGGCTGGGAGTTCAAGACCAGCCTGAGCAAGAGCGAGACCCCGTCTCTACTAAAAGTAGAAAAATTAGCCAGGCGAGGTGGTGGCACCTGTGGTCCCAGCTACTCGGGAGGCCGAGGCAGGAGGGTCGCTTGAGCCCAGGAGTTGGAGGTTGCAGTGAGCTGTGATGACGCCACGACACTGCAGCCTGGGCGACAGAGCGAGACCCTGTCTCTAAACAGATGTGTTGCCTCACTTGTGGCTGGGTCCCCTCACCCTGTCCCCGCGCGGCTGCGCGTCTACATGCGGGAATGCGGGCGTGGGGTGCTCTTGCGGCAGCCCCTGAGGGTGTCCTTGTCCCTGTGGGCGGGCCGGCCCTGCGAGGAGCCAGCAGAAGGGGCGGGCGTCCCCTTGCACCTGTGGCTGTCACCGCTGCGGTGGGGCCACAGTTGCCGCCCTGGCCCCGTGCCGGGACGCCGAGGGGAGGCTGAGGGCAGCTGGGGACATCTCTATGCCCCCCCAACCAGCTGCCAGGCCAGCCCCTCTCCCTCCAGCTGAGCGTGGGCAGGAAGTCGCAGATGGTCAGAGTTGGTGAGGGGACACTTGGGGACACTGCATGTCTGGGGGTGGGGCATTGCCCAGAGCTCCCCGGAGGAAGGTTCCTTCCGGCCGGCCGTTCCGGGGCAGCTTCCAGGGGTGGGGTGGGGACGGACAAAAGAGGGACCCGTGTCCCGGCGTGGCTCACCTGCAGGCGGCGATGTGAGTTTCCACGGGATGCGGGTTCTAGACCCGCCAGGGGCCACGTCCTACAATTCCCAAGGCCTGAGTTCTAGAATTTCTTCCGCCGGTGTCTGGATCAACCAAGTGGTTCTAGAATCGCCCTGGGTGGCTTCTGGAGCAGCCTGGTCCGGTAGCAATGGGATTCAAACTACATCTGTGACTTACGTTTTTTTTTTTCTTTTTTTTTTTCTGGTACCTGCACGTAAATGTGTCAATGTCCCGGAGAAATTAATTTTAGCAATCTATTTTATTTAACCCAGGGCATCCGAAATGTTGTCATTGCGACACCCAAGCAATGGGAAGGTAATTGAGATATTTTATACATGCGCATTGGTTACGTACCAAGTCTCTGAAACCTAGCGTCTGTCGTCCACTCCCATCTCGATTAGGAAAGGCCACGTGCCGAGCCAGTGGCTGCTACGATGGGCAGCGCAGCCCTAGAACCAGATCTGAGTTCTAGAAAATTCGGAGGCAGATCTGCAGTCTCCCAAGTCGGGTTCTTGACAATGGGAGGGCAGACTATTCTAGAACTCCCAAGCCAGTTGCTTGAGACTCCGAGGACTACGTTCTAGAAGGTCTCACTTTGGGCCTCTAAAAGATACGAACATGGAAGTTCTCCCCCTCTGGCCCGTGGACATTTGGAGCCGGGTCGCTCTCTGGGGAGGGCCGTCCTGGGCCCTGCGGGTGCTGAGCAGCGTCCCTGCCCCCACCCACCCCATCCCAGGAGCACGCCCCAGTTGTGACAACCACAGGTGTCCCCAGACATAGGCCGGTGTCCTCTGGGGGCAGAATCACTCCTGGTTGACAAAACCTCTGTGCTAAGGGAAGCTTAAGAATTCTGTTTTTTAACCACCAAAGAACCAGTTCTAGAATCCCCCAAGCTGGTTCTGTGACATGGAATTCATCAGCTGCATCTCTGCCCACGGAGGACCAGGAGTCGGAATTGCTTGAGTTGGGTTTTCCAGTGTCCAAAAGCGAGTTCCCGGTCTTTCTGCCCCGTCGGGTCTTTGCTTACGGAAGGCCACGCTCCAGAACCCACTTAATTGGGCTCTAGAACATCTTGGGGCATTCTTCACGGTGAGCTTTTGCAGCATCTGCAGACAGATCTCAAATCTTCCAAGTTGGGCGTCTTGAGAATATGAGATTCTAGAACTTGCTCTGGATTATCCAATCAATGTTTGTTTTCATCAATATCCAAGAAATCCTTAAGTATATTCTTGGTCATTGACAGCAGGTTCTAGATTTTTTTTTTTTTTTTTTTTGAGACAGAGTCTCGCTCTGTCGCCCAGGCTGCAGTGCCGTGGCGTCATCACAGCTCACTGCAGCCTCCAACTCCTGGGCTCAAGCCATCCTCCTGCCTCGGCCTCCCGAGTAGCTGGGACTACACGCACCACCATGCCCGGCTCATTTTCCTTACTTGTTGTAGAGACGGGGTCTCGCTCTTGCTCAGGCTGGTCTAGAACTCCTGAACTGAAGCGATCCTCCCGCCTTGGCCTCCCAGAGTGCTAGGATTACAGGCATCAGCCACTGCGCCCAGCCCAGGTTCTAGAATGTTTGAGGTGGAGTTCTTGCATGGCCAAGTGCACGTTCTATAGTTTCTCCAGCCAGGTTCTAGAATATCCGTGGGGAGAGTCTAGAATTCTCTGGCAAAGCTCAGACCAGTTGAGTAAGCCTCAGGCACCACTGGACTGAGCAGAATATTCCAGAAAAGATGCCGGGGCGGGGGGATGGGAGGAGGGAGGAGGAAGAGTGGGGTGTCTTGGAGGTTTTTCCGTACCGGTTGGGGCTGGATGGGGGCTCAAGGCTGGGGCGAGGTCTTCGGGCCCAGGGCGAGCAGCTCGTGGGGTCGCGTGGTGTGAGAACCTGGCACGGCGGGCCCAGAGCAAGAAGGAGACTTTGTTAGTTCCCGGGTGACGTCTGTTGTTTATTGCATGTGGGGACACGGGAGTCCCCGGCATAAGCAGTGTGCGTTTCCGGAAGGCTGTTACGGCCCCCGGCTGGTCTGGTCCCGCAGGTCTGCCTCTTCCCAGCCGTGCGATCTCGGGCCACCAGGACAGCGGGGCCACCCGGCCTGCAGCCCGCAGGGCTTCAGTTGAAGGCGGTGACTGTGATTGTCGGTCGTGTACCCAGTGGGAGGTGTGTGTTGGGGTGTCGGGTGCATTTTTGGGGGACCGCAGGTGTCTTACAGGCTTCCCAAGCGCCAGGCTCGTACGAGCCCTCTGTAGATGTTAGCAGCTACCATCGCTGCCTGCACTTAACAGATGGGGAAACTGAGGCCCAGAGAGGCAGAGTCAGGACTCGTGCCTGGGTCTGGGAGATCCAGGGCCAGTCCCCTTTCCCCCAGGGGAAGGGGCTATTTGGGGTATGTCAGGGACCTCTCCAGAATGTCGCAGGATCCTGCCTTTGGGGCTACAGGGCCTTGGTGCTGGCGGGTGGGCAGCAGGTTCAGCTGGATCAAGGAGCATCTTCGGGGGCTGCAGGCTGGCTGGGGTGTGGCCAGGCCTCCAGCCTCCACCTGGGCAGCCAGGCAGGTGAGAGATGCAGCCCAGGCCAGGTGTCTCTCTGTCTGCCCCTGTTTCTGGGCCCTCTGTCTCCCCTCCCACCACACCCCCGGCTTTGCAGGCCTTGCCAGTCTCCTCCCTGCCCCCCAGCCCACCCCGTGGGCTGCCCGGAGGTGGCAGCAGGCAGCTGAATGGGCCTCTTGTTCCTGGCCACACCCGCCCCTTGGGGTCACCCTGGGACATGCCCAGGCAGCAGTGCTGCCTTAAAGGGCCAGCGCCCAGAGAGAAGGGGAGGACAGGGGGCTGCCTCCACCCCCAAACCGCACCCCATCCCAGAGCTATGCCTGGGGGGCAGAGGGGAGCCTTATACTCAGACGCCCCAACCCCCGTGGTCTGAGGGGTGGACCCCGGGCCAGGGGAGGCTGCCAGGAGAAGGAGCCGTGATAGGGCTTGAGTGTGATCTTGGATAAATTCCTTCTTTTTCCTCTGCCTCAGTTTCCCGTCTAGATTAGGAGAAATGGTTCCCATCCCCCCCCAACCCCCGTGGGGTCCTGGGCAGACAGAATATTACCCTTCCCCAGGCCAGGATTTGGTACACAGTCAGCGCTCTCCTTGTACCTGCTGTGCAATGATAGAGCACCTACTGTTTCCCTGTGGCCTTCACCCGCCGTGTGGACTACTAATTACCTTCTCCTCTTCGTGCCTCAGTTTCCTCGCATGCGAACGAGGCGGTGGCTGTCCCTGCCTTACAGAGAGCTCTGCAAAGACTGAGTCGGGTAATAGAATTCAGAGGGCATTAGGGCAGGGCCTTAAGCCCCACCCAGTGCTGCCTCTGCTGTCCCATTTATTGAGCACCAGCTGCATGCCAGGCGCTGCTGACAAAGCCCAGTTTAACAGACGGGGGAGCTGGGAGGTTAAGGCGCAGGCCGATCCCCCACAGCCCAGATGTCGCCCCAATGTCATCCCTTCTTCCCTCTGCTCAGGGCTGTGCAGCTTCAGGCCGCTCACTTGCCCTCTCTGGGCCTCAGTTTCACCTTCCGAGCAATGGGAACAGCCCTGTCCATTCAGGGTAGAAACCTTTCACCTTCTCCTGCCTGGTGGGGAAGGGGGGACTGGCTCTGGGAATTTGGGGTGTCCCCCAGGCGGGCGTTGATCCGGGAGACCTCGAACCCCAACCCAGGCCGCTCTGGGCGGCCTTGGCGCTCCCGTGCCACAGGCCGCCACGGACAGCCCGGGACAGGCGGCTGCCGGACGGGCAAGCCTGGCCGCCGCCTTATGTAACCGGCTTGCGCAAGGCGGCCCTTACATAAGGAGGCGGCCAGCGCCCAGCTGGGGAGGGGGAGGCTCTTAAAGGGCCGGTGTCCCCCGCGGCTCCCCTTCGCGGGCCCTGGCGTGCACCCACAGGCCAGCCTCGTAAACCCCAGTGACTCGACCCAGTCCCTGCCCTCGCTGCGGCCACTATGATTACTGCCGTTGATGTTGTTTGTCGCGCTGCGTTCCTTCCCTGGCGTGGGCACGGCGCCCCTCTGCGCCTGGCCAGAGGTCTGGGCTGTGACGCTGCTGGCTCTGCCTGTCATACTTGGTGCCTCGTGCTCTCTCTGAGCCTCAGTTTCCCCATCTGGGCAAGGGGGGATGTCCGTGAGGGAGAGTGGTGAGGGATCGTGGGGTCTTGCCCCCCACCGTCTGGTCACTGTGTGACCTCAGGCAAGTGGCAGGCCCTGCTCTGGGCCTCAGTTTCCCCATCTGTAAAATAGCGCCGGCTTCCGGGGTTGCGGAGGGAGAATCCAGTCAAGACGCGTAGAGAGCCTAGGGCCGCACCGAGCACGCGCAGTGGAATTGCCTGGAAGCAGATGAGTATTTAGTAAGCGCCTACTGTGTGCCAGGCCCTGGGGACATCGCGGTGAACAAGACAGACTAAAAGCCCGCCCGGATGGAGCTCACGGTCCGGTGGGGCGGGGCGAGGAGGAATCAGTTATGTGAAGAACTGGGGGAAGGGGCTCCAGGCAGGGGCACGGCCCGTGCAAAGGCCCTGGGGCAGGACAGAGCCTGGCGTGTGGAGGCACAGTGAGGAGGCCCGTGTGGCTGGAGCAGAGTGAGGAGGGGGAGTGAGGGAGGAGGGGAAGGCGGGGAGGGGACGGGAGAGGTCGCGCAGGGCCTGGTGGGCTGCAGGGAGGACCTGGGCTTTGACCCTGAGGGAGGTGGGAGCCATGGAGGGCTGTGGGCAGAGGAGGGACGGGCCCTGAATCGGGTGCTCACAGGCGCCCTCTGGCTGCTGCGGGGAGGACAGGCTGGGGGGCGAGGGTGGGGGCCGTGCCCGCAATACTGGGGCCAGCCCGGCAGAGGCGGGGGAGGGACAATTCCAGGTTGGTTCCAACGGTGTGAGAATCCAGTGTGTGGTCACCTGGGTGGTGGTGCGTGTGTGAGGTCGTTGCCTGCGCCCCGCCCCTCGCCTCCCGCCCCCGCCCCGCCGTGCACCTGCCTGGGCACATGCAGGGCAGGAGCGAGGACAGGAGCGCAGGCCGCCCCGCACCCCCGGGAGGAGGATAGCGGGTGAGCTGGGATCTGGGCCCCGATGCCCGGGAAGGGCGCCGGGCTCCTGCCAGGTACCCGGCCGCACCTGGGGCCACCACCTGCCCCACCCTGTGCCTCAGTTTCCTCCTCTGTCAAATGGGGGTGACAATCTGCAACCACTGAGCGGGTCCGGTGAGCCCGCGGCACGCAGCAGGCGCCGATTGGGCGATGAGCACCAGCGAGGCGGAGGCTCGCGAGGGAGGCTCCAGAGGGAGGCTGTAGGCGCGGCGGGCGCAGGCCCGGGACGCTCGCCAAGAGGCCGCGGGCCGCTGACCCCTCCGAGCCGTGCCTGGTTTATGGCTGCGAGGTGGAAATCGCTGTACAGGGTCCCCGAGGCGCCTCGGCAAATCCCAGCACGGTGGGCGTCCCAGACCCATTGCACAGCTGGGGAAACTGAGGCCCGAGGAGAACCGGGGAGCTGGCCTGGAGTCACGCAGCCAACTGGGGCAAAGAAGGCCATGAGTGGGCACCCCGCGTGGCCCTGACCCCCGTGGGACGGGCTGGGGTGGACAGTCGCTGCCCCTGACGCCCACTGCTGGGCTCCGGCACGTCGATGGGGGCAGCAGGCCCGCGCGGCCGAGCCTCTGCACGGCCCCAGCTCCCGGCTGTGTGCCCCAGACCGATCCCCTAACCTCTCTGGGCCTCGCCTGCCCTCTGGAAACCTGTATTCAGCTCCTGGGATTGAATAAGCCCCCGGCGCATAGTAAGAATCCGGTAAGTGCAAGGCGGGATGGTGACGGTTGCCCCCACACCCTGTGCTGGCCTCTCACAAGGCCCTCCTGCGCCTGGCGAACTCCTACTCACACATCAAAGCCCCAGCACTAAATGTCTCCTCCTCCGAGAAGCCCTCCTGGGCGCCCTCCCCAGCACAGGTTCCTGTCCCCTCCCTGAGCTCCCCCTGCCGTGGGCTCCTCCCTGGACCTGGGAACCGGTGGGGGAGCTTCCCAAAGGACACGGGCCTTTTACGGATCCGGATCCGAGGAGGACTAGAGAGCCTCAGCCGGGCCGTTGCCGGGTGGCGTCCCACGCCGCTGCCCGCGCCTGTCGCCAGAGACCCCTCGTGTCACCCTCATGAACCTTCCAGAGCCATCCAGCCTCCCTGTGCACCTGTTCCGGCCCTTCCCACGGGCTCCCTCGCCCAGGCGCACTTATTCCCTCCCCCGCCCCCTCCTGTCCCCAGCGTCCTCTCTCCCTCCCGCTCTCCTCTCTTTCTGCAAAGATGCAGTGAGCACCTGCTGTATACCAGGCCCTATTCTAGGCGCCGGGGCCACGACAGTGACCGCCACAGACCAAACCTCTGCCCTGGCGGACGTGCCAGTCCCCTGGGGCAGATGAGCGATGGGGACGCAATCACTAACTTCCTCTGGGGACGTGAGGCAGAGGGCTGGGAGTGACTGAGTGCGGCCAGAGGCTGCCAGAGCGGAGGGCGCGGGGACCTGTCTGAGAAGGGGACAGTGGCGCTGAGGTCTGGGGAGATCGGGGGGTGGGGGGGAGAGAGACAGCAGTTAGCTGTCCAGACGGAGCACGGCCCGTGCAAAGGCCCTGGGGCAGGACGTGCCTGGCGTGTTGGAGGCTCAGCGAGGAGGCCCGTGTGGCTGGAGCAGAGTAAGGAGGGGAGAGAGGGAGGAGGGGACAGGGCGGGTCCTGCAGGGTCTCTGGTCCTGGTACTCGACTCTGAGTGCCCCTAATTTTCCAGCTATTCCTCAGATTTGTCTGACAAGCATTTATTTTGTGCTTGCTGTAAACTGGGCTCCATCGGGATAACCCTGATTATTCATGCAACAAGCATGTATTGGGTGCCTACTGTATGCCATCCTCTCCAGGAATAAACACACTTCTTTGTCTGTGAGCATCTATCGAGTGTCAGCTGTGTACAGGCATTTATTGAGCACTGACTGTGTGCAGGGCTCTAGGGAGAGACCCCGTAGGAAGGCCTGGAAAGGCAAAAAGCTTCCCCTCCCCCCTCCGGTTTCCAACCCCTCCCCACGTCCCAGGCAGCAGGTTGAACCTGGGGGGGGGGGGCTGGGCTCCCATGGCCTTGTCCGCTGACCGGCCGTGAGACCTGGGGCGAGCCCCTTCCCCTCCCTGAACCTCAGTTTCCCCCTCTGTAAAAGGGAACACTCAGAACTCAGTACCTACTTTCTGCAGCAAGGGAAACTGAGGCACAGAGAGAGGCTGAGAAGTGTCTGTACCCCTTCCCTCCCCTCCTCAGGCAAGACTAGGACGGAGACCCATTCTCCCGCCCCCACCCCCACCCCAGGCCCAGAGAGGGGCAGGGCTCGCCGGGAGCCACACAGCACAGGGGGCAGGACGCCGCCCGGGTGGCAGCCCTCCCCTCCACGCTGGGCCCGGCGGCCGAGGCCAGGCCGCACCAGGCGGGAGGGCGCCGGGCCGCCGCGTGGGTGCTGGCAGAGGGCGTCCTCGGGCGCTTCCGCCCGGCCCTGCCCGCGTGTGGCCACCAGGGCTTCCGGCGCGGCCGGCAAGCGGCGCGTGCGCGGGCGGCCGTGGCACATGTGGCTCCCGCCCGGCCGGCGGGCGGGGAGGCGGCGGGAGCCCGCGAGGCTGAGAAGCCAAGAATTCGCCGAGTGTAAACAGCGAGCTATTTTAGGGCCGCCCCCCCCCCCGGGCGTCGACACGTTTGACATTGGAGGCCGTGGGGGTGCCCGTGGGTATTTTTAACTTTGTTCCTCACATCCTCGGGGTGCCGAGCGCTGGCGGTGGGTGCCCGGCTGGCCGCGCCCTCCGGTTGGCACTCGCGGTTTAACCCCTTGGGGGCCGGGGCAGCCCGAGCGGGGCGGCGGGCTGGGCCGGGCCCTGTCCAGAGGCCACCCGCACCGCTGGCCCGCGCCCCCGCCGCCCCGGCCCGGACCGGCCGGCGCCCACCGCCCCTGCCGCCCGCCGCTCCTCCTGGGCGCACAAAATGGCCGCCAAGGCCCAGAGAAGCATCTGGAACAGCGGCCAGGGAGAGGCGAGAAAATGGCTGCCGGAGCGATGATGTCATGGGCTGGCGTGGCCTCCCGGGCGTCCCGTGTGGGGACGGGCCAGGCCCGTGGGCCTCCCGGTGGGCCCTGCGGCCTACGGGGCGCGCCCCAGGCCGGACGCCCCTCACCGGCCGCCCCGAAGCTGCTCCGGGTCCCCGACGTCGCCAGGGGCGGCCAGGCGGCACAGGCCCCGTGGCAACGGCCCAGCCGGGACGGCCGGGGACGGCGGCGGCCACGGGCTGACCTCGGGCCGCGCGGCCACGGGCGCCTGCCAGGGCCCGCAGCCAGGCGAGCAGGCGGGAGCCCGGCCGGTGGGAAGAAAAAGAAACTTTTCTTTGAAAGTGACTCCGCAGGTTGGCGCGGGCCCAGGCGGCCGCGCGGAGGGAGCTGGAAACTCTGGTGCAGACTCAGCCTCGCAGGAAGGACGGGGGAGGCCGGGGGCAGAGGCCGGCGTCCTGGAGGTCACCCGTCCACACCGCCGCCTCCCGGGCCCCACACGTCCCGTCCGGACTTCCCGTTCTGTCCCCGGGGGGCGGTGAGTGCCCCGACCGACGTCCGTGTGCGGCCCTGGACGTGGCCGGACACGCCCCGGAGAAGGGCCGGGTGTCCGACCCTGTGCACGACCAGGGCAGGGAGGCTCAGAGAGGGAAAGCGTTTTTGCTGAGGCCACACAGCACTGGCGAGGCGCACAGCTGGTTCTCTCCTTTGGGGCCTTGGGGACATAGACAGCCCGGGGCGGACGAGGTGATCCCTGGAGAGGCCAGGATGTGTCCCCCGTTTCTGGAAGCCCAGGGTAATTTTGCTTCCCGTCCTCCTGCCGGGCGACCGGGAGGTGCACCTCCAGCCCGCCCGCGGCCCGCACGCCGCGCCCCGACCCGACCGCTGGTCCTCCTCGGGACGGGGGAGGGGACCCGGGTGTGAGCTCCGTGCAGCGGAGATCTGCGGCTGATTGGGTCACTGCCGTGTCCCCAGCGCCCGGGACGGGGCCTGGCACACAGCAGGTGCTCAGGACGTGTCGGATGCGAGTGTCGCGGTCTCTCCTGATGCTTCAGTTCGCACACACGGGCACGGATGGGGCTGTGCGCGGGGACTCTGCGGCACGCTTCGCAGGACGGCCCGGGGAGGCGAAATCCCAAACCTCCACGCTTTATGCGCGGACGGTGCGCGGGGCTGTGCGCGGGGAGAGCCATTTGAACAGAGGCTCGAATCCAGCCGGGGCGGGAGCCAGGCAGGCACCCGCGGGAGGGCGACCCGGGCAGGGCCCGGCCCGTGCGAAGGCCCTGGGGCAGGCCGGGCCTGGCGTGTCGGAGGCGCAGGGAGGAGGCCCGTGTGGCTGGCGCGGGTGGGGGGGGAGGGCGGGCGGAGGCGAGGCGCGGAGGGGCCGGGGCGGCCGTGCACTTTCATGTGTTTATGAACCGAGGTTGGGGTCAGGGGATGAGGATCGGACGCGGCTTGGACGCACGGCCGGGGCAGGTGTTGCCGGAAGATGTGGGGGCCGGGCTGGTTTCCCGAGAGCGACGGGCGCGGAGGTGGCCGTGGCCGGCGTCACTCGCGTGTCGTAGCCGGCTGGCGTCTGAGCGCGGCCGGGGACTCCAGGGCCTGGCTTTGGCTCTCGCTCCCCGGCCGGGCCGGGAGGAGGTGGACGTGGCAGGCGGCAGCGCCAGCGACATTTGGAAGCCGGGATGGCTGGGAAATGAACGGCCGAGCTCGGCGCGGCAGCCGGGGGTCCCGGGGTCCCCAGGGCCTCGGCTGGGGACCCAGCGGAACTCCGGGCTCCCCGACGGCCCGCCGGGCTTGGAAGACGCATGGCCGCGGCCCTGGCAGGTCCCCCCTCCTGCGTCCGGGAGAGAAACGGAACGCCACCGCGCTGTCCTCCCCCAGGCCACCGTCCTGGACGGGCGCTGTGCGCGGCCTGGGCCCCACGTCCCCACGGGCTCCCCGGAGGCCGCGAGTTGCTCGGCAGCCCGGGGATCAGAGAGATGGTCGGTGGCAGCACGACACATAGAACGCAGAACTCGCCACCGTCCCCGCTGTTAGCGCTCGGCCGCTCTGAGCACGTGCACGGCCCTGCGGCCGTCACCACCCTCTGTTTCCAGAACTTTGTCGTCTTCCCAAACTGCAGCTCTGTCCCCGTGAAACACTCACTCCCCGCCCCTCCCCAGCCCCTGGCGACCACGAGTCCACGTCCTGTCTCTGTGGCCCTGCCTGTCCTGGACGTCTCGTATAATCGGAGTCTCACTGTGTGTCCTTCTGTGTCTGGCGTCTCTCACTGAGCACGAGGACCACGCGTGTGTCCTCGCTGCTGCCGACGATCACCCGAGTTGCGTCCATGGCGCGGCCGTTTGAGCACGTGTGTCTGTGTGTTTGCGTCCCGATGTCCGTCTGCGCCGCCGCCGCGTCCCAGTGCTCTGGGTGGCGCCCGAGTGGCGCTGCGGGGCCTCGCGGAGAGCTCTGTCCAGCCTCTGCAGGAAGCGCCAGGCCGGTCCGTGGTGGCCGGAGACTTCTAGACACAAATGGCCGGAGCGGCGTCACTCGCCCCGCACTGCGGACGAAGCCGCTCGTGCCGCCGTCCCGCCTTCCCCGCCCGCTCGCCGGCCGCACGGGGAGCCCTGCCCCAGGCCCTTTGCACGTGCCGCGCCACCCGCCCGGACGCCTCACCCAGCCCTGCCCCGCGGCCGGGCTCTCCCCCGTTCCGGAAGCCTCTGCAGAGAGGTTCCGCCTGACCCCTCTGTCCAAAGTCACCCAACGCCGAGCTCCGTCCCTGTCCCTTCTCCCTGTTCTGCCACCGGGGTGGGACTCAGAGCCGGGCGGAATTATCTCGGGCTGCGTTTCCAGCCTGTGCCCGCCCGCCTGGCGTGTGCCGTGTGTCCGCGCTGGCGAGCGGCAGGGCGTCCTCGGGCATCTGCCCGCCCGCGAGGGCTGGGGGCGCTCGGACCTCCCGGTCACCCACGGCCGGAGCTTCAGCCAGCGGGCTGGAGGGGCTGTCCTGGGCAGAGCGGGTGGCACTCCCGGCGGAAGGGCGGGCCGGAGGCCACAGCGTGCCTTTGTCATGCACTGGGCGGACCGATGTGGGCTCGCGGCCAGGGACAGGAAGGGACACTCTGTCTGTCCCCTGTCATGGACCCAGCTCACACTGCTGTCACCGGGCATGGGGTGTTTGCTTGAGCAAAGGCTACGGGGACAGGGACGTTCCTGGCTGAGCACGAAGGTCCCACGGACCTGGGGAGTCCAGAGAACTGGCACCTGGCCAGATGAGGGTGTCCCTTCAAATGCAGCCGCTATCAAGGACCAGGGTTTCGCTTATACTAGCATGTGTGTGGTTGTCCATGCTACATGCAGGGTGCTCAGAGATCCTGTGTTTGTCTCTGAGAAGGAAATGGTCGAGGAACATCCTGAATGCGGGAAGAGAATGTGCCATGTATGTGTCTGAGGGAAGAACACCAAGCATGGCCCGTGCAAAGGCCCTGGGGCAGGACCGGGCCTGGCATGTTGGAGGCTCAGTGAGGAGGCCCATGTGGCTGGAGCAGAATGAGGAATGGGAGAGAGGGAGGAGGGGAGGGCAGGTCCTGCGGGGGCTGTGGGTGTAGGAAGGACTTGGGCTTTCACCAGGAGGAAGGTGGGAGCCATGGAGGGCTGTGGGCAGAGGAGGGACAACGTTCATTTAACTCCTAACTTTGGCAAAATGCCACCATCAGAACAGTATTTACCCCAAATCTGCGGCAAGCCCTTCCCCTCCCTGAGCTTCTCCGAGCAGAGCAACAACAGACCCCCCAGGAAATGACCGAAAACGCCCACTTCATAGATGGAAAAAACTGAGGCTCCAGGGGGAAAGTGACTAGTCCGGAGCCACACGGCCAGGTCGTGCCAGCAACGGGCCTCCGTCCAACCCGGGTTTGGGGGCATGGCCCTCATTTTTATACGACGCTCCAAGATCAGACAAGTATGGCGCCCACCACCCCTTCTTTGAAATCCTCAGTTTCCTTTTAAAGGCTCTGAGAAGTCCTGCAATTGTCTTGAGAAATCCTCAGCGATGCCCAAACTTTCTGACCGCGGCACCCTGCACGTGGGTGGAGCCTGTGAGCACCCGGGCACCGGAGGCCGCCGTGGCACCCCGAGGCACAGCCACCGAAAGCCCCCGGCACGGCTGCTGAGAGCGGGAACTTCGGGTCACCGGCAACTCGGTCCCGCTTGAGCTCTCACACGGGAAGAGCTGTTCGGGCTTTCTCGTGCAGTCAAGAAGATATTTTGGCCAGGACCATGTTGAGAGCCTGCCCTGCGCTCGGGCTGCAGGAAACGACGTGTTCGAGGGGGTGACCCCGCCAGGTCAGGAGGAAACAAGCACCAACAGGCAAACTGCTTTAAACCCTGCGGTGGATGTTATACAAGATACAAAAAAAAGAGGTTTGTTTGTGTGTTTTTGAGAGAGATGCACACAAA
This sequence comes from Microcebus murinus, assembly GCF_040939455.1. Classification (NCBI taxonomy): domain Eukaryota; kingdom Metazoa; phylum Chordata; class Mammalia; order Primates; family Cheirogaleidae; genus Microcebus; species Microcebus murinus. The sequence continues at coordinate 6,052,251 of NC_134130.1, read as the reverse complement.
ACTGGGCTGATGCATGCCACATCCCTTCCTGTGTGGCCTTGAGTAACTTACTTACCGTCTCTGGGCAGCCCGGGGGTTGGAAGCCCCAGCCGAGGCCTGTTACAAAGCGTTAGACGGCGCGACACCAAGGACATAGCCCGGCATCTGGGGCTCGGGAAGCCGCCTGTACCTGCCGCTGCTAGTGTCGCTGTTGTTTCGTTTTGGTTTTGAGACAGAGTCTCGCTCTGTCGCCCAGGCTGGAGTGCCGTGGCGCGATCACAGCTCACTGCAGCCTCCAACTCCTGGGCTCAAGCGATCCTCCTGCCTCAGCCTCCGGAGAAGCTGGGACCACAGGTGCCACCACTACACCCGGCTCATTTTAATTTTAAAATTTTTTTGTAGAGATGGGGTCTCACTGTGTTGCCCAAGCTGGTCTCCAACTCCTAGCCTCGAGTGATCCTCCTGCCTCGGCCTCCCCCGATGCTGGGAGTATAGGCGCTTACCACCGCGGCCAGCTAACTTTTAGAAACTTCCTGAGCTAGGTAGACACGACTCTGAATTTGACGCCAGCTTTGGGACGTGGACTCTCTGCCCGGGGCCTTGGCTTACCAGCCTCACAAATTGAGCCGATTTAACCAGTCTGTTCAGCCGACGGAAGGGCCATTTTCGGGCTGGATGGCTACAGAGGTGGGACGAGGAGGAGGAGGAGGGGGAGGAATCATTTGTGCCTTTGTTTTCTTCTCTTATTTTTCACGGAAATAGCCAGAGCAGTGCGGCGCAGGCGGACTGTCCCTGATGGTGGCCGCGTGCCGCCCTGCGAGATCCGGCCGCCACCAGCCGCGCGTGGCTCCCGAGCTCTTGAAATGTGGCTCGCCACGGACGAGGCCGGAACGTTCATTTTATTTCCGTTTACCCGATCGAGATGGTCGCGTGTGGCTGAGACTCGGGGACCTTTCAGGCGCCGAGGGGTGGCTGGCTCGCCCACGCGTGCACGAGAGATACCCCGGGTTTTAAGGGAGATTAAAGACGGGGCGGGGACCAGAGGCGGGGGGAGGGGAGCGGGCCGCGGGGACACGGGGGGGGGGGGTGGTTAGCAGGTGCAAAATTATTTTATTTTTATTTTATTTTTTTGAGACGGAGTCTCGCTTTGTCGCCCAAGCTAGAGTGAGTGCTGTGGCGTCAGCCTGGCTCACAGCAACCTCAGACTCCTGGGCTCAAGCGATCCTCCTGCCTCAGCCTCCCGAGTAGCTGGACTACAGGCATGCGCCACCATGCCCGGCTAATTTTTTTTCTCTATATATTAGTTGGCCAATTAATTTCTTTCTATTTATAGTAGAGACGGGGTCTTGCTCTTGCTCAGGCTGGTTTCGAACTCCTGACCTCGAGCAATCCGCCCGCCTCGGCCTCCCAGAGTGCTAGGATTACAGGCGTGAGCCACCGCGCCCGGCCGCAAAATTTTTTTTAAACATGAGACGGCAGAATAAAAAGGAAGGACAGGCCATGGCGTGGATGGCCCTTGAGGACATCGCACTCCCTGACATAAGCCACACACAGAAGGACACGTCCCGTGTGGTTCCACTCCCAGGAGGTCCCTGGAGGCGTCGGATCCACAGGGACAGGAAGTAGGGTGGTGGGTGCCGGGGGCTGGGGCAGGGGGGTGGGGAGTGAGTGTTTTGGGGGACAGAGCATCAGTTTGGGAAGGTGAGAACATTCTGGAAGTGAATGGTGGTGACAGCTGCACAGTGCTGTGAATGTGCTTCATGCTGCTGAGCTTTGAGCTTAAACATGGTAAAATTGGTGAATTTTATGTTATATATATTTAACCACAATACAAACTACATTAAAAATTAAAATGTGATGACATATAGTTCAAGCATCATATTCTTTAAAAACTACACTTATTTAAAAAAAAAAAAAGCAGAAACAAAACACAACTCCCAGGGCCACAGGAAAAGAAGAAAAGTTCGTCAGCCCAGCAGGGACATCTGCAGAAGCCCACGCCTGGCGTCCCCCGCGTGGCGACGGCTCCCCCTGAGGCCGGCAGCAGGGCGGGGACTGTCACCGCGTCCACCCAGCGTTGTTCTGGATCCCGGGCAGCGCCGTACGGCAGGAAAAGAAATCAAAGGCTTGTAGATTGGGAAGGAAGAAATGAAACTGTCCCTATTTGCAAGTGATACCATGGCCATTCTGAAAAACCCAAGGAATCTACCAAAAAAAAAAAAAAATCAATGCACAAAAATCAGCCCCACTTCTCCTTGCTCGCAGTGGACAATGAGAACCCGAAATGGGAACCTGTCACTCACAGTCCCTCTCCAAACCCACCGTGGAGTGAAAGTGCATTTGTCGACAGCCGCTTTGCACTTGCTACTGGCTGACTTGGTGGCCCCCGGGAAACCCTGCGGGGTGGGTTTTATCATCATCTGCCCATTTGACAGATGAGGAAACGGAGGCTGGCGTGGCTGGCAGAGCCCAGGGTCGTCGATCTTAACCGACAGCAGGGTGACAGCACAGAAGACAGTGACAATAGTGATTGTCATCAAAGAACAATTAAAGAAGGTCGCCCTCCGCTGGGGAAGGGCTTGCTGCGTGCGGGCGGCCGTCTGGGCACCCTCTCCCGCCCACTTCCCCCGGGCCTCGTGGACGGCCTCCCGGGGAGGTGACGTGTCCGAGGTCCCCTGCCCAGCCTGCCCGATTCCAGAGTGGCACTTGCTAGGTGTTCAAGAGACGTCCCCGCTTCCCGGGGCCCCGGCCGGGCGCCAGCCGGGCACTGCTGGCTGCCGAGGCCCCGCGCGGCCCAGCCAGGCCTGGCCGGGTGGCTCGGGCGCGAACGCACAGCTGGAGGCCGAGCCGGGCACGGTCCCCTTGGCCACCGCCCAGTGTGTCCAGCCCAGTCGGCCACCCGGGGCGGCCCTGCCAGAGGAGGGGCTTCCCTCGTTGCCTCCTGCGTTTCCTGGTTGGGAAACTGAGGCACGAGGCCCTGCTTCCGTGCTGATGACAGCATCTTGGTCTTGGCAGCTGGTGGTGGGTGTGTTCAAACCCCTAGCACGGTGACAAGCAGCTGGCCCCTGGCTTGGGAAGTGACATTGTTTTTATTTTTGCACAACAACCTCGAGGGCGGCTTCCACCATCGACCCGTTTTACGGATGAGGAAACTGAGGCCTTCTGAGGAAAAGCGGCCTGCCTGGGCCTGGAAGAGGCCCTCAGAGTCGGGACCTGAACTCAGGCTTGGGGCGGGGCGTCTGAGCGCAGGACAGACACAGGACACAGTAGCCCTGGTGACAAAGCACACGGAGTGGCCTGCGGAGGGGATGTTTGTTGTCATTCTGACACTCAGTCTTCCTTGTCTATAAAATGGTTGCGATAACAATGCCAGGTTTGCGGTTGTCTTAAGGATTTAAGGGAACTTATCAAATGGGAAAGAAAACACAGGTCACAGGTGTGGTAATTAACACTCTTAATAACAACAATGTGACAGATGCTACTATGTGTCAATATGCCCCCAAGTGCTTCAAAAGTATCTCTTTGTTTGTTTGTTTTCTGAGACAGAGCCTTGCTCTATCCCCCAGACTGGAGTGCAGTGAGGTCACCATAGCTCACTGCAGCCTCCAACTCCTGGCCTCAAGCGATCCTCCTGCCTCAGCCTCCCGAGTAGCAGGGACTACAGGGGCGACCACCACGCCCAGCTAATTTTTCTATTTTTAGTCGAGACAGAGGTCTTGCTCTTGCTCAGGCTGGTCTTGAACTCCTGACCTCAAGCGTGAGCCACCACGCCCGGCCTCCTTGCTACCTCTTGGCAATCCCATGAGGCCTGGGCGGTGCTCGTGGCCACTCGGAAGAGGAGAACCGGCGGCGCAGAACAGCCGTGCAACCGGCCTGGGCTCACACAGCAATTGCTTGGTGGCTTTGGGGTCTGGCCGGTGGGAGGGGCCTGGTTCTCTTCCTTCGGCCTCCGATGGTGACTGTCACCACCCTCATCTTTGACCTGGGGGGCAGATGAGAGGGCTGCCTGGCTGGGCTTGCCCCCCGTCCCCCCCCAGCTCCAGTCCGGCTGCAGGGTCAGGGCTGCGGCAGGGGTGGCCCGCCCGGTCCCCCCGCCAGGCTTCAGCGAGAGAGCGCTGAGCTCAGCGTCTGTCTGCGTCTCCGCCTGCCAAGGAGCGATTATTTTTAGATAAGATGGAGGGGGGCGCTGGGGCGGAGGAGCCCCCAGCCAAGGCGGGAGGCGGGGTGCAGGTACGGCAGTCAGAGAGGGCCACCCTCAGCCTGTCTCTGGGGACCCCGAATGGCAACCTGAGACCAAGGGCCGGGCACACGGGACTGCAGGGCAGAGGCTGAGACCAGAGCCCCCAAAAGCCCCAGGACTCACCTCTCTGGCCTCAGTTTCCCCGTCTGTAAAACGAGTGTCATGATAGATCCCACCGCACAGGGCTAAGGCAGGAGTCCAGGCGTTGTTATGATTTTCCACATGAGGCTCAGAGAGGGCAAGTGACTTGCCCAGGGCCACACAGCAAGAAAGTGGCAGTGTCGGGATTTGAACCCGGGTCTGTCAAGACTCCACGTGTGCCGGCTCCTACGTGCACCTGAGCCGGCCCTGCCGACGGGGACGGCCACGCTCCAGCACGGGGACCCGCGCCACGGCCTGAGCGGGTGTCTGCAGGGCGCCTGGGCAGGCGCCTCCTGCGGCCGGGGCCCTGCCGGGCGTCAGCGCCTCTCCTTCTCGTTGCAGACGCGGAGCAGAGCGGCAGCCCCCGGGCGGGGATGGGCGCGGACCAGGAGGACAGCAAGCCCATCACGCTGGGTGAGTGCCCGTCTCCCGTGCAGGCGCCTTGCTGAGCGCGGCCTGCGAGCCCTGCGGCCGGAGCCTCGCCGATGCTGCTCCCGCTCCGTTTGCGGATGGGTAGACTGAGGCTTAGGCAGCCAGGGGCTGGGAGCCTGTGAGTGTCGGGCTCCCCAGGGGACCCCCAAGGGCTCTGCAGTGCCTGGGATGTCAGAGTCCCTTCTGCGTTGGGGGCGGGGAGTGGGGCATTTGCCTGGGGCAGAGCCCTGGGGAGGAGGGAGGATTCAGCCGCCATCATCATCATCATCATCATCCACCTAGACCAGTGGGGACCCCCCACCCCGTCTCTGGCTCCCACCTTTGCCCTCTGCCATCTGTCCTTGTTGCAGCCAGGGGGCGCCTGTGAGCACCTGAGTCAGGGCCTGTCCCTCCTGTACCCACAGTCCTCCATGGCTCCCACCTCCCTCCGAATCAAAGCCCAAGTCCTCCCTGAGGCCCTCAAGGCCCTGCATGACCTGCCTGTCCCCTCCCTGCCCTCCTCTCCTCCCTCTCTCCCCCTCCTTACTCTGCTCCAGCCACACGGGCCTCCTCGCTGAGCCTCCAACACGCCAGGCACGTCCTGCCCCAGGGCCTTTGCACGGGCTGTGCTCCGTCTGGACAGCTAACTGCCGTCTCTCTCCCCCCATCTCCCCAGACCTCAGCGCCACTGTCCCCTTCTCAGACAGGTCCCCGCGCCCTCCCCTCTGGCAGCCTCTGGCCGCACTCAGTCACTCCCAGCCCTCTGCCTCACATCCCCAGAGGAAGTTAGTGATTGCGTCCCCATCGCTCATCTGCCCCAGGGGACCGGCACCTCCGCCAGGGCAGAGGTTTGGTCTGTGGCGGTCACTGTCCTGGCCCCGGCGCCTAGAATAGGGCCTGGTATACAGCAGGTGCTCACTGCATCTTTGCAGCAAGAGAGGAGAGCGGGAGGGAGAGAGGACGCGCTGGGGACAGGAGGGGGAGGGAAAGCGAGTGGGCGCCCCCGCCCCCACTGGCAGGGCCAGGACAGCCGAGCAGCCGCCGGGTGGCTGCAGGAGGCTCGCGGGCGGCCCCTCCTCGCTGGCCCTGGTGACGTCTGTTCTGCTGTCCGAGCCCGCCCGCCCCCCTGCGCGATTCCGGCTTTCCCTCCCAGCCAGATGTGAGGGCGGCGGGCGGGGCGCTTGGGTGTCTGGCGAGGAAAGCGCGTCCCCGCCAGGGAGTCCCCGCAGCAGGACAGGGCGGCGCTGCACAAACAGGAAGCCCCGGCGGGGGCAGGGCCGCGCTGACACCAGCTGGCCGGCTGGGTCAGCAGGAAACGGCTGCGGCCACTTCCCCCGGACACTCGGGGACCACTGCCCCGTCCCCCAGCCCGGGCTGCCGTGCCCTGGGCCTCCCAGCTCAGGGCCGGGCACGGGGTCGTCGCTCAGTGAACGGCACAGCCATTGCAGCAGGGAGCCCAGGGGTCCCGGGACTGACGGGACACTCGGTCTGGGGACAGGGCCAGGAGCTCCCTGCGGCCCGTGCTGCCCCCTGGGGCCCGGGAGAGGAACTGGCCCCTGCCACCCAGAGCTGGCCGCCACCTGTCCGTCCCACCTCCCCTCTGACCACGCTCCGGCTCCTGCAGCGTGCCCGGTGCGTCTCAACCCCAGGGCCTTTGCACAGGCCATTCCCACCGCAGGGAACACTGGCCAGCATTCACAGGGCTGTCGCCAAGGCCCTGCTCTTGGCGCTTTGCAAATTTTAACAAGTTTATTTCTCTGATCTGCCCGCCCACCTTGAGGTCTTGGAATAAAATAGCTGCCCTCCCACCTGGCCCACCCCCTACCCCGCCTCCCCGGCTGGCTCCACACCCCTGCTGCTTCCCATTGTCTGACACACCTCACATTTGACTTAGTTTTTATTTATTTTTTGAGAAGGAGTCTCGCTCTGTCACCCAGGCTGGAGTGCAGTGGCATCATCACAGCTCACTGCAGCCTCCAACTCCTGGGCTCAAGTGATCCTCCTGCCTCAGCCTCCTGAGTAGCTGGGACTATAGGCACCACCACGTCTGGATAATTTTTCTATTTTTAGTAGAGAAGGGGTCTTGCTGTGTTGCCCAGGCTGGTCTCAGAGTCCTAGGCTCAAGAGATCTCCCTACCTCGGCCTCCCAGAATGCTGGGACTACAGGTTGGAGCCACCATACCTGGCCTTGCCTTAGTTTTTATTTTTAAAAAATTGGTGGTAAAATATGTACAACGTAAAGTGTATTATTTTAACCATTTTTGAGTATACAAGCCAATGGCATTAAGTACAGTCACAGAGCTGTGCAGCCATCACCTCTAATTCCAGAACATTCTGATCACTCCAGAGAGAAGCCCCGTCCCCATCAGCAGTCACCCTCATTACCCCCACCCAGGCCCCGGCACCCACGAACCCACGTCCCGTCTCTGGATCTGCCTGTCCTGGGCGTTTCATGTAAACGGAGTCTCACACTGTGTGTCCTCCTGTGTCTGGCGTCTCTCACTGAGCATGACGTCCTCAAGGTCCCTCCACGCTGTGGCCTGTGTCGGAGCCTCGTCCTTTTTCGTGGCTGAGTGACGCTCCACGTGTGGATGGGCCACGCTGTGTGTCCGCTCATCTGTTGACGGGCACTGGGGCTGTGTCCCAGTTGGGGCTGTTGCTGCTACAGACACCCGTGGACAGGTGTGTTTTTCACTCGTGAATCTCGTGTGGTCTCTGTCGCCCACGCTGGGCCGTGAGTCCCAGGAGAGCAGCCACTGCCGTCCGGCTCACTCCCCGCCGTGCGGGTGCCCAGCGCAGGTGCTCAGACACGCCCACTGACTGAATGGATCCCTCCTGCAAGGGCCTCTGGGGCTGGGACAGGCCTGTCCCCAAGCTGGCTGAGGTTGCCCAAGGCTCCTGCCCTCTCTGGACCAACTTCAGTTTTTAAATCCATGAATTGGGTTCAAACCACTCGGGTTCAGGGAGGAGGGTCCCTCCTTTGATGTTAGGCAGGAGAGGTTCTGGGGCCACGGGGCAGGGGGGGTGCCTGCCGCCTCTGGGCCGCCCCGTCCAACCCCTGGTTCTGAGCCGCTGCTGGGCGCCAAGCTCTGATCTGTGCACTGGGGACACTGCAGGGTCTGGGCAGACACGCCCCTGCCCACATGGAGCTTCCACCCTGGGGAGTGTCGCCAAGGGTGGCGGTGATGCAAAGCCAGCCCACTCCTAGGGAGCTGGATTCGGATCTCACGACCACCCAGACGGGTTTGTGGTCTCCGTTTTTGAGATTAGAGAACACCGAGACTCAGGGACGGGGAGTGACTTGCCCAAGATCACCACCGAAGGGATGACACAGCCACCATTTGAACCTGGGTCCGGCCCCCGCTCTCCACTCTGGAGGGCAGCCTGCCCCAGAGCGGGCCCGAGGAAGGCCAGGCGGCGGTGTGGAGGCCCAGGCTGGACCTGGGCTGCCATGGGCCTCCCTGGAGAAGGGGGTGGCGCGGCTGGCCGTCCCCTCGCTGCAGGGCCAGCCCTGGGGTGCAGAGAAGGGACACAGAACCGGCTCGGCCCACCGCCCGCTGACCTGGCCCTCTCCCTGTTGCAGACACGACCGAGTTCCAGGAGAGCTTTGTCACCTCCGGCGTGTTCAGTGTCACTGAGCTCATCCAAGTGTCCCGGAGTGAGTGTCCCCATCAGCAGCCCTGAGCTGGGACCCAGGGAGGGGAGGGGCTTCAGAGGAAGAAGGAGCCCACCACCCTCACCCTACGCCCCCTTGTCCTCTCCAGACACCCCGTGTCATCAAGCCAGGGTTCCCGAGAAGGGAGGTGGCCAGGCTCTTCGCAGAGCCCAAGGTCAGGGTGACATGCCACCTCCCCAGGAAACAGGATCCAGATGTTGGGTGGAGGCTGCTAAAGAACCTCACACCCCAGCATCCCTCCTTCCTGGGGCCTCCGCCACCCCACCTCAGAGGGCCCACCCCTCCTGTCTCCCTGCCTGCCCTGGGGACTTGCTGGGGTCCCAACACACTCCCCTGACAGCCCCGTTTTGGTCCCACCCCAGGGAGTTCTGGGCAGTGTCCTGCCTAACCCTGACGGGCACCCTCCCCGTCCAGATCTGGCCTCCAGCTCTGGCTACGCCTCCACCTCACAGTGCAGACTTGGCCTCTCTCCACGGCCTTGGTCTTCTGATTCCTAGAATAAGGCCGGTTCCAGCCATATTGGGAACTAGTTTGGGAAGAAGTCCCCGGTGGACTGCCACGATGGCTCTCCCCACCCCTCTAGGGCACACCACCGCCCTGGGCCCTGCTCCCTTCCTCATTCTCCTTTCTTGCCCTCTGCAGCACCTGTGGTGACTGGAACAGGACCCAACTTCTCCCTGGGGGAGCTGCAGGGACACTTGGCGTACGACCTGAATCCAGCCAGCACCGGCATGAGAAGAACACTACCCAGCACCTCCTCCAGCGGGTATGTGCTCAGGTCCCAATCTCTGGGCGTGTCACAACCCCACCCACCACCCCTTCCATCTCTGGCCTCAGCTGGCTCATGACTTTCCCTGGGATACCTGTTTACACATGTCACCTGGCCTGGGGAACTCCTACTCATCCTCCAAAACCCTGCCCCCAAAAGCCCTGACATCCCACCTTGGGACCCCCTGAGCATGCAGGCACAGGTTCTTGCTGAGAGATGCGCGGTGACAGTGAGCTGGTCACATTGTGTGTACCTCAGTTTCCCCATCCATAAAATGGGGTTCATAATCCCCCTAGATTGTCGTATTACAGTGGGCCGTGATTACCCAAGCTGCCCGGGTTTTGGTCTCCACCCTGCTAGCTTGGCATATGACCTCCGCTGAGCCCCTCCCCGCACCTGGCTCCGGGTGTCCCATCCAAGCCAGGGGCAGGTTGGAACAGGTGCAAACCGAGAACAGACTGAACCTCTGCGGCTCCCGTGAGGTCTCGCGATAGCACCTCCCTCGCCCCTCCCCTCCAGGGGCCGGAAGTAGCAAAGCGCGCCGCCGCTGCCGCGCCCCGCCCCCTCCCGGCCCTGCGTCTCCCTGGTAACCAGCCTCTCCGTCCCTGGCCCCTTAGGAGCAAGCGGCACAAATCGGGCTCGATGGAGGAAGATGTGGACACGAGCCCCGGCGGCGATTACTACACCTCGCCCAGCTCTCCCACGAGTAGCAGCCGCAACTGGACAGAGGACATGGAAGGAGGTAGGGCTGGCAGCGGGGGCGGAGCGAACTTCCGGTGGGGGGGGGACTGTTACCGCGGCGGAGACTACGTATTCCGGCAGGCAATGCGCGGGTGCCCGGGGCAGGAAGCCGGCCTGGCGCTGCGGGGCCTCCTGGGAGTTGTAGTTGCGCCGACTGCGTGCTGCTGGAAGGGAAGCTGGGGCTCACGTTCCCGGAGCTCTTTGGTTCCGCTCAGGCCGGGGAGGGCGGAGTCTGCCCCTTGCTGGACTTTCCCGTCCTCCACCTGCTCAGGCCTTGTCTCTGCGGGTTCCTGAGCTGCAGGATTGGCTCGGTAGCAATTCTGAGGAACAGGGTGCTTCCTCCTGGGGTCTGCCATAACCTCCCTCATCTGCAAGATTCATCTTTGTCCTCTTCCCCGCTGGAAGGTCCTTGGATGTAGGATCCCTTCTCCTTGTAGTTCGTTTTTCGCAGGGTTCCCATGTCCGTGGCATCTTCCTCCGTAGGACCCCAGTTCTATGACAGACCCGTCTGTTTTCCTATGGGGTCTCCATTCCCACAGCGCCCTTTTCCAGGGAGATTTTTGTTCTGTTGCGCTTCTGTCTTCATGGGGGTTCCTCTCCAGATGTCTTTCTTGTAGGGTTCCTGTTCCTTAGGGTCAGCAGCTCCACAGGGTTTTTGTTTTTGGGGGTTTTTTTTGGCGAGGGAGGACGGAGTCTCACTTTGTTGCCCAGGCTACAGTGAGTGCTGTGGCGTCAGCCTAGCTCACAGCAACCTCAAACTCCTGCATGCGCCACCATGCCCGGCTAATTTTTTCTATATATGTTAGTTGGCCAATTAATTTCTTTCTATTTATAGTAGAGATGGGGTCTCGATCTTGCTTATACTGGTTTAGAACTCCTGACCTCGAGCAATCCGCCTGCCTTGGCCTCCCAGAGTGCCAGGATTACAGGCATGCGTCACCTCGCCCGGCCCACAGGGTCTTTCTTTTTCTTTTCTTTTATTTTTTATTCTTTTTTATTTTATTATTTTATTTATTTGTCCTAATAGTCCTCTGTAAGGAAACCTAGGGTCTTTTCCTGTTGCACGCTAGCTCCATCCATCTGCAAGGACCCCATGGGGTGGCCCAGTGGTTACAAGCGTGGACACTGGAGTCCACCTGCCTGCGTACATAGCCCAGCCCTTGCAGCTTCCTGGTGACTCCACCTCTCTGAGCCTCAGTTTCCACTTCTGTAAAATAGGAATGAAAAATAGGAATGTTGTACCTGCAGTGCCCCTCTTGTAGGGTTGTTGTGAGGATTAAGTGAAGTAATATATCTCACATTCGTAAAAGAAGTTTGGCATGTGAGCACCCAATAAACATGAGAGTTTTTCTTTCCCCCTCCTCTCCCTCTTCTCCCTGGACCGACAGGACATGCATTCTCATAAAGATCTGTCTGTGCAAGGTTTCATGCCGTAGGATTTTCAGGCATGGGACAGACCTGGGTTCAAATCCCAGCTCTGCCACCAATTAGCCATGTGTGCTGTGTAATCTCGGGCAGGTAATTTAATTTCTCCAAGGCCCAGTTTCTTCATTTCCAAAATGGGAGTGATGAGAATGATAATTCTTCTCTGGGAGATGTGGGAGGAGCAACCGTCTAGCTCATGAGAAACGCCCAGGAAACAGGAGAGTGTGTTATTGTCCATGTCTGTGAAATTCCCATCTCTTCAGTTCAGTCTCTGATGCACATTGTTGTGACATTTTAGCTCCTAAGGGTCCTCCCTCTTGTACAGGGTGGGCTCCTAGAGCAGGTACATCCCTAAAGAATCCCTAATCTCTCAAAAGACCTGTCTCTCCATTTATTAGGTTCTAACTTATGGACCATAGTGTCTCTATGGTTCTGTCCCTGTGGGTTCCCCATCTCTGCCAGGTTTTTCTCCATAAAGACCCTGTATTCAGTAAGTTCACATTTGCTGTGAGAGACAGAAGCCCCCAAAGGACAATGCATTTCTCTCACAAGTGAAAATCCAGCCATCAGCAGCCCTGGGCAAGTGTGGTGCAAGGGACTCAGGCCCCTGCCTTATGCTCCACTGAGCATAGTTGTCATCCCTACCTCTTGGTCCAAAAAGACTGCTGGAGCTCCAGCCATCATGCCTGCATTCTAGCCAGCAAGAAAAGGGGGTCACGTCTGGTCACACACTCTGCGTTTAAGAATAATTCTCAGAAGTAGCATCTACCTCTTCTGTTTATCCCTATGCCCAGGAGTTAGTCATGTGGCCATAGTTGACTGCAAAGGGAACTTGGAAATGTAGTCTTATTCTGGGCAATCATATGCCCATCTCAAAATCAAGGGTTCTGTTAGTAAGGAAGAAGGGGAGAGCAGATATTGGGGGACATTTAGTTTCTATTCTGTCATTTACTGATTGGGATCTCAAAAGCACTTGTCATAAACTCTGTGATTGGAAAGCTATCAAAATATCAATTGCATACCATTTAGAGCTGAGGGCCAGCCCATGGGATGTAGCCAAAGCAGCTCCAAGAGGAAAACTCATAGCTTTGAGTCTATTAATTAGAAAAAGAGAATGGTTGAAAATAAAGAACCTAGCTTTCAGTTCACAAAGCTCAAAAAAGAAAAACAGAATTTTAAGAGGGGAGGTGTTAGAGCCACGGGGACGCAGTCCAACCTTCCCGCCTTGGTGCTCCCCAACAACCCCCCAACGGGAAAGACATGGCAGCAGCGGAGGAGGACACAGAGGAAGCCCCTGCCACCTGGAATCACACCAGAGCCAGAAGGAAATGTCAGAGGTGTGTCCCCTCCAGCATCCGCTTGGTCACTCAGGTATTGGCAGACTCACTTCCTTCTGAGGTTCTTGTCCTCAGGGTAAACCCCTCCGTGTGCTGACCCTCCTCGAGGCCCTGAGGACAAGAGATGAGCCGTCCCACCCCTGTCCCTGCCTGCTAGGGGCTAGCAGCCTAGTTTTGGAGATGGCTTCGTATCTAGGCCATTACAGCCAAGAAGAGGAGGCGTGAAGGACTTTCAGGGGAACGTAGGAGGACCTCAGTGCAGCCTGGCAAGAGAAGGGAGGACTTCCTGGAGGAGGGGGTTCAGGGAGGCAGAGCAATGAGGAGTTTGGGCAGTTGGCTTCTCTGCATCTCCAGCTGTGTGACTTTTGGCTGGTTACTTAACCTCTCTGAGCCTCAATTTCCTCTTCTATAGGATCAGGATCCCAGTGGGACCTCCTCTGGGAGGAGTGGGGAAGAAAATGCTGGAAGACTTTTATACCCTTGGGCCGGGGCAGGGCACAAAGTATGCGCTTGGGGCCTGGGAGCTGGGTTTGTTGAAGTCACAGCTAAGCCGTGCTGATGTAAGTGGGTTCATCCTCAGGGGAAGTGAGGGAAGAGCATTCCCAGCAGAGGGAACCGCGTTTGCGGGGGGAGTTGGACTGTGGACATTCGGGCCAGATTGTTCTCTGTGATGAGGCCCGTCCTGGGCCCTGCCGTTGCTGAGCAGCGTCCCTGGCCCCTACCCACTCCGTGCCAGGAGCACCCCCCAGCGGTGACAAACTAGAAATGTCCCCAGACATTGGCAAATGTCTCTGGAGGGCAGAATCGCCCCTGTGGATGGCCACTGGCCTGAGCAGAGGACTCGGGGAGGGGAAGGCGCGTGACCCTAGGTCTGCGGTCGCCTTGTGGAGCCCCAGGCCGGCCACCCTCTCCCGGACACCCCTTCCTGACTGTTCTGGTCCCAGACAGCCCTGCCGTGAGGACCAGCAGGTACCTCATTTTGCAGAGGGAAGCCCTGAGGCTCAGAGAGGCGACATCACCTGCTCCAGGCCACCCCAGCAGCAAGCAGGTGCACAGGGACACAGAACCAGGCCACCTCACTCACTGCCTTTTATGGGGCTCCCGAGATGTGTGAAGCCACTCCCTGCCGCTCTCTACTGAGGAGTTGGTGCCGCCCCTGGGGAAACTGAGGCCCAGAGGTCCCATGGCAGGGAAGGGGCAGAGCGCAGGGTTCATGCCCAATGCTGGCAACCCAAAGGTGCCCTGAGCTTCTAGCCACACTCCTAGGATGCTCTTCCTCCTCCTCCTCCTCCTCCTCCTCCTCCACCAGTGAGCCCCAGCGCCCCGCTTCCTGTCTAGACATCCCCCAATTAGCCGCTCATTAGCGGGCTAAGCTGATTAGAGCAGCTCTCCTTCCCCTGCAGTGGCCGAGGGGCTGCTGCTGCCTGGCTGGTCCCCGCCCTGCTCTCTGCTGCCGCATGCTGCTGCCAGCGGCTGCCTGGCGGGGCAGAGGCCTGGGGTGCTCGTGCCAGCCCCATGCCAGGCCGGTCCCGCAGCCACGCCCTGCAGGCCCCACAGCCTCTGGGCCTTGGATCCTTCGGCCCTTTCTCCTGGGCGCGTCCTGCAGGGCCTCCCCTGACCACCCGCCCACGCCGGGCTGGGGGAGGCGAAGAAGGAACATGACATGCGTGTGGGCCGTGTCCTCCCAGGGGGTCCTCCCCCGGGCGGTTCTGTCCCCACCGGGGAGCAGGCCTTTCCGAGGGGCGTGGGCTTGTTTGCTGGGCACAGATGGACGCCGGGTGGGACGGATGGCTGTTTGTTGAGCAGAGCGACGGCCGCTGGGGCGCGCTCAGCCGGGGGGAGGGGGGTTCCAGCACAGAGGGGGGATGCTCCTGCGCGGGTGCGGAGTCTGTCCCTTTCCCGCCCGCCCGGGAGCACGCAGGGTTATACTCCAGGTGGCAGGGCGGGGCTCCCCCTCCCGCCTGGCCTGCGCTGGCTCCCGCGGCATCTCAGGAAGCTCTAGAAGTGTCTGCGAGGATGTCGCGGCGGGAGGCGGGGTCTGAGCCAGACTTTCCATCCAGGACAAGCTGTTCTAGGAAATCCTCCTAAGTGAGTGTTGGACAGCCCTGACCTCGTTCCCGCCGAGGCCGGGTGCCGGCAGGGGGCCGCCACCCCCGGCACGGTCACACACACACACACGTGTGCACACACATGTGCACAAACAGCCTACAGGACCGGCCTCCCCCACCCCCGGGCCTCCCTGGGGGGCTCAGCCTCCGGGCCCACCCCGCCCAGGGCCTCGGGCGTCCCCCCACAGGCCAGGCACAGCTGGAGGGGTCCCCCACGTGCTTGTCCTCGGCACCGCTCCCCTCGGGGCAGGTGTGGACGGGTCCCCGGCTCTGCCAGCCCACTGCAGGGAGCCGCCCAGCGACATGTTCACTCCCACCCATCGAGGCGCGTGCGGGGGGGGGGGGCAGCCAGGTTTCTAACAGCAAAGGCAGATGACAAGCTGCGTGTCCCTTGGGGGCCGGATCTCTGTTCACCCTGGGCCGTGGCCGCAGGAGAGGCTGGAGAAGTCCCCGAGTGGGGACAGCGATGCCGGGGGGCAGGGGTGGGGTGTTGCGCTTGCGTGCATGCCTGCAGGTGCACACACACGGGGACCCCATGGGCTCTCACTGGGGCACCCCATCCCCAGGGTACACTGGGCAGTGTCTGGGGACATCTGTGGTTGTCACACTGGGGGTGCTCCTGGCATGGGGTGGGTGGAGGCCAGGAATGCTGCCCTGGCCCCGGGGACCATCTGGCCCAGTGTCCCCAGAGCTGGGAGAGCGAAACCTTAGCGTTAGGGGACATTGGGCCAGGTGAGAGGGAAACCTATCCCCTGGCTGAATGGTCTCAGTAGATATGTTTGCCTCTAAAATGAAATTTAAAAATCATTTCTAAAAACGTGGCTCTCCAAGCCACACTTCCCTGAGTTTCTAACTCCAGGGACGGGCAGGGCCCAGGACTCTGCATTTTCTATGGTGAGCCGCGATGCTTAGCTCTCACTTGAAACGGCTTCGCTGGAGGAGGTCGCTGGCGGAGGGGGTGGGGGAGCGTGGGGGAAGGCCGCCGTTTCCCAGGGGGCCGCCCCGGGCCTGGCACTGGGGTGGTCTGTCCTCACCCGACGCTGGTGGGGGCTCCTTGAGCAAGTGCTCACTCTGTGTGGGGTCCCTGCGAAGCGTGTGCCCATTTTACAGAGGACCGGGCCAAGGCAGCGCCAGGAAGGCCCAGGCATCCTGGCTCCAGAGCCACGACTCCCGCCAGCCTCCCCGAAATCCCGCAGGCGGCCCTCACTGGGGCCCTATCATGCTCTCGCTTATTTTCAAGGCGGGGGGCAGGTGTCAGGGACACCCCGCCGAACCCCAGTAGGAGCGGTGACGGCTCCTGCAGTAATAACGTTCTTTGGGCCTCGGGGCAGCTGACTTTCCCCCAGAAAATTAGGGCCCTGGACATCCTTGGAAAAACGTCCCCCGTCCAAGGATGACAGACGGCAGTGGCCTTGTCCTTTGTCCTCAGCCGCCGTCCCCAAACCGCCTGGTGGGAAGTCCGGAGTTTGTGGGATTCCGAGTTCTATGGAAAGGGCAGGTCTTGCGGCCTCCTGGGGGTTCCCAAGGGTCGCGAGGCCCCGTGCGTGTGCGTGCGTTTGTGTGTGCACGCATGTGTGCGTGCGGAGCAATGCGGTAGGAGCGGCCCAGGGCCGACGTGTGTCGTGGAGGCCTCAGGAAGGCTCCGTCCCTCCCCCCGAGTGGTCACGGAACGCGAGCCCTGAGCCGCTTCGTCCCTGCGACTTAGCTGGTCAGGGCCCGCCTTGGACCCTCTGCCCCCTCCCCAGGGGCGGGGGTGGCCCGGAGCCGACTGTGAGGTCTGGGGGCGCCGGGCAGCCCCCGTCTCTGGCCCCGGCTCCGCGCTGAGCCTCGGCGTGCTCCCCTGTGCGGTGGGCTTGCGCCCCGTGCCCCGGGATTCTGGCAGGAGACGGGCAGGCGGGCGGTGCTGCCCTTGCCACCCGCCCGTGACCCTCTCCTCCCGCTCCCCACAGGCATCTCGTCCCCGGTGAAGAAGACAGAGATGGACAAGTCGCCATTCAACAGCCCGTCCCCCCAGGACTCCCCCCGCCTGTCCAGCTTCACCCAGCACCACCGGCCCGTCATCGCCGTGCACAGCGGTGAGCACCAGGGCCCGGCGGGGAGGGCGGCGGGCCCTTCCATCAGTCGGCCAGGAAGTCCCACCAGATGTCCGGCCACGAGTCCTGGTGCTGTAGCCTTCCAGCAAGACCAAAAACCCATAAAGGGCCAGGCGGGGTGGCTCACGCCTGTAATCCTAGCGCTCTGGGAGGCCGAGGTGGGCGGATTGCTCGAGGTCAGGAGTTCAAAAGCAGCCTGAGCAAGAGCGAGACCCCGTCTCTACTATTAATTGGCCAACTAATATATATATAGAAAAAATGAGCTGGGCATGGTGGCTCGTGCCTGTAGTCCCAGCAACTCAGGAGGCTGAGGCAGGAGGATCGCTTGAGCCCAGGAGTTTGAGGTTGCTGGGAGCTAGGCTAATGCCATAGCACGCACTGCAGCCTGGGCAACAAAGCGAGAGTCTGTCTCAAAAAAAAAAAAAATCCATAAAAGTGCGGTGGTAGACAGCACCCAGGGCCTGTTCCCAGCCTGCCAAGGGGTGTGGCTCAGCCTCTTTGGGCCTCAGTTTCCCCTTCTGTACCAGAAGAGGCTGAAGCCTGCGTTGCAGCCCCAGACACTGCTAGACAGGCAGGCAGAGCCAGAAGCCGCCAGTACGGCCACGGCCCACAGCGCTCTCCCCTGTGCCACGGCCCAGCTGAGCCCTGAGGGGTCGGGCTGCACCCTCTGCCCATTTCTCAGGCCACAAGGCCAATGCTGAGACTGGGGCGGGGCCTGTCCAGGCTCAGGCGTGTCCCCAGAGGAAGGGGTCCCCACAGTCACAGAGACCCACAGGGTCATCGTCACAGAAGAACACAGACATCAGGCAGCTCGGGTCGGGGCTGAGCTGGTTGCTGTTCACGTGGCCCTCCATTCCCCCGCCCGTCAGTCGGGGCTAATAAACGTCCCCACCTCCCAGGGCTGTCATTAGGATTCATTGGGGTGCATCGTGGGAGTTACTACATCGTGCAGGTTATTACCCTGCATTTTTTTTTTTTTTTTTTACCCTGCATTTTAATGGTGAATTGCTTAGTTCCACACAAGGACGCAGACACGGAGGCAGGGAGGCAGGCACAGATCAAAGCCGCGCAGTGATGTGGGCCAGGGGTCAGCAGGTGACAGCCCCCGGGCCGCCTGTTCGTATAAATAAAGTTTTATTGACACACGGCCACGCCCATTTGTATGTCACCCCTGGCTGCTTCTACACGGCGGTGGCAGGACAGAGTCGTGTGGCCGCAAAGCCGACGATATTGACTCTCTGGCCCGTGGCGGGGGACACGGGGAGTGAGGAGGGACTGCTCGGACGAGTGAATAGGCTGGAAATCACTGAACTGTTTAGAAAAAAGGGAAAAGCAGACATTACAGTGGAACGTCACTCAGCCAGGAACAGGGACAAGGCTGTGACACAGGCCACAGTGTGGAGGGACCTCGAGGACATCGTGCTCAGTGAGAGACGCCAGACACAGAAGGACACACAGTGTGAGACTCCGTTTATATGAAACGTCCAAACAGGCAGAGCCACAGAGATGGGATGTGGGTCCGTGGTCTCCAGGGGCTGGGGAGTGACTGCTGATGGGGACGGGCTTCCTTTGGGGAAATAGAATGTTCTGGAATTAGATAGTGGTGTTGGCTGCATAACTTCGTGAGAATACTGAAAACTTCTATTTGGACGCTTTAACAGGGTGAATTTTATGGTATGCGAATTTTTTCTCCACTTAAAAATATATTCATTCTCTGGCTCTTTACCAAAAGAGTTTGCTGACCTCGGGTGTAGTATATGGACCCTGAGGCCAGACGGCCCGGTTCAACTCCCAGGTCTGCCATCTGCTTGCTGTGTGGCCTCGGGCAAGCGGCATGTCCTCTGAGGGCCACCACGTCGTCCTCAGTTAGAAAAAACAACATAGCTGGGAGCGATGGCTCATGCCTGTGATTCCAGCACTCTGGGAATCTGAGGCCAGGGGTTTGAGACCAGCCTGGACAACACAGCAAGACCCCATCTCTATATAAAATTTTTAAAAATGTTTTTTAGGCTGGGAACAGTGGCTCATGCCTGCAAACCCAGCACTCTGGGAGGCCGAGGTGGGAGGATCGCTTGAGGCCTTGAGTTGGAGACCAGCCTGAGCCTAACCCCCAGCCCTCACCCTAACCATCGCCTCCCGTTGTCTCTACAGGGATCGCCCGGAGTCCCCACCCGTCCTCGGCCCTGCACTTCCCCACAACGTCCATCCTGCCCCAGACGGCGTCCACCTACTTCCCCCACACGGCCATCCGCTACCCGCCTCATCTCAACCCCCAGGACCCGCTCAAAGATCTCGTCTCGCTGGCCTGCGACCCGGCCAGCCAGCAGCCGGGACCGGTGAGTGGGGCGGGCGAGGGTTCCTCCTGGCGGCGGCCGGCGACCTTCCGGGGCGCCTTGCACTCACACTCGGCTTCTGCTTTAAACGGTTTTGCGGTTTTGTGGTGGATCCGTGCCGGCCCCTCGGCCCCTCGTCCGCCCAGCGCTGGGCGTCAGCGGGCGCGGGTTGAAACTCAGATCTTCCGGAAGGGAGGGTTTCCGGCACACCCGCGACGGTGCGGCCCCTAGGCGCCCGGCCAGCGCCAGTGGTACCCTCGGTCCTGTGCGTGTCCGCAGGGCACTCAAGGCGGGTGGACACGACCGGAAAACAGCCACCAGAGAAGCCCCGCAGGGCGCCCTTGGCGTTCAGGGCGTGTCCGATTTGGGTTCTGGGGCGCAGTGTGTGGTGTCGCGCTACCTACCGTGCTTCCTGGCGAATTACGAAGGCGTTGCAGGAGGAGGTGGCATCGTGTGGAAGGAGCAGGTGGCTTAAGGGACAGCGCAGGGAGTGTCACCCAGCAACCCCCCTGCCCAGGGGACGTGGCCCCAGGGACCCACCGCTGGCCGTTCTCAGAGCCAGCACACTGGTCACGGCCACCCCGGCGGCCGTGGACAGAGCCGGGGGCGCCCGGCGCCAGCAGCCAAGGCGGAGGGGGCGCCGTCCCCGTAACCACGTTCTCTCTGTCCCCCCAGTTAAGTGGAAGTGGTCAGCTCAAAATGTCCAGCCACTGCCTTTCCGCACAGACGCTGGCGCCTCCGCCCCCGGGGCTGTCTCGGCTGGCGCTGCCCCCTGCCACCAAACCCACCGCCGCCTCCGAGGCTGGAGCCGCGTCACAGACCTTGGCCAGTAAGCACGTGGGAAGGGGTGCCCCGCGGGGACGTCCCCAGGGCCCCGCCCCTTCCCAGCCCACTGCCGCGCTCAGAGGTCAGGCCCGGCCGGCGGGAGCCGGCCAGTTGGTGGGTCTGCGGAGACGGCCGGGGCCACGTGGTCCAGCCGGCGTGGGGCCACGGCAGCCGGGACGGCAGGCCCGGCCACAGGCCAAGGTGAGCGCGGGGTCTGCCCCTTCACCCCGTGGCCTGCGGCCTCTGGAAGTCCCCGCGTGGCAGTCGACTAAGGCCTCCAACTGGTGGCCCGAGGGCCAGCCCCAGATAGCCTTTGTTTGCGGAAAGTGAGATTCTGTTGTTGCCGTTTTGAGATCGGGATGTTGCACATGAAGACGTGCAGAGCTCTGGCTTCTGCGGGCGCAGAGCGCGCCATGCCGGGCCCCGAGTGCCTTCGCGCCACGTGGGCTGGGACCGTCCTCGCCCGCCCACCTGAGCCCGGGAGCCCCGCGTTGGCGCCCCCACCCCCAGGTGTGGTTCCAGGTGACGCTGCAGCCCCCTCGCCCACTCCCGGACACGGGCAGCCCCAGGCAGGGAATCAGCTCCCGGGACCCCTGTCCTGGGGTCTGCCCCCCCCCGTGGCTCTCCTCGCGCCCCGCACAGGCTCGGGTGGGCCGTCCACCCTCCTCTGGGGTCCACCCCCGCTCCCAGAGACACGCGTCCCCCGAGCGCCGGCCCCGGTGGGCACACTGGAAGGGGTGAGCCCCCAAACCCGCCTCTGCAGCTCCCTCCCTGTGTGACCTCGGGCAGACGTCCTCCCCTCTCTGAGCCTCAGTTTTCTCAGCTATAAAAGGGGTCAGTCCCAGTGCACGAGTCGCAGGGCGGCGGGACGCAAGCCGGGCGGACCAGGGAGGCTCGGGGAGGACATTCTGCACAGCGTCGGGCGGCCCTCGCGGCCTCCGTTCTGCTCACACGCGGCAGCGACAGTAGTCTTCCTGAGTAGGTGCACTGTATGCTTAGTGCCCGGCATACAGTAGACACTTAATAGGTGTGGGATAAACACGGATTCCCTCCTCCTCTCCTGCGCCGGGGCTCCTAGCTGCGCATCTACCCTGCTGAAGCCGCCAGAGGGACTCGGGGACCCTCCTGTGACCAGCCGCCCTCCCGGGGGCGGGAGGGTCCCAGCCTGCCTGAGGCCCCTGAGCCCCGGCAGCCCTGGGCAGTGACGTTCACTGGCTGGCAGAGCGTGATGGGGCAGGTGACAGACCGCGCGTGCGTGTGTATGCAGACGCCGGCCCCGCGCTCTTGGGAGGAAGACGCAATCCTAAAGCGCCCTCCGTGACCGTGACCGGTGGCGCTGCGCCGGCGCGGCGGGACGGGGCAGGCAGTGGAACGCCCCGGGTAACTCACCGGCGGTGTCTGGGCTATGAGTCTTTCATCCTCCGCCTCCCACCCCGCCTTAGCGAGCTCAGCCGTGACCCTGGGTCCCCTCCAGTCAGGAGCCCCGTCCCCTCCCCCCACGCACGCCAAGCCCACCTCGGGCTTTTCGGGGGGCCCGGTTCAGCCAGGGGAGGGCGGCAGGCCCGGAGGCCCCTGGTGCTGGGTGCTCGCCCGGCTGTGTGACGCTGGGCGGCGGCCACCCTCTCTGGGCCCGGCCCAGGGCAGCCCCTGCTCCCGCGTGCCCCCTCGCTAACGGGCTCTCGGTCTCTCTCCTCCCCGCAGCCTGCTCTACGCCCGGCACGCCCCCTGCAAACCGTTCCTTTGTGGGATTAGGACCAAGGGATCCTGCGGGCATTTATCAGGCACAGGTAGGGGCCGAGAGGCCGGCTGGGGTGGGCGGGCAGGGCAGAGGGCCCGCCGGGGGGCTCAGGGACAGGTAGGGGCCGAGAGGCCGGCTGGGGGTGGGCGGGCAGGGCAGAGGGCCCGCCGGGGGCTCAGGGACAGGCGGGCCTGCTGGGGCCTGCCCACAGCCCCGGCTCGGGGACCAGCCCCCCACGCCCTGCCCGGGCCTAGAGCCCCGGCTCGCTGCTCCTTGAGGCTCAGGGACCCGGCAGGGCCCGGTCTGCCTCCACCTTGGCCCGGGGCGTGGCGCAGCCCCCAACCCCGCACCCCGCCTGCCGCTCCCCTAGCGCGTCTCCCAGGAGACGGTCACTGCAGAGCTGTGGGGCCAAGGTGACTACTGCCCTGGACCCATTTGTATAGATGGGGAAACTGAGGCCCAGAAAGGCAAGGGAATCTGCCCAGGGTCACACAGCTTGTCAGCTGGGACTCTGTCTCTCCCCAGCCTTCATCCCCTTCCGGGTGCCGCTGGCCCAGAGGGACCGGGGGTGGCCACTCACGGCAGGGGCCTCCCAGGGTAGCATCTGAGCCCCCACACACAGGGCGGGCAGGGCCATGGGCAAGCAGGGGTGGCGTTCACTTGGCCGCGGCAGCTGGGTTGTGGGCAGGAAGGCAGGCAGGTTGGTTGAGGACCAGAGGAGGCTCAGAGAGGGGAAGTGAGCTGCCCGAGGCTGCACAGCAGTGGGGGCAGAGTCCTGGCGGGTCCAGACCGGGACCTGCTCCTGGCAGCTGGGAGAAGCCTCAGCCGAAGTGTCCCAGCACCCACCGCCTGCCCCGTCACCCGTGCCGAGTGCGGGCCGGGAGTGCATGACCAGCCCCGTGTCTGCGGTGGTGGCTGGACCCCAGAGCCCCTGCCCCGGCCTGTGGGGAGGGGCTGGAAGGGTCTAAAACAGACGAGAGGGGGCCAGCCCAGAGGAACCAGCTCTGGGCCGCCCGGCAGCTCCAGAACTGCAGAGCGTGGGGTTCAGGGGTCCGTGGGAGGATCCCAAGGGCCGTGTTCGCCTCTTCCAGCCGCAGCGGGAGGTTTTGTGCCGTGGACTCCGAGGCAGGGCTTGGGGTGGGGGGAGACGTCTGCGTCCCCATCCTCAGCCCCACCGGTGCAACCCACGCCCCGGCCCAGGGGGACTGTCTGCGGCTGGCCTGCTTGCTAGGGGCGCTCTGGAGGGCCGGAGTGTGTGGGGGGAGGACGAGTGTTCCCCGCCCCGCCGGGGGTCAGCCAGGCCCCCAAGGAGCCTCTGGCCGGGGAGCCCCAATCGGCCCTGGTCCCCCCTGTACTCCATGGAATCAGCCAAAGGACGACACGGGTGAGGGGGCGCAGGGGCCTTGGGCTGCTTCTGGGTTTGGGGAAGATCAGCATGCTGGGGTCGGGGGTCCTGGAGTCAGTGCTGTTTTGCCTGCTCTGAACCCCAGTCTCTTCCTCTGGCCTTGGACACCCCACCACCCCAGGGGACCTTTGAAGGGCATTGGAGAAAGGGCTCTATCCAGAAAGGGCGCCCAGAGGTCAAGACCTCCCCACACACCGGATATTAAGTATCCTGCCCTGCACCTTGCACCCTGGAGCCCGGGGGAACAGGACGGGAGTCCCCCAGTGAGTTGGGGTTTCAAGCCTGGCCCCAGGACACCCCGCTTCGAGCTCCCCATGGCCGCCCTCTGTCCCCCAGGGCTGATGGAGCTGGCGCCTCCCTCCCGCCCCCACCGGGTCCCTCCCAGCGGGAGGCTGGGAATGTCTTAATTGCTTCAGAGGCCAAAGCTAATAAAACAGGCCTGGGAGGAAGCCCGGCTTTGCCTTCCCAACTTCCTGACCCGACCCTCCCACCCGCCAGGGGATCCCAACCCAGGCTGCAGCCCCACCCCACCTGGCCACAGGGGAGGGAAACCGAGGCAGGGAAGGGCAGTGCCTTGGATCCCAGTGCTTCTCAGCCCCCCTCTCTCGGCCATCGAGACCCCTCTAGGGACCTGGGGGAGGGTGGGCAGCAGAGCTGGGTGGCAAAGGCTGGCCTGGCGGGGGAGGGGAGGGTGTTCCAGGCAGGATGTGTTTGGGGAGGGGGGGAAACGGCTGGAATGTGAAAGAGTGACAGCTCAGGCTTTGCCCTGGGAGCAGTGGGGAGCCATGGAAGGGTTTAGAATGAGGGAGGGGCACAGCTTGTCTGGGAGTCGGAAGGAACTCTCCAGGGCACAGAAGGGAGGTGACAGATTGCGCAGAGACTCTCAAGGAAGCATGGGTTGGCGGGGGAGGTGAGGTCCCCACCTGGGTGTCCTCGAGAGGGCAGGTCTGGGGGGGCACTGAGCCCCCCAGAGGGAGGAGATGGGGAGAGGGAGGAGGAGGAAGCACGGAGCTTGGTGGCCTCTGCCGGATTGTGGCCAGTCAGCACTTCTGCCTCCACCTCCTTGTTCCTGGCCGGGTTGCCTCCCCCTCCCCCGCCAGGCAGCCCGCCGCAGCCCTGCCCCCGATCAATACCCCCGGATCGATGCGATTGATCCTGCTCTGGTCAGTCACTCGCCATCCCTTTGTGTCTTTTCCCATCAGTCCCCCAGAATGGGGCTCATTCCCCCCAGCCCCATGATCCACAGAGGTTAAGTCACATGCCCAGAGCCACGGGGGGGGGGGGGGGCCGCAGCCCGGAACGCACCCCCAGGCCCACTGCCTCGGTCTCCCTGGGACAAGCGGGAGGAGGCCCCCCCTTACTGGGCCCTGAGCCGGGTAGACGCTGGGTGAGGCGGGAGGAGCGAGCAGGGCTGAGGGGAGCCGGCTGCCGCAGGAGGGTCACGCCCAGAGTCAGTCTGGTTGCCAGCAGAAACCAGACATGAGGTAATGGCCAAGATGAACTTGAACTTGGCTGGAGGTAGGGGGCTGGGAACCACGGCGCCAGTTCCATGGGCCTGCCCAGAGGCTGCCCCGTCTCCATGGACTGATTAACCGCAGGGCAGAGGGCAGCCCGGCCTCTGACCTCTGACCTCGGGGGGAGCATGGGCTGCCCCACCTCCAACACAGGCCAGACTGGGTACCCCGGGGTTGGAGTTTGTGTTTCCAGGGCAAGGGTCGTCTTACAGCCGCTTCTCTAAAGAGCTGAGGCTGGAGCCCCACACAGGCCTGCCCTTCCCCAAGCCTCAGTTTCCTGCTCTGTAAAATGGGGTCAAAAGTCACCCTCAGCTCCCTCTGCTCTCACTGCACTTCCGGGGAACGAGTGGCCAGGGCTTCCGTGCCAGGGCATGGCCCCAGGCTGCCAGGACAGCACCCAGACAGCGCTGAGGGGCTCCTGAGCGGCAGACCGGGGGCTGGCCCTGGGCAGGAGCATAAGTGACAGCTGGAGCCAGACAGGCCTGCGTTCGAGTTCCCACCCTGCCACTTTCCCATGCTGGTGACCTTGGGCAAGTGACTTGACTCCTCTGAGCCTCACCTCCTTCCCCCAAGGCAAGGGGTCCAGGGACACTTATCCCTCCTTCACGGGGCAGGGAATGTTTGCTTTACAAAAGTAAAGGAGCGACCCCAGTGACAGTGCCTGGGTAGGGTCTCATCTCAGTGGGACAGGAAAAGTTCACGCATTTGCCTCCGTGTCCTGGGGGGCGGAGACGCTAGGCGGGAACCATACCCTCCTCCCCCACCAAAACCTGCTCCTCACCCCCGACGTATACTCAGGGCAAGGGCTTAGAGCTCAGGTTGCCAAATTTAGCAAATAAAAATACAGGACTGTCAGTTAAATTTGAACTCCAGATCCACAGAACATTTTTTTGGTCTAAGTATATCCCCAGGTTTTCGTGGGATAGACTTATGCTGTATATCTCAACACCGCACGGGAGGGACTTATGGGAAAAGAATTCTCAGGCTGGGTGTGGTGGTTCACACCTGTAGTCCCAGCACTCTGGGAGGCTGAGGCGGGAGGATCACTTGAGGCCAGGAGTTTGAGACCAGCCTGAGTAAGAGCGAGACCCCATCTCTACTAAAAATAGAAAGACATTAATTGGCCAACTAAAAATATATAGAAAAAAATTAGCCTGGCATGGTGGCGAATGCCTGTAGGCCCAGCTACTCAGGAGGCTGAGGCAGGAGGATCGCCTGAGCCCAGCAATTTGAGGTTGCTGTGAGCTAGGCTGACGCTACTGCATTCCAGCCTGGGCCACAGAGCAAGACCCTATCTCTCAAAAAAAAAAAATTGGGGTTGGTTTGCCCAGAATTCGCATTTCGCTGGGCATTCTGTGTCGTGTCTGGCAGCCTTGTTCAGAGGCAGAGGCACTAGCCAGGGTCACCCAGCAGGTCGAGGCAGCGTGGAATGGGGAAACTGAGGTCACGGCATTGCAGCAGGTTGGGGAGGGGACTGGGAAACTGCAAAACCTGAACCTCAATTTCTCTCTCTCTCTCTCCCCGCTGCCCCCCGGACCACCCAGTCCTGGTATCTGGGATAACACCGGTCTTCCCCACGCCCCGTCTCCATCATCCCGAGGACCCCCGGGGGGCAGCGCAGCCCCCGCACTTTCGGTGGAAAATTCGAGCGAGCAAGAACACCCCGGCGCCCAGCCCGGCCGGAAAGACAACACACAGACGCGTGCGCCACGCAGGAGGAAAAGGAAAAACAAAAACGAATAAACAAAACAAAAAAAAGACAAGCCTGAAAAAAACAAAAACAAAAAGCAGACCCACCCAACCGAGAAGACAGAAGGGAAAGACGTTTGCGGGACGCCACGGCCGCCGCCCCACGGACACCGCGCGCGGCGCCCTCGCCAGCGACCCGGCTCCGCACGGACAGATGCCCGGCTCCGCCCGGAGCCCAGGTGAGCACGGCCTGGCGCCCGCAGCAGGCCCCACGGGCGGGCCGCCCAGCGAGGCCGCCTCTCCCTGGGCCCGCCACCCGCCGGAACGTGGACGGGCCGCGGACCAGCCCCCGTGGGGAAGGGGACAGACCCAGCCCGCCGGCCTGGCCTCGGCAGCAGAGACCTCAGCGGCAGGCGGGGCCTGGCCTCGGCAGCAGAGACCTCAGCGGCAGGCGGGCGGCGCCAGGGCGCAGGAGGGCGTGGGGCGCCGCGTGCCCGCCCTGGTGGGTGCAGGACGGATGCGAGATGCGTGGCGGGCACCTCCTGCCACGGGGGGAGGGTCCTGCCGCTCGGCCTCCCTGCCCCGCGCCCCGCAAAGCGCTTGGTGGACTCTCTCTTGCTGGGGACGCGGTCTCAGCCCTCACGCCCGGCCCGCTGGGAGGAGAAGTCTCTATGCAATTGTCCCCGGCCCCACCCGCATAGGAGGCCACCCCCCCCCCGCCCCGCCCAGCTCTGCGCCCCCAGGGGAGGGATCCACGTTGCACACACTGTAAGAGATGCACTTTCTGAGGAAGGGGACGGGGGAGCTGGGAGACCTACAGCCCCCCGAGAAAGGGGGTGCCCCCCCAGAAAGGGGGTGCCCCCGTCTGGAGTCTTTGGGGTGGGAGGACCCTCCCCCCCACTGGCCCCTGGAGGTGGGAGGTGAGAGCGAGTGGTTTAAGTGCCTGATCCCCAACACCCGCCCCCCTCCTTGTCCAGCTGGGATTGGGGGGGCCGCGGGCACCCCTCCCCCTCCTCCTCCACCCCCGCACCTTCCGTCAAGGACCCCTCATTGCCGTGACCCCCTCAGAGCTAGAGAGAGAGAGCTGGGCGTCCCCAGCACCCTGCCCTGCGCGGGGCGCGGGGGCGGGTCCTGGGGAAGCCGGAGCGCCCCCATGCCCCTCTGCCAGTGCCTTACATCCCGGCGACACCCCTCCCGGTCCCTCCCGGCAAGAAGCGGGACCACCTGTTTGCACTTTCATCTCCCCCACCGAGCGCAGCGGGCACAGCCGCGCCCCTGCGGGAGAGGCGGCGGGGCGGGCAGGCGCGGGGCCACCCGGGGCTGCACGCGGAGGGTTCTGGCGGGCGGGGTGTCCGCACCTCGCCCGTGTAGGGGGCTCCCATCTGCTACGCGTTTTCCGTTGAGCCGCTCCAAAAACACTAAGCTGGGGACGCCAGGTGCCCCCAAGCCGGCTCCCTGGCCCCACCCACACCCCCACCCCACCCCAGGATGGCCTCTGGGGAGGCCTGGGAGGGGTGTGAGGTGTTTAGGGCCACCGAGCCCAAACACAGGGACCCCTCCCCGGGCCATCCACCCCAGCCCCCCTGACCTCCGTCATGCCTGGCGCTAGGGAACGTCTCTCCCCAGCACGACCCCCCACCTAGGCCACAGGTGTGGTCCAGGGCGCAGGGCCTCCCAGTGCCACCCACCGCCCAGCCTGGTCCCGCCTCCCCGAGACCGGACTCTCCTCCCAACCTGGCCCCCGGGGGCTGGGGGAGCCCACCGGATCCTAAAGAGAAAGACCCCAGACCCCTCCCCACCAAGCCCCCCACCCCACCCCAGAGAGGTCCTGCCATCCTCCGGCCTCGGTCCCTTGGTCCGTCCGCCCGTCCCCAGGGCCCCTCCTCGGGGTGGGTGCTTGGGGACCACAGCAAGGGCCGCTCTCCAGGAGGGCGGGGAGGTTGTGCCGTCGAGGGGGGGTGTCGGGAGCTTCTCAGCCAGGGCGGGGGTTGGCGGGGGGGGGGTGGGGGGCGCGACGAGAACCAACTCTTTTACCTAACTTTGCATGGTGCTTAGTCAAGGACTTCTGTGACCTGGCTCCTGATGTCAGCTGGCCGCAGCTGACACATGCATGGCAGATTATACCTGGCTCTATCCTCCCCCCTCCCCCACCTCCACTCCCCTCCTCACCTCCCCTTTAAAACAAAAAACAAAAAAAGGTACAAAAAAAAAAACCTTAAAAAAAATTCCATGTTTCCTAATTTGCACGAAATTTTCTACCACATGATGTGCCTTGCCTTCCGAAATAAGTATTATTACCTTTAAACAATATCAGCGCACACAGATAGCTGCATGTCCTGCTCGTGTAGTTCAAAACAAAACAAAAAAGAATGAGACAAAACAATGACGTGAAATAAAAAAAAATAAAAATTGAAAAGGGATGTATTTCTATTTGTAAAAATAAAAGAAAAAGGAAGAGAATAAGAATTTTAAAAAACAAACAAAAAAGGAAAAATCACACTAAAAAAAAAAAAAGCAAGCCACAAAACAGTCTCCCCCGTGGTCTGCGGCCAGCCCACCCTTGCTTGGTTTCGCCCGCGTCTCCTGCTGTATTTGGGGTGCGCTGCGGTGCTTGCCTCCTGCCACCCCGCCCCGGCCCTGTCCCCGGGCTCCAAAGGGGTCGTTTTGGAATCCCCTGCCCAGAGGACAGAGCGCGGGGGCACAGCCTGGGTCCCGGGCGAGGGCTTCCCCTCCCCAGGTGGTCACGGGGCCAGTCCCCAGATGCCATGCACCTCCCCAGGCAGTGTCCCCACCACGGGGCGGCCACCCCACCACAGCCAGACTCCCCTGTCCGCCTCCCTCGCAGGCTGGCAACCCTGTCTCAGGGGCATTGCTGGCCCAGCCCAGCCCAGAGGCACCCTCTGTCCTCCACCCTTCTTGCCAAAGGACCGACCTGTCCCCATCCTGGAGACCACCCTCGGGCGGCATCCCCTCCCACCCTGTCCCCTTGCCCCTGGCTGACCGACCCCCTGTTCTGTGTCTTCCAGCTGTGACTAGGAAGGGCAACCGGTATGAAACAAACAAAAAACAAAACCCGATATATGCAATATCTGTCTGTCTGTACCTGTGGGCCCCGCTCAGCAGTCGGAGGGGCGTGGGGACAACCAAGGGACGTCGTGTCACAGGCCCCGGGTCCGGGTGGCAGACTGTGCTGTTGTCTTGTCCTCGGTTTTATTTTCTGTTCTTTCTTTTTCTTTTTCTTTTCTTTTTGTTGCTTTAATTCTAATTTCCTTTGCTTTTTACTTGACCAAAGCTAAGACAATAGCCAGATGGTTAGTGGGGCGGCCAGACGGGGTGGGCCGGGGACCGGATTCTGCAGCCTCAGGCCACCTCTGCCCCACACCGCCTCCAGCCCCACCCGGCCCGGTCATCCACCCAGCACGCCCAGGGTTTAGTATTCTCTCAAGAGCCGCCTCAGACACTCATGCCATGTTTTCTTCCAAAAAGACACCTCAACAAGCCCCAGGGGACAGAGAGCCCAGACCGCCCCCTGCCCCAGCCAGGACACTGCCCCGGGGAACCAGGGAGCAGGTGCCACCGTCCCTGCAGCACCTGCACCCCACGGCACCCGGGGCCCAGGGCACCCCACCCTCAGTGTGTAATCTTGAGTACCCCGGGCAGGTGCCAGGCAGCGTGTCGTCCTGGGGCTGTTTGGTTTTTCCCAATATTTCTTGGAAAAGCTACGGAGTCCCTGCAGGGCCAAGTTCCTAGGCCCCTCGCTGCAGGCAGAATGAGGCGGAAACACCAGGAACCAGGGTCCCAGGCCCACCTCGCATGGTGTGGGTGACGTCGTGTCATCCCCACGGGTGTTGGTTGGTTTGTTTTTTTTAACATTTATGAAACTGACATCTCCTAACTCCCCCCGCATCACCACCCCCCCCCGTCTCCACCCCCATGAGAGGCATGGCCACACCCATGCAGAGCCCCCAGCCCGGCCTTGGGGTTCAGCCCCGGCTGTGGGAAAGAGTAGGGGGTCTCCCCAAATATGTGCAAATTGCCTCATCCCTTTGCCCGGGTGGAGATGGGGCTCGAAGGGGCACGAAGACCCGGCCCTGTTTGGGGAGAGGAAGGTTCTGGGGCCCAGGGCCCTGCCTGGGCTAGACAATCAGATCCCAAGGGAACGCAGGAGGGGACCGGGTCAGGAGGGCCCAGCCTCAGCCCCACCCATGGCCCTCCCTGCTCCGGGGCCTTTGACAGCAGCATCCGGGGGACAGGCAGACTTGGCCACACCACGGTGTCCCTTAAAGACGAGAGGCCAGGAGCACCCGTCCAGCCCCGCCCCCATGCTACTTTGACCTCCAGCGTAGGGCTGTGCTATACACACACGTATATAGAGATATGTCATTTTGGAGTTTTTTTTCTCATTATCCAGAATATACAGTGGCTACTTTTTATGTTGGCCCGGAATCTCTCTCCGAGACCCCCAGTTCACCTTCCTTTCTCGGAGGGCGTTGGCAGGAGACCCCGCTTCAAATCCAGTTTCCTCCACATCCCCCCCCCAACTGACACCTCCACCACCGCCCCCCACCCCAGGCGTCCCAGAGGGCGCGGGGTCAGGTCCGCCCCCCGACACCCCCCACCGGGTGAGGCTGAGGCAGACCCAGAGCAGCACCAGCAGGACTTGTCGCCAGTGATACCAAAACAGACTTGCCCAGCAGTGCCTCGCTTGTCCCTGGTGTGGCTTTGGGTCCCCCCCCCGCCCTCCCCCCGCCTCACGCAAGCCCGAGACAGGAGGGAGGAGGGGGCCCCAACGGGAAGGAATGAGGGCTCTGGGGAGGAGGAGGTCACGCACCCCAAGCTACTGTCCCCCCTCCGCCCTCCACGCACGCCTCCCGGCTGCATGGGGCGCTCCGCGAAGGGGCCACCGGCTGCCCCAGTGGAGAACCCCCAAAATGCATCCACACCCCATCCTCTCATCTGGGGTCCCAGCCAGGACCCCCCACCCCACAATCCAAAGCCCCCTCCAGTCCAGGACCCCAGCAAGCCCGCTCAGGGCGTGGAAAGCAAGGGGACAGGGCAGGGTGCCGGGCGTGGGGCAGCAGGAGGGGCGAGAGAAGACATTTGCCTCTCGAGACGTTGTATTTTCCCTCCTCCTTTCTTTCTTCCCCTCCCTCTCTTAACTTTTGGGTGGTGTCGTTCCTTTCCTTTTCTCTCTGAGATTTTCTTTTTTTTGAGATTTTTGTTTGTTTATTTCCATTTTGTATTTTACTGATATTACCAGGATAGTTTACTCTCTTGCTTTCTGCTTGCTGCACACAGCAGATCTCACACACACACCCCAGATCTCACAAACACACCAGGTCACACACCCCAGATCTCACACACACACTAGGTCACTCACACACACACCCCAGATCTCACACACACACTAGGTCACACACCCCAGATCTCACACACACACTAGGTCATATACACACACACACTAGATCTCACACACACACTAGGTCACACACCCCAGATCTCACACACACACTAGGTCACACACACAAGATCTCACACACACACTAGGTCACACACCCCAGATCTCACACACACACTAGGTCACACACACAAGATCTCACACACACACTAGGTCACACACCCCAGATCTCACACACACACTAGGTCACACACACAAGATCTCACACACACACTAGGTCACACACCCCAGATCTCACACACACACTAGGTCACACACACAAGATCTCACACACACACTAGGTCACACACCCCAGATCTCACACACACACTAGGTCACACACACAAGATCTCACACACACACTAGGTCACACACCCCAGATCTCACACACACACTAGGTCACACACACAAGATCTCACAAACACACTAGGTCACACACACAAGATCTCACAAACACACTAGGTCACACACCCCAGATCTCACACACACACTAGGTCACACACCCCAGATCTCACACACACACTAGGTCACACACACAAGATCTCACAAACACACTAGGTCACACACACCCCAGATCTCACACACACACTAGGTCATGCACACACACACACTAGATCTCACAAACACACTAGGTCACACACACAAGATCTCACAAACACACTAGGTCATGCACACACACACACTAGATCTCACAAACACACTAGGTCATGCACACACACACACTAGATCTCACAAACACACTAGATCTCACACACACACAGTAGATCTCACAAACACACTAGATCTCACACACACACAGTAGATCTCACAAACATACTAGATCACACACACCACAGATCTCACAAACACACTAGATCACTCACACACACCCCCCAGATCGCACACACACCAGATCTCACATGCACACTAGATCACACACAACAGATCGCGCACACACCAGATCTCTCGTACACACACAGTAGATCACACACAACAGATCACATACACAACGGATCACACACAACAGATTGCACACTCACACATACTAGATCACACACACACCAGATCACACACACAACAGATCTCTCTCGTACACACACTAGATCACACACACAACAGATCGCACACAACAGATCGCACACAACAGATCACACACTAGATCACACACACAACAGATCGCACACAACAGATCGCACACAGACCCACACACACCCGTGCTCATGAACCCCATCCGGAGAAGGTTCCGGCTGGGTCCGCCGCCCCCTCCTGCTCCTTCTCTACCTCCTCCTCCTCCTCCTCCTCCCCAAGGTGGGGATGGGAGAGGGGCTGAGGGGGCGCCTGGCAGACCCCGCCGGCTTTCTCCCCCGCCGCCCCCGCTCCCCGCCCCCCACATCATACTCGGATCATAACCTTGTATATTACGCAGTCATTTTGGTTTTCGCCGACGCGCCTAAGTACCATTTACGAAAGTGACTCTGGCTGTTATTATTTTGTTTTTGTTTCCCTATGCAAAAAAAAAAAAAAAAATGAAAAAAGGGGGGTTCCATAAAAGATTCAATAAAAGACAAAAAAAAAGAAAAAAGAAAAAATGTATAAAAATTAAACAAGCTATGCTTCGACTCCTTCTGGCTGTCTTGCGTCCTCCTTTCCGCGTCCCCTGGGGCTGTCTGGTGTTCGGTGGGGAAGAAGCGAGGGGCAGAGGCTGGGGGGTGGAGTGGGGCCAAGCGCCTTGGGTGGCAGGCAGGGGGGTTCTGGTACCTTCAGATCAAATGCCCCCCAGGGGACGCTGGGCATGTCTGGGGACATCTATGGTTGTCACGGCTGGGTTTGGGGGTGCGCCTGGCATGGGGTGGGTGGGGGCAGGGTGCTGCTCAGCACCCTGCGGGGCCCAGGACGCCCCGACTCCAGAGAAGGATCCGCCCCGATGTCCACAGGCCCTGGGGGAGAGACCCTGGTTTAGAGACCTGCCTTAGTGGCTTTGAGTGAGCTGCGTCCAGACCCACCCAGCAACGCACCCCTGGGCCTCTGCTCCACCTCTTCCTCCAGGAAGCCTCCCAGCCTTTCCCCAGCCTGGCCCTCCCCCCACACCGCCTGTCTTGGAGCTACCAGAGACCATCCATCAATGAATTCCAGCCCGCACCTGCGGAGCCCCTGCTCCCTGCCTGGCACTGGAACCCCACCAGGGCCCAGCACACCATCGGTGCTCCATAAGTGCACAACATGCCTTCCCTCGCTTTTGCCACCTGGCAAACTCCCAACATTCAGCGGAGATTTGCTGAGTACCAAGCCCTGGGAGAGACGCAGCAGGGAACAAAATGCCCATAATGGCCTGCCTGGGGCTTACGGCTTCTCCCAAGTCTGAGGGATGGTAAACAACAGGCATAGACATACGTGCTGGGGAGACGGAAGAAGAGTGAGGGTAGCAGAGTGGACCTCGTGTGAGAGAGGCCTGGAGGGAGGGAGGGAATGAGCACACTGACAATCTGGCATCCTGCACAGCCCGTGCAAAGGCCCTGGGGCAGGACTGTGCCTGGCGTGTTGGAGGCACAGCAAGGAGGCCGGTGTGGCTGCAGCTGAGTGAGGAGGGGGAGAAGGGGGGAGGGGAGGGGAGGGAGGGGGCGGGGCAGGTCGTGCAGGGCCTGGTGGGCTGCTGACTTGGGCTTTGACCCGAAGGCAGGTGGGAGCCATGGAGGGCTATGGGCAGAGGAGGGCCGGGCCTGACTCGGCTCCAATGCACCTCCTGCAGGAAGCCTTCCCCGCCTGCCCCGGCAGAGTCCCTGCCCCAGTCCCTGCTGAGACCAGCCTGATCGCTCATGACCTGCCACACATTCACGGCCAGCTCTGTGTCCTCAGCCCGGGGACTCCTTGAAGGCCACAGTAGGGAGGAGGGAGGCTGCCGGGGCAGGGGTGCACCATGAGCGTGAGGGGTCTTCCTTTTTTCTTGGGGGACTGGGATGGGGCCGTCCACCCTGCCCCCATTCCAAGAACAGCGGAGACCCCCAGGAGACCCCAGGATGGGCGAGCGAGGCTCTCTGCTGCATGGGCTCCTTCCCTCCTGCCCACAAGACCACCAGGCAGGGACGAGTTGATACTTTTTACAGGTTAGGAAACTGAGGCACAAGGAGCGGAGGCCAGATGCATTGAGAGGGCCCCAGGCAGAGAGTGCACACGGCCCCGCGACAGATTGGTGACAGGCAGGAAGACACGCTCAGGATGCGGGTCCCAGGCCCCTTCGCAAGCGCCACCCCCAACTTGGGTGGGCCCTGTGCCCTCAGCAGCGGGGTTCTGGCGCCCCCTGGTGGGCAGACTGGGGACCCTGACCCGAAAGCCAGGTCCCCAACAGAGGGGCCCGCAGGCAGCCCCCACCTCCTGCCACAACCCCACGGCCGGCTCCTCTCCGCAGCGAGCAAGGGGGCGCCCGCGGGAGCCTCTCCGACAGGGTGGGGGTTGAGCCGGGTGGGGGTCTCAGCTGGGGTCCTGCAGGCTCAGCCAGTGTCAGAGTCTCAGCTGGGGTCGAGGGGACTCAGCCGGGCTGGGGGGCTCAGCCAGGGTCGGGACTCAGCTGGGGTGGGGGGAGTCTCAGCCGGGACAGGGGAATTAGCTGGGGTGGGGGGAGGGGTCTCAGCCGGGATGGGGGTCGGAGCTCAGCCGGGGTGTGGGGGGGTCTCAGCCGGGTGAGGGTCGGGGCGCAGCTGGGATGTGGGGGTCTCAGCCAGGTGGGGGTCGGAGCTCAGCTAGGATGTGGGGGTCTCAGCCGGGTGGGGGTCGGGGCTCAGCTGGGATGTGCGGGGTCTCAGCCGGGTGGGGGGTCGGGGCTCAGCTGGGATGTGGGGGTCTCAGCCAGGTGGGGGTCAGGGCTCATCTAGGATGTGGGGGTCTCAGCCGGGTGGGGGTCGGGGCTCAGCTGGGGTGGGGGGGTGTCTCAGCCTGGTGAGGGTCGGGGCTCAGCTGGGATGTGGGGGTCTCAGCCAGGTGGGGGTCGGGGCTCAGCTGGGATGTGGGGGATCTCAGCCAGGTGGGGGTCGGGGCTCAGCTGGGATGTGGGGGATCTCAGCCAGGTGGGGGTCGGGGCTCATCTGGGATGTGGGGGTCTCAGCCAGGTGGGGGTCGGGGCTCAGCTGGGGTCGGGACCCAGAGGAAGGGTCGGGGCTCAGCTGGGATGTGGGGGTCTCAGCCGGGTGGGGGTCGGGGCTCAGCTGGGGTCGGGACTCAGCCAGGTGGGGGTCGGGGCTCAGCTGGGATGGGGGGGTCTCAGCCGGGTTGGAGCTCAGCCTGCCCTTGGATCGCAAGGAAAGCCTCGGTGGTTTTCAGTCATTCTTAGCCTGGGGGCCGCCTCAGCACTGCAGGCTCCTCGCCGTCCCTGACCCCACCATAAAACAGGGGCAGGCTGCGACCCCCCCAAAATGTGGCCTCGCAAAAAAAAAAGCTCCAAGCGCCCCCTAGTGGTGAAGTCCCGCCCCCGCGAAAAGGGAGGCGGGGTCTCAGCTGGGGTGGGGGAGGGTCCAAAGGGGCCCTGCTACCCCCTTTCCCTGCCACCCTCAGGCTCCGCCCCCTCCCCCCCGCAGGAAACCCCCAGACCCGCCACCGAGCAGACAGGAGGCAGAAAATTCCTTCCTTCCTGAGGGTGGAGGCTCATTCACTGGCCCCATCTCCCCATTGCAGCAAAAGCTGACATTTATTAGATGCCATCTGGGTTCCCCAGCCCTGTGGTCAGGATTTTTGTACACATTATTTCTTTTCATCCTCACGACAGCTTATGAGAGATCCTCTCTTGAACAGGGCAGGTCACTGAGGCACAGAGAGGTTAAGGAATGTGCCTGAGGACACACAGCAAGGAAGTGGGAAAAGAAATCAGGCAGCAAGTTAAACAGATGCCTGAGAGGGAGAATGGGCAGAGACATGAGATAGTGGAGGATGGGGAGGGCTGGCGGTGAGGCAGCTCCTTGCCCACGGGTGCCCTCCAAGGTGGAGGAGAATTATTGGGTGGGGACCAAGGTTGGGATGGGGTTTGTAACAGAGCAATGGATCCCAAGCCCTCTTCATTTGGGGACACTTTCCCTTGAACCCCAGATGGAGTCATTTTGCCGACCCCAGGTCCAGGTCCTTTCTTACAGGACGTGGAGGCATTGGGGCTGCTCTGGAGGGCTGCCTGGAGGAGGCCATCTTCACGTGGAGGAGCTCTCCATGCTTCCGTGGCTGGGAGGCCCCTCTCCCTCCTCCTGCTGCAGCCCCCAGTTGCCCTCTCTTTCCTTCTTCTTTTTGGGTCTCTTTTTCTTCTTTTTTATTGCAGTAGAGACAAGAAGGACCTGGATTTTTAAAAAAATCTTGATAATCCAATTTAATAAGGACCGATAGTGTTCCGGGCCTCTTATAATTCTCGCAAACCCGCCAATGAGTCCTCAGCCCTTGTTCCCATTTGACAGAAGAGGACAGGGAGACTCACAGAGGTTAAGACACTTGCCCTGATTTGAACCCAGCGGAAGTGGTGGAGCCCACCCTGGAGGGCATGAGCCGACCCTCACTCTTGACCTCTAGCCTCTCTGGGTTCCTGGGTCTCAAAGCAGGGTGGATGGGCAGGCAGACAGGTGAGGGGCAGACTGGGGGTGAACGGGTTAATGAGTGGATGGGCGGGAAGATGTATGGGTGGATGGAT
The DNA here is from genome assembly GCF_040939455.1 of Microcebus murinus. NCBI lineage: Eukaryota > Metazoa > Chordata > Mammalia > Primates > Cheirogaleidae > Microcebus > Microcebus murinus. Next base: position 6,014,758 of record NC_134130.1, on the reverse strand, counting down.
GGGTGGATGGATGGCTAGATGGATGATGGATGGATTGGTGGGTAGGTGTAGGGATGGATGGTTGGGTGGGTGGTTAGACAGATGTTTGGATGGATGGGTGGATGGATGGATGGGTGGATGGATGGATGGATGGATGGGTGGGTGGATGGATGAGTGGATGGATGAATGGATGGATGGTGAGTGGACGGTTGATTGGATTGATGGAGGGATGGATGGATAGTCAGATGGTTGGATGAGTGGATGATTGGATGGGTGATGGATGGATGGGTGGGTGGGTGGTCGGACAGACGGATGGATGGATGGATGGATGTGGATGCTTAATTGGGTGGATGGATGGAGGGATGGATGGATAGTCAGATTGTTGGATGAGTGGATGGATGGATGGATGGATGGGTGGATGGATGGATGGATGGGTGGATGGATGGATGGATGGATGGATGAGTGGATGGATGAATGGATGGATGGTGAGTGGACGGTTGATTGGATTGATGGAGGGATGGATGGATAGTCCGATGGTTGGATGAGTGGATGATTGGATGGGTGATGGATGGATGGGTGGGTGGGTGGTCAGACAGACGGATGGATGGATGGATGGATGGATGTGGATGCTTAATTGGGTGGATGGATGGAGGGATGGATGGATAGTCAGATTGTTGGATGAGTGGATGGATGGATGGATGGATGGATGGATGGATGAGTGGATGGATGAATGGATGGATGGTGAGTGGACGGTTGATTGGATTGATGGAGGGATGGATGGATAGTCCGATGGTTGGATGAGTGGATGATTGGATGGGTGATGGATGGATGGGTGGGTGGGTGGTCAGACAGACGGATGGATGGATGGATGGTGAGTGGATGGTTAATTGGGTGGATGGATGGAGGGATGGATGGATAGTCAGATTGTTGGATGAGTGGATGGTTGGACGGATGGGTGGATGATGGATGGATGGGTGGGCGGTCAGACAGATGGATGGATGATTGAATGGATGGAAGGATGGATGGTTGGGGGAATGGAGGGACAGAGGGAGGGATAGGTGATGGATAAATAGGCAGATGGAGAAATGGATGGGGTGGGGGCGATGAAGACTTTACAAATCCCAGGGACCCACATATTAGGGGATGGGGTTAATGAAAAGGGAAGTCAGAGAGGCCCTGTTGGTTCTGAATCTAAGAATCATCCCCAGCGCTGAATTCTTCATCCCAGCTCAACTCCCTCACTGTAGGCCCCTGATGGGCCCAGGAAGCTCCCTGAAGGAGGGGAGGGGCTGGGAAGGGGAGTCGGGAGAGTAGAGGCTTGGAAAGGGGAAGGCTACAGGCCTGAGAGGGGCCGAGAGGGGCGGGGCTCCGAGGGGCAGCTCGGTGGTTCCCAGGTGGGTGGGGCTCAGGTGGGTGGGGCCCGGGTGGGTGGGGCTTGGGTGGGTGGGGCCGGGTGGGTGGTTCCCGGGTGGGTGGGGCTCGGGTGGGTGGTTCCCGGGTGGGTGGGGCCCGGGTGGGTGGTTCCCAGGTGGGTGGTTCCCAGGTGAGTGGTTCCCAGGTGGGTGGAGCCAGGTGGGTGGGGCCCGGGTGGGTGGGGCCCGGGTGGGTGGTTCCCAGGTGGGTGGTTCCCGGGTGGGTGGGGCCCGGGTGGGTGGGGCCCGGGTGGGTGGGGCCCGGGTGGGTGGGGCCCGCCTTTGGCCAGACTGGCTGCGCCTGATGGATGGACCCTCCTGACCACAAAGCCGAGGAAGAGGAAGACCAGCGCGAGTGCCAGACCCAACAGCCACTGCGTCTCGCCGGGTCAGCCACTGGGCCACGAGCTCGGGCCCACTTCCTGCCGTCCCTGCCGCCAAGGCCTCGCAGGGTTGGGCCTGAGCCGGCTGCAGGACCGGAGTTGCAAGAAGGGACAGTCGGGCGCGTAGAAGGGGGTCTCCCAGCATCTGACCCTCCCGGTCAGTCTGTCTGCCCTGCCCCTGCCCAGCGGGCTGTGGGTTGCAGCCCCCAGAGGAGGAGCAAGTGACCCGCCGGGGACACCCCAGGCAGTGCGTACCCCACACCACGGGAGGTGGCGGGTGCGGAGAAGCTGGGCACACCTAGGACGTGCCAGGCCTTGCGATCACCCGGTAAGCCCCGCGCCTCCTTCAGACTGCACCGGAGCCTCAGGTTTCAGGTGGCCAGAACTGCCGTCCTCACCTTAGTAGACAAGCCGAGTTGAGGCTCAGAGAGGTCGGGCCACCTTCCCAGGGCCACACAGCACTCCAGAGGAGCAAAGTTCTTGGTCTCCCAGCGGGGAACCACACCCCAGCACCACCGTGGCCTAGGACACGAGCCTGCAAACGCCCCATCCTGATGGCCACCTGGGAGCCGGGCCCTCCTCTTCCATCAGCCATCGAGGCCTGCCTCGGTGACTCCCTTCTTTCTGAGCCGCGGTGCTTTCAGCTCGAACATGGGGCTGGCGGCAGGCTATTGGAGAACGAGCAAGGCCCAGACACTGGCGTTCAGCGCGAGCGTCTACGAGGGCCACTTACTGTGGCGATTTGTCACGTTGGCTGTCCCGCCCCCTGGCGGACGGTCTTGGAGGTGTTCTCCGACGAAAGCTCCCCACGGGGGCTGGGAGCCAATGCCAGCCCTTACCAAGATCCTCATCAAGAAATGGTTAATGGCCCAGGGCAAGGTGCAGGGTCCGGGGAAGGGGGGGAAGGGGGAAAACGGGATGGAGCAGAGAAAGTGCTCCTCCCTTTCCAAGATATCGCGGGGGCCCTGGGCCCCCCTTCCAAGACCGGCTGCCAGAAGCAGTCACGTGTCCCAAAATAGCGGGGGCGGCGGGTGGGGACGCAAAGGTTTTCCAGGAGACGGGCTCGGGGCTCAAAGTCCAGTGCTCAGGCGGCGGGGGGAGGAACAAGATTGCCGGGGCAGCGTTTAATCTGCCCGGACATCTGGGCATCTGCGCCACCCTCCGCGCCCGCCCAGGCACTGTCCCCAGCCCCCAGCGCAGTAAGGTGATTCCCGGGAGACCACGGAGCCCTCCTAACGGGCTCTGATCCATTCTTTAATGCGCGGCCCCCAGGCCGGTGGGCGCAGGGACGTGCCGGCGGGTAGAAATCAGGCAGCGGGGACAGAAACCAGGCGGCGGGTAGAAGCGGGTGGAGCCATGAGACTGGGAGGGGTTGAGGGTGTCTCCGTGGCCGAGGACGCTCTCCAAGTACAAGAAGGACCACCCAGCAGGACCTCGCTCGGGAGGGGGCTGCGTGGAAGCCGAGTCCTGCCCAGAGAGCCCCTGGAGGGAGGCAGGGCAGTCCCGCACCGCTCCACTCCGGACGCCCTGTTCTCAACCCAGGTGGAGTCACTTCTCTGGCTTCAGATCCAGAGTGTTGCTCGCGGGGTGGGGAAGGGGCATGTCTGGGGGGCTGCCTGGAGGAGGTGGCAGGATCATCACATGGCCGTGTTCTTTGTCTTCTCAGGGTCTCTGCCCTCCTCTGCCTCGTCCAGCTCCAGCCCCGAGTTGCTCTCTCCTTCCTTTTCCGCCTTCTTCTTCTTTTTCTTCTCCTGCTTGTCTTCCGTGCTGTGGGGATACAAAGGCCCCAGGCCCCATCATGAGAGACAGAGTCACTCCTATTCCGTGACACTTGCGTGTGCCGGACCACGTGTGGACTGCTTGACAAGCGGCATCTCCATGAATCCCCAAAATACCCCTCACTAGGCAGCCTCGAAACTTCCATTTCAGAAAGGCAGAAACGGGGGCTCAATTGCTCCACGGATGGGTGGGTGCATGGATGGGTGGGTGGGTGGATGGGTGGATGGGTGGGTGCGTGGATGGGTGGGTGCGTGGATGGGTGGGTGGGTGGATGGGTGGGTGGGTGCATGGATGGGTGGGTGGGTGGATGGGTGGGTGGGTGCGTGGATGGGTGGGTGGGTGGATGGGTGGGTGGGTGCATGGATGGGTGGGTGGGTGGATGGGTGGGTGGGTGCGTGGATGGGTGGGTGCGTGGATGGGTGGGTGGGTGGATGGGTGGGTAGGTGGATGGATGGGTGGGTGGGTGGATGGATGGATGGATGGGTGGATGGGTACGTGGATGAGTGGGTGCATGGATGGGTGGGTGGGTGGATGGGTGGGTAGGTGGATGGGTGGGTGGATGGGTGCATGGGTGGGTGGATGGGTGGGTGAATGGGTGGGTGGATGGATGGATGGATGGGTGGGTGGGTGCGTGGGTGGGTGGATGGGTGGGTGGATGGGTGGGTAGGTGGATGGGTGGGTGGATGGGTGCATGGGTGGGTGGATGGGTGGGTGAATGGGTGGGTGGATGGATGGATGGATGGGTGGATGGGTGCGTGGGTGGGTGGGTGGATGGGTGGGTGGATGGGTGGGTGGATGGGTGGATGGATGGGTGGATGGGTGCGTGGATGGGTGGGTGGATGGGTGGTTGGATGGGTGGATGGATGAATGGGTGCGTGGATGGGTGGGTGGGTGGATGGGTGGGTAGATGGATGGATGGGTGAGTGGGTGGATGGATGGGTGGGTGAGTGGGTAGATGGATGGGTGGGTGGGTGGATGGATGGATGGGTGGGTGGGTGGATGGATGGGTGGATGAGTGGGTGGGTGGGTGGATGGATGGATGAGTGGGTGGGTGGATGGATGGGTAGATGGGTGGGTGGATGGATGGATGGGTGGATGAGTGGGTGGATGGATGGATAGGTGGATGAGTGGGTGGATAGATAGTTGGATGGGTGGGTGGATGGATGAAGGAGGCAGGGAGGACGCTACAGGTGTAGGAGCACAGGTGGGATCTGGATCCTCCAGTACATCCTGGGAGTAGGAATTGCACTTTATGGGGGCCGAGCAGGGTCTTAGACAAAGCCAACACCTGGGTCCACACCTGTCCCTCAGGCAAATCTTGGGCTCAGCTAAGACTCTTCCAGCCAGGGTGGTCTCCTCCCAGCCCCCACTCTCCTCCTCCTGTCCCCAAGCCTTTGCCCTAGCAGAGCTCCCAGCCCTGACCACATCCCCGAACCCTCTGTCAGCATTGTCATGTCGGGGAGCAGTCGGAACCATAGGTGACACTGAGTCCGGGTGAGTGGTCCACACCAAATCACACAGACACCTGCACAATCCTGCCCCACAGTCTTGTTCAACGGGTATGTATTGAGTGCCTACTGTGTGCCAGGCAGGACACAGCCAGGACCAAAGCTAAGTTCTCCCCTCCTGGAAGGCACCACATAATGTTGCAAAACCAGGGAATGACTGAGTTTCCACTGGTGGTGGGTGTGGCTACGACACGCGGGTATGGGACAGTGCTGGGAAGGCTGGTGGCCAGGCTGGGTCTCTGCAAGGAGGAAACTCCTGAGCAGGGACTGAGGGAGGAAGAGGGGGCCAGAAGATTCGGGAAAAGCAGAAACAGCAAGTGCAAAGGCCCTGGGGCAGGTGTGTGCTTCAGGGATTCCAGGCAGTAAGAGGTCATCCGTGCACACCCAGCCCCCCAGCCCGAGGACGGGGCTCACTCGGACCCCCTGCACCCGCACGGGTCCCTGTACCCGCACACGACAGTACCTCAGGTCCACCTGCTCGTAAGGGTTGCTCTCCATTCTGAACGCAGTCTCCTCATCCTCAGCCCTGCAGAGATGGAGCTGGGGGTGAGGGCGAGGGGCGGGCACTCGGTGGGCACAGCCTCAGCCTCAGTTTCCCAAACCCCATAGGGGCTCAGGAACTTGAGGCAGCAAGGAGCGGGGGTGGGCCGCGAGGCTGTGGTGGCAGTGGTGGGGGAGGGTCTGGGCTCTGGGGCGGGGGTCCGAGGAAGAGCCCAATAATGGGGACAGCTCGGACGGGCGCGGGGCTGGCGGGGCGGAGGGGACCCACCTCGCCTTGGAGCACCAGACGCGGTTGGCCAGCATGAGCAGGTAGACGATGAACAGGAAGCCCACCACGGCCGCCAGGCCCACCAGCCACGGCTTCAAGCGACGCTCCGTGACTGCCAGGAGTGGGGGGGGGCAAGACTCAGGGACAGGGAGGGGCAGGGACCTCCCACCCAGGAAGAGGAGGGGAGGAGGGGACTTAGGGGTGCTCAGATGGAGGGGCTCTTGGGAAGGGGGTGAACCCCAGAGATGGGGGTTTTGGAGAGGGGACGGGGCCGGGACTGGGGAGGGCCTGCCAGCCTTCCTCCTCCTCTCCCGCCCCCTGCCCCAGGCCTGTGTCTTGTCGAGGGAAGTGGGGACATGGTGAACCCCCAGCCAACTCCACCCCCAGGACGCCCCCCACCTCTGGCCACCCTTGCACCTACCCTGCTGGGCCTCCACAGGGGACAGGAGCAGGACCCCCAGCACGAGAACAGTCCCCAAGGTCTCCATGACATTAAGCCCTCTGCCCGCCACCAAGCTGCGGTCGCAAGTGGTGCCCACAGGCAGGTGCGGGTGAGGACCTGCCCACCGTGATAAGACAGACGCAGGCAGGGCGGGGGCAGGGCCGGAGGGAGGGCTTGAGTCCCGGAAGGGGGCCCCTCCCCGGCCACCAGCCGGCTGGCACCCAGCCCCTCCCCCGCCAGCTCCTGCCCCACTGTCCTCCCCCTACCTGGAGCCCAGACTCTGGACCCTGTGAAACAATTAACTCGGAGAGTTGCACCCTGCCCCCTGCACCCTGCCCTTGGGGCCACCAGCCTCAGGGTCCCCCCTCCCCATTCCTGCCCCTCCCGGCGGGTGCCCCAGGCCGCTGTGTGCACGTGGCCGGACTCAAGTACAACTGGACTAAAATAACAAGAGCCACCTTTTGTGCCCACAGAGTGCCCACGAGGCTCCGTGCTCAGCGGTCTTATACAATGACTGTCCTTTTCTTAACTGCCTGGCCCCGTGGGATCGCGCCAGGCCCGCTGCACGGAGCCAGGGAGAGCCGAGCTGGTGCAGCAAGGGCCAGAGGGGGGATTCGAACCCGCATCTCCTTTGCCACCAGCCTAGGCTGCCTCCACCGGGCTCCCGGCCCCTGGGGACCCACAACCGGCTGGCGAGTGCCCACAGGGACGACAGGCTGTGTGCACGGGTCGCTGCAAACCTGGACACCCCGTGTGGGGACATCCCAGGAGTCCGGTGACTCAGGCTCCGCAACCTTGATCCCCGAGTTGATTAGATAGCTGGCCCTGCCCCACCCTGGCCGCCACGGGAGCAGCCACGGCCCGGGCCCGTGGCAGGGCGGCCAAGTGTGTGAGCCGCTGCACACGTGTTCTCAGGGCGCCCGAGGTGTCCCTGGGGCCTCCTGCCTTCCGGAAGTCTGTGCCAACCACCGGCGCACGGGCCACTGGGCGGAACAAGGACGGAGCCCGCGTGCCGGTGCCAGGACCAGCCACACGCGGCTCCGACCTGCCGGCCGGGCGTACAGTAAACTTCTACTGTGTGCCCAGTCTTGTGCCCGGCTCGGAAAGGAAGGCAGCCTCCGCACTGTCCCCCCAGGGGGCTCTTGGTGTGGACGGGGAGTCAGGACCCCAGAAACAAGCCGCACCTGCGGCCTGGGAGGTGGAGGTGGAGGCGGGGGAGGCCCAGCGCGCGGCTCCGGGCAGGACCTGCCTCGGAGCTCTGCCCTCCAAGGTCAGCGGGCCCACTGGGCTCTTCCCAAGGAAAGCACTCTCTGCTCTGAGACCTCGGCGAGGCCGTTGCATGGCCTTGTGCCTCAGTTTCCCCATCTGTTAAATGGGGCGATAAGTCCTACCCCGGAGGATTAGTGAGATAATGCCCGGGGCCCAGGGTGCCCGGCGCGGCGGCAGGTGCACGCGGGCCACTAGGTAAGCCTGACACCCGCTATTGCGGTTTTTAAGTCGCCGCAGTTGTCCTGGTTTACAGATTGCGGGCGGCGAGCCGGGTGAGCAGGGCAGGCTCTGCGTCCCCGGGAGGAGCCGGTGTCCGGGCCGGCACCGCCCGCGGGGACAGAGAACGTGGCCCCCGCGCAGGCCCGGCCGGAGCAGCCACGCGGCCCCGAAGCGCCGGCCCGGGCGCAGGCGCGCTCAGTTCACCCTCCAGAAGGAGCTTCGCGTCGGGGGCTCCCGGAAGGCGATGGAGGGGCGGCGGGGGTCCCGGGCGGCTGCGGCTTCCGCGGGGGCCCCGTCGCCACCCGCGCCCGCGTCCTCCTCGCCCCGCCAGGCCAGCGCCAGCTGCAGGTCCAGCTCCTCCAGGTCGTCCGCCAGGCTGGGGCGCAGCTCCCGCGGGGCGCCCGCCTGGTCGGGCTTCGGGCCGAACGCCCAGTCTGCGGGGACAGGTGGGGGGGCGCGTGAGGGCCCCGACGTGTCCCCCCCACCCTGCCCCCCAGCAGCGCCCCCCCCGCCCCCCAGCAGCGCCCCCCCCCCCCGGGCTGCGCGGAGCCGCTCACCCGCCAGGTCGTGCGCCAGGTCTTTGATGAGGTGCCCGACGATGGCGTAGGCCACGGCCACCACGACGAGCGCGGCCAGCAGCAGGTACAGCGCGTACCGGGGCAGGCGGACGGCGTCCAGCGGGGGCGGCCGGTACTCCTCGTACAGCGGCGGGGCCTGGCTCCAGCCCTCCGCCGCCTCCTGCTCCGCCAGCCCCGGCATGGTGGCCGCCTGGAGGGCAGCGGCGGCCCGGAGGTGACCCACGCAGCGGAAGTATTAAGGGCTCTGGGCTAAGAGGATTGGGCGGCCTCCTCCTCCGGCCACCGCCTGCCTGGGTTAGTCACGTCGCAAATCCCAAATCGCTTCCGCCCACCGGCCCGGCCCTGTCGCGGCGCAGCCGCCACTCCGCCCAGAACGCCCTGTGCCCGGGTCTGGCTCACGGCCCCTGCCCTCTCTTCCTCCGTCCACCTGGGACGTGGAGAGGTCCGCGTGCGAGGCCGGGCCGGGCCCTCTCCTGGGTGCTGGGCCCCAGCGGTGAATAAGAAAGACCGAAACCCGCAGCCCAGGCAGGGAGACAGGTGCTAAGAGACTCGCGGCCCTGGAGTAAACGGCACACTAGGTGGGAAGGGACCAGTGGTGTAGACGGAGTGGGGCACCTGGAGGGGAGGTGAGCACAGCTAGGAGGGGAGTCGCAGCTTAAAACAGTGTGGCCAAGGCCTTGGGGAGGAGGGGAACCAGCCGTGGGAGTCCCAGCAGGAAGAGCACTGCAGGCAGGGGCACAGGCCGTGCAAAGGCCCTGGGGCAGGACGGCACCTGGCGTGTTGGAGGCTCAGCAAGGAGGCCCGTGTGGCTGGAGCAGAGGGAGGAGGGGCAGAGACGGAGAGGGGAGGGCAGGGAGGGGACCGGGCAGGTCCTGCAGGGCCTGGTGGGCTGCAGGGAGGACCTGGGCTTTGACCCGGAGGGAGGTGGGAGCCCTGGAGGGCTGTGGGCAGAGGAGGGACGGCCTGACTCGGGTGCTCACTGGCGCCCTCTGGTGGCTCCTGCGGGGAGGACAGACCGTGGAAGGGCTGGGCGGGAACTGGGAACCAAGCCGGAGGGGACCGTAGCGTTCCGGGTGGGAGAGAAGTGGGCAGCTTGGGGATAGATTTTAAACTAATGACACCCGGCGTTTTTAGGCTGAGCACCTGGAATGATGGTGTTTTCATTTCTTACGGCAGGAAGCCTGGGGCAGAGGCACCTCCAGGGCTAACAGGAGAGATCTAAGGAAGCAGCCCGGGGCCCAGGTGGAGAAGGGCTTGGAGCCCCCGGGGACGGATGAGACCTCGGGAGGGGTGGGGGTGGAGGAGGGAGGAGGGCCCAGGACAGAGACAGGGAGGCCCACGGGTGTCCCAGGGAGGGGGAGGGGAGCCGGGAAGAGTGTGGGGTCCAGGGCCTTGGTCTTCCCAGGAGAAGGGGCCCTGCCAGGTCAGACGCTGCCAAGGAAGGCAGGGACGGAGACGTGACTGGCAAACAAAAGACAGTGGGGTGAGGGGGACGGAAAATGCAAGGTCAAGAGGGGGGTTGTTTCTTCTTTTTTAGTTGTTTTGTTTTTAAGATGGGGTCTTGCTCTTTCGCCCAGGCTGGAGTGCAGTGGTGTCATCACAGCTCACTGCAGCCTCCAACTCCTGGGCTCAAGCGATCCTCCTGCCTCGGCCTCCCAGAGTGCTGGGATTACAGGTGGGCCACCGCACCCGACCTTCTCGTTTTTATGCAATGACAGCCCAGGCTGGGCGAGGTAGCTCATGCCTGTAACCTCAGTATTATGGGAGGCTGATCCGGGGAGAGCACTTGAGGTCAGAAGTTCAAGACCAACCTGGGAAACATAGTGCAACGCTGTCTCTCTACAAAAAAAATACAAAAATTAGCCAGGCGTGAAATCCTTGAGGTTCCACGGGCTTCAGAATTGAGCACTTTTCACACTTGGGGAAGGTAATGAATCCAGTTTGTATTGGTCAGGATGGCATAGACCATGCTGCGTAACAAACATGCCCTCGCCTCAGCAGGCAGCTTGTTGCTGCTTACTCCTGCGCACGTGGGGCCTGGACTGGCTGAGGGCTGCTTCTCCACGATGCGCAGGCCCCGGGCTGCGGGGGCAGCTGTTGTGCGGATAAACCTCTGGCCTCTAGGCAGGGGGAGGGGAGGGCAAGGAAGCACTTCACCCCAGGTTCTGCGGGCCACACGCTCTCCTGTTTCATTGGCCAAAGGAGGTCGCATGGCCGTGGCTGCATCAGACGGGGTGCAAAGGTTCACCCAGCCCCGTGCACAGGAAGCAGCAGGACTGTTTAAGAACAGCCCCAAGGACGCTGCACAGCGGGGTTTATCACCAGTGCTCCCATGGGAGCTGGGGGACACATTCCACAACCCGGCAGGTTCTCGACCTCTGTGCTCACCGGGAGCCGGAGCGTTCTGTTGTGGGGACCCAGCATTGCCTCCACCCACTAGATGCCACCTGCAGCCCCAGCCTCATCTGTGACAACCAGAAGCGTCCCCAGGGGGCAGGGCTCATCGCCCCGGCTGAGAACGACTGCGCTGTAGCAAACCGTGGACGGTCAGCTCGTGCCGACTTTGCCTCCGACTTTGGTTTTGGGCTCTTGTGGCCGTAGACAAGCGGCCGTGGGCCCGCGGTTCTCCCGCTGTGGCCACTTCACAGAGGCTCACGGGCTGCCCCGGGGCTGTGTGCGCAGGAATGGGGGAGCTGAGAGGGGAGCCCAGCTGGTGGGCTCTTAGCTGTACCACTGAACCCCTTCCCCGGTGCCCCCAATAGGAGCTGGGGGAAGATGAGGGTGTGGGGTGGGCCAGGCTGGAGGGCAGGGAAATGGGGGCTGGCTGGGCAGACCTTACCCCTTGCCTGTCCCTGATGGCCGTGCAGTCTCGCCGGCAGGACAATTCCTAGAGCTGGTGGCTCCCAACATGCCCCGCCCCCCGCACTCAGGTAACATTCTGTGGGTGGCGGTTCTCCCTGCCCCAACACACCAGAGAGTCATCACTTGGCAAAAATAATTTAATATTACATTTGGGCAGTGTCCTGTCCCTCCCTGGCCCCTGTGCCCGGCACAGCCCACTAAAGGACCTCCTCCCCGCCTCTGCCCAGGCCCCCAGACCCTGTACCCCTTCCCTGCTCTGCCCCTGGGTTCCCCCCAAATCCTCCTTCCCAAGACAGCCCGTCCTGAGCTGCACGCCCCAAACCGTCTGCCTGGAAAGAGGTAGTCCCACCTCGGAGTCCCACCCCTGTGCCTGGAAACACCCTGCGCCGGCCGGGGCAGCTTCCAGGGGACTTGGGGAGTCTAGCTGAGCAGCAGTTGTGCAGGCCCGGACGGGGGACAGTGGCCGGGGCAGGGGCAGCTTCCAGGGGACTTGGGGAGTCTAGCTGAGCAGCAGTTGTGCAGGCCCAGACAGGGGACAGTGGCAGGGGCAGGGGCAGCTTCCAGGGGACTCGGGGAGTCTAGCTGAGCAGCAGTTGTGCAGGCCCAGACGGGGGACAGTGGCAGGGGCAGCTTCCAGGGGACTTGGGGAGTCTAGCTGAGCAGCAGTTGTGCAGGCCCAGACGGGGCACAGTGGCCGGGGCAGGGGCAGCTTCCAGGGGACTCGGGGAGTCTAGCTGAGCAGCAGTTGTGCAGGCCCAGGCGGGGCACAGCCGCCAGGGCGGGGGCAGGTCAAGTGCACCCCGAGCGAGTCGAGAAACGAGACCCGAGTTACACGAATCCAGTTTAGACGCGAGTCCTGCGGGGAGAGGTGACCCTGCAGGGTCCTGGGGAGCCCCGCCAGGCGGCCTGGCGGGGTGGGGAGGGGGTCTAGCAGGCGGCGCCGCGCAGCTGCTCCAGCCCGTCGGCGTACTGGAAGGCCGCGGCGTTCTCGTGCGCGTACATGTCCAGGGCCACCTCGCAGCTCTCGCGCACCACGCGCTCGGGGTCGGCCGCGTGGGCCCGCAGCACCGCCAGGCAGGCGGGCCGCGCGATGGCGCCCAGGGCCTCGGCGCACTCGTGCCGCACCATGGGGCTCTCGGCGGGGCGGGCCAGGGCGGCCGCCAGGTGGGGCACCGCTGCCTCGTGCTGCAGCTGGCCCAGGACGTAGCCCACCTCGTGCCGGAAGAGCGCGCTGCCACAGCGCAGGCCTGCGGGCGGGAGGCGGCCGTCACGCTCTGGGCAGCGCCTTTGGCTTGGGCCCAGCCTGGGGCCGGGGCCAAGACACCCAGAGGAGAGAAGGCGACAGAGCCGGGCAGAGAGCGGTAGAAAGGGGCTCGGCTGAGGACACCACAGCCCCAGCCTGGTGGTCAGGACTCCGATCCAGGGAACTAACCCAGAGCTACATGGGCCAGAGCAGCCAGGGAGAGTTCTGGGGGCCTAGAGTCTCGCTCTGTCACCCAGGCTGGAATGCAGTGGTGCAGTCACAGCTCACTGCAGCCTCCAATTCCTGGGCTTGAGTGATCCTCCCACTGTGGCCTCCCAAACTGCTGGGATCACAGGCGTGAGCGAATGGGCCCCACACTTGCCTGGGTTGGTTTTTCTTTTTTTTTTTTGGGACAGACTCTCGCTCTGTTGCCCGGGATAGAGTGCCATGCTGTCAGCCTAGCTCACAGCAACCTCAAACTCCTGGGCTCAAGCGATCCTCCTGCCTCAGCCTCCCAAGTACTGGGACTACAGGCATGCGCCACCATGCCCGGCTAATTTTTTCTATATATTTTTAGTTGGCCAATTAATTTCTTTCTATTTATAGTAGAGACGGGGTCTCACTCTTGCTCAGGCTGGTTTCGAACTCCTGACCTCGAGCGATCCGCCCGCCTCAGCCTTCCAGAGTGCTGGGACTACAGGTGGGAGCCACCGCGCCCAGCCTTGCCTGGGCTCTTATCGGTCCCATGGGAAATGCTCGAGGCCAGGCCTGGTCCCTCGCACAGAGGTGGCCGCTGAGCCTCACACGGGCGGCTGGGCGGGCCCCCGCCCTCCTCACCTGCAGCCAGCGCCAGCGCCGCCTCCTGGCCGCCGGCGTCCCGCAGCGCGAACATGGCGCGGTAGCGCTCGAACAGCGGCTGGGACTCGTCCAGCAGCACGGCGCGCAGACGCCCCACGTCGCGCTCCTCCGCCGGCGGGGCTGGGTCCACCGAGAGGTAGGGCCCGGTCACCCGCTCCCCGCGGTGCTGCTGCAGCCACTCCAGCCGCTGGACCGCCAGCTGGCAGGTCTCGGCCACCTGCAGGGAGAGGAGGCGCTGGCTGGTGGTCCTGGGGGTACGGGACGGGCCATCCCCACCCTCCGGGGCTGGGCGTTTAGCAGGGGCGACAGACCTAAACCAGCAGGGTGGCAAGGGTGACAGACGGAGGGCCAGGAAGAACCTCAATGAGGAGGTGGCATCAAGGTAGAGACCTGAACCAAGCCAGGGAGGGAGTCAGGCAGAGACCCGGGGGACGAGGACGCAGCCCACGCAAAGGCCCTGAGGCAGGGAGAGGGGTGGGGGCTGCGTTACCTCAACAACAGGGTCCGTGGAATATTCCTTCAGCAGCTCCAGGACTTCAGGGTTCCCGATGGCTCCCAGGGCCTCCCCTAGGAAGCAGCAGCCAGACAGTGCGAGGTGGGCAGGTGGGCGGGACCTGTCCTGCTACCTGGGGAGCCACTGACCCGGATACCCCTCTCACGACTCCTGTGTGGGGCGGTCCCGCCTCTGGCCACAGCTGATTGGAGCTGTGGCAGGTACAGGCTCCAGGCTGGGCCAATCAGTCCCTTCCCTAGAGCGGGGACCTGCCTGGAACCACGCAGGCTGCAGCAGCCGGCCAAGCTGCCCGCCCAGAGACCCCGAGACAGGTGTGTGGCTACGACCTGGGCACGCAGCTGACAAGGAGCTCCAGGAACGTTTGGCTAGTGGAGCCGACGGGAACAGCCCCCGAGAGAGATTTTACGCTGTGGTGGGGGGGAGGCTGGGCAGCCCAGGGCAGGCTGGACGCTGAGGCCACTGGCCAAGACGGACACCTGTGCCAAGGCCCTGGGGCCACGACGTGGGTGCAGTGGGGGACCAGCGGGCGGTGGCAGGTGGGTGCAGAGACCAGGCCCCGGCAGAAGCCCAAGCCCGAGGGCTGCTCTCTCTCTGTGGAGCCCTGGATGCGGGCACGAGCTTTGCATTTTCTCGAAATAGAGCCCAAAGGCCCCTGCCTGTGGGGCGGGTGAGATGGTGGCCTCGTCCTTTCCTGCCGCAGGCTACGCAGGCGTGCACCGGCCTGCCTCCCTCTGCCTGGGCACAATCCTGTGTGCCCAGCACGCCCTGTGGGTCAGGAGCCTGTCACCTCCTCTCTACAAAGGAATGCTCTGGTTACAGACACTCAGTCCCAGCCACACTGACACCCCGACTATCGGACTCATTTCTCTATTCATTTTATTATTAGTAGTAGTAGAGACGGGGTCTCGCTCTTGCTCAGGCTGGTCTCGAACTCCTGGCCTCAAGTGATCCTCCCACCTTGGCCTCCCAGAGTGCGGTGCCTACAGTGGGTCTGTGGGTCTCTGTTCAGCCCGCAGAGCTACAGCTATTTACTGTCCAGGGCTTTGCAGAAAGTTGACTGCCCTGACGTTTGTCACCTGAGCGAGTACCGTGGACACAAGAGGCAACCGGGAGGAGAGGCAGAAGGGAGGGGGTGTCCTGGACACAGGTGGGAGGGCGCGAAGCCCTGGCCACTCACCTGCCTCGTGGCGCACCATGGACTCCTGGCGGGTGTCACGCAGCACGTCCACCAGCACGGGGATGGCGCGGGCATCCTGCATCTGGCCCAGGCAGTACGCCAGCTCGTGCTTGAGCAGGGCGGAATCGTCACTGAAGGCCTGGCTGATCCAGGAGATGGCGCCCGGGCCACCGAGCCCACGCAGCGTGAACAGCGCCCGGAAGCGGGTCTGCAGGGGCTGCTTGGGGTCCACCAGCGTCCGCCCTATGGCCTCCACCTCCTGCTCCGTCACCATGGTGCCCACCTCCTCCTGCCCGTAGATGGGACACAGCCCTGCTCGAGCAAAATGGAGGGTCTCGGGTGTAAGAACCTGCAGTAGAAAAACGATAGCTCAGGTCAGAGGTGTCTTTCACCAGCTCAATGGCATGTTCATAGGACCAGGGCAGGTGGTTTCCTACCCACTGGGCATCTGGTTGCAAGCTCATCTGGGACCCCGCCTACCTGCTGTTCAGCCTTCCCTAACCTACTTTCCCTCTCTGAGCCTCACGCTCCACAACTCCGTTATCAGCAATGCCCTCCACTGCCTGCTCTCCACACAGCAGCCGGAGGGATGGCTGGTCCCTGATGGCCTCCGGTGATCCCACCTCCTGGTATCCGTGCCTTTATATAGTCAGTCCCCTCCCACTATGAATAGAGCTGACCCCTGTGAACAGTAGGATATGGAAAAATAACAGTGAGACTTCTGCAGTTAGGGCATAAAAGGCAGCTGGTTCCTCCTTGTGCTCTCTCTGGGGAGCCAGCCGCCATGTTGGGAGGAAGCTCAATCAGCCTTGTGGAGGGGCCCAGGTGGCAAGGTACGGAGGCCTTCCACTGACAGCCATGCGAGAGAGGTGGCTTGGAGCAGCTCCTCCAGCTCTGGGTGAGCCTTCAGATGACACGTCCCCAGCCTGTGTCTTCACTGCAGCTTTAGAGACCAGAGCCGGAACAAGCCAGCTAACTCAGGCTCAGACTTGCGCCCCACAGCAGCTGTGTGAGGTAGCGTTTACTGTTGTTTAAAGCTGCTAAGTATGGGGTAATTTGTTACACAGCTTAGATAACTGATTCAGGAATCCTTTCGGTATGTAAATTGGACCCTGTAACTCCATTGCCTGAAATCCTTCGTTTCTCATTACTGCAAATTCCTTAATACCATGTTTCCCTGAAAATAAGACCAGACGTACCCATAAAAGATACTTTAGCAGGATTTCTAAACATTTGCGCAATAGAAGCCCTACCCTGAAAATAAGACCTAGTGATGGGTGTAGCTGTGCAGCACATCTGTAACCCATGCATTTCGTCACGGAGCGGTAAAGATGAGCAGCCCCTCTCATCTGCCCCATGAGAGCTCTATTGTTTGACAAAGAGATCGGGGCCAATGGTTCTAAAGGAAACAGAGTCGCAAGAAATTCAGGATGGAATTCAGGGTTTTGAGAGTTATGATGATGTTCCAGAAGAAGACGACTTAACTATATTTGAATAAGCATAGATTACTGTACTGTACTTAAAAAAAATAACATATTCCCTGAAAATAAGCCCTAGGGCGTCTTCTTGAGGAAAAATAAATATAAGACCCTGTCTTATTTTTGGGGAAACACGGTAGTGCCAAAAGCCCTTCCGTCCTCCCTCTCATTCTGCCCCAGCCCCACGGCCTTTGCACTGGCTGTTTTCTCCGTAGGGACCATTCTTTCCCCAAATGCACCTGTGGCTCCTCCTCTCGCTTCCTTTAGTCTGAAATGTCTCCTCCTTATAGGAGCTTTCCCTGACCACAATCTGCAATGTTACTCCGTCAGCTCTCTTCCCCTGTTCACCTTCATTTTTCTTCAGAGCACTGACCACCACTAGACATTGCTTTGGATGTTATTGGTTTAGTCGCTTATAATTGGTCTCATCCCTCAACAGAACACAACTCTGAAAGCAGGGACCGAGTCTACCCTCCGCACTGCTGTCCTCCTAGCACTTAGCGCAATGACCAGCACACAACAGGACCTCACCAAAAACAGCATAACAGCAGCAGCTGGCCTTTATGTAGCATTTGCTATGTGTCAGGCTCTCTGAGATCTTTATATTAACTCACTTATCCTCATCATAACCCTATAAAGTACGTACGAGGACTATCCCTGTTTTACAGGTAAGAAAATGAAGGCAGACCAGGTGTGGTGGCTCACGCCTGTAATCCTAGCACTCTGGGAGGCCGAGGCAGGCGGATTGTTGAGTTCAGGAGTTCGAAACCGGCCTGAGCAAGACCCTGTCTCTACTAAAAATAGAAAGAAATTAATTGACCAGCTAAAAATATATATAGAAAAAAAATTAGCTGGGCATGGTGGCACATGCCTGTAGCCCCAGCTACTTGGGAGGCTGAGGCAGGAGGACGGCTTGAGCCCAGGAGTTTGAGGTTGCTGTGAGCTAGGCTGACGCCATGGCACTCACTCTAGCCTGGGCAACAAGTGAGATTCTGTCTCAAAAAAAAAAAAAGGAAAGAAAAAGAAAAAGAAAAAAGAAAATGAAGGCAGAGCCATGCTGTAAACCATTAATGCTCTGTTGGGTGGATGAACTAAGACGGAATGACGCAGCTAAGGCTGGGAGAAAGGACGCCTCTCTGCCCTCTGGACGCGCTGAGGACATGGTGGATGCTTCATCGACAGGACAGGCAGGCCACGGCACGTCAGCAGCCCTCTCTGGTGTCCCGTGGCGTTGGCAGGGCTGCCTGGGTTTAATGAGGGAGGTGTAGCTGCCTAAGCACAGGTGGCCATCAAAGGAGGGTGACAGCTGGAAAGAGGGATCATCAGAGACCAAAGAAACCAAGAGTGTGGGAGATGGCAGGGAACTAGGGACCATGGACATGCGACTCCTTGTTCTACACAGATGAGCAGTGACTTGTCTTAAGAGCACACAGGACCCAGGACTTCTTTTTTTTTTTTTTTTTTTTTTTGAGACAGAGTCTTGCTTTGTTGCCCAGGCTAGAGTGAGTGCCGTGGCGTCAGCCTAGCTCACAGCAACCTCAAACTCCTGGGCTCAAGCGATCCTCCTGCCTCAGCCTCTCGTGTAGCTGGGACTACAGGCACGCGCCACAATGCCTGGGTAATTTTTTTTTCTATATATATATTAGTTGGCCAATTAATTTCTTTCTATTTATAGTAGAGACAGGGTCTCACTCTTGCTCAGGCTGGTTTTGAACTCCTGACCTCGAGCAATCCGCCCTCCTCGGCCTCCCGGAGTGCTAGGATTACAGGCGGACCCAGGGCTTCTGATTCCCAGTCTGTGCAGGGCCTCCTTCAAGACATCTGAGAAAGGCTCTTCATCCCCCGGGACCTTAAACTCCCAGGAAAGAGGGAAATCTGTGGCCAAGAAGGCAACTATGGCTACAGGAAGGAAGTAAAAAGAGAGGCTGTATGGCTCTTGAGTGAGACCCGAACGGTGGCAGATGTCTCTGAACTTGGTCTCTTCATTTGGAATAAAAGTATTAACAACTCGAGTCTTGGGTTTCCTTCGAGTCTCTGCTCGGTTATTACCCTCTGAGTGGCCTCCTCCAACCACCCTGTTTAACAACGCAAACTTAATAAACTAGAGCTAGTATCAAGTATTTCCGCAGGGACCCAATACCCACCTCTGTGCTCAGAAGGACAAGGGAAGGTAACATCTACACACCTCCAAGTCCAAAACTCACACCTCAGGCCCATTTTCCGGTGGGAAGAAGGACAAGAGTGTAGGGCTGGGGTTCAGGAGATCAGCCCCCCACCAAGGCGGTCTGAGAATCCGCTCAACCCTGTGTAAGTCTTAGGAGCAGACAGGAGGAATGAATAAGTGATGGAAGAAAAGACCTGGATTTTGGAAACCCCTTCCCCTCCTAGAGACCTCTCTAAATCAAGAGTCCCTCCCTAAAAGTCTCCGGTAACTAGACCCCTCCCAGGAACGGGATCGCCCTGACAACGGATCCCTCAAGGGGTGCTCTCAGGATCCTCCGGCGACCACCGGTTCCCCAAGGTCCCTTGAGAGAGACCCCCAGGAACTGTGTCTCAAGATCCTCCTACGCGGATCCCCAGCACTGAATCTGTCACAGGTTGGCTCTCAAAGCTCCCAAAACTCCAAGAAAGGGGTCGCTCGCATGGGAACCCTCACATGTTGGCTCCCCGGGTCCCCCAGCGAGGGGATCCCCGGAGACAGGCCTCCAGATCCCGGAGCGATGAGGTCGCCAGGACTCGGGACCCCTCAACCTCGACCCCAGCTCCAGCCAACGAATCCCCAAGACCGGATGCTCCGACGAGGCAGTCTCCCCGCACCCGTCCGCCAAGCCCGGGCCCCGCACCGTGCTGCCGGCCGCCGGGACGCCCCACCGAGCTCCCGGGACTCAGGACTTCTCAGGCCGGCCAGTCCCGGCAGGCGCCGCTACCGCCGCCAGGGCCGCTTCACCAGGAGCGACGCTCGCAGTGCGCCCTGGGAGCCGCCATCTTCCCGCCCACGTGACCGGCGGACGGCACCAACGCAGCTCTGGGGGGGGATCCAGCTAAAGGCTCCCAGGGAGGAGAGAGGCCCGGAAGCCTGAGTCGGCACCAGTGCCATGGCTCACACTGCCACATGAGCAGCTGTCCAGGAACATTCCTCAGGGAACGGAATTGGCAACGCCTGCCCCATTTCCGGAAAAGATTCTCTCCGACCTCCCCCTAACCGGTACGATAAGTGGAAATGGTTTGTGCCGATTCATCGGCCGGCTCGCCACAGAGCATGCGCAGCGTCGCGGGCTGGGCGGGGTCAGGCTCTGGGGGCGTGGCCATCCCGAGACCTGGAAGGGAGAAACAGGAAGTGTTGCAGTTGTTCATTCATTTAATAAAACAGCAATCTTTTTTTCCTTTTTTTTTTTCCCGCCCTCTCAACTCAGTTTTTCCCGACTCCAGGAAGAAGCAGGAAGAGAAGGCCAAAGCAGCAAACTTAATTGGAGAAAGTAGGTGGTGGACATATGACAGTTCACTGTAAAATTCTTTCAACTTTTGTATATATTTGAAAGCTTTCATAATGAGATGTTGGAAAAACAGGTGGATGGAAAAAGGAGGGTGACTATTATCCTGAGTGTTTCAACGTTTCAAAGTTAAATATTTGAAAAGTGTTTTAACTTTTTTTTTTTTTTTTTTTTTTGAGAAAGAGTCTCACTTTGTTGCCCAGGCTAGAGTGAGTGCCGTGGTGTCAGCCTAGCTCACAGCAACCTCAAACTCCTGGGCTCAAGCGATCCTCCTGCCTCAGCCTCCTGAGTAGCTGGGACTACAGGCATGCGCCACCATGCCCGGCTAATTTTTTCTATATATATTAGTTGGCCAATTAATTTACTTTTATTTTTTTTTTTTTTTTTTCTTAGGTAAGAAGCAACAAGAGGAAGTAATTTACTTTTAAATGAAGAGCCTATAGCCCGGGCACTTTGGCTCATGCCTGTAATCCTAGCACACGGGGAGGCGGATGCATAAGGATCGCTCACGGTCCAGGAGTTCGAAACCAGCCTGAGCAGGAGCAAGACCCCCGTCTGTACTATAAATAGAAAGAAATTAATTGGACAACTAATATATATAGAAAAACTTAGTCGGGCATGGTGGCGCATGCCTGTAGTCCCAGCTACTCGGGAGGCTGAGGCAGGAGGATTGCTTGAGCCCAGGAGTGTGAGGTTGCTGTGAGCGAGGCTGACGCCACGGCACTCACTCTAGCCTGGGCAACAAAGGGAGACTCTGTCTCAAAAAAAAAAAAAGAAAAAGCCCATCTGACCGTAGTGTGAAAAGAAAAGGAAGCACTCGTTGCAACATGTTTAGAAATGGCAAAAGAAAAATATCCACTCCACAGTTGTCACCAGGTCATTTCTGTCATGGCACCCCTGGGCCAGCCTTGTCCCCTCTGTCCTGTGCCCAGCGCCCACCCTGTTCCCCTCCACCGTCTGTCCTCCCCAAACTGGCCACCAGAGGGCGCCCGGGAGCACCTACATCTGGGCCTGGCCCTCTGCCTACAGTCCTCCATGGCTCCTACCTCCCTCAGGATCAAAGCCCAATTTCTCCCTGTACCCAACAAGGCCCTGCACGACCTGCCAGATCCCCTCCCCAGCCTCGCCTCCTTCCTCTCTTCCCAACCTCTCTCTGCTCCAGCCACACAGGCCTCCCCGCTGTGCCTCCAACATGCACGCCAGGTGCGGTTCTGCCCAGGTGTGGTTCTGCCCCAGAGAGACTTTGTCTCCCTTTTTTCAAATAAATAAATAAATTCATTAATTTTTTTGAGACCGGGCATCTCTCTCTCACCCAGGCTAGAGTGCCGTGGCGTCATTATAGCTCACTGTAGCCTCAGACTCCTGAGCTCCAAGAGATCCTCCCGCCTCAGCCTCCCAAATAGCTGGGACTACAGGCACCACCACCACGCCCAGCTAATTTTTTCTGTTTTTAGTAGAGACATGGTCTCACTGTTGCTCAGGCTGGTCTTGAACTCTTGATCTCAAGTGATCCTCCCACCTCGGCTTCCCAGTGTGCTAGGATTACAGGTGTGACCTTCTAGTTTAAGACAACATTCCATCATTCGCTGCACAGTTATTTATGGAGAACCTACTGTGTGCACCAGCCCCGTCCTAGGCACAGAAGACAGAGAACAAAAGACATGGTTTCTGGCCTCATGGAGCCCACATTCTGATTATTTTTATTTCATGGCCTTCCTGTGTGTTTGAAAGCTCACTCCAGATAACCACCTTTGCGGCAGCCCTTGCCACTCTGCCAAGACACCAGCTTGGGCACGGTGGAGGCTGAGGCCAATGTTTACGGAGGACTTCCCCAGAGCCTCGGGCTGTGCTGACTCTGGAAGGCTGCATGGCGGGGTGCCAGGTGTGATGGGCCCCTAAGATGTTCTGGGGCACAAGATAGGCCCAGGGTGCAGGAAGCAGATACCAGAAGCCACACCCCACAGCAAGGTCGTGGAAGTCAGAGAACTTGGCGTGTGGCCTCTGCAGAGGTGAGGAACCGATAGCAGGAGGGAACCTGCGCTCAGCCCCGACGTCCGGGGTTCTGTCCTGTGGCTCCTCTGTGCTCGAGCAAGGCCCTGGAGGCCAGAAATCTGAAGCCGGGTGTCTGCAGAGCTGTGACCCTCGGCAGGCTCCGGGGAGGGGCCTTCCTGCCTCTCCCAGCTCTGGTGCAGGCCGCAATCCCTGGAGGTCCTGGGCTTGTGGCTGCATCACTCCAATCTCTGCCCCTGTCTTCACGTGGTCTGCGTGTTTCTGTGTCCGAATCCCACTCTCTTTTTTTTTTTTTTTTTTTTTGAGACAGAGTCTCGCTTTGTTGCACAGGCTAGAGTGAGTGCCGTGGCGTCAGCCTAGCTCACAGCAACCTCCAACTCCTGGGCTCAAGCAATCCTGCTGCCTCAGCCTCCCGAGTAGCTGGGACTACAGGCATGCGCCACCACGCCCGGCTAATTTTATATATATATATTAGTTGGCCAATTAATTTCTTTCTATTTATAGTAGAGACGGGGTCTCGCTCTTGCTCAGGCTGGTTTCGAACTCCTGACCTCGAGCAATCCGCCCGCCTCGGCCTCCCAGAGAGCTAGGATTACAGGCTTGAGCCACCGCGCCCGGCCTAAATCGCACTCTCTTATAAGGACACCTGTCGTGGGATCAGGGCCCACCCCGATACAGTATGATCTCACCCTAACTGCATCTGCCATGACCCTCTTTTCCAAACAAGGTCACCTTCACGGGTACCAGGGTTAGACCTTGAGCACATCTTTTTGTAGGGGGGTGGGGGGCAGAATTTAGCTCACGACACTGAGTTATTGGTCCAGTCTCAGTTTGAGCATCCAGGAACCCTTGCCTGGTCCCCAGCTTGAGCCTGGCTGGACAAGAGATCCCCCACCTGGACACCTCAGGCTCCTCTCTCTCTCTCTCTCTCTCTCTCTCTCTCTCTCTCTCTCTCTCTCTCTCTCTTTCTTTTGAGACAGAGTCTTGCTTTGTTGCCCAGGCTAGAGTGAGTTCCGTGGTGTCAGCCTAGCTCACAGCAACCTCAAACTCCTGGGCTCAAGTGATCCTCCTGCCTCAGCCTCCCGAGTAGCTGGGACTACAGGCATGCGCCACCATGCCCAGCTAATTTTTTCTATATATATTAGTTGGCCAAATAATTTCTTTCTATTTATAGTAGAGACAGGGTCTTGATCTTGCTCAGGCTGGCTTCAAACTCCTGACCTTGAGTGATCCTCCCTCCTCGGCCTCCCAGAGTGCTGGGATTATAGGCATGAGCCACCTTGCCTGGCCTCCATTCTCTCTTAATACACTTTGAGCTGCAAGATCGATCTGTTGAAGGCTTACTGGGCTCTGTTGCCCCTTTGGACTTCTGTTCCACCAAAATGTGAGTCTGTGCTAAAATAGGAGGAATTAAAGAGGAATAAAAGATGCTGTCTGTTGGTGGAACCAGAGAGAGGGAACAATTTGCCCAGCAGTTCTGGGATGAAGTGAAGGCAATTGTGGCACTTGTCATCTCAGGCAGATAATTTAGGGGAGGGCTGAAAGACTCCATAAATAAGATAAACCACAGTCTAAGGCAATTATTTTTGATTTTCAAAATGAAATTTATATTGAGAGCATTATGGAGTCTATGCAGTCGTAAGAAATAATGCAGAGGCCTGGCACAGAGGCTCATGCCTGTAATCCTAGCACTGTGGGAGGCCGAGGCGGGAGGATTGCTTGAGGTCAGGAGTTCGAGGCCAGTCTAAGCCACAGTGAGACCCTGTCTCTACTAAAAATAGAAAAAGTAGCTTGGTGTGGTGGTGCACATCTGTAGGCCTAGCTACTCAGGAGGCTGTGGCAGGAGGATCCCTTGAGCCTAGGAGTTGGAGGCTGCAGTGAGCAGTGATAACACCACTACACCCTACCCAGGGTGACAGAGCAAGACTCTGTCTCGAAAACAAAACAAAACAAAACAACAAAAAACACATTAATTGCGCTACTCTGTCCCCAGCACTGTTCTTTCTCCAGTAGAACTTTCCATGAAGACAGACATATTCTGTATCGTCACCAACCAATACAACAGCTACTGGCCAGGTGTGTCGATAGAGTAATTGAAATGTGGACAGTCCCACTCTGCAGCTGAATTTTTAATTTTATTAAAAGTTAAGTAATTTAAATGTAAATGGAAAGAAACTGATGCTCAATTCAATTCTTGGAAATTTTGTAGGCATGTTCGGAACACCTGGAACAGGTGAATCTACGCTTTCCACTCTAAAATTTTATAAAATATAGAGATTGAATATCTCCAATGAAAATTAGTACTGAAGTTGAGATGTGCTGTGTGTGGCCAATACACGTGGGATTTTAAGACAGAGTATGAGAAAAATAACATAAAATACCTCATTAATAATTGATTTTGATTACTGATTACATATTGAAATAAAAATATGTTTTAACATATCAAATTAATAAAATGTTATTAAAATTAATTTGACCAGTTTCTTTTTACTTTTTGATTGATGGATACACAATATTTGTTCATATTTATGGGGTACATGTGGTATTTTGTTACACAAATATTTTGTACAATTGTGATATATGTACAAAGTATTTTGTACATTGTGACATATGTATAGAATTTGTAATGATCAAGTCAGGGTGTTTAGGGTATCCATGATGTACAGTTTTTATGATTTCTATTATACTTTTCCTTTTTTTAAAATTGGATTTCTCTGCTCTAGATCCTATGGTGGTTGCAAAGCTCATTGAAAGCAGAGAAACATACAATACAATTCATTCACGTAAATTGTATAATTCAATGGATTTTAGTATAGTCAGAGTTATGCAACCATCACCATGTTAATTTTAGAAAATTTTCATCGCCCCAAAATAGAAAGCCCCTATCCCTCCCTCACTCCCCTCCCTCTCCCCCAGCCCCTGGCAACCACTAATCTTTCTTCTCTATGGATTTGCCTATTCTTGGACATTGCATATAAATGGAATCACACAATCTGTGGTCTTTCGTGTCTGGCTTCTTTCACCCAACGCGATGTTTTCAAGGTTCATCCACAGTGTAATATGTGTCCGTGCCTCATGCTTTTTCCTTGTGAAATAACATCCCATTGTATATAATATCCCATTGTATGAATGCACCACTATCGATTTGGGTGGTTGGCACTTTTTGGCTAGGAAGCACAATGCTGCTATGAGCTTGGATGTACGAGCTTTCATGTGGATGTACGCGTTTATTTCTCTTGGGTAGGTACCTAGGAGTGCAGTTGCTGTGTCATACGGCAATGCTATGTTTAACTTTTGGAGGAACTGCCAGACTGGTTTTCGCAGCAGCCACCAGCAGTGTACGAGGATTTTCGATATCTCCGCGTCCTTGCCAACACTTTTCTTTCTCTTTTTCCTTTTTTGTCTGTCCCAATGTGTTTTGTTTTGAATTGTAGCCACCCCAAGTAGGAGTGAAACGGTATCTCACTGTGGTTCTGATTTGCATTTCCTGAATGACTAATGAGGCTGAGCATCTCTGCAAGAGGGTAGCGGCTATTTGCGTATCTTTTTTAGAGAAACGTGTGTGTACGCAGAGGCTCTGCCCATCTAGTCTGTTTTGTCCCCTGGGGTATCCTTGGGGCCAGCAGGCGCACAATACGTGTTTGCTGAATGAATGCATGAATGAATGTCTCCGCGGTTAGGTTTGTATGTCAGGGACACGCCCCCGGTGTTGGGTCTCATTTGTGCCCATCACGCGCGTGTGTTCCTAGCGAAGGTCTCCCGTGTCGTGGGCCCGCCCTAGGATGCCCGACTTCGCAACCGTGCACAGTTCAGAACCACGCCCTCCCTTGAGCAGAGCCACTTCCGGCTTTTCCGTGCAACCTCAGTCCTCTTCCGGCCGCGGTTGCCCTTGGCAACGCGTGGCGCCGCGCTTCCTGTATTGATTCGAATCGCGGGAGACGTCACGTCCTCCCGAGGTGCCCAACGTGCGCAGGCGCAGTCGCTCAGAGTGGGCGTGTCGTGTCGTGGGGGAGTCCGGGGACCGGGGGCGTGGCCGGGCGTGGCCGTGGCACGCAGCGCGCCGACGTGGGGGCGTGGCCCGGCGGGCGGGCGCGGGGGCGCGCGCGCGCGGCCGGGGGCGCGCGCGGCGGAGGGAGGGAGCCGGGAGGCCGCGGAGCAGCCAGCGCCGCCATATTAGGGACCGCGGAGCCCCGGGATCGCGTCCGCGGCGGCCGCGGCCGGGCTTGAGGGAGCTGCGTTGGCCGGAGGCGGGCGCAGCGCGGTGCCCGGAGAGGCGGGGCCGGCGGGAGCCAGCGGGCGACGAGAGCGAGCCAGGTGAGGCGGCCGGGGTCGGGGACCCGCCCCCTGGGCCCGAGGCGGCGGGGTCGGACCGCCGACCCTCCAAAACTGGGCGTGGAGCCGGCCTGCGGCCCCGCCCAGCTCAGGCCCCTGCTGGAGCCCACAGCTCCTCTGAATGCCGCCCTCCGGCCGAGCTAGGCCCGGGTGACCTCAGCATCCCCACCTCCGGTGTGAATCCCCAAATCCGAGCGTCCCCCCACGTCAGGCCCTGTCGTGACTCCCCCAGCCCGAGCCACCTGCAAGCCGCGACCTCCCCCTGCAGTTCTAGTCTCTCATCCTGCTTAACCCAGCAGGCTGAGCCCCGACCCCACAAAGCCAGGGCGCCCTGGCCCGGCCCTCTCCCCAGCATGGCAGACCCAGGTCCTCCTGATCCCAGCTGTTTCTGTCTGGCCTGTCATCCCCGGGTCTTCCAAATTCCGGCCCTCTCCACATTTACACCAGCCCGGATAGCTGAACCTGTTGTGATTCTCTTGCCCAGGCCCCAACCTTCCTTTCATCCCAATAAAGTGCATTCTGAGAGAGAGACCCGGAAACGACGAGACTGGGAGGTTGGGATCCTGTGTGTCTGGGGTCACCATTGTATGCACCCGCAGTTCTGCTGCAGTTTGAGTGCATACATGGCCCTGTCCCACCTGGAGCCTCCTTCCCAGAGTGAACCCCGCCAGTCCCAAAACCCTCTGAAACCCAGCTGTCCCATTTAAGGGGTGATCCCTGAGACAGTCTGCCTGTGCCCAACTCTCCCCTTCTCATCTGAACCTCCAGCCTGTGTATTCCCACAAATACAAGCTCTACCACCTGGGATCCCCGAAATGTGTAGGATATCGTGGTGATCCACCCCTCTATCTTCCAGACCTGTCCCCACTGGAAAGCCTGAGACCCAGCTATGTGCAGATGTCTGTTCAGCCTCAACTTGTTTTGTTTCTTTGCCCGTTTTCTCCACCCCAAACTCATCACCGAGCTCAGGAAGCAGATCCCCTTGGCCCTCCCCAGTCCACTGGGCGATGACCTCATGCCTCCCCATGGTGAGGCCCCCCCCCAACTTCTTATCACCTTCCAATGGGGGTGATTTAGCTAAAGAAAAATCATCCACCCAGCACACACACAGCCACCCCTGGGATGGGGACAGCTCGGAGGGACAGTGAAGTAGAGGAGGTTGGGTGGTCTCTCTTGGGCGTGGGGGCCGGATTTGCATGCTAGGAAAACAGGTGACATCCTCTGAGGATGGTCCTCAGAGTGTACGTATCTGAGGCCGTTTGTCATGCAGAATTTCTCATGGCGTTCTGTGCCAAGGGCCCTGTCTGATTTGGCTATACCAGATTGTCACTTCGTTCGGAATCCCAGAGTGGAAGCAGGTATCCTGGCTGCCAGTGGCTTCAGTGCCTTTCGTAGCGAGTCGAGTTGGATTACAGAGGGTTTTGTGATGTTGGATTGTCAGGGACGAGGGCTCTGGTCTTGGGAGACTCTCGCTCAGATGACAGGTTGTTGCTTTGCTGGGTAGGTATGTCTCAGCAATGCTGTGCTGACCAGTTCACTCCGGCGACTGTTTCCCGAGTTAAAGTTCAGAACTGGTGCCCTGGCTGGGAGAGGGGGTTGGGGGCTGCAGGGGCAGTACCTAGAAGCCAACGAAAAAGTCTGACGGGTCATGGGAGTGGGTCTGTGTGACTTTTAGACACGTCCTCTAGCGTGGCAGGAAGCCCCTCACTGATGCTGTTTGTTGGGGCTTCTGGCCAGGTGGGGTTTTTATACTGGTGACTTCCGGGTTTGGGGAGGTCCAGAATGGGGTTGGTGCTGGGGACCTTTTGCTCAGTGTCACTTAGAGGGACACCAAAGTCATTCTGTTTTTAGGGCCAATCCCAATGACTCCTGGTCAGGGTCAAGATCCAGGGACTTGGTGTTCTAGGAACTGGCCAAGTCACAGCACCCTGTAATTCCTTCTCCTGGAGCAGAGGTCCTTGACCAGGCCAGTTCTGTCCCTAGGAGACACTTGGCAGTGTCTGGGCCCAGGATGCAGCTCAGCACCTCACGGTGCCCAGTACCTCAGAGAACCATCCGTCCCCAGTGTCCTCAGCACGAATGGGGAGAGACCTGGTCTCTGCCTGGCCTCCACACTGTCCCCAGCACCGCACAGCGCCCGGGCAGGGCCGGAGTTCCCAGCGCTGGCTGAGGGGCGGACTGATGGGGGGACTGAGGGTGCATCAGGCTGCTGCTGGGAGCTGACAAGGGGGACTGTGGCGCCCACCGGGCAGGGAACGGAGTATTTGGTCTCCCCTCTCTTCTGCCCTCGACAGCTCCCTCTGGGCAGTGTGACCTCCTACTTGTCACCTGTACCTGTCACTGCCCTGGCCACCTCAGTTTCACCCCTGCAGAGCCCACCCTGTGTGTGGGGGGGCAGCAGGGCGCGGAGAGCTGCCTCCTGGATGCCTGTGCGTCCAGCTCGTGCTCTGGTGGCCACTGGGCTCAGCACAGACCCAGAGTCCTCGTGGGGCACTGCAGTTCTCGTCCAGGGACGTTTATGTCCTGGGCAGCCATCGGTTCCCAGGTGCCTTGGCAAGTAACTACTTTCCTCTACCTCAGTTTCCTCTTTGTGAACGGAATGAGACACACTTAGCTTTGCGCCTGCCCTTGCTTCCTCTAGTCATTTGAGTGTCAGGAGTCTTCGGTGGCGCACATCCCGCCCCGAGGAAAGCAGAACCGCTGTCATGGCCACTTGGTCGGCTGTTCCTTCCGTCTCCTGCACGGGACCTTCTTTTTCTGTTTTATTTTTAAAACTTATTTAATTTTTGCTGGCAACAGCTTTATCCAGATATAATTTTCATATCACACAACTCAGCCGTTCAAAGTGTAAATTCCATGGTTTTTATATATTCACAGACTTGTGCAACCATCGCTTCTAATTCTAGAACATCCTTATCATACCCACAGGAACTCATTCCCTGTCAGCAGTCACCCCCAGCCCCCGTCACCACGAGTCCACGTCCCGTCTCTGTGGCTCTGCCTGTTCTGGACATTTCATGTAAACGGAGTCTCACACTGTGTGTCCTTCTGTGTCTGGCGTCTGTCACTGAGCACAGTGTCCTCAAGGTCCCTCCACGCTGTGGCCTGTGTCAGAGCCTCGTCCCTTTCCGTGGCCGAGTGACGCTCCACGTGTGGATGGGCCGCACTGCGGGCGTCTGCTCCCCTGTCCACGCGCACCGTGCTGGTTCCAGCCTTTGCCTGCTGGAGTAGAGCTGCGGGAGCAGTCGGCACCGGTTGTTGTGCAGGGGCTGGTTGCTGTTGGGGCCCTTTTTCTTGCTCTGTGACTTGGGCGCCAGCACCCCCTCTCTGCATTGGACCCCTGGGCACCTGGCCTCCAGGTTCCTCACCTCTCACTTGCTCCTGAACTCCGGGCCCATGTGGCCAGCGGCCAGTTGCCATTTCTCCTGGGTGTTCACAGGCACCTCAGGTTGAGTGTGTCCCGGGGAGGTCACTCTGTCTACCCTGCCCCTCCCCAGGACCCTTCCCCTCCCTGCCCCAGCCCTGCATTCAAATACAAAAAGCTCATCCATCCTGCCTACCTGCGGCTCACGCTGGGCCCTCCTCTCCCTGTCCCCACCATCCCCACCATGTCTTAGGACCTGGACAGGGCAGTCATTGTCCCCCAGTCCCTGCCACACTGCCTGGCCTCCCCACCACACCACAGTGAGTCGTGTGTGCTGCCCACCCCAGGGCCGAGCTCAGGAGACCCGCCCTCTGGCCTGTCCACCTTGTCCCCTCTCCTGCCCCAGGGCGTCCCTTCCACCCTGACCGCTGTGTGGCTCTGGAAAGCGGCCGGCCTCCCCCAGATCAGATTTGGCCCGGGAACCACTGTGTTGAGACCCCTCAGTGAAGATCTTGTCGCCGCCAGGCCCGAAGGCTGCCGGGAGGATGGGGGAGATGACGGGGGCAGAGGGAGCACGGGGGCTGGCTGGAGCAGTCTGTCTGCTGTCAGTGGAGGGCGGGGGGTGGGGTTCCCCCAAACCAGGCATCGTCCACCTGGGGTGACTCTGCCCCTCTGTGGACACAGGACAACGTCCGGGGACATCCATGGTTGTCATGACTGGGGACAGGGGTGCTCCTGGCGTGGAGGGGGTAGGGGCAGGGAGGCTGCTCAGCACCCCGCAGTGCCCAGGACGTCCCCTCCCACCCCATCCCTGCAGAGAGTCATGGGCCCTGAGTGTCCGCAGTCTCAGGGACACCAGAGTGAGGAGCAGCTGCCCAGAGGGCGAGGTGAGCCCCCGTCGTGCAGGCCTGTGCAGAGACACAGAAGAGAGGGCCTCGGGGACCTCTCAGGGCTCAGTCCGATCCTCTCATGGCCCCGTCCAGCCTTGGGAGTCGGTGCTGCTTGGCGCGCGCTTCCTTCTCCTGTTCCTTTGCGGGTGTGTGTGCCTTCGGGCTGCTGCGGCCCGCACGTCCTTTTGGTCTGAACCTCGCGCCCAGTCCAGTGGGGTCATGGGCGCTTGGCGGTGCCCAGAGGCCGAGGAGAAGAAAGATCAGGTCCCACCTTTGGTGTCACTGGCAGGTGCAGAGCAGCAGCTCTGGCGGTGGGAGGGCCCTGGCCATAAGACCCCAGGGGTGGGATTCTCATCCACCTGCGTGGCCCGGGGGACCGCAGCTCCAGCTCTGGTAGCAGCACCTGGGTCAGCGCCTGGGACCCCGGCACAGGTCGGCCGTGAGGAGGCATCCGCTGGCTGCGCGAGCAGATGAATGAATGAAAACGCAATGGGTGTGTTCCTGGGCCCAGGCGCCAGGCCTCCCTAGAAGTGACTAGCCTCGTAGTGACTCATGTGGCCACTTAGGGAAGGGCTATGTCCCCCCAAGGTTTGTCTGGGCACAGCGCTCTTTGGCTTCGGCCACCCCCAGCTGCATCTGTGCCGTCTGTGGAGGTCGGGGCGCCAGCTTAGCTGGCTTTTCCGTGGGGTGGGAGGCCACTCCTCTCCATGGGGCTGCCTCTGTATTAGCTGTCCCCACGCCGGCCTGGTTCTGGTCCAGAGTCGACCTCTTCATTGGCCCAGGCCCCCCTCGAAACCACAGCTGGCCTCCCTCAGGGAGCCCCTCGACTGGGGACATCCTCCCCCTCTCTGGGGGAAGTCTGTTCTCACCGACAGGACAGGTGGGTGGTATGGTCTGTGGCCAGGAGGCCACTGGGGCAGCTTGGTGGCCACCAGGGTGGCCAAGTGCCACACAGCCCACATGCACTGCATGGATAAGGCAGCAGAAAGCCTGTCTGGGGACCTGCGTGTGCCTGCCATTGAGTCGGGGGACCAGCCGCCTGTCATTGAGCACCTCCCCTGGAGCAGGTTGCCACTGGCTGCCCCACATACCTGCCCGATCACACAACTGTGCAGGTGGGCGGTGTTGTCCCTACTCGACAGAGTGGGACTTGAGGTCCCAGGAGGTGAAGCTGCCAAAGCCACATGGCCAGGAAGGGTTGAGGCTGGGGCTCAAGGCCTGGGCTGGCCACTCCAAAGCTCCCGATCTTGCCAGTGACCCCACTAGGGCGATGTTTGGTTTGGGTCATGGGACGGAGGGAGTGGGAAGGGTTCCACAGGGCCGAGGGCTGTGTGTGGCGGACGGCACGTCCCTGTATGGGGCTCACGGCGCTTGCACAGCTCCGTTAGTGACATTGTGGACCTGAGGGAATCCAAGTGCCACCCCAGAGACTCGTCTTGATTCATCTTCTGGGAGGGTGGCTGGGAAGGACACTGGGGGACAGGCTGATGCTGAGAGAGCCGAGTTTCTCGGAGGGCACTTGGGGCGCAGGAGGCAGGCAGAGCAGGGAGCTCGCACACCCACGACAGCGTGTGGACGATGGCTGAGAGCAGACCACAGGCCCCGGGAGGAAGGGGCCTAAGGGAAGGCGCCCAGGCCTGGGGTCTCGCGGTGTCAGGGGTGCCTGGGCCTGCTCCAGGTCTCCCGGCCCCCTCCACGCCTCCTGCGCCTGGGAGCCCTTAGGAGCGCTCGGCATGGAGGATCTGGCACCTGTGGAGGGTTGTGCCCCAGCCCCAGCCCAGCCTTTTGTCACTGTGACTCAGTGATCCTTAATTGGACGCTTCCTGCTGAGCCATCATGTGAGGCTCCAGCGTGATGGGGGACTGCGGGGTCTGGGCCTCTGTCTGGGAGCCTCGTATCTGTAGGGCCAGGCAAGGCAGTGGCCGCAGGTTCATGTCCCTGTCCATCCTTGCTGACTGCGCGGTGACTTTGGGCCTGAGATAAGACAGCCCATAGGGCTGTCTGAGGACAGAAGTGGAGCACATGCGGTGTGGCCCATGCTGGGTGCAGGCGGGTTCATCTCTGTCTTTGTCCCCATCCGGGTTCCAGCGCTCAGGCTGGTGCACCTTCCTCCTGTCTGCTTCGTGTTCCCACGGGTATCAGGTGCCACCTGGCCTGTGAGTGTTGCCCAGCAAGGGGACTGGAGTTACCCTTACTCGGGTGGTCCCTCCTCCAGGGTCGCTGGACAGTGTCTGGGGACATCTGTGGTTGTCACGACTGGGGGAGCTCCCGCTGTAGAGCAGGTGGGGACAAGGTGCTGCATGGCTCCTGCGGCCCAGGACGGCCCTTCCCCAGAGTGTGATCCGGACAGATGTCCGCAGGGCCGAGGGGACACCCTGGTACGCGTCACCTCAAGGCCTCCATACCCGGACCTTAGGCAGCCGCAGAGCGTGAGTCACAGAAGAGCTACTGTTGGGATATTTCGATTCCTTTTGTTCATCGAACAGCCTGAAAAAATATCAAAGCCGCAGGGACCAGTTTTTCAAGCTAAGCAAGACCTTGAAGGAGTCAGGATCTGGCTGAGGGCTTCTGGCACCAGCCTGAACTCTGGGGGACTCATCCCCACACCCTGTTGACACGTCCATGCCCCTTCCGCTTTCCAGCCCCGCTCGGGGGGCCTCCGGGACCAGCCTCGAGCCGACACACTGTGTCATCCATCCCACACAGACAGCCGTCTCCTCTGGCTTTGTTTCCTCTTTCGTAAGGTGGGGCTGGGGTGCTTCCTGCTCCCCGACACTGGGGGGCTCAGCTGGCTCCAGGCCCAGCCCACGTGCTTTCCATGGCATCATTCAGGTCGCCTCCCTTGCCATAGAGCAGAGTCTGCCCTGTGGCCCTGGGACACGGGCTGGATCCACAGGGGCGGGGCATCCTGGGCACTGCAGGTGCTGAGCAGTGTCCCTGCCTCCACCCCCCCATGCCAGGGGCTCCCACCAAGTGTCCCCTGGAGGGGGCAAAGGCACCCTAGCTGAGAAGCCCTGGGTGAGGGGATTCCATGGACCCCCATGTGGTACCACGGTCCCCTGCCCTGCTGAGGTCCTAGGTGGCTGCACACCGGGTGGGGAGGGAGTGAGGAGGGTGGTCCCAGGGGCCTCGGGTCCCCTGGTCTGTGCTGTCTGCCCCGTCAGGAGCTCATCCTGGGTCCGGTGTGAACAGGCATGACTCAGGGTTTCCTACGTACTTATCCCGGAGTCTCCCTCTGCGCCGGGGCCTTGTCACTGCTCTGCTAGGGGAGCAAGGTGAGGCTTGGAGATTGAGGGCTTGTCCTGGGTGGTGGCAGCAAGGCCTCCGGGCTCTTCATGCTGGGCCCCGCAGGACGAAGGGTGGACTTCCCCTTGTGAGCTGGCTCGGCAGGTTTTCGAGACCCCACGGACAGTGCCCTGGGGGTGGCTGGGGAGCCCAGCCTGCAGGGTGGCCACTTGGGCAGAGCCGCAGCAGCCCCCCAGCCCACACTGCGGGCATGGTCACCTCCTGTGTGTGGCAAGGCTCCTCGTTGGTGCTAAACTCCCTTGATCTGGTTGGAGCCTTTCCTGGCGGCCGCGCAGGCACGCTGTCTGTGCCCCGTGGTTACCCGTAGACAATGAGGAAAGATGCGGGTTCATGTCGCTCTAACGATCTCCGGTGCCGCTGTGCGAGCATGCGGCGAGGAGCAAGAGCGAGTGCTCGGTCTGCGTCGAGGAGCTGCCTGCCCGTCTGTCCCTGGGCTTGGTGTTTCTGCCAGTGTGAGTGCATACGTGACACAGAACGCAACAAATGCACTTCCTTCCTTCCTGTCCTCTTATCCCTTCCCAGGCCCCTGTCCCCCTCTGCCCGATGGTGGCAGAAGCAGCGTGCTCTGCACAGCAATGGGGGCCCACAGCCCTGCTGCCCGCCCCTCTGTGGGACGTCTCATCCCCGTGTCCTGCCGGCAGCACGGCGAATGCCCCTTTGCACACACGCCTGGAGTTTCTAAGGATAAATTCTTAGAAGTAGAAATAGCGCATCAAAGAGGATGTGCATTTTTTTGAATTTTGGAAGCAGTTGCCAAATTGCTCTCCAAAGCAGTAGCGGTTTCGTCTCCTGCCAACAGAGCGTGCGGCTGCCTCTCCCCACGCCTCGGCCAGCGAGGGCCCGCGCGTCGCCTTCCCAGTGCGCGGACCGCGCCTGACAGGTGGGAGAGTGGTGTCCCGGCTTGGTTTGCAGCTGCCGGCTGCGAGGGGACGTGAGCGTCCTCGCCCATGTGGGCTCTCCTATGGGTGGTGAATATTTTCCTGTTTTGTCATTGTTTTTTTTTTTTTTTAATTCCGTTGCTGTGTCATGCCTTGCAGACACTTAGTTTTCCCGTTGTTGAATTTGCCACCATTTCAAACCCCATGGCTTTTGAGTCTTTTGTTCTTCCTGTAGCACAGGCAGGTCGGGGCTTAGAGGAGGTGGCCGGGGAGGCCCTGAGCTGACCCCTGCAGGCGCCGGGGTGTGGTGCCCTGGGAGGTCCCAGGCCCGGGATGCAGGACTCTCCTTGCGGCTGCCAAGGCTCCAAGAGTCCCGGAGCCCAGTGGACACTGAGTTCCTCCAAGTCCAGCAAACACGAGGCCAGAGGTGGTTGAAGGTGCAAGAGCCTAAGAGAGGCCCCGCCAGGCCAGCAGAAAGGCCTGGGCTCATCCCCAAGTCGCATCAGGATGTGGAAGGTCAGAGCCTGTGCTTGCGTCCCAGGGGTCCCTCTGCAGGGCGCCGGGTCTCAGGGAGGTTCCCCTGCGCGGGGTCCTCAGCCCCATCTGAAAGCCGAGTCCCTCTTACCCTCACTACAGCAGCTGCTTGTTGGGGCCACTTTTGAAGATGTTCTTCCTGGTAGCGCGTGCTGCTGCCCAGAGTCCTCTTTACCTGCTTGCTTGACCTTTGCCCTGTGGGTGGGACTGTGGCCTTGGTGCCAGGCCTGGGGCGCTCCCTAACGGGTGTGGTGGATGAGCGATTCCCTGCTGCCCCCCCAACGCACAGGTGGGGCCATCAGGAGTCAGGGGGTCGGGGGCTCAAGAAGGGGGAGGCAGGGCTGCCTGGGCTCCCACAGGAGAGGCCTCTGGCCGTGGCGAGCTCACACGTCAACAGAGATGTGTCCTGTCCAGTCCTGCAGGCCAGAGGCCATCACAGGCCTCACAGGATGGCATCAAGGGGTGGCAGGGCTGCTCCCTCCTGGGGCTCCAGGGAGAACCCGTCTCCCGCCTTTCCCGGCATCTAGAAGCCACCCACGTCCCTCGGCTCGGGGCCCTTCCTCCCCCTCCAGAGCCAGTGTGCAGCGTCTCTGTGTCCACGTGGGGCAATGTGTGCACAGGGTCTGGTGGTGAGGACCCTCACACTTGGGACATCCGGATCGTCCCTGACCCTCAGCAGCCACGCCTGTGAATGGCGGGCTGTGCAGGGCTCATGAGCTGCCCGTAGCGGGCCGGCCTGGGTGGGGTGACAGCAGCAAGGACCTGCCAGGCAGCGGGCGGAAGGCTGCCTCCCTGTGCCCGTGTTTGCTGGGCTCAGCAAATTCAGCACTGGGACTCTCCATGTCGTGGCGGCAGCTCCTGCTGGGTGCACTGGCCCCTGTCCCCCTGCTCCGGAGCCGCCGCAGAGCTCTGCGATGCTCTGCTTGACTGGGGCTCTGCCTGGTTTCTAGTGCTCAAGGTGGCCAGGCTGCACTCTGGGCCCTGCCATTGGTGAAACACTTTCCAGCTGTTTCCAGCCTGTGACCACGGTGGATGTCCACTCGAGTGCAGCTTGGACCTAGGGGTGCTGTCCAGTGTAGACCACCCAGCAGCCCCCCAGGGTGGGTTTTCCATAGAACGATTCTGCTTTATAAGGTGGCATCTGCCCTGTGGTTTTGTCTTTGTTCTGTGGGTGTGTGTGGACGTGCTCAGACCCCAACTCCTGTGAACATTGGTCACACAGCCCTTGGGGCACAGTGAGGGGGTACCCCAAGCCTCTTGGGGCATGGTACAGTTGACTGGCAGGACCCTGGGAAAATCCCCTACTGGCAGGTGGAACTTTCTAGAGCATAGCGATGACTGCTCCTCTGTCCAGACCCCCTTCTAGGGCTTGGTAGTATTTAACATTTGGCCTGGCGCTGTGGCCGTGAGGCGTGTGGCTTTGGCCTCATGAAACCATCCCCCAAATGGGTATCTCCACTGGGGACAGACCCACAGGCCTCTTCTCAGCCCAAGTATGGCCAGTGCAGCCCCAGGAGTGGTGGCAGGTGGGGTGGCCACGGCGGACCTGTGGGCGCGGCTGGGCCTTTGGGCAGCAGGAGACGTGGGCAGTGTGTGTGAGCAAGGGCTCGGGAGGAGAGAGGCAGCTGCCAGCCATGTCCTGGACCAGGACCTGGGCCTTGGATTGGGCCACATGGAGGACTTGGGGGACTTCAGCAGGGGGGTGGGGGGTTGGGGGGATCTGCAGCCCGATTCCCAGCAGAGCAGGTGGCCTGGTGTCTGTGAGGCCCGTGCGGATGAGCCATAGGGCAGGGGCCCCTTTCCCCGTCCACGTGATCCTGGGCCATCGCCGCCCCACCCCCGGCCTTAGGGTGTCATGCCGGCGTCAGGTCATGAGGCCACGCCTAGGGGTACGAGATACACAAAAACCCAGTGACGCGGGACTGCTGGCGGCACACTGCTGTCCCTCGGAGTCTGACTGGCCCTGCTGTGGCCAAGGCTGAGCATCCTCCTTCAGGGCCTGCGGGTGTGCTGGGAGCCCTGTGTGCGTCCTGGGACCGTGGGCCAGGGCAGCACCTCCCGCTGTAGGACCAGGAACTCGTCAGAGAGGCCACTTCGGGATGTGAAAAAAGGAATTGACCAGTCTCCTCGGTATCAGGGTGTAGTTCTCGAGACGACACGGACAGCAGGGACCCTGGTTTGTTCTCTACCTGGTGGTGCCAGGCCAGTGCCTTCCTGAGTGTCTGGTTTGTACAAGGCAAGTGTGGCGTCTGCCCCCCGTCTCTGTGGCTCTGCCTGTTCTAGACATTTCATATAAACAGAGTTGCACACTGTGTCCTCTGTCTGGCATCTCTCACTGAGCACGATGTCTTCAAAGTCCCTCCATGCTGTGGCCTGTGCCAGAGCCTCGTCCCTTTCCATGGCTGAGTGATATTTCACCATGTGGATGGACCACACTGTGTGTGTCTGCTCACCCGTCAGTGGACACCTGGGCTGTTTCCTCCTTTGGCTGTCGTGACTCAAGCTGCTGTGGACGCACGCGGACAGGTTTCTGTGCGGACATGTACTTCCTTTCTCCGGGCATGCGTCTGTTAACGGGTGGAATTGTTGGGTCGGTTGAGGAACTAATGCCAGACAGGTGGGGGGTGGGGGCTGGGGAGGGGGTGGGGAGTGAGTGTTTCATGGGGACAGAGTTTGGGAAGATGAGAAAGTTCTGGAGATGGAGGGTGTTGATGGTTGCACAGCGCTGTGAATGGGCTGTGCACAGGGAAAGGTAGAGGACGGTGAACTTGGTGATACATATGTTACCACTTTCTTTAAAAAAGGACATGTGTTGACTTTACTGCGTGGTACACTGGGGAATTATAAACTTTTTTTTGATCAGTTGCCAACCTGGGTGCCCACGTGGAGGCTCGGGGCCTGGAACTGAGTACCAAGGGCCTTGGATGCCATCGGCTCCCGCTAGAGGAACCCAGGTGTTGGTGGCAGGCGACAGGCCATAGGAGCCACCCAGGGCAGCAGGACAAAGGTGCTGGAGTCCTCCGGGCCCCTCCGTGCCAGGCTGTGCTGAAAACTCCCACTTTGCCTGAGCTCCCCCAGCTCTGAGGTGGCCCCCTGGGTCGCACAGGCCTCCGGCCTTTCTGGAAGGGCCAGGCAGTCTCTGTGGCAGCTCTGCCCTCGGGGCGCCACCGTGTGCTGATCAGACTTCACTTTCAGGCCGGGTGTGGTGGTGGCACCTGTAGTCCCAGCTCCTCGGGAGGCTGAGGTGGGAGGGTCACCCAGGAGTTGGAGGCTGCAGTGAGCTGTGATGACGCCACTGCACTCCAGCCCAGGCGACAGGCGAGCCCTGTGTTACTGGGGAGGCAGGCGGTGTGCGATTGGCTGTCGTCTGGGCTTTGCAGACCCCTGACGTCAAGAGCGCCGCATCTCGGCCACCTCTACCTGCATCTGGGGGCTCTGTCCTGGAATAGGCCAAGCTCTTCCTACCCCAGGCTGTGTGGACCTGCTCTTCCCTCTCTAGAATATTCTTTGTTGGTCTCCTTTCCACCACTATCCAGGCCTACACACACATTCTGCCTCAGGCCTTCCTGGCTCGGGCTGAGCCCGAGGGCCCGGGATGTTTCCCCACTGTCACGGGTGCGAGTGTGGGTTGTCCACTGGAGGCTGACGCGTCTGGGCGGTGACCTGGTCCAGCCTGGCCCCAGCCCCACGTGGGCAGTCGCTCCCCACTCCTGCACTCGCGTGCACCTTGTGGGTTGTGACTGAGTGGCCCGTCAACTAGAGGGAGGGGTCCTGGCCGGGACCACCGTGACTCTTTCCAGCCCTGCCCCCGCTCCCCTCCCGGGACCCCAGGGCAGAAAGCCCCTTCCCCTTTGCAGGAGGAGGACGAGGCGGGGGCTCCATGGGCTGGAAGGTTCTGCGGGCAGCGAGGCGAGGCGGGGCGGGGGCAGGGCGGGTGGGAGCCTGGCCCAGGCCGGGCGAGGAGCCGCGGGAGTCTCCCCAGCAGAGGCTGGAGGCCCCGGTTGGTTCCCGAGAGAGCTGCGCTGGCTTCTAGGGGGCGCCGCTGCCCGTCCCGCAGCCGGCCCTGGCCACTGACCCCTCCCGCTGTCCCGCAGGCTGAGCTCGGCCGCCCTGCCTCGCCATGGACCAGGACTACGAGCGGCGCCTGCTCCGCCAGATCGTCATTCAGAACGAGAACACGATGCCCTGTGTGAGTACCTGCCCCGGCCCCCTGCTGCTCGAGCTCCACAGCCCATCAGTGCCCACCTGCCTTCGTCGCTGTCAGGGGCGCCAACCTGTCCCCAGGGCGCCAACCTGTCCCCAGGGCGGTGGTCAGGGCTGAGGGTCAGTAGGACATGGCTTGGCATAGCGGAGCTGGGGCCGAAAGCTCCCACGTGCCAGGTCATGACAGGACAGGCTGAGGATCCTCCCAGACTGCGGGGCCAGGGCGGTGTGACCACGTACGTGACCTGAGCCCAGCATGGAGCCTGTGTTCGTTCCTGGAGCTCCCCACAGAGGCCCCGGGACGGCAGCTCGAATAGCAGCCATGTGTCCATCGGCTGCGGTCCCTGCGGCCAGGTGTCTGGGGTCAGGGTGTGTGGGGGCCGAGGCGGGAGGCTGCTGTGACCTGGGGGACAGAGCAACACCTGTCTCATTAAGAAAAGATTAGGGCTGGTCTGATGGTAGCGGGTTATCAGATTTTAATTAGTGTCAGTGTCACTAAAGCTGGTATACAACTCCCCATACTAAATTTGACTGGCTTTAAAAAAAGATTTAAAAAATATTTGTTTCTAAAGATGTGCTGACTCCACAGCTTCTGGGGGTGCCAGGCATTCCTTGGCCGTGGCCGTGGCGTCCCAGTCTCTGCTTGTCCCCTGACCCTCTCCCCCATCTCTGTCCCTATTTCCCTCTCACACCGGCACCTTGGTTGTGATTACATGACAGGGAACTGGTGTCGGGACGAGGTTCCATCCCCAGGGCGCGGGGCTCAGCCCTGCAGTGTGTGCTCTGGGGACGCCGGCGCACGGCATCCCTCCCGGAGAGAGGGGGCACCCCGGAGGACAGTGGGGCGGGAGGGCAGGGAGGGAGGGTGGTGGGCGAGAACACACTCGTGGGGCGGAAGCGGGGGTGAGGGTGGCAGACGCCGGGGGTTCCGGCAAGAAACGCTCTGTGTCCCACACCGTCAGCACTTGTGTCCGCGACGCTTTAGAAATCACAGAGCCCCGTGGCTCTGGCAGGGCAGCCGGGGCCTCACCAGCCCTGCTCCTGGGCTCTGTCCCCACCTCACAGCCTCCTATCCCTGCCTCCCACTGTCCTGCGCCCCTGCCCTGTCCACCCTCCAGGCCCCAGAGTGGGACGGTGCCCCTGCCCGCAGGCCTGGCGCCTCCAGCACCCATGTCACTGACCGAAATGCTTTGCCACCACCCGTGGGGTTTTCACTTTGTTCGGTGGCCAGAGGCCAAGAGAGGCTGGCCTTGGGGTCCACTCTGGGGGACTCCGAGGGCCGAGAACGAGCCCCTCCCCCATCATCTCAGGTCACAGAGATGCGGAGAACCCTGACGCCCGCCAACTCCCCGGTGTCCTCGCCCAGCAAGCACGGAGACCGCTTCATCCCCTCGAGGGCCGGCGCCAACTGGAGCGTGAACTTCCACAGGATCAATGTGAGGGCGCCGGGGGCAGGGAGCGGGGACGCGCCAGGGCCGGGGACAGTGGGCACAGCATTCCCTGCCGCCTTTTCCCTTCCTCCCACAGGAGAACGAGAAGTCACCCAGTCAAAACCGGAAGGCCAAGGACGCCACCTCGGACAATGGCAAAGGTGAGGACCGAGCCCGCCCTGCCCCTGCACCCGCCCTGCCCCTGCAGCCCGCCCCATCTCACTCTGCCCGGTGCCCGCAGACGGCCTGGCCTACTCCGCCCTGCTCAAGAACGAGCTGCTGGGAGCCGGCATCGAGAAGGTGCAGGACCCGCAGACCGAGGACCGCCGGCTACAGCCGTCCACGCCCGAGAAGAAGGGCCTCTTCACGGTGAGCCCTGCGTCCCCGGGGTGGCAGCTCTGCTTCCCCAGCCTGGGGCCCAGGCCTCGGGGACCCGTCAGGAGTGCTGTCCCGGCCATAGCCCAGCCCCACCCAAGCCGCCCCGTCCCTAGCTGGCCAGGGCAGGGGTCCCACCTTCCATTGCCAAGCCCGGGTACCCAGCGAGTGAGCCGGGAGGGGCGAGGGAAGAATCCAGGGAAGAATTAGGGTTAGGGTTAGCCTTTCACGTTTCTTCCCCCGCAGCAGTGCTGTGTGGGCCGAGTACCAGGGACGGCCCCTGCCTGGGAGAGGCCAGGTGCCTGGACACGCAGCCCAGGGGGCGCCGGGTCCCCTCTGCAGGAGCAGTGGGTCCCCACAGAGCACCTCCCGCCTGCCCCGCAGGGCAGAAGGCGCTGGCGTTGGTGGGCACTGCAGGGGGGACGCCTCAGAGTGAGGCTGGGGCTGCGCCTTCCTGCTCGGAGCGCCGCGCCCCTGCCTAGGCGCATGGGCTACAGGGCGGCTGGCGAGCGCGCCGCTCCCCACTTGCCTGTTCCCGGGCGCGGGGGTTCAGGGGCTGCGGCTCACGCTCAGCCAGCATGTCCCGCCCCAGTACTCCCTCAGCACCAAGCGCGCGAGCCCTGACGACGGCAATGACGTGTCGCCGTACTCCCTGTCCCCCGTCAGCAACAAGAGGTGAGTGCAGGCGCCTCGGCAGCGGGTCCCTGCAAGTCCGGGGACGGGCAGGGTGGGCCTCCCGGGAGAAATGGGTCCTTGGAGCAGAGGGGCCCAGGCTGGGGAGCCATGGTTGGCAGTACAGGTGTGCCCAGCCCAGAGGACCCCGTCACTGAGGACACGCCGTGGCCCGGCAGCATTGGCCTCAGACGGGGGTGGGGACAGCGGGGGGGGGGACATGTTCTCCATGCATTTGCCAAAAAGCGACACTGACGCATCGGCTGACGTGTGCCGTGTCGCCGTCTCTGCAGTCAGAAGCTGCTCCGGTCTCCACGGAAACCCACCCGCAAGATCTCCAAGATCCCCTTCAAGGTCCTGGACGCGCCCGAGCTGCAGGACGACTTCTACTTGAACCTGGTCGACTGGTCATCCCTCAACGTGCTCAGCGTGGGGCTGGGGACCTGCGTGTACCTGTGGAGCGCGTGCACCAGCCAGGTGGGTGCCTCGAGCGCGGGATGTGCGTGTGCCTGTGCTCCGGGGGCCGGCGTGGCGGGCGCTGGTGTCGCTGTGGGGCTGGGAGCCGGGGCAGCTCCCGCCTAGCCTTTCCTGCCACTCTGCTCCCGGGGCTCCAGGGCGGGTGGCAGGTGGGAGCAGAGTGTCTCCATGTTCCTCTGCCGGGGCTGGCGTCTGTGGTGGCGTCAGGGAGTCCCCACCGGAAGGAGCTGCGGCCTCTGCCCCGATCAGTTCGGACAGGGAGGGGGGCGTCCTGGCCTGCCGAGCCCGTGATGGCCGAGTGGCTGCTCTCCTGGAGTGGTCCCTGGGCTCAAGGGACCTGCTGGTCCCCGAGGTAGGTGTTCTCAGGCTCAGACCACACAAACGGTCGCACAACAAGGCACGCCGAGGCCTTGAGAGGGAGGGCCGCCGTCTGCCTGCCCCTCGGGAGGCAGGAGTCCCCCGGCCCAGGCCTGTGCTGACCAGCCTGCGCGCCCCTCCGTCAGGGGCAGCGAGTGACTGAACAGGCATGTGACAACAGGTGGTTGGACAGTCCAGGGCCTTGAAGGACCAGCAGGCAGCACGTAAGCCTACACTGACCTCTGTCCTCAGGTGACCCGGCTCTGCGACCTCTCTGTGGAAGGGGACTCGGTGACCTCCGTGGGCTGGTCTGAGCGGGTGAGTCCAGCGGGCCCGGCCCCCACCGGGCAGTGCTGGGACACCCAGAGGAGCCAGAGTGTACCCTGAGCCCTCCAGCATGCAGGCACACGCACATGTGCCCGCCTGTCTGTCCCTGCTGTCCCCGCCTGGGCTGGCTGCTGGTAGTAAGGGTTATGGTGACCACTGGGTGAGGGCCAGCAGGAAGCAAAGCCCGATGCCTCCGGAGTTCCTTGTCCAGCTGCATTCCAGCTCCCCTGGACTCTGCCTTCCATCAGGGACGCTTGGGTTTGGTCGTTTGATACCATGAGAGCGTCCGAACAGCAGCAGAGAGACTGTTACAGCGCAGGTCTGCACCCTGCCCAGAGCTGTCCTTGGCGCTTAACGCTGGCTCTGTCCCCTCCTCACTGCCCGTCCATCTTATTTCCTGACACCTTCAAAGCGGATTGCAGCCTCCAGTCCCCGCATTGCAGCCAGCAGTGCGGGGACTGTCCCTCGCACTGCTGATGATGGAGGTGGGAGGGGACGGGTTGCTCTGCAGCAGGCCAGCCTGGCTCTGCCCCTGCCGGCTGTGTGGCTTTGGGTTTGTCCCTCCCTCTGTCCCTGAGCGCCTGCGTCACGGCGGAGCCCTGTGCGCGTTCGCACTTTTCTGCTTGCTTGTGTGAAACGTCCACACGTCCAAGCGCACAGGCCCTAAGTGCGTTGGCTGGACTTGGGCAAACCCACACACCGTGTGCCCCGGGTGCCCGTCTCCCCAGAAAGCTCTGAGGAGGGTTTTAAGCTTCACCCACAAGGACATATATTCAAGAT
Organism: Microcebus murinus; assembly: GCF_040939455.1. Taxonomy (NCBI): domain Eukaryota; kingdom Metazoa; phylum Chordata; class Mammalia; order Primates; family Cheirogaleidae; genus Microcebus; species Microcebus murinus. The sequence goes on along the minus strand of NC_134130.1, from coordinate 5,970,862 downwards.
TGTTTAGGGCAGGTGGCGTCCTCAACCTACGGCCCGCGGGCCACATGAGGGTGTTTTTGCCCGTTTGTTTTTTTACTTCAAAACAAGATATGTGCAGTGTGCGTAGGAATTTGTTCATAGTTTTTTTTAAACTATAGTTCAGCTCTCCAGCGGTCTGAAGGACAGTGAACTGGCCCCCTGTTTAAAAAGTTTGAGGACCCCTGATTTAGGGAAATGACCCCAAAGCCGTGGTGAGGGCAGATCCCAGGGTGACTAAGGCCTGACCTGCCACAAGGTCCCCATGCCGGGACCTTATGCCCACTCTCTGCTGCGCCTTCCTTCCGTCCTAGGGGAACCTGGTGGCGGTGGGCACTCACAAGGGCTTTGTGCAGATCTGGGACGCGGCTGCAGGGAAGAAACTGTCCATGTTGGAAGGCCACACGGCGCGCGTGGGTGAGGAGCCCTGTCCTGGTGGGCTGGTGGCTTCCCTGGGCCCAGCTCCCGAGGCCAGGGCTCACCTGCCTTCTGCCCATCCCAGGGGCGCTGGCCTGGAACGCCGACCAGCTCTCGTCCGGGAGCCGGGACCGCATGATCCTGCAGCGGGACATCCGCACCCCGCCCCTGCAGTCAGAGCGGCGGCTGCAGGGCCACCGGCAAGAGGTGTGCGGGCTTAAGTGGTCCACGGACCACCAGCTCCTCGCCTCCGGGGGCAACGACAACAAGGTATGCACTGCAGGCGCGGTCGCCACCCGTGTACAGCTGGGGCTTCCCCTTCCCCGGGTGCCGTGCCCCGTGCTGCGGGGACTGTCCCTCGCACTGCTGATGATGGAGGTGGGAGGGGACGGGTTGCTCTGCAGCAGGCCAGCCTGGCTCTGCCCCTGCCGGCTGTGTGGCTTTGGGTTTGTCCCTCCCTCTGGGCAGATCCTGCAGGATCGCACGGGGTGATAGGTGTGCCCTGTGGGGTCCTCAAGGGAGGACCAGGAGGGGCAAGGGTGGGACTTATGCCACAGGGCTGAAGGCGGTACATCCTCCCTGTCGGGGGCGGCCAGTGTGGCCACAGGTGCTCGGGGGCCGGGGCGTCCCCAGGCCTCACAGCCCCTGTCCCCCAGCTGCTGGTCTGGAACCACTCGAGCCTCAGCCCCGTGCAGCAGTACACAGAGCACCTGGCGGCCGTGAAGGCCATCGCCTGGTCCCCACACCAGCACGGCCTGCTGGCGTCCGGCGGCGGCACGGCCGACCGCTGCATCCGCTTCTGGAACACGCTCACGGGGCAGCCACTGCAGTGCATCGACACGGGCTCCCAAGTGTGCAACCTCGCCTGGTCCAAGCACGCCAACGAGCTGGTGAGCGGGGTGCCGCGAGGGTGCCAGCCGCCCCTGGACATGTGTTCGCCCGCTCACGGGGAAAGCGGCAGCTTGGCTCAGCGCGGGGCAGGGCGGAGGAGGCAGGCTGGGAAGTCAGGAAGTTGTCAGGGACCCAGACCCTGGGCACATCGTGGCCTCGCAGTGTCCTGCTCAACCCCGGCCCTGGCTAGGGTCTCTGAGCTCTCACGGGCCCCTCTGCCCGCCCAGGTGAGCACACACGGCTACTCACAGAACCAGATCCTCGTCTGGAAGTACCCGTCCCTGACCCAGGTGGCCAAGCTGACCGGGCACTCCTACCGCGTCCTGTACCTGGTGAGTCCGCGTGGGGTGGACGGCGCGCAGATGCCATCGTGGTCCACGCTCTTCTGCAGGAGGAACCGTGCTGGGTCCAGCGTGGGTGCATGGAGCCGGGCGGCAGGCTTGGCAGGTTGTGTCTCAAATGTTGGTTTTGTCATTAGTTTGATTCTTTATTGTTTCTTTTTGGAGAGAGAGTCTCGCTCTGTCGCCTGGCTCTGTCGCAGTGGCATCATCACAGCTCACTGCAGCCTCCAGCTCCTGGGCTCAAGTGATCCTCCTGCCTCGGCCTCCCGAGTAGCTGGGACTACAGGCACCACCATGCCTGGCTAATTTTTCTACTTTCAGTAGAGACGAGGTCTCGCTCTTGCTCAGGCTGGTCTCGAATTCCTGACTTTGAGCGATCCTCCTGCCTCAGCCTCCCGGAGTGCTGGGATTACAGGTGTGAGCCACCTTGCCCGGCATGGTTCTGTCGTCATTGTGAACGTGCTTTACCAGCGTCCCCAGCCCTGCCCCTTGAGAACCTGCATTTACCTTTTTTTTTCCAACAAAAGAGATGTGAAGAAAGCCAAAAATAACCCACATTTGGTCACTTGGTTAACCTGCGTGGCCGTCCCACAAAGTAACCATCTACACGTGGCTGGGACAGGGCAAAGGGGTGGCCTTCGCCCCGATGCCACTCACTGTCTGAGGTTTGTTCTTCCCGGAGGAAACGCCATGAGCAGAGGCGGCGTGCCTGGGTGTCTGCGTGCGGGCCCTTTGCGTTTGCACGGAGTTGGCTGTCCCGCCCTGCAGGGCGTCCTTTGTGCCTTGGGAAAATGCTGTTATCTTGGACTCTGCCCGTGGGGCCTTGGGGCCCTGCCTGCAGCTCAGCCCTTTCCCTTCCACAGGCGATGTCCCCAGACGGGGAGGCCATAGTCACCGGTGCTGGGGACGAGACCCTGAGGTTCTGGAACGTCTTCAGCAAAACCCGTTCGACAAAGGTAAAGTGGGTCGGTATCACAGTGCCACACGCCCACCGCCGCCCCGTCCTCTTGGGCACACCTGTCCCCGGGGGCCCCTACCTCCGCCCCTGACCTCACACCCAGGTCACTGGCAGGGGCACCCAGGGATCAGCAGGCCAGGGTGGGACGGCGCCTCCCAGCCACCCTGGGGGCCAGTTTCCCTCCAGGCAGCCTTTCCCCCCTGGGGCTGTGGCTCAGCCCGTCCCTCCCGTGTGTCCGCAGGAGTCCGTGTCTGTCCTCAACCTCTTCACCAGGATCCGGTAAACCCGCCGGGCGGGACACGCGGCGCCAGCCGTCCGGGGTCGGGAGACCCCCAGCTGCGCTCAGCTTGCATGGACCCTGCCTCCCGCACAACCCCAGAGGGGCGGCGGGGCGGGAGCTGGGCCTGGAGAACCCTGGAGTCTCATTAAACGCCTGATTGTGAGCGCGTCGCCGGTGTTTGGGGTGGGCCCGCGGCTGGGGGCTCCGTCTCCCTCCTGAAGGCCAAGAACCACCCTGGGGGACCTCGTGGCCCCGGTTGGACCATTTATACCTGGAGCGGGACAGACGCCCCGGACCCTCACCTGCGCCCGCCACACCTGTCACCCTGGGGCTGCATGCCCTTCCTGGAAGCCATCTCTGCCCACGCGCCTGGGACAGACAGCCGGACGTGGGGGCCTGGCACCCCGGCTGCCTCTTCGCAGATGCGGTCCTCCGCCAGCCCAGAGCCAGCGGCTGCGGGGCGCTGAGCCCGCTGTTGCCAGCGCATCGAGGGGCCCCGCTGGTTGGAGGCGTCTTTGCTGCCGTCTCTGCCGTCAGCACCCGGGAGGGGCGCGGTGGAAGTGCCACATGGAGCAGCGCCCGCCAGCAGCAGCGCGGCTGGGGTCTGAGCGTCCTGCCGGGCCGCGGCCCTCACGCCGGAGCAGAAGCTCTGCGGACGGACTCGTTGTCCAGGAGAGCGGAAGGGACCTGCTCGCCATTCCGACTGGAGAGTGGCCTCGGCGTGTCCCCAGCGGGGTCCGGCATCCTCCTTCCCCGAGCCAGACTCGAGTTCCCTGTGCGTGTGGGCGGCCGGGCCCCGTGGAAGGTCGCTGGGTGTGGGTGACCGCGGGGGCCTCACCGTCCTCGGCTGACTTGTGCTGTTGTGTCTGTCTGCGCCAGCGCCGTGGGGAGGCCAGGGGAGAAGGGGGGGGGCCTTGGTCCTTCCAGAAGCTTCCTGGTCTTTCCCTGACGCCTGACACTCAGATACTGGCTCATGCTCCCTGTCCCCAGACAGCAGGCGGGGCTGAGGCCGGCTGCGGGGCGGAGCAGGCTGGTGTGTGCATGTGTACATACGTATTCGTGACTTTTCTTTGGACTTGTTTGTTTTTGTTGAGTCTAGACAGGGAGGGGTAGGGCCTGCCAGGCCGCCCCCTGCCCCCCGCCCGCACGCCGCTCCTGGGGGCCAGGCCACTGGGCCAGACCCTGCTCGTGGGGAGGAGGCAGGTCACTGTACCTGTGGGACGACAGAAACCCACCTGCCGTCCAGAGGACTGTGGCCCCACCCGCCCCTCCCCCACAGCAGGTCAGGTGTACATAGAGGTGTGCGTTTGATTGGTCTGGTCTTGCTGTGTGAGTTGTGTTTTTTTTTTTTTGAAAAAACAGGCCCCACCATTTCCCTTCACCCGCCCGCGAGCATGGCTGGGAGCCCAGGAGCTGCCATGGGCAGGGGGCCTGGTGGCTCTGAGCGTGGGACCCTCCCTGGGGCTCAGAACCACCGCAGGTCCAGATGCAGGAGAGGGCGAGACGCTTGTCATCTTGGCGGGCGACAGTGGCTGCGGGTGGCTGCAGAGGCGGGTGGCGGGTGGCCTGCAAGACATTCAGAGCCTTGTTTTCCATGTAATGGGGTGTCACTGTCATTAAACAAGTTGTGGATTCATGCACAGCAGGGCTGGCTGGCGTCTGTGGGTCCCGGCTGGGTGGGGGCCGCACAGTCCTGCCCCAGGCCTGGCTGTCAGGGTGGGGGACTGGCCGCCACGGCCACAGAGACTCATGGCTGTCTCTGCAGGCACAGTCCCCAGATTCACAGTCCTGTGGGTCAGGGACCGGCCCCCCAGATGTGTTGTCACCGTGGCAGGGAGAACGGGGGTGGTGCTGGCCTGAGCATGTCCCCTGAGGGCTGGCCACACTGGGGACCTGGCACAGCAAGTGAGGGGAAGGTCGCTGGCGGGAGGGGACGGGGCAAGCAGTTCGTGCAGGGTGTGCAGGCGTCGGTTCCCACGCGGCCCAGACGGTTCTGGCTCGGTAATGACAAGTGTGAGGGGCAGAGGGGCCTGGAGGGCGGGATGTCAGGCCTCGGTGGCGGCGCTGCTGCCACCTCACCTGACTGATGGGCCCCAGGCCAGGGGCGTCACCAAGGCTGGAGCAGCCCGGAGGAGGCAGGGGCTGCCCGAGGGCCCGGAGCGTGCAGGGTCTGGGACTGCTGTTGGGAAAGCGAGGTGAGGCCGGGGAAGGCTGGAGGGAGGGTCGGTGTGGCGGGACAGGGACCGCAGCTCAGCAGAGCCAGGAGGGGGACCTCGTAGGCCCTGCAGGGTCCGGGGCTGAGGGCAGAGAGGGATGGTTTAAAGTGGGGGTGGACGAGGGGTGGGGGCCGGGGGCGGGCCTGGCAGCCCGGGGACCCCACGCGGTCTCGGGGCTGGGTCTTGGCCGCACCAAGGAGGGGCGAGGGGACCTGCAGCTGGGCCTCCCCTCCTGGTGAGGTGCACGAGCAGTCCCAGGACAGAGACGGTCATCAGGAAGTGTGTGGATGGGGGACATGGGGACAGGAGCCCTGGGGAAGGGCGGCGTTCGTCAGGGCTCAGCACCAGCCTGACTCGGAGCGAGGGCGGAGGACTGGCGCACCTGGGCGAGGTGCAGCACGTGCGGAGGCGGGGAGGGCGGGGCCCGTGGAGCCCTGGCGGTGTGCGGGGACAGGCAGCGCAGGCTCTGCTGTGTGGGGACCCACGCGGGTAGGACGGGGGACCCAAGGCAGAGGGGGCGTTGGCTTTTGTTTTGTTTACATTTTTTTATTGTGGTAAAATACACTAACATACAGCGTACCATCTCAGAGGAAAAAGTTCGGCAGCATTTAGTACCTTGATGTTGTGCAGCCACCATTAATTCCAAACATTCTCATCCCAAAAGGAAGCCCCGTCCCCATGAGCAGTCACTCCCCATGCCCTCCCCAGCCCCTGGTGACCACGAGTCCACGTCCCGTCTCTGCGGCTCTGCCTGTTCTGGACGTTTCACATAAACGGAGTCTCACACTGTGTGTCCTTCTGTGTCTGGCGTCTCTCACTGAGCACGATGTCCTCAAGGTCCCTCCACGCTGTGGCCTGCGTCAGGCCTCGTCCCTTTCCGTGGCCGAGCGACGCTCAGCGTGTGGAGGAGCCGGCGTGGGCCGTGCTGCGCATGCTCACGGACACGCTCCGGCTCCGGGTTTGCCAGGAACGGAGATGGCCGGTGGGTGTGGGGCGAGGAGGAGGGTCCTGGCAGGGACACTGCCTTCCCTAGGACAGCGGTGTGGGGAGATTGAGTCTGAGTCCCCTCCCCCATGCCGTGAGGATGTGCGGAGGGAGCTGAGCCCCAGACGAGGGGTGCGAGGAACTGGGGACCCATGGCCACAAGCCCCACCCTCGCCGTGCCATCCCAGTTGTCAAGTGCCAGGAGCAGCTCTCCAGACCTCCCCTCTGCCTGCAGTGGGGAGGAGGGAGAGGGAGGGGCCAGGTGGTTGCCAGGACACTGAGTGGCCTTTGTCACTGTCAACAATGGGCCCAGAGGCCTTCCTGGCGGGAGCCCTCAGGGACACAGAGGCAGACATGCAGACCCTGAGGCGGAAGGCTGCCCGGCCCTATGTCCCCTCTGGGACCCTCGAATTGGACTTCCCAGCCCCTCTGTACGGGTGAGTCCTGGCGCACCTGGGCCTGCCTGGCCCTGCCCCCTCTCTGGTGTTGGTGTCATTCAAGGCTCACTACTGGCACCCTCCGGCCCCCGGCCCGAGGCCACAGCAAGGCCCTAAAGCCAGCGGATGTTCACTGTGAACCCGACCTGGGGGAAAACTGAGGACAAATCAAGTGTCCAGGGACACCAGGCAGGGATAGGGCCGGAAGGAAGCGAAAGCCCACAGCAGGTGCGGAGCTGCCCACGTCACAGGAGGGCACACGGGCCCCACCTGTGCCTGGCAGGATCGGGAGAAACCAGAAAGCAAAGCGTGGGCTCCCCTGCTCGGGGGCTGGCGGCCAGGCACGGGGAACCCGTTTTCGTCGTCTGTTACTTCGCAGACACGTGCAACTTGCAATTCAGAAATGGTCATTTCGAAAGGGTGGGGTGTCCCAGATGACCTCGCAGCCCCCTTTGCCCCTTTCACGTGGGAACCCACGTGCATGCCAGGCCCCTGGCACAGGTCCCACGGTCAACCACACTGATGCCACATCCCCTAGGACGCGTGACTTGGGCTTTCATGATTGATCCAAACTCCCGCATAGACGACCCCGAGCCAGGCCTTGGAGGAAACCACTTTGTGCCCAGCCCTGCCGGGACAGCCTTGCTCCTGGGGCGACTTGCTGGGGACGTTTCCCAGGAGCCAGCTCACGAGGCCAAAGGCTACCAGCATCTTCGAGCTTCGTCTCTGGTTTAGTTTTAGTTAAGTGGTGCCTGGCTGAGGCTCGACTTTTGCCGTGAGCGCATCTCCATGTTCCTCTCTGCTGCAGGTTCCAGTCCTTAGTCTGTGTCCTAAGCCATCCCCTGCTGCTCCAGGGCCTATGTGTGCCACCTGCTGCCTCCTCCAGGCAGCCCTCCCAGTGTTCTCGGCCTAGGACAGGTTCTGACACCAGAGGCCTGACAGGCACTCGCTGTGCAGCCACTACGTTTTTTCTTTAATGTGAGCTGCGCTGGGACCGCTGTGTCCTCGGGCCACACAGCCCCAGCCCTCCCACACCCCAGCCGAGACCCTCTCTCCGGTGTACCCCAGGCCGGGGAGTCTTGGAGGCTGGATAGGGCTTTGGGCCCCAGGAGTGGCCAGAGTCCCCGACCTCGGCCCTCCCCTCCCTGGTGTCTGGTCTCCAGGCAAGGAAAGCTCCGAGGGGACCGGTCTCAGGTGGCTGGGGCGGACGTGCAGGGAGGAGGGGAGTCGGCCCCTCTCCCTCTGCCAGCCCGGGGGAGGGTCCCATGCTGAGGGACAGGCGCAGCAAGTGGGTCTGGTATGTGGCGGAGGGCTCGGAACACCCGTTCTAGACGCCCGGGGGGCACGGGGGAAAGGGCCACAGCTCACTCTCTGCCCCACCCCGGCCCTCAGCGATGACTACCTGTCCCAGGAGGGACCCCGCTGGGCTCCAGCCATCAAGCAGGCGACGCGCTGGAAGTACACACCCATGGGACGGGACGCGGCCGGCCAGCCGTGGTACACGGGCCTGACCAACTCGGACCCCCGCGAGGCATGGTACAACCTGCCCCGGGCCCTGGACAGCCCGCACCGTGAAGCCTACGGCCGCTGGCATGGCTGCTACCAGCACCGGGAGCGCGGCTTGGCCCCAGGTGAGTGCGGGCCCCCGCCCCGGGCGCCAGGCCCTGGTGGGGACAGGCCCAGACGTGACCGCCCACCCCCCACCCCCGCAGCCTACGCGCAGCACCTGCGGGAGATGGCCTGCTACGACCCCGTGGTCCCCGCCCAGTACACGACGCCGAGCACGCGGTGGGGCACCGCGCTGTGGAAGGACAGGCCCACCCGCGGGAAGGAGTTCGGTGAGGCGGGGCGCGGGGCGGGACCCTGTCCCCGAGGCCCGGTTGGGGGCAGGCTCTGGGGGGGGGAGGCCCGGTGGCCCTCGAGGCTGGGGCTGGCGGTGACCCACTCCCGGCCCACAGTGCTCAACAGGAACCGGTACCAGGAGGAGCCGCTCTGGCGGGGGTCTGACTACGTGCCCCACCTGTCGGCGCCCCAGCGACCGCGCTACACCAACCAGAGCTACCGCCACTGGGACCTGGAACCCTACTGTCCCTCCACCCGCCAGCGGCCCCCGCTCGTCTACACACCCACCCTCTGATAAAGATCGCGCTGCCCCTCCACCCGTGCTGCCCGAGTCCGGGGACGGGTGGGCGCTGGGCGGCCGGACACCCGGGTAGAGGGGTCGCCAACCGCGCCCAGGGGAGCGAAGGCCAGGATGGGGACAGGCAGGAGCTGGGCCACGCCCTATCTTTATTCACTGCCGCGGAGCCTGCCCGCCCGGGGCTCCTGGCAGGCTTGGGTCACAGCACCGTCCCCGGGGGCCCTGGTAGTGTCCGGAGACCCCCAGGATGGAAGTGGGGGTGAACTGGGGCTAAGCTCAAGGCAGCCCTCAGCCCCACTGGGACCCTCACGCCTCCTGCCTCTGATCTACAGAGGGGCACCCCAAGTCCTCCAGGGGGCTGGGAATGGAAGAGTTGGGGTTGGGTCACCCCCAAACCTGGGGACCCCACAGTCCCTGGAAGTCCAAGGATCAGTCGCTAGGTCCCCCCGACAGGCCCGGCCTGCACCCCCAGTGCCAGACAAGGAGAAGCCAGAAGTTGGGGGGTTTCTCCTGGAGCCTCAGGCGGGACGTCACTGTGCAGAAATGTGGGTCACTTGCGTCGGTGCAGGAGTCTGTGGGGCATCAGGACTGGTCGCCAGGGTCCCCTGCAATGGGGGCACGAGGACAGCGTCAGGGGGGTGGGGCTGGCCCGGCCATCCCCACCACGCTGGGCTGGTTTCGGGGGGCAGGGAGCGGCCCGTGACTCACAGCTGCGCAGGCGGATGGGCCAGATGAGGAGGCTGCAGAGAGACAGGGTCGCGGCCACGCCCACGCCGCCGGTCACGGCCACCATCACCCAGTGGTAGAAGCCCACGCAGGCCTCGCAGCAGAGCTCCGAGCTGGGGCAGGAGGGACGGCTGAGTGGACGCCCCTCCCTCCCCTCCCACCCAGGGCGCTCCAGCCCGCCTTCGGGCCAGAGAAGTTGCCCCCGACTCCCTCCCACACCCAACCCCCGTGGCCTGGCTCTGCCTCCAGTGTCTGCCCCAATCCACCTCCTCTCACCCCTCCCCCCACCCCCCACCAGCCCAGTCCCTCCTGCCCTGGGCCCCGTCTCCTCCCCACAGCAGCCACCAGAGGGCACCTGTGAGCACCTGAGTCAGGGCCCAGCCCTCCTCTGCCCACAGCCCTCCATGGCTCCCACCTCCCTTGGGATCAAAGCCCAAGTTCTCCCTAGGGCCCAGTGGGCCATGCGCGACCTGCCCTGTCCCCTCCCCTCCCCCTTCTCTCCCCTCCCCACTCTGCTCCAGCGCTGTGGGCCTCCTCGCTGCGCCTCCAACACACCAGGCACGTCCTGCCCTGGGACCTTTGCACAGCTGTCCCTCCCCACTGGCCTACAACTGCCTAACATCCTCAGGGCCTCGGGTCCAACGTCACCTCCTCAGGGAAGCCCTCCCTGGCTTCCTGCTCTGACCAGCCAGGCCTCTCCAAGTGTTCACCCGACACCTCTCACCACCAGTCTCGATTACACATTTACGCCTGTGATTATTAACGTGGCTTTGCCCCCAGCTCCATGAGCACGGGGGACCAGGCCAGCTTGGGTTCCCGGCTCCTGGGCCTCTACAGGCTCGAACTTGGTGGTCTAGAACCATCTGTGTCCGGACCCCAATGCTCTGCGGATCTGCGCATCACGGACTCTGGACTCCCCCCAGCCGGGCCCGCTCGTGCTTCCCAAGTACACCTGCAGGCTGTGTCCTCGGATGCAGTGTTTGTTGAATGAATAAACAAAGCGCCCAAAGTAAGAAATGAGACGTCTCTGGCCTGAGTCCCACAAGAGCAGGTGTCTTATGTCCGTGACCTAGAGCACTCAGCAGGTGCTCACGGAACGAACGAATGAACGAATGAATGAGCGGCACTCACGGACAGGGGTGCAGGCTCTGCACGGCCATGACCGCCAGCCCGTTGGCCACCTTATCCGAGAAGCTCATGGCGCCGTACACGAAGGCTCCGCTGTGCTGGGGGACAAGCAGGTGGTGGGTGTCATGGCCCCGGCGGTCCCCAGCCTCCCCCAGCCCTGCCCTGCCCTCCAGCCCTACCGTGTGGGGGCCGATGAGGTCGGCCGTCATGGCCAGCGAGGTGACGAGGATGGTGGCACAGCCGGCACCCAGCAGCACGGCCGCCGCGTACACGGCCGCGCCCAGCACGTCCGCCAGCGCCACCCAGGCCGCGAAGGCCAGGATCACCAGGAGGCCCGTGAAGTAGGTCAGCTGCGGGGCAGAAGCCCGGCCGGGCATCAGACCCACGGGCTCGGGAGTGCCCGGCACTTGCCCTCTCTGCTCTTCGATCCGCCGCCCCTACCCCCACCCCAGCAATGGGGGCCTGAGTAGCACGGTTCCTAAGGAGCCCAGCTCTGACCTTGGCCAAGGGGGAGACTCTGAAACCCAGAGGGGCTGGGAGCTCTGCGGGGATGACACCCTAGGGCTGTGCTCTCTGTGCAGCGCAGCCGCGAGGCAGGTGGCCACGTATGTCTGAGTGCAAGTCGGTTACGATGAAGAGAATCGCAGCCATGCAGGCTGGACAGAAAGTTCCAGAGCTCTGCAGCCCCAAGAGTCGGAGAACCCAAGATACTCGGAAGCTGGGATTCTGGAACCGCTGGTCTCAGACCCGGGGCAGCCACGAGGTGAGAACGCGCAGGCCCGGAACCCTCCCGGGCTGGAAGCCGAGTTGCTGGGGCTGCTGCAAGGCGCCCCCGGCCCACCGTCCCGCCCTCCCCCACTGTCCCCACGCTCACATTCCTGCCGATACGCTTGTTGACCGGCTTCATGAGGAAGGACGAGAAGAAACCGCTGAGGTACATCACCAAGGGGATGGTCGCGATGAACCTCTGTCGGGGCAGAGGCAGCACTGGCGATTCAGGCGTGGCTCACGGCTGCGGGGCCGTCCCGTCTCTGTCCCCCGCCCCGCCCAGCTCACCTTGGGCAGGTGGAGGGAGTAGGTGAGGTACATGGCCATGTAGGTCTGGGACAGGTTCACGATGAGCCTCGTGGACATGTACAGCGCACCCACCTGTGGGCAGATGGACAGAGGGACGGGTGGGGGTCCGGTGGTCCTTCTACACTCCGGCCAGCAGGGGGCACCAGGGCCTGGGCGAGGCCCCTGCAGCTGGTGCCTGCTCCATTGGTAGTGACTGCCCAGGTGGTCAGGCGGGAAGAGAGCGGCGATTGACTAGCAATGCCTGCCCGGGTGTGGGGTGGAGCAGGGGCTACGTGTGCCATCTGCCAACTCTGCCTGCTCTCTGGACGCTGTGGCCCCGCAGAGTAAAGGTCCGGGCCAGGGAGAGAGGTGTCCACTCCCGGCCCCTCCACGCCCTCTTGACGTACCTGATAAAAAGCCGGCTCCCGAAGCCAGTGTCTCCAGAGCAGCAGGGGCCGGGCCCCAGGGGCCAACAGGGGGCTGTGCTCATCCGGCTCCTCCAGCCGTGGCCGGCGCCTCTCCCGGGTGCCCAGGTGGAACAGCAGCGAGAAGACGGCTCCGACGCCCACCACTAACAGGGACAGGTTCTGGGGACCCCGAGGAGCCCGTCAGTGGCAGCTCTCCGGCCCAGCCCTGGGGGCTAGGGCTCTGGGGGGGCCCACCCGGGCCCCAGCTCACCCGGAACACCGGCACGTCCTGCATCCCCAGCTGGTCGCTGACACTGAGGTCCTGGGCCGGCCCCACTTGCGAGGAGCCCTGCAGGTGCAGCAGGAGCCAGGCGGCGCCGTAGACCGCGATGTTGGCCACCACGGTGAAGGCGTACCTGGCAGGGCGGGCACGGCCTCAGCAGGGCAGCCTCGGACCTCGGGCTGCTTCCTCCCAGGGGCCACACCTTCAGGGCACTTTGCAGCATGCGGGGGACCCCTAGCTAAGAGGTGATTTCAGCCACCAACACGTTGGGTGACCTCAGGGAAGCGCCTGCTGGCCTCAGTCTCCCCAGCCCGCACGTGACCCCACGACGTGCAGCTCTGGCCTGCAACTCCACTCTGCGCGGCCTCCCATCTGCCCAGGGCAGAATCCAGGCTGCAACCCCGAAACTGAGTGCCCAGATGCCCGGAAACCCGGATTCTAGAATTCTTGGCTCCCGGGTCCTGGTCTAGAAGCGTCTAGGCCTGCAGCCCTGCTTAGCTGGGGCGGTGTGTGGGGGGGGGGGAGCCTCCGGCTTTCACCAGGACTCAGTTTCCCTTTCTGAAAGCAGGAACAATGCCATCTCCAGAGGCCACATAAGCATGCCAGGAGGTCACTGGCAAGGTGCTGCCATGTCGGCCCCAGTCAGCAGGGCGCTCGGAGCCCTGGGCCTTGGGCAATCTGTGTCGTGGGCACAAGGAGGAACTCAGAGGCGGGGCGGGGAGGCGGCCAGGGTGGACAGGCTGGTCTGGAGACGGAACAGGCCCGATGACGATGCCACCCAACCCGGCCTGGGCCACGTCTCCGCCTCTGGAGTACAAAGGGGACAGCGGTTCCCGCCGCCCCGCCCTGGCGCACGGTGAGAGTTAAAGAAGTGGATTCGTGTCAAGGGGCTAGAACGACGGCTGGCACACAGCAAGCGCTCAATAAACGTTCTTATCGTCACAGCCGGGACAGCCTCCTCTAGCGCCTCGGGCACGATGGCAGGTAAGCCAGGTGCCAGCCGTACCTGCCTGCGGCGGGCAGAATTCTCAGATGGCCCCAAGGGGCACGCCCTGCCCAGTTCCCTCCCCCTGGGGGCAGGAAGTCCCCGCCAGCTGGTGGCAGCGCTCTGTGGCGAGGGGAGGAAATTCTGCCTGTGCAATGTCAGTCCTTGGTCAGTGGGGGGCCCCGGCCTCCAGTGATCCTCCCGCCCCGGCCTCCCGGAGCGCTGGGGTCACAGGCGTGAGCCACCTTGCCCGGCTGAGACAGCGCCGTACACCGGTGCCAGCCGGGCAGAGGGCCCGCTGGGGGCTACCTGAGCGCCGTGAGCTCCACCTTCTCGTGGTCGTTGGTGACGAGCTCCGGGATGAGGCTCAGGTGGGAGATCTGCGTGGCGGCCCAGCCGAACTGGAAGACCACGATGAACGGCCCGTAGTAGAGCAGCGCGGCCCACTCGGGCGTGGCCGCGCCGCAGCCCAGGCACGGGCTGAAGATGAAGGGGAAGGACAGCAGGACACAGACGGTGCCTGTGGACGGGGCGGGGGACACGTCACGGGCGTCCGCACCTGCCCAGAGCTCCCAGGCACGTGGCCCCTTGTGGCAAAGGGGGAAACCAAGGCAGAAAGATCTGGGGTATCTCTCAGGTCACACAGCCAAGCAGGATAGATGGGGCCAGGCCTCCACCCACCAGTCAGATGGGGAAACTGAGGCAGGGGAGTGGGAAGGGGCAGGAATGGGCCCCTCCCTGCCAGCCTGGGGCTCCCGGGCTGCCCCTTGGTGAAGGCAGGTGACTGACACAGTGACCGAGGCCGGCGGCAGGTGAGAAGGGCGCAGCGGGTTCCCGGGGAACCGCCCGCCACGGGGCCTATGTCCAGACACGGCTTCCCTGTCCTCGCGGCAGGAGGCCTGAGTGTCCCACGGGAGTCGTCAGGGCTCCCTCCCCAAGCCCTGCTGTCCCCATCAGCTCCTAACAGGGCCTCTCCCTGGAATACTGGGGTGTCCTGTCCCCTGGGGACAGAGTTTAGAAACTAGAGCCTGCCACCTTCCAAGACCTGCTGTGTGCCACACTCTTCCCGTGTACGTGCTCAGAAAAAACCCCAGTACCTCGGAATGAATGCAGGGTTCTCCCTGCGGCCCTGCACAACCTGCCCCGTCCCCTCCTCCCTCTGCTCCACATGGGCCTCCCCCCTGCGCCTCCAGCATGCCAGGCGCGGTCCTGCCCCAGGGCCTTTGCACGGGCTGTGCCCTCTGTCTGGTTCAGTCCTTCATTTCTTTCAGGTTTGTGCTTAAATGTCACCTCCTCAGAGAAACCCTCCCTGACTGGCCCAGTCACCAGCGGTCCCCTCCAGGCCCGGGACACTCTGTCCTGGGCTCCACTCTCTCTACTACACAGCCGTCGGCACCCCTGGGAATCCCGAGGTCTGTCTGCGTGTTTCCCGCCTGCTTCCCTGACCAGACAGCAGGCTCCGGGGGGTGGGTAAGAGGTCCCTCCGCATGTCCCCAGCGCCTAGCAGGGACCCTGGCGCATCACTGTCTATTGGATGAATGAAGAACGGCACTGGTGCCCTCAATCTACAGCCTGGAAGGGTGGGTGTTATAATCCGGGTTTTCCAGGTGGGGAAACTGAGGCCCGCGGAGTGTGCTGGCGTGGAGAATCCAGCCGGCTGCGCCCTGCACCTCCCAACCCAGAGCCTGGAGGGGCCTGTGCGGTGCCAGCAGCTGGGCTTCCTTCCTGCAGGCTCCGGAGGTGACCTCATCCCCCGCGACCCGGGCCCGCCCTCGGGATCGGGAAATGAAAGCAAACCCACCCTGGCCAGTTCTCTGGAACTGGTGCCCCAGAGGGTTGTGGGAAGATTCCTGGGGGCCTGGAGGCCCCCCGGGGCGGGGCGGGGGTCACGCACTGTGGACTCTAGTCAGGAGAATGTCCCTCCCTGGCTGGCTCCACCTGCCTGCTGACCAAGCTGGGTTAACCATTGTTGGGGCCAGGCTGCCTGGCTGGGGGACCTTGGCCAAGTGGCTTTGTCTTCCTGGGCCTTATTTCCAGAAAACAGGAGTCATGCAAATTCCTGCCTCAGGGGTAAAGTATGAAGATTCGGAGTTCCAGAACTCCTACCGCTCTGAGCCACTTCCTGCCTCAGCAGCTTCCAGACCAAGGCAGTTGATGCCTTTCCACAGCCGTTTCCACTACTTGGAATACCACCCATGCACACACTCCTACTCACCCTTCAAAACCCCAAAGTTAATATTCCCTCTTCCTGGCAGGGACCCCAGTCTTACCATCTGCCCCAGCCCACAGGCGCCCATGGTGGCTGAGGTTCCTCTCCAGGTTACAAGAGGGAGCCCCAAGGGTTCGTTAAGGGACGGAGCGAGTCCATCCACGAACTTGAGGGTGAAAAAGAGAAGTGGGCACCGTCGCCATGGTGACCACCACTCGAGTCACCTTATCAAACGTCAAGAGGGGTCACCCCAGCTTCCTAGCCCAAAACACCCTCCTGGGGCCTCCCCCGTGTCCATCCCGAGGTGGGGAAGGGCTGAGGTGGACGCCTTGGTGTCCGGTTTGGGCACAGTCCTTTATTTACAAAGTTGCCCCCAGCTCTTCTCCCGCCCTAACCTCTGCTGGGGTCCGGTGGGACCCTCCTCAAACCTCAGGCCTGCGCCTCTGGAAGGAGCACACAGTCAGGCCGGGAGGCGCAGAGCTGGCAAGTGGCGCCCCAGGGCCTCTGCACATGCAGTGCCCTCTGCCAGGGCCTCGGGCGCAGGGGGCTCCCCTGCCCGGAATGCTCCCGTTTGGCTCACAGCGAGTTTGCCCCACGATTAGAATCCAAGTTGCCTTTGAGACCCTGGGCTCAGCTCTGCAGACAATCTGTCAGTCAGAGAGCAAGGGACCCCTGTTCACCTGCCAGTCTGCCACAGTCTGCCACAGTGACGCCGGGGCAGCCTCGGGAACCTGGAAGTCCAGCCCCCAGTCGGTGGCTGTTGCAATCCCAGCCGCCCTCAGGCCACCCGGAGATCTGCTCATCTTGCAAAAAATGTCTCTCACGAGGGACTGTGTCAAACCTCTGCCCTCAGCTGTGGCTCCCCAGGGCATGGAGGCTCCAGCCCACCCCTGGTGGCTCCCAGACGGACACATGCCCCTGAAGGTGGCCAGGAACATGGCGGAGGGGCTAATCTCCGGGCCCAGGGGGGGAGTGGTGCCACTGGGAAACAGCCGGGCAGGCTTATCATCCCAGCCCGTGGGACCCACCTCCCGCCCTCCAGACAGCCCTCTCTAATAGGGCGCCTCCCCAGACATGGGGCCGCCCCCTCCCTGGTCAGCCGGACAGATCCCCAACCCTGCCGTCCCAGCCGCCCCCAACTCCCAGCTCCCAGGCCAGCACCCCCAGGCTGCCCAAGCGCCAGGTGGCCTGAGGCGAGGCAGGGGATGGACGAGGGTGCTCTGGGCGGGCGGACAGACAGAAGGGCTCTAGGCAGCTGACCTTCCCTCAGGCAGAGCTGTCCCAACGGACCCCCGATGGACTGGGGGCTCAGCTGAGCACTCAGACCCAACCCAGAGAGCGTTCTGCGTGCCCCCAGGGTTCGTACAAAGGGGAGTGACATGGAAGGGTCCTTCGAACAGTCAGATGGAGAGGGCCACAGGCAGACAGAGAGGACACAGGGCTGCCAAGCAGAAAGGTGGCGAGGCTCATGGGTCAGGCAGGTAGAGGGGCACTGGGCAGCCAGGGGGGGGAGGGGAGGCTCAGGCCATGGACAGACAGACAGAGGGGGGAGGCTCAGGCCATGGACAGACAGACAGAGGGGGGAGGCTCAGGCCATGGACAGACAGACAGAGGGGGGAGGCTCAGGCCATGGACAGACAGACAGAGGGGGGAGGCTCAGGCCATGGACAGACAGACAGAGGGGGGAGGCTCAGGCCATGGACAGACAGACAGAGGGGGGAGGCTCAGGCCATGGACAGACAGACAGAGGGGGGAGGCTCAGGCCATGGACAGACAGACAGAGGGGGGAGGCTCAGGCCATGGACAGACAGACAGAGGGGGGAGGCTCAGGCCATGGACAGACAGACAGAGGGGGGAGGCTCAGGCCATGGACAGACAGACAGAGGGGGGAGGCTCAGGCCATGGACAGACAGACAGAGGGGGGAGGCTCAGGCCATGGACAGACAGACAGAGGGGGGAGGCTCAGGCCATGGACAGACAGACAGAGGGGGGAGGCTCAGGCCATGGACAGACAGAGGGGGGAGGCTCAGGCCATGGACAGACAGAGGGGGAGGCTCAGGCCATGGACAGACAGAGGGGAGACTCGGGCCATGGACAGACAGAGGGGGGACAGGCCATGGACAGACAGAGGGGAGACTCGGGCCATGGACAGACAGAGGGGGGAGGCTCAGGCCATGGACAGACAGAGGGGGGAGGCTCAGGCCATGGACAGACAGATAGAGTGGGGAGGCTCAGGCCATGGACAGACAGACAGAGGGGAGACTCGGGCCATGGACAGACAGAGGGGGGAGGCTCAGGCCATGGACAGACAGACGGAGGGGAGACTCGGGCCGGGCAGGCGGGCAGAGCGGCGCGGGGACAGAGGAGGCTCACGGATGGGGTCCCGGGAGGCGCGGGCGCTTACCGACCAGGTGCCAGGCCTTGCGCGGGCCATAGCGGGCGCAGCGGCCGGCGGCGCGGTCGGCCTCGTAGCCCACGAGGGGCGTGCACAGCCCGTCGGCCACCTGGCCGAGCAGCAGCAGCAGGCCGGCGCCGCGCGAGCTGTAGGCGCGCACCGAGTGCAGGTAGAGCAGCAGGTAGGTGAACCACATGGACGCGCACAGGTCGTTGAGGAAGTGGCCCACTGCGTAGCTGAGCCGCGCCACCAGCGACATCTGCCGCGGGGAGGTCCCGGCTCCGGCCGCGGGGGGCCCCGGGCCCATGGCGCCGGGCCGCGGGGGACGCTCCTCACCGGGACCCCGCGGGGCCGTGACCCCCGCCGCGCGCCGGGCCCCGCGCGCCGAGTCCGCGCCCTGCGCCGCGGAACAGCCGCCAAGCCCGCGGCGGGGACTTTGCTGCGGGGCGCGGCGGGGCGGGCGTAAAGCCCGGCGAGCGGCGGCCGCCTCCGCCAATCGGAGCCGCGCGCCGGGGCCCCGCAGCCAATCACCGCAGAGGGGGCGTGGCCTCGCGAGCGAGCCCGGCCTCCACACCGCGCGCCCGCGCGGTCCTAGCGCCCCACGGGTACCCCTACTCTTGGAGACCCGGGGACCCCGGACCGTGGGGAGTCCGTCACCACCGCCCGCAGCCTGCTCGGTGAGATAGAGAAGCGACAGCGCTGCCGCCCATCCAGACTCCTGCCTCCAGGCCCGCGCCGCCCGCGTCCCAACGCGGACCGGGGAGGACGGGGTGGGATGGGGCGGGGGTGTGAGTCCGAGCTGGCCTCGGGGTCCCGTGACTTCCCGGACCGAATGCGGGGAGGGTGCATTAGAGCTACCTAATTGGTTATTAACGATATAATGGGGATAATGATCATAATAATACCAGCCTGCATTTAACGAGCGCTGACTGCCAAGCGCCCCACGTGGCGGAGGTAAACCTCTCTCCCACTTTTCAGGGGGGGACAGGCCCGGGAGGGGACGTGACTTGCCCTGGGGCGCACGGTGAGTCAGGTGCGCACAGCCAGTCAGGTGCGTGTGAGTCCCAGGCCCGTACCCTCCCGACCTTCCTCCTCCCACATCTGCCCTTCCACGTCGGGGCGGTTTCAAGTTCCTCCACGGGATGGGCGCAGTTCCCCTTGGGTCCCCACACCCCCTTGAACGGTGTCTGCTGCCTGGCAGCCCGGGGTCACAATCATGAAAGCCACATCCAGGTCAGCTGCCTCCCAGCTGTTCTACTTGGGACAAGTCCCTTAACCGCATAGGACCTTAATCTCCCCAGCTCGGGAATGGGTATAAAAGTTACATATGATGACTGTTAGCTCTCACCACTCTCACCCAGGAAATAGGAGCTCAGAAAATATCCGCTCCATGCTTGCACGGTGGAAGTACAGGCAGGGAATCAGAAATCCAGACCCAAGCTGGTCACAGACAGAGACTTGCTTTATATAAACCCCAGGCGCCGGCAGCCAGGGGGTACTGGGGCCCCCACGCTGCTGCTGCAGGCTACACACTCTTTTGTGAAAATGAGACACAAAAATGGGTGAGGGCGACAAAGGGTCAAGAGAGATAAGCTGAGGGGTAAGATGAGAGATAGGAGGGCAGACTGCCTTGGGGGAGATGAACAGATAACAAGAGATAAGAACCTTAATTCTTTCCTCCCTGTGTATGTGTTCCCCCTTTAGCAATAAAAAAATGACTTTAAAAAATACCAACCTATCTCATTCTTCTTATGTGGCCTTAAAAAAAAAAAAAACCCAGCCTATAGCCCAGCGCAGTGGCTCACATCTATAATCCCAGCACTTAGGGAGGCCCAAGCAGGGGGATCGCTTGAGGTCAGGAGTTCGAGACCAGCCTGGGCAAGAGGGAGACCTTGTCTCTACAAAAAATAAGGAAAATTAGCTGGGTGTAGTGGGACCTGCCTGTAGTCCCAGTTACTTGGGAGGCTGAGGCAGGAGACTTGCTTGAGCCCAGGAGTTTGAGGTTGCTGTGAGCTAGGCTGATGCGTGGCACTCTAGCCCTGGCAACAGATCAACAGATCGAGACTGTCTCAAAAAAAAAAAAAAAAAAAAAGCCCAGGAGCGATCCCTGCAGCCCCTTGGAGCAAATCCAAGGGACTTTGTGAGGGAAAACAGGAACAAGTTTGACCCTGACCCTGGGACCTTGGGGGCCCAGCCCTCGTGGTGAGCTGTGTCATTCATTCATTCATTCATTCATTCAGAGGATCCAGCCTCTTGCTAACAGGCCCCACAGATTCTGAGGTCCCCAGGCTGTGGGTTGCTGGGGGACAGAGCTGAACCTTTCCAGCTCCCCTACTCAGAGCTGGGCTGGTGGCGTCAGCCCACGCAGGGTGATTACACAGCAGGTAAGGAGTTGGGACTTTACCCTGTGGTCACTGCGGATCCAGGGTGGGGTTTTGAGAGAGAGGGCGGGCCAGCAACAGATGCAAGTCCAATGGGAGTGGGGGGCACAGGCCTCAGCTGCACGGTTGGGACACAGTGGAGGGGACACGTGCTACAATAAGAAAGGGGGGTTGGGTTTGGGGGTGAAGATCAGAGAAGTCCCCATTTAGAGCGAAGGATGCCAGGAAGCAAGGAGAGATGAATGTCCTAGCCCTGGGGGGCAGGACAGACGGAAGGACAGACAGGCTTGGGGGCAGAAGAGATTCTGACAGTCTTTGATGTCCCCAGAGCGTCCCCCGCTGCCCCCGACGCCAGGCCAGCGTCCCCTGTCCCGTGGCTGCAGATCAGATGTCCTGGTGGCCCCTTTCCAGCCTCAGGGTGCAGTGGGGGTGGGTGTCAGCCAGGGAGGCTCCCTTTCATCTCCTCTGTCCCTGTCCGCTGGTTGGGGCAGGACAGGGCACTAGGGTTCTCAGGGCTCCATGGAAACTTACTTAGATCTGACAGTAGCTGTGGCCTGGCTGGGGGTGGCCACAGCCCCGATCAAATCCAGGCAGTCACAGGCAAACCACTAAACCTCAGTTTCCCTCTCTGTACAATGGGGGTGAGGGTAGTGCTGTCAAATAGGGTACCTGGAGACAAAAGGGTGTTTGGTGGTGCACGACGTCTGGCCTTAACCCAGTACATGCTAATAGTATGCCCTAGTCCTGACAATGAAAAAACATTTCTAGTAGGATCGGCACGGTGGCTCGCGCATGTAATCCCAGCACTCTGGGAGGCTAAGGTGGGAGGATCGCTTGAGCCCAGGAGTTGGAGGCTGCAGTGAGCTGTGATGATGGCACTGCACTCCAGCTTGGGTGACAGAGCTAGGCCTTGTTTCAAAAACAAAAAGAAAGAAAAATACTCCTAGACAAGTGTCCCGCTGGGGGGGATTGAATTGGCCCCAGGTGAGAACCACTGAGCTAGAACATTCTCTGTAACAGGTATTTGATTCTTCACAGACAATACTAGCTATATAGCATGGACTGGCCAGGCCCCCTTCTGAGCCTTGTATACAACCTGAATTTGTGAAATCCTTACAACAACCTTCTACTGGCACACACAACAATTATCCCACTTAACAGTGGGGGAAACTGAGGCATAGAGTTTTAGTCAACTGCCCAGGTCAGGCAGCTGGGGGTCTGCATTGTCTCCATGAGTTCCTGAGGGTGCAGCAGCAGTGGGTGTACCTCCTCAGGGGACTGGGACCCCTGTCCCAACAGCCCTGTGTTCCCGCAGCCCCAGGGCCAGGGGCTGCTCCAGCTGTGAAGCCCGAGGAGGGCTGGGAATTGTCCGGTCCTCAGAGAAACAATCGCACCCTGATCCTCCCTGGGTGCTGGAGAAAAGTGGAACCACCCCATGTTGATAAATAGCCATTAAAAATTTTAATGAGGCCACAGAGGGTGGCTCATGCCTGTAACCCTAGCACTCTGGGAGGCCGAGGTGGGTGGATTGCTCAAGGTCAGGAGTTCGAAACCAGCCTGAGCAACAGTGAGACTCCCGTCTCTGCTAAAAATAGAAAGAAATTAATTGGTCAACTAAAAAAATATACAGAAAAAATTAGCCGGGCATGGTGGCGCATGCCTGTAGTCCCAGCTACTCTGGAGGCTGAGGCAGGAGGATCGCTTGAGCCCAGCAGTTGGAGATTGCTGTGAACTAGGCTGACACCACAGCACTCTAGCCCGGGCAACAGAGTGAGACTGTGTCTCAAAAAAAACCCAAAAAAACAAAAAGAAATTTAAATGGGAGGCCAGGTGCCGTGGCTCATGCCTGTAATCCCAGCACTTTGGGAGGCCAAGGCGGGAGGATCGCTTGAAGCTGGGAGATCGCAACCAGCCCGAGCAACATTGTGAGAGCCCGTCTCTAAAAAAAAATAAAAAATTAACTGGGAGAAATTTTGTGTCTTCCTTTCCAAGCAGTGTACCCTGCCCACGGGCTCAGGACGGCTAAGTCAGGGACATTCATAACAGGGACTGGAAGAGTGTAGTATTGAAAAGGCCACAATATATATTTTTAACACATCAGCTGGACTCGTTAAGCAGAGGGTAGCACAGTCGCACTAAGGAATGTTACACAGCGTCACTGCGTGCCTTTACATGAGGACGCTTTACATGAGGAACGTTATCTCCTGAACGGAGCGGGCTGTGGGCTGATGCTTGCTGCGCTTGGGCAGTGGCATAACAACCAGCAAAACAGGACCTCACGTTTTTATGGGAATAGACACATCGCACACATATATGTGCGTGTGCGTGTGCTGTGGGTGCAGTTATGCCCCCCAGGAATGCATAGGTTATAGTGACCCCTAGGACCTCAGAAGGTGACCTTATTTGGAAATAGGGCCAGGATAGACGTCATTACTTAAGATGAGGTCATTAGGGCAGGCCCTGATCCAAAGTGCCCGGTAGTGTTTATACAAAGGGGAAGTTTGGACACAGACACCCACAGGGACAGCGTCATGGCAGCACGGAGGCAGAGACCTGGGCGATCCTTCTACCCACTGAGGGACGCCAAGGTTGCTGTCCTGCCCACACCTTGATCTCAGACTTCCGGCCTCCTCAACTGAGGAAGAATAAATTTGCAATGTTTAAGCTCCTCAGTCTGTGGCAGAGTAGATTATTTCTTATTTTTAAGAAATAATCTTTCTGGGCCGGGCGCGGTGGCTCACGCCTGTAATCCTAGCACTCTGGGAGGCCGAGGCGGGCGGATTGCTCAAGGTCAGGAGTTCAAAACCAGCCTGAGCAAGACCCTGTCTCTACTAAAAATAGAAAGAAATTAATTGGACAACTAAAAATATATATACAAAAAAAAATTAGCCGGGCATGGTGGCGCATGCCTGTAGTCCCAGCTACTCGGGAGGCTGAGGCAGGAGGATCGCTTGAGCCCAGGAGTTTGAGGTTGCTGTGAGCTAGGCTGACGCCACGGCACTCACTCTAGCCCGGGCAACAAAGTGAGACTCTGTCTCAAAAAAAAAAAAAAAAAAAGAAAGAATCTTTCTTATTGCAGCCCTAGCTAACCAATAAGTGTGTGTGCGTGTGTGCGCGCACGTGTGTAGGAAAAGTGATGTGACAGGCTGGGCACGGTGGCCCACACCTGTAACCCCACACTCTGGGAGGCCAAGGCGGGAGGATCGCTTGTGTCCAGGAGTTTGAGGTTGCAATGAGCTGTGATAATGATGAAGCCATTGCACTGTCACCCAAGTGACACAGTGAGACTCTGTCTCAAAAATAGAATAAAATAAAATAAAATAGGCCGGGCGCGGTGGCTCACGCCTGTAATCCTAGCACTCTGGGAGGCCGAGGCGGGCGGATCGCTCAAGGTCAGGAGTTCAAAACCAGCCTGAGCAAGAGCGAGACCCCGTCTCTACTATAAATAGAAAGAAATTGGAGACCGGCTGCTGAGAGATGGTGGCGTGGGTGGGACAGTCGCCAGGGATGGCGGAGCGCGAGGATGGAGCTTCTCTGATCGGGGAGCTGCCCGGCAGCCCCGGATCATGGAAGAGAAAGCGCTAGAGATTTATGATGTGATTCCAACTATCCGTGACCCAGAAAAGCCCAGTACTCTGGAGGAACTGGAAGTGGTAATGGAAAGTTGCGTGGAGGTTCAGGAGATAAATGAGGAAGACGGTCTGGTTATTAGCACGTTTAGGCCAACAGTGCCTCACTGCTCTTTGGCGACTCTTATTGGGCTGTGCTTAAAAGTTAAGCTTCAGGCCGGGCGCGGTGGCTCACGCCTGTAATCCTAGCTCTCTGGGAGGCCGAGGCGGGCGGATTGCTCAAGGTCAGGAGTTCAAAACCAGCCTGAGCGAGAGCGAGACCCCGTCTCTACTATAAATAGAAAGAAATTAATTGGCCAACTGATATGTATATAAAAAATTAGCCGGGCATGGTGGCGCATGCCTGTAGTCCCAGCTACTCGGGAGGCTGAGGCAGGAGGATCGCTTGAGCCTAGGAGTTGGAGGTTGCTGTGAGCTAGGCTGACGCCACGGCACTCACTCTAGCCTGGGCAACAGAGTGAGACTCTGTCTCAAAAAAAAAAAAAAAAAAAAGTTAAGCTTCAGCGGTGTGTTTACCGTTTAAACACAAGTTGGAAATCTACATTTCTGAAGGAACCCACTGGACAGAAGGACATCAATAAACAGATAAATGATAAACAGCGAGTGGCGACTGCAATGGAAAACCCTAACTTAAGGGAAACTGTGGAACAGTGTGTCCTTGAACCTGACCGACAGCTTTCTAAGAGCCACCAAACTACAATTGATATGTTTGTTTAAACTCTTTGTATAATATGAAAGATTCATGTTTAATACATGGGTGATTTACACCTTGAAACATTTTCTAAAGAATTATTTCCAAGCGAAATTTAATTATAAAGTAGTACCTAATTTGTTCAGTGTCTAACATTCTCAGGATTTGTAACACTTAAATGATCAGACAGAATAATAATTTCTAGTTATTATGTGTAAGATGAGTTGCTATTTTTCTGATGCCCATTCTGATACAACAACTTTCCATGTCAAGTATCTGTGTGCCCAAATATATTCAATTTAAATCATTACTACGTAAAATAAATAAAACAGATGATTCTTATAATGACAAAAATAAAAGAGAAAGAAATTAATTGGTCAACTAATATATATATAGAAAAAATTAGCCGGGCATGGTGGCGCATGCCTGTAGTCCCAGCTACTCGGGAGGCTGAGGCAGCAGTATTGCTTGAGCCCAGGAGTTTGAGGTTGCTGTGAGCTAGGCTGACGCCACGGCACTCACTCTAGCCTGGGCAACAGAGTGAGACTCTGTCTCAAAAAAAAAAAAAAAAATAGAATAGAATAAAAGAAAAGAAAATAAAATAGAAGGAAGGAAGGAAGAAAAAACAAAACTAAAACAGAGCTATAATTTGAGGGCAAAAAGATCTACTTTTACAACACTTTAAGAAGGATTTAAAGTCAAATAGTATAAATGTTGCTTCTTAGATATTGCCTGTCTGGGTGCATGGACATTCATGCATGGTTTGCATGAATGGGACTGAATAAAATGCAGTTTGGACTGAAGATACCTTTGTTGTTTTCTTTTTAAGAAAATATCCCTGCAGCAAGGCTTTTTTTTTTTTTTTTTTTTTTTTGATGCCAGGAAGCTCCAAACTGCTTTCAAAGTCAACTTCAAAACTCTTCATTTCTTTTTGATGTCCAGGAAAACCCCTGAAATCTTTATGCGGTGTGGGAGGGCCGTTCCTATGGCAACACCAGGCTTGTCACTCAAGCTAGAGCAGGGCTGGAAGGCGGGGCTTCCCTGTCTTTAGTTTGGAAGTGTCTCCCCGAGATTGTTTTTAACGGAGCAGACAGATGCACGGGCGGGGAGTAAGCAACAGAGTGAGGTCTGGAGGCTGCGTCTGTCAGGATTCCAGGGCTAGAAGCTCCTCTTCCTCAGCCCTGGGCTGCACCTTGGGGAAGCAGGTTTATTGACATTTAATCCACATGCCATTGAATGCGCCCATTTACAGCGTACAATTCTGTTCTTTCTGGCATATTTACAGAGTTATCCAACCAGCTTCACTGTCTAATTTTAGAAAATTTTCATCACCCCAAAGAGAAGCCCCAGGCCCATTAGTCACTCCCTGGCTCCTCCCCCAGCCCCTGACAGCCAGGAATCCACGTCCTGTCTCCGGATTTGCCTGCTGGGGACGTTTCATATCAATGGAGTCTCACACTGTGTGTCCTTCTGTGTCTGGCGTCTCTCACTGAGCACGATGTCCTCAAGGTCCCTCCACGCTGTGGCCTGTGTCAGAGCCTCGTCCCTTTTTTATGGCCAATAATATTCTACTGTGTGGGACGTGGGGCACGTGGTTTGCCTATTCATTGTTCCTGGGCACCTGGCTTGTTTTCACTTTTTGGCTTCCGTGAATCACACTGCTACGGACATGTGTGTACCTGTTGCTGTTTGCACACCTGTTTTCAATAGCCTTGGGGTCTATCATTAGGGGTGGAAGTGCTGGATCTTGGGGTCATTCGTGTTTACATCACCCTTGGAGGAACTGCCAGCCTGTTTTCCAGAGCAGCTGCATCTGCCTCTTAGAAACGTGTGGGATTCATTTGTTTGTTCGAGGAACAGGTACGGAGCACCTACCCTAGGCGCTGTCGTAGGTGTGCGAACTGCAGCAGTGAACCCAACGGGCAGCCCACAAGGAAGGAGACAGGTGTATGGAGGAAAAGATCAGACGAGGTGTAGGGGGTGGGCTACAAGCCCGGAAAGGCCTAACTGAGCAGGCGACATTTGAGCAAAGACCTCAAGGAAAGAGGCAGGCAGGTGTCTCGGGGAAGGGCATTCCAGGCAGAGGGAACAGCAACTGCAAAGGCCCAGAGGTGGGAAGGAATGCAATGGCGTTTAGGGCCTAATGGACCGTTGTCTGCACCCAGTGACCCTGGGAGCACCCGGGGGGCAGAGGCAGCCCCAGCCCAGGCGCCACCTTCAGGAGGTCCTGGTACTGCCCTTATCATCGTTTCCCAGATGCTTCCAGTCCAGCTCCAGATCCCAAAGCCAGCCTGCCCTACACCTCCTCCTCAGCTACATAACACCCAGCCACGTGGTCCTGGATGTCGTGTAATGACCCCACTGTGCAGGAGGGGAAGCCGAGGCCCGGGGGGAGAGTAGCCCCTGCGGCCAGAAGGCCGGGTCTCAGGGCTCAGAGCAGGGCCAGATCCCGCGGGGCGTCAGGGGTTTTAATGGAGTGGACACAGGGGAAACTTCCAGCCAGGGTTTGCAGGATGATGAGAACAGGGCCCACCTTGCTCTCTGGCAGGGGGCTGCCTCCCAGGACCTTAACTGCCTCCCTAGCAACCTACCGCCGTCCCCATGGCAACTGGGGCGTGGCCCGACCCGGATCCTCAAGTGCACTGATCCGGCAGGGGCGGGAGTCTTCGCCTTCACACGGGGAGGAGGAGTCCGCGCCGTCCCTACTGGCCCTTTAAGAGGCTCCGCCCCGCGAGGCCCTCCGGGAGCCCCCAATTGGTCCCGAGCGCGGCCGAGCGCAGCCGAACTTGATGCACCGCCCGCCGCCTTCCCTCCCCACCTCCCACGCGGCTCAGCAGCCTCTCCAGCCAATCGCCGATCGGCGCGCTGACCTGCATCTGCATGGTCACGCCCCAGGGGAAGAAGACAGCCAATCGGACGGCTCTCCCGGGCCGTCATTAGCATGCTGGGGGCGGGGCGGGGCGGGGCCGCGGGCGGGGGCGGGCTCGGGGCGGTTGGTTGGAGCGTCGCAGCAGTCGGAAGGGCCGGGAAAGTTTCTTTGGAGGTGAAAACAGCCGCGGAACTCGGGGCCCAGCCAGGGGTAGGGGTGCGGGGGGCCCGGGACCAGGGTGGGGCGCTGCGGGGGCCGCGGGGAGCCGACGCGGGCCTCCCGGGGCGCGATCGCCCAACAAAGGGTTCTTGGGGCGCCCGCCCTCGCGGACTTCCCCGCCCCCGGATCCGGCCCCCACCCCGGCGCCCGGGCCCGGCACGGGGGCTCCCGGTCGGGGGGCGGCGGGACCCGGCACCGGCCGGCGGACCTCACCTCCGCCCGCGTTGGGTTCCAGGTCCGGCCCGGAGCGGCCATGTCCCACGGCCCCAAGCAGCCCGGCGCCGCCGCCGCGTGAGTGAGCCGCCCCCGCCCGCCGGTCCTCGCGAAGCCGGCGTCCGCCCGGACCCCCGCCCCGCCCCGCCCCGCCCGCCTGTCCCCGCTCGCGCGCCGGGGCCCAGCCGGCTCTGCCCGCAGCCCCCCGCCCGTGCGAGCCCGGGTACCCCGCTGCGCCCCTGTCTCCGCCGCCCGGGGCCGAGGCCCCGGCCCGCCCGGACCCCCCGCCCGCCCGCCTCCCCACCCGGGCCAGGGCTTCTCTCGCATCCCGTCCCGCGCCCCGCTCCCGGGGTCCAGCGCCCCAGCGGCCCTCCTGTCCCACTTGTGCTCCCGTCCCGACCCCCTCGGACCCGCCTGCCCGGTCGCAGCCCTGCAGTCCGTGGCCTCTGAACGCTCAGGGACAGCGTGGGGGGACAGGGAGGGCTCTGGGGGCGGGGGTGACCTGTCCCCCCTGGCTCCAGGCCGGCGGGCGGCAAGGCTCCGGGCCAGCACGGGGGCTTCGTGGTGGCTGTCAAGCAAGAGCGCGGCGAGGGTCCACGCGCCGGCGAGAAGGGGTCCCACGAGGAGGAGGTGAGAGTCGCTGCTGGGAGGTGGGGAGGCCCCGGGGTCCCGCCCCCAGCCCGAAGCCCCGCCCCCGGCTAGATTTGAATTGGCTGTGGCTCCGCCCACAGCCCGGTGTTTCCTCCGTAGGCTGAGACCCCGCCCCGTGCCAGAAGCCACGCCCCTTAGACTGCCACTCTAAGTCAAAGCCCCGCCCACTGCCCAACGCTTGCTCGCCCCGTGTTGGAGGCCCTGCCCACTGCCACCTTCCCAGGGTCCTATGGGTCCTTCCTCCAGCAAGGGCCACGCCCACCACCCAGAGGCCACGCCCACGACACAAGGCAATCCCATCCCTGGGCTCCACCCTCGCCCCCACTACCCTGGATCCCCTCCCCCTGGCCAGGGACCTCCTAATCCCCAGGCTCCCGACTCCCGACCCGGCCACACCGCAAGCCCTTGCGGGGCCGGCCTCCCGACGAGGCCCCGCCCCTCCCCTGGCCCCGCCCCAGGCCCCGCCCAACCACGCGCGCGGTTCCGCAGCCCGTGAAGAAGCGCGGGTGGCCCAAGGGCAAGAAGCGGAAGAAGATCCTGCCGAACGGGCCCAAGGCGCCGGTCACGGGCTACGTGCGCTTCCTGAACGAGCGGCGCGAGCAGATCCGCACGCGCCACCCGGACCTGCCGTTCCCCGAGATCACCAAGATGCTGGGCGCCGAGTGGAGCAAGCTGCAGCCGGCCGAGAAGCAGGTGGGCGCCGGCGCGGACCCCGCGGCCGTCCCGGGCCGGCGCGACACTGGCCGGCCGCCGTGGTGCGGGCCAGCGGCGGAGCTGGGCAGGGATCCGGCCGGAGGGGTCGCAGGGCCGGGCCGGGCCGCGGCGGTGCGGGGCTGGCGGCGCCCAGCAGCAGGCTGTCCGCAGGCATAGGGGTCCGCGGGAGGGGACGGGGCACAGGGGCGGGCGCGGAGAGCCCAGCCGCGCCTGGGGTCACGGGCTTGGCCCTGGAGGCCTCCCCTGCCGCTGGCCTGGCCAAGCCTACGTGCTGCCCCTCCAGCGGTACCTGGACGAGGCGGAGAGGGAGAAGCAGCAGTACATGAAGGAGCTGCGCGCGTACCAGCAGTCCGAGGCCTACAAGATGTGCGCCGAGAAGATCCAGGAGAAGAAGATTAAGAAAGGTGGGAGGCTGAGGCGGGAGCAGTGCTTGAGCCCAGGAGTTCGAGCCCAGCCTGAGCAATGCACGGAGAGCCCCTCTCTCTTTTTTTTTTTTTTGAGACAGAGTCTTACTCTGTTGCCCGGGTCACCCCAGCTCACAGCAACCTCAAACTCCTGGGCTCAAGTGATCCTCCTGCCTCAGCCTCCCGAGTAGCTGCCATCCATGCCCAGCTAATGTTTTCTCTCTCTCTCTCTCTATATATATATATACTTTTAGTTGACCAGCTAATTTCTATTTTTTTAGTAGAGACAGGGTCTCAAACTCCTCAGCTTAAACGATCTGTCTGCTTCTGCCTCCCAGAGTGCTAGGATTCCAGGCGTGATCCACCGCGCCTGGCCTGAGAGCCCCTCTCTTAAAAAGGAAAAATAAAATTACACTATTATTTCACTTGCTGTATATACTTGCCAGTAAAAAGAGAGGAAGGTGGAAGGGCCCCAACCCAGAGCAGCTGGGCGACAAGCTCCATGTGATGCTGACCCCAACCCCGGGAGGCCCTCCCTCCGTGGGGTGCACAGTCCCGTGGGGGCAGGCACATAACCAGCTACGGATGAACAGGGCTCACTCAGTACTGCGACGGGGAGGTACAGACACTGGGGGGCAGGTGGGGAGCCTGACCCAGGGCGAGTAGGGCTGACCGAGGGGCGGGGAGCCAGGCTGGGGACAGTGGAGACCTGGAGGCTGACCCTGCCCTCCTCCCTGCCCCGCAGAAGACTCGGGCTCCGGGCTCATGAATACCCTCTTGAATGGACACAAGGTAAGCGCCCCCCTCCTGGGAAGCACGTGGGGGAGACCTGTCTGGAGGCGTCTAGACCCCAAGTGAGCCAAAGCCCAAGCTCAGCCGTGGCTTCTTGTCCAAAGAGGCGCCAGCAGAGGCGGGGCAGCCGCCCCTGGGGATGGTGTTAAATTGGCTGTGACCCAGGTTGCCTCAGGAGACCCTCACAGGCTTGGGGACATCCAGAAGGGATGCGACTGTCCCCCCCAAAACATTCCCTGTTCCTTCGACCCAGGGTGGGGACTGCGACGGCTTCTCCACCTTCGATGTTCCCATCTTCACCGAAGAGTTCTTGGACCAAAACAAAGGTGAGCGGTAACCCGGGCCGTCGGTCCTGGTGCGGGCTCCGTAACGCGGTGGTGGAGGCGGCGGCCAGCCAAGGAGGCGCCAAGGCGAGCGGAGGGGGGTCGGGAAGGTACCTCGAAAACCCTAGGTGCCCCTCCCACCCTGGGAGCTTACGCGGGCCGGGGGCAGAGGGCGCACAGCCCGGCCCGGCGCTGACCCGCCGCCCCTGCAGCGCGCGAGGCGGAGCTGCGGCGCCTGCGGAAGATGAACGTGGCCTTCGAGGAGCAGAACGCGGTGCTGCAGCGGCACACGCAGAGCATGAGCAGCGCGCGCGAGCGGCTGGAGCAGGAGCTGGCGCTGGAGGAGCGGCGGACGCTGGCGCTCCAGCAGCAGCTCCAGGCCGTGCGCCAGGCGCTCACCGCCAGCTTCGCGTCGCTGCCGGTGCCCGGTGCGCACGCCCCGCCCTGTCGCCCCGCCCCCTTTGCCGCCCCGCCCTGTCGCCCCGCCCCCTTTGCCGCCCCGGGCCCGCCCCTGCCGCCCCGCCCCCTTTGTCGCCCCGGGCCCGCCCTGCCCCTGTCATGCCGCCCCCTGCCGCCCCACACCCTGCTCTGCCCCGCCCCTGTCGCTCCTTCCCACGCACAGAGCCTGCCCCCTTCCCCGACCACCGCAGCCGGCCCCCGTCGGTCACCCCGAGCTCGGGCCCTGCTGACCACGCCTACCTGCCCTGAGTCAGCCGGGTCCCCACGGCTCAGGTCACCGCCCACCGCAGCCCCTCCCTCCCGACCTTGCTCACCTGGCCCCGACCACCCTGAGCGCTGACCCCACCTCCCTGCCCATCCCGAACAGCCCCGCCAGTCCCCGCGCCCCGCCTCCGCTAGCCCCGCCCCCTCCTCCGAGGCTCTGTCCCCAGCTGAACTTGGCACTCGCTGACCTCCCCCACCAGCCCATGCATCGTCACCGCGACCCGGGCCTCTGCTTTCGGCTGACCTTGATTGAGCCTCCGGCTCAACCCGGTCCAGGCGCCCTGACCCCCAACCCGACCACATGGCGCCCTCCGAAGGGCTCCGCCCTCACGGACCACCCGCCCCGTGACCTTTGCCCCCGTGCAGTCCCGACCCTTAGACACCCCCACTCTCCCTCGCCCGGCCCGGCTGACCCGTCCCCCACCCGCCCTCCCCAGGCACGGGCGAGACGCCCACGCTGGGCACCCTGGACTTGTACATGGCACGTCTGCACGGCGCCATCGAGCGCGACCCGGCCCAGCACGAGAAGCTCATCGTGCGAGTCAAGGAGATCCTGGCCCAGGTCGCCAGGTGTGTGCCGGGCAGGTGCGGGGCTGCGTCGGGCCGCCAGGGGGGTGCGCGAGGTCTGGGGGAGCCTGGTGTTCTCCCACAGCGGGATGTTACTCCCAGGACACCGCCTGGGGTTGGGGGCCATCTGCCTGAGGGCTGTGTGACCCAGCTGGCCAATGCCGGACAGTCCTATGCAAATTCCGCTGGGCGGGATCTGCCAGGCCCCCTTGGCCAGTGGGATCCACCTGGGGGCCCCAGAACTTCCCAGAGCTTCTCAGTGGGGTCCCCGCTGCCCAGGGTAGGTGGGGTCAGATCCAGGCCCCCCCCCATCTGTTTGGTGGTGCCGAGGGGGCGTGGCCTCAAGGGTTCCCCAGAACCGGGGTGGGGCTGAGAGATGATGGGGTCCCCATCACGCACCCCTCCTCTCTCTCCCCTTACAGCGAGCACTTGTGAGCTGAGGGCCGCCCGGGACCCGGAAGTAGCTCTGGACTCAGCCCTCTCCCCACCTCCCCCCATGGAGGACAGGCTGGGGGTTCACCCTTTGGGGCCAGGCCCGTTCCTGCACCTTGGGGGCTGCAGCCCCCCAAAATTAAGTTTCTACAGCATCCCTTTAGCTTTCAAGCTCCGCAGCCCCCTGAACCCAGAAAAGGCACTGGCCATGGTGAGCCCTGGGGCCCCGGTGCCCAGGGAGGCGCCCACCCACCTTGCAGGCAGGGACAGCACCTAGTGCTGGGGGGTCACCTGTGTGGCCTGTCCTGGACCACCCCCGATGCCCAGCTCGCTGCAGGACCCCCGGAGTGACTCACCACGGGGGCCATGAGGTGCCACACAGGCAGGGCACTTTGCTTTCACAGGTGTGGGACCCTCCAGTCCCTGAGTCCCAGGGTGGGGGAGCTGGCGTCACCTGCCTGCCCGGCCCGGGGAGGGCGCCTGGTGGGGCAGCCCCTCCGCCCTTCTGCCCAGACTTTTTAAATAAAAGCAGGTGGACTTTGTGTTTCACGCTTGTGAGTGTGTAAGGTTTTTGGGGGAGGGGTGTGGATGGGCCAGAAGATGTGCCCAGAGTCCCCCAGGACACCCCTGCTGGGGACACCAGGCCTGCCCTCGTAGGGCCTCAGAGCCTGGGCTGTCCCTTGTTTCTCAAATGGGGAAACTGAGGCCTAAAGGTGCCCAGGTTCACAGAGCAAGCCAGTGACAGGGTGGGGACATTGTCCTCCCACCCACCTGAAGGTCGTGCTTGTGGGGTCCGCACACTGAGGGGGCAGACACGGTCGCTCAGTCCATCCTTCAGCCTTCCTCCTGCTTTGGGGTTCATATCCACTTCCCAGCAGAGTGACTTAGGGAGTTGTGTTTATTGTGGTAAAACACACAGCAAAGACTTTACCATTCTGGCCATGTTAAGGCACAGTCCAGTGGCATTTAATACATTGACAATGTTGTGCAATCGCCAACTCTGATCCAATTCCAGAACATTCCATCACCCCAAAAGGAAACTGATCCCCATTAGCAGTCATTGCCCATCCCCTCCCCCAGCCCTTGACAACCACGAGTCCACGTCCCGTCTCTGTGGCCCTGTCTGTTCTGGACGTTTCATCTAGACGGAGTCACACTCTGCGTGTCCTTCTGTGTCTGGCGTCTCTCACTGAGCACGACGTCCTCAAGGTCCCTCCACGCTGTGGCCTGTGTCAGAGCCTCGTCCCTTTTTGTGGCTGAGTGACGCTCCACGTGTGGATGGGCCACGTTGTTTTTATCCATGTGTCAGTGGACACCCGGGCGGTTTGATCTTTTGGCAGTCGTGACTTGCGCTGCTATGAACATTCACGTCCAGGCTGTTGTTTGAAAACCCGTTTTCAATTCTGCTGCGTAGATGGATTGCTGGCAGTTCTGTGTCTCACTCATTGAGGAAACTTCCCAGAGACTTCTGTGTTTATTGGAATGTTAAAGACATCCTCAGAAGTTTCCAGAACAATTTGACAAGCACCCATGCTGTGGGGTGACTTGTATTCCCGCTCCTCCCAACATGCCGCAGCCCTGAACCCAGAGCGTCTGAGCTGAGCGCGGCCTTATTTGGAAACACAGCCATTGCAGATGTAATTTGTCAAGATGAGGTCACACTGGAGTGTGACGGGCCCTTAATCCCGTGTGACTGGTGTCCTTATAAGAATAAAATGTGGCACAGGCACAGGAGGCAGCCATGTGACAACAGAGACGCAGATCGGATGTGTCTACAAGCCAAGGGATGCCAAGGTTTGCCGCCCGCGGCGGGAGCCGGAGAGGTAAAGGCAGATCCTACCCCGGGTGTCAGGGGCCCCGGGCCTGCCGACACCTCGATCTTGGAATTCCAGCCTCCAGACCTGCCAGAGAGCGTATGTCACCCAGCGTGCGGGACCTTGTTACAGCAACCCTAGGAGACGGGTACAACCTGATACCAACAACCCTCTGCCAGTCGCGCCGCTGCCTGGCGCAGGGACTGCCTCCAAGTTCGGGGTTCTCATTCGGAGCCATCTCCATGGTTTTACAACATAGGCGTGGCTCCCTAAAAAAGTAGCATTTTGCAGCAGTTTGCTTTTGTTTACTTAAAATTTTGTCTTGCAGTCTACAATCCAGTGGGTTTTTGTACATTCACAAAGTTGTGCCAGTGTCACCCCTCATCCCGGAACATTCCGTCACCCCCCAAAAGCAACCCTGTCCCCATCCGCAGTCACTCCTCCCCAGCCCCTGGCACCCACAAATCCCCTTCCTGTCTCTCTGGACCTGCCGGTTCTGGACATTTCACATAAATGGAATCGCAGGTGAATGTGGCCTTTTGTGCCCAACTTCTTGTCACCAGGGATGTTTTCAAGCTTCATCCACGCCGTAGCTTACAGCGGGTTTGGCAAAGTTTAGAACTTTGTATAAACTTTCTTGCATCGTCCAAAGACTTCTGCGAGCTGCTGCTGTCTGGTGCATGGGATTCTTCGAGGCAGGCGGCGTGGGGACCCGCCGGGTGGCCTGCCAGTGCAGGACCCGGCTGCTGGTTACTGAGCCAAAATTCTTGTGTAGGAATTTTGACGGATGCTACCTAGGCGTCCCCGGAGTCGCGTTCCAGGGGGTTTTCATAGACGCCTCTTCCTCACCTGTGACCTGGAGACCCATTCACGCCCTCACCAAGAACGATCTGAGCAGCCACGACGTGCCACCCACTGTGCGCCGGGCACAGGGACATGGCAGGAGTACAAAAGACACAAAACCCCTGCTATCCTGGAGCTGACATTCCAGCTGGGGAGACAGACAGGATGCAAGATCAAATAAAATATCTGAGACACCACATGGCACCTTGAAACGCAGGGGAGGAAAATTAAGTCAGGGAAAGGAGATTGGGGGGCGGGGGTGGGGAGAGGAGGGGACGTGGAGCAAAGACGCAGAGGAGCTTGAGGGAGCAAACGGAGGTCTGGGGAAGGGAGTTCCAGGCAGGGGCACAGCCCGTGCAAAGGCCCTGGGGCAGGACCGGGCCTGGCGTTGGGAGGCGCAGCCAGGAGGCTTGTGTGGCTGGAGCAGAGTGAGGAGGGGAGAGAGGGAGGAGGGGATGGGCAGGTCGAGCAGGGCCATGCAGGCTGCGGGGAGGACTTGGGCTTTGACCCTGAGGAAGGCGGGAGCCATGGAGGGCTGTGGGCAGAGGAGGGACGGGATGGGCTCAGGTTACACCAGCATAACCATCCCTCCCCACCTCTTGAGGTTGTTGTAGGATCAAATGAGGCGCCCAGCAGAGAGTGAGCGCTCCGGCGCGCTCAGCTATTTGGGATCTTATTTGGGAACCTTGTTATTCCAGGGTTTGAGACTCAGGCCCCCGAGGAAGGACAGCCAGGTGTCCCCGGGGAGGGCGCAGCTGGCCCTGGCAAGGCCCAGGCACCTGGGGCCCGTCCCCGCCTCCGCACCCCGCGGTGTCGCCTTCCCGGGCAGCTCGGGTTCCCGGATCCCCTTACCCGGCGGCTCGGCTGTCGCGCCCTGGGCCGGGGGAGGGGAGGCTGCAGGAAGCGGCGGATCCGGCGGCGGCGGCCACAGAGGCGGCGGCCCGGGTGGGTGGCCGAGCGTCCCCGCCATGGAGAGCGCAGCGGCCGGCGAGGCCCGGGGGGCCGAGACCCCGCGCGCGCCCGCGCCCCCGCCGTCGCCCTCGGAGCCCCCGGCCGCGCCCCGCGCGCGCCCGCGCCTGGTGTTCCGCACGCAGCTGGCGCACGGCAGCCCCACGGGCAAGATCGAGGGCTTCACCAACGTCCGCGAGCTCTACGCCAAGATCGCCGAGGCCTTCGGGATCGCGCCCACCGAGGTGAGGACCCTGGACCCCGCGCCCGAGGCCACGCGGCTGGTGGCGGTAGGGCTGGAGCCTGGAGCCCAGACGGGAGAACCAGGTCCCGGAATCTCGGGGTGTTGGGGGGACCCGATCACCAGATCTCAGAGACGCTCCTCTCGGGTCCCGGGGCTCCGCACCCCAGGAACCCCCTTTGCATCTCCTGCTCAGAAGATGAGCAGGTCTGAGCGGGCCCCGGACCTCGCGGGAGCCCCGTCCTGGGAGTGGGCCGCACCCTCGGGGAAGGGCCTCTGTGGCCCGCGCGCCTGGGCGTTGGGGTTCCAGGCGGCGCCCTTGGAGGTGGGCCGTCTGGGGCCCCGCGGGCTTGGCGGTGCGCTGGGCGGTTCCCGGCCGGGTGTCGCGCCCTCCGCAGCCCCCAGGGGGCGCAGCAGCCGCACGACCCCTGAGAAGCGGCCGGCCTGGGGGGCGAGGGCGGCGAAGGGTTCGTTAAGCCTGAAGTCCGGGCATGGGGGGCGAGAGAGGGGTCTCCTGCCCGCAGCCACCTCCTCTCCCTCCTCGGCAATCTGGGGGTCCCCTGCCCTGCCGTTTCCCATGGGCTGGGACCCCGGGCCAGTTTCGGGCCTCAGTTTCCCCGGCAGGCCTCTGGGCCCACGGCTGCGGCGGCTGAGCCCGCTGCTCTCCGGGGGCAGATCCTGTTCTGCACCCTCAACAGCCACAAGGTGGACATGCAGAAGCTCCTGGGGGGGCAGATAGGGCTGGAGGACTTCATCTTCGCGCACGTGCGCGGCGAGACCAAGGAGGTGGAGGTCACCAAGACCGAGGACGCCCTGGGACTGACCATCACGGACAACGGGGCCGGCTACGCCTTCATCAAGGTGCCCGGCGGGGGCGGCGGACCTGAGCCCTCTCGGTGGGGATCCGCGGGGGGCGGGGCCGGCGGGGCGGGGCTGCCCCGCGAGCGGTTCTGGGTCCCCGCAGAGAATCAAGGAAGGCAGCATCATCAACCGCATCGAGGCGGTGTGCGTGGGCGACAGCATCGAGGCCATCAACGACCACTCCATCGTGGGCTGCCGCCACTACGAGGTGGCCAAGATGCTGCGCGAGCTGCCCAAGTCCCAGCCCTTCACGCTGCGCCTGGTGCAGCCCAAGAGGGCCTTCGGTGAGGCCGGGGTGGGGGGGGAGGTGGGGGTGGGGAGCTCTCCCAGAGGCGGCTCTGTGGGTGCTTGGGACTGAGGAGGGTGAGGGCATGGGACAGGGGGGAGGCTTCTAGATACATGTGGTGCACACCAGGGGGTGCCCCACTCTGTATCTGGAACAGGTGGGCAGTTTCTAGATTGGCACAAAGTCAGCTGGGCTGGGAGGGCTAGGGGTCAGCATGGCAGAGTGGGACAGGAGAACAGTCTAGACCCACTCCAGGGCATGACTGGGAGCTTTTAAAGTTGGGCTTTAGCTGGGCGTGGTGGTTCATGCCTGTAATCCCAGCACTTTGGGAGGCTGAAGTGGGAGGATCGCTTGAGGCCAGGAGTTGGAGATCAGCCTGGGCAACATAGCCAGACCCCATCTCTACGAAAAATTTTTTTTTCTTTTCTTTTTTTTTTTTTTTATCTTTTCTGCTCAAGAAACTGAAATCTATCTACGAAAAATTTTTAAAAATTAGCCAGGTGTAGTAGCTGCACCTGTAGTCCCAGCTACTTGGGAGGCTGAGGCAGGAGGATCACTTGAACCCAGGAGTTGGAGGCTGCAGTGAGCCATAACGACACCAGTACACTCCAGCTTAGGTGACAGAGTGAGACCCTGTCTCTAAACATAATAAATTAGGGCTTTGAGGTCATGGTGCATTCTAGAGAATGGTCTGAAACAGAAGTCTGGGACTGGCCCATGGACAAGATAAGTCGCTTGCTCTAGAATATATTTTCTCAGCCTCAGCACTGTGACGCATGGGGCCAGAGCATTGTCCTGGCCAGATCACTGCGTCCTGGCCCCTGCAGGGTGCTGACCGGTGTCCCACCTGTAACACCTCACACACTGGCTGTGACAGCCAAAAACGTTTCCAGATGTTGTCAATGCCACCTGAGGGGCACAGTCACCCCCTGGTTGGAACCCCTCCTCTAAAATGTATATCATCCTGTTCATGTTAGCAGATTTTTTTTTTTTTTAGTTAGAATTTCTCAATGAAGGAAGCAGCGTGTTGATTTACATACTGGGACATTCTCTGCACTTCATCACGGACTGGCCCTTTGGGTAGCACTGGTCTAGAGCAAGAGGTTCCATAAGTGCCCTGGCAGCTCTGAAGGGAGGTTCTAGACGTGTTCAGTTACAATGGCTCATTCTGGACTCACGGTTTAGCTTCCTGGGGGCAGCAAG
This sequence comes from Microcebus murinus, assembly GCF_040939455.1. Lineage (NCBI taxonomy): Eukaryota > Metazoa > Chordata > Mammalia > Primates > Cheirogaleidae > Microcebus > Microcebus murinus. The sequence continues at coordinate 5,932,190 of NC_134130.1, read as the reverse complement.
AGTGGGGTTCCAAAGGGGTCTCTGGGGAGGCTTAAGTCACTCCAGGGACTTAAGGAGGACTTTGAAGAGAAAGAAGGTTCTAAAGAGACTCACCTGGTGGCTTCTCTGGGTTTTGCGAAGACATGGACCCCCCCAGAACCCGTGCCTGCCCCCCACTCTGTCCCCTGCAGATATGATTGGCCAGAGAAGCCGGAGCAGCAAGTGCCCTGTGGAAGCGAAAGTGACCAGCGGGAGGGAGACCCTGCGGCTTCGTGCTGGGGGGGCCGCCACGGTGGAGGACGTGGTGAGTGAAGGGGAGGGTGGCCTTCTCGAGCTTTTGCACCCAGAACTCAGCGCTGACTTGGGGCGGCCTTGGATGAGACGCTTTTCCTCCCGGAGTCTCAGTTTACCTGCCTGCGAAACGGGTCTTGATTGTAAGGCAGGGCAGTGACGGTGGTGCCAGAAGCAATGAGCCGCGGGAGGCTCCGGTCTGCTCTGCCCTCAGGGGTGGGGCCGGGAGGGGCTGGGGCCATCGGGGGCTTCTCACCCTCTGTCCCCCACCCCCCGGTGCCTGCAGCCCAGCGAGTTTGAGGAGGAGGCGTCCCGGAGGGTGGACGACTTGCTGGAGAGCTACATGGGCATCCGAGACCCAGAGCTGGGTAAGGGGCCAGGGTAAGCTGGGGGGTCCCTGGGGGGAGGACAGTCCGCGGGAGGGGGCAGGGTCCTGGCAGGAAGTTGGGGCTCATGGAACGTCCCCCACTGACGTCCCCTCCCACGTGGCCCGCAGCGTCCACCATGGTGGAGACGTCCAAGGAGACGGCGAGCGTCCAGGAGTTTGCGCGCTGTTTAGACTCCGTCTTGGGCGAGTTTGCCTTCCCGGACGAGTTCGTGGTGGAGGTGTGGGCCGCCATCGGCGAGGCCAGGGAGGCCTGTGGCTAGTGTGTCCCGGGGCTGAGCTCAGCCCCAGCCCCGAGCCCAGCCCCCTGCCCCAGCCCTGCTCCAGAGCCCAGCCCCGCTCTGAGGCCAAGTTCCTCTCTAGAACCCAGCCCAACTTGGAGACCCAGCCCTGCTCCAGAACCCAGCCCTCATCTAGAATCCAGCCCAGATTTGAGGCTACACTGTGCTCTAGAGCCCAGGCCAGCTCTGAGATAGAGTCTACTCCTAGAGTTCAATCTGGCTCTGAGACCAAGCCCAGTTCTAGAACTCAGGCCAGCTCTGACACCAAGCTCTGCTCTGAGATAAGGCCCAGCTCTAGAACACAGCCCAGCTCTGAGACCAAGCCCAGCTCTGAGATTAAGCCAAGCTCTAGAACACAGCCCAGCTCTAGAACTCAGGCAAGCTCTGAGACCAAGTCCAGCTCTGAGACCAAGCCCAGCTCTGAGATCAAGCCAAGCTCTAGAACACAGCCTGGCTCTAGAACTCAGGCAAGCTCTGAGACCAAGCCCAGCTCTGAGACCAAACCCTGCTCTAGAACTCAGGCAAGTTCTGAGACCAAGCCCAGCTCTAGAACACAGCCCAGCTCTGAGTTCAAGCCCAGCTCTGAGACTAAGCCCTGCTCTAGAACTCAGGCAAATTCTGAGACCAAGAACAGCTCTAGAACACAGCCCAGCTCTGACACCAAGCCCAGCTCTGAGATTAAGCCAAGCTCTAGAACACAGCCCAGCTCTAGAACTCAGGCAAGCTCTGAGACCAAGTCCAGCTCTGAGACCAAGCCCAGCTCTGAGATCAAGCCAAGCTCTAGAACACAGCCTGGCTCTAGAACTCAGGCAAGCTCTGAGACCAAGCCCAGCTCTGAGACCAAACCCTGCTCTAGAACTCAGGCAAGTTCTGAGACCAAGCCCAGCTCTAGAACACAGCCCAGCTCTGAGTTCAAGCCCAGCTCTGAGACTAAGCCCTGCTCTAGAACTCAGGCAAATTCTGAGACCAAGAACAGCTCTAGAACACAGCCCAGCTCCGAGACCAAGCCCTGCTCTAGAACTCAGGCAAGTTCTGAGACTAAGACCAGCTCTAGAACACAGCTCAGCTTTGAGACCAAGTCCAGCTCCAGAACACAGCTGAGCTCTGAGACCAAGCCCAGCTCTGAGACCAAGCCCAGCTCTAGAACACAGCTCAGCTCCGAGACTAAGCCCAGCTCTGAGATAAAATCCTGCTCTAAAACTCAGGCAAGTTCTGAGACCAAGCCCAGCTCTAGAACACAGCCCAGCTCTGAGACCAAGCCCTGCTTTCAAGCCAGCTCTGAGACTGAGTTCATCTCTAGAGTCCAGCTGAGCCCTGACATCAAGCCAAGTTCTGGAACCCAGACAAGTTTTAAGAACCAGGCCAGCTCAGAGACGAATCCTATTTCCAGAACCCAGGACAGCTCAGAGACCACGCCCTGCCGCAAAACTCGACCAGACTCTGGAACTCAAGGCCACTCCATGGCACGGCCATACCTGGAGACTCGGTCCCACTCCGGAACCCCTGTTAGTTTTGAGACCCAGGTGAGAGTCAAGCAACAAGCCAGCCGTAGAACCCAAGGCAGCTCTGGACTCAAAGACAGCACCCAAAACCAGCCCTATTCGAGATCTCAGACCAGCTCAGGAACCCAGAGCCAAGCTGCTGGCCAGTCCAGATTCAAACCTCAGCCCTGCTCTAAAACCTACTTGCACCCAGGTGCCTACGCCCCTGCTGTGGCCCCATCCAGCTCCGGCAATGAGTCCAGCTCTGAGAGTGAGCCCAGCTCCAGACCCCAGCCTAGAGCTACAACCAGGCCCAACTCCAGAACTCAGAGCAGCTCTGGATCCCTGCCCAGCTCTGCAGCAAGGCCCAGCTCCAGAACACTGCTTGGCGTGGAGCCCCACTCTCCCTGCAAGACACAGGCCAGCTCTAGAACACAGTCCAGCTCTGGGACCCAGACCTGGCCAAGCTTCAGAACTCAGTCCAGCTCAGGCACTCCACTCATCTCCAGAACTCAGCCCAGTTCTGGAGCACAGACTGGTTCTGAAATCCCAGCCAGCTCCCAAACAGAGTCAGTTGCTGAGACCCAGCCAAGTTCCAGAATCCAGCTAAGCGCTGGAATCCAGGCTAGCCCTGGGTCCCAGAGCAGTGCAGCAACTGAGTTAAGCTTCATGACCCTGTCTGGTTCCAGTGGCCGGCCCGGCTCCAGCACCCAGCACAGCCTAGAAGTGCAACCAACCTCTGCCTCTCAGCTCCTCTCTAAAACCCTGCCGAGTTCTAGATCCCAGCTCCAGCCCACAACCCCAGCCAGCTCTGGTTCTCAGCTGGATGTCGGGATGCAGACCAGCTCTAGAACCCAGCCCAACTCCAGGACCCAGATGAGTTCAAGAATTGAGCCCAGCTCTGGAACCCACCTGAGTTCTGGAAGCCAGCATGTTTCTGGAACTCAACCCAGCTCCAAAACCCAGACCAGTTCTGGCACCCAGCTCAGCTCGGAGACCCAGCTCAGCTCTGGGACCCAGACCAGCGCAATAATTCAACCCGGCTCTGGAGCCCACCTTGGTTCCAGCACCCAGCCTGTTTCCAGAAGCCATTCTAGTCCCAGAGCCCAGACCAGTTCACAAACCTGGCTCAGCTCTAGAAATGGGCTCCGTCCACAGACCCCTGGCCCTGCCCCTAGAGCCCAGCCTGTTACCCATGTCCCAGCCCGACCTCAGCCCCCAGGGCCCTCACCCAGAGCCTCTGCTCCAGCCCCTGGCAATGTCCTCCGGCCACCACCCCAGCCCCATGACCTGGTACGTGGCACCCAGGCCGGCCCTGGCCCCGCAGCCTCCCACCTGGCCCCACAGCCACAGGTCTCCTCCGCACCTCAGAAGCCACCTCTGTCCCCCAAGCCGCAGCTGGGATGGCAGAAGTCCACAGTGCCCAGCACACCTGTCACTCCTGGTGCTGCCCCAACGGCAGCCCCCCTGGGATCCCAGCCCCTCGACCCCCCAGCTCAGGGGCCTGCCCCCTCCCCCACGCCCAGGGAGCCAGGGCCCCTCCCGCGTGGCGGCGGGGGGCTGTAGTGCCGGGACAGCGCTGAGGCTCCTGGGGTCCCCTCTCCTGACCCTCCCAGCCGGGGTCCCCAGAAGGGGCAGGTGACCTCATTCGCCATCAGGCGGGGGTGGGGAGGCGCAGTGGAAACGCGGGCTTCGGTTTCCGGGCCTGGCGGCGCCCGGCGCCCGGTGTAAATGGATCCGGCCCTGGCGGGGGACGGAGACAGGGGACAGGGGCAGGGCGGGTCATCCCCATGTACCTCGAGGGCGCCAGGTGAATAAAGGCCCCGTCCTGCCGCAGCCGGTGTGTCCTTTTGGGGGAGTTTCAGGGAAAGCAGAGGACAGGGCTGGGCTGGGGCGGGGGGGGGGGTGGCCTGGGGGGCTGGGAGCAGATGGCAACCTGAGCGCCTCTTGGCGCCTACTGTATGCAGAGCACTTTATCAAGCACCATGTGCGCATAAGCGCAGGTGCGGCACAGGGGCTCCATGCACACTCGTCATTCTTCCATTCAACCAGCATTTATTGAGCGCCGACTGTGGGTGCGGGGCTGTCCTGGCCCTGGGGAGTTTGAAACGCTGTTGGGTGAATGAACGACGCACCCACCAGGGCTGGAGGAAGCGGGGACTTCACTCCACGGTCTTGTGGATGTCTCTCTCCTTGTCTCCAACTGCCATTGGGTCAGAGGCCAGAGCCTCCCCCAACAGTTGTCCAGAGAATGCAAGGAGACACCACTTGGCTAAAGTGCTCAGGAAACAGCCGGGCGCAGTGGCCCACACCTGTGATCCCAGCACTTTGAGAGGCTGAGGTGGGAGGATCCATGAGTTCGAGAGGCCATGAGTTCGACACCAGCCTGGGCAACATAGCGAGACCCCATCTCTAGAGAAAAATAGAAAAATTAACCCGGTGTGGTGGTGGTGGTGGCGGCGGCGGCGGCGCCTGTAGTTCCGGCTACTCGGGAGGCTGAGGCAGGAGGATTGCTTGAGCCCAGGAGTTGGAGGCTGTAGTGAGCTGTGATGACGCCACTGCACTCCAGCCTGGGTGACAGAGCAAGACCTTGCCTCAAAAAGAAAAAATAAAAAATTAAAAGAAAAGAAACCACTCGATAATGAGGTGGGAGAGGCACATAGACCCCAGCCCCAGCCTGAGGGCGCACAACCTTGTGCCCGGAATCCCAGAGGCCGCCGGCTTCTGGAGCCAACGGCAGGAGCATTTTGGCCAGAAAGGGGTGTCCTTCCTGTCCGCATTCGGTCTTTTCTAGACTGAGCCTTTCCAGGCTGGGTCTCAAAGGGAGGCCACTGTGTCCCGGAAGCAGGTCACATTCAGGGGTCGGGGAACCCCCCATGTCAGGGGCTTTGCCGGAAGGGGGCCCTTGGCCACTCTGAGCCTTACGACACGCTCTTCCGACACCCCAACACGCCCTTCCTGGGGTCGGGAGGGGCTGGGGGAGGGGGGGTGGTCTGGGTGGGGGAGGGGCCGAGGTCTGGGACAGGGGTCAGGGGTCGGCGAGGAGCTGGGGGTCCCCAGGCTGGCTGGAACGCGCCCATATGGTCCTGCAGCCCAAACCCTGTGTCCGTCCGGCATGCTCAGCTCACGGAGCTTCGGGGCGGGCGGATGCGGCCGCCAGAGAGGACGGAGGGTCCCTGGGGGGACAGGCGGTGACCGGCCGGGCGGGCGGGCCCTACTGCAGCACGGAGCCGCGCGGGCGCTGGGGCCGCAGGGAGAGCGAGCCGGGCCGCAGGCTGCGGCGGGGCTGCAGGCGCCGGAGCACGGCGCGGCGGAACAGGATGTACACCCAGGGGTCCAGGATCTGGTTCCAGGTGGCCACGCGCAGGTAGATCAGCAGCTGCTTCTCCGTGGCGCGCGGCAGCTGCCCGGTGGGGCTCATGGCGGGCGGGCTCCTCAGCAGTGTCTGGGCGATGAAGACCTGCGAGGGCCGCAGCGTCAGCCGGGCGCCAGGCAGCCCCCGCCCGGGCTCTGCCACGGCCTTGCTGTGTGGCCTCGTGAGGGTTGCCTAGCCTCTCTGAGCTCCCGCGGACGTGTCCATTAACCAGCACACTCTCCCTGCTCCTCTCCTGGGCGCGACTGGACACGGTGAAAGAGGAATTGCATTTTCACCGCTGCCAGCACTGCTAGTCTGTTAACATTTTTATGTCCTAGGCTGGGCACGGTGGCCTGCACCTGTAACCCCAGCGCTGTGGCATCTCCTGGCCAGAAGGCGACATTTGAGCAAAGACCTGGAGGAGGTGAAGGTGCGACCATGTGGAAATCTGGGGGTCGGGGTGGGGGAAGCGTTCCAGGCAGAAGGCACAGCCCGTGCAAAGGCCCTGGGGCAGGACTGCCCCTGGCGTGTTGGAGGCACAGCAAGGAGGCCCGTGCGGCTGGAGCAGAGGGAGGAGGGGAGGGGACGGAGGGGACAGGGCGGGTCGTGCAGGGCCTGGTGGGCTGCAGGGAGGACTTGGGCCTTCACCCCCCAGGAAGGTGGGAGCCACGAAGGGCTGTGGGCAGAGGAGGGCGGGCCCTGACTCAGGTACTCATGGGTCGCCCTCTGGTGGCTGCTTTGGGGACAGACCGTGGGGGGAGGCCAGGCATGGTGCAGAGCAGGTGCACTGCACTCAATTTTAAAATTTTTTGTAGAGACAGGGTCTTCCCATGTTGCCCAGGCTGGTCTCAAACACCTAGCCTCAAGTGATCCTCCCACCTCGGCCTCCCACAGTGCTGGGATCACAGGCGTGAGCCACTGCGCCCGGCCTCATGTACTTATTTACTGTGTTTATTTTCTGTCTCCTCTAGAAAGTTAAGAATTTTTGCTGGTTTCGTTCTCTGCAATGTCTCCAGCGCCTAGAACAGTGCCCGGCACACAGTAGGTGCTCAATACATGCTTGCTGAAGGAGTAGTGAATGCCTGATCTCGTTTCATCCCTACAACCCCCTGAGAGCCAGGCACCGCCTGTCTGGTCCCCGCAGCCCGAGGACCCCGGGGCTCGGGGAGGGAAGGTCATTGTCGGAGTCCCGAAGTGAGTCCTTGTCGGGCACAGGTTGGAACCCGAGCGTGCGACTCCAGACTTGGTTTCTCGACCTGACTCAACCAGAAACGGGAAAGTAACCACTCCAGCGACACCCGTTCAATGAAAGGACTTCAGAAATCTTGGGTTTACATAAGAGCCCTCGTGAGGCTCCCCCGACCCAGGGAAAATCCGGGCAGGGCTGGCGGGGCCTCAGCCAAGAACTAGGCACAAAGGGGACTCAGGACACACTGAATGACTAAGTGACTCTGTCTAGAGTGCTTTCCTCCTTTTGACTAGCAGGTAAACTCCTATTCATCCTTCAAAGCCCCAGCTCCCACGCCCTCCTCTGGAAAGCTTTCTCTGATCCCCCAGGTAGAGGCGCCAAGCCCCTCCCCGGGCCTCCCGGTCCCCAGATGCCGCCCCTGCCCCAGCCCTGAACACGGGGCGCCTCAAGGAAGGACACCCGAACGCTGGGGTGCCTGCCTGCGCTGTCGTGGGCGGGCGGGCGCCTGAGGACTCGGGCGGGGCCTGGGCGGCGCGGGGCGCGGTTGCGGGGCGCGGTTGCGGGGCGCGGTTGCGGGGCGCGGTTGCGGGGTGCCGGGCGCGGTTGCGGGGCGCGGGGCGCGGTTGCGGGGCGCGGGGCGCGGAGCGCGGTTGCGGGGTGCCGGGCGCGGTTGCGGGGCGCGGGGCGCGGTTGCGGGTGCGGTTGCGGGGCGCGGGTGCCGGGCGCGGTTGCGGGGCGCGGTTGCGGGGCGCGGGGCGCGGGGCGCGGGGCGCGGTTGCGGGGCGCAGGGCGCGGTTGCGGGTGCGGGGCGCGGTTGCGGGGCGCGGTTGCGGGGCGCGGGGCGCGGTTGCGGGGCGCGGGGCGCGGTTGCGGGGCGCGGTTGCGGGTTGCGGGGCGCGGTTGCGGGGCGCGGGCGCGGGGCGCACTCACCAGCAGAGGCATCCAGCAGACGCTGGCCACCACCATGATGCCCAGCAGCTGCGCCATCATCTCCACCTCGCCGTCGCGCGGCCGCTGGCGGGCGGCCTGGCGGCCGTGGTAGACGCGGCAGAGCGTGGCCACGCTCACCGTGTTGAGCAGGAAGGACAGCGCCAGGCACAGGCCGCCGAGCGCGCAGAAGAGCAGGCCGAAGGCGGCGTCGCCGCGCCGCGCGCCCAGCGTGAGGAAGCACCAGGAGCCGGGGAACTGCACGGAGTAGCGGCCCAGGCCCAGCAGCGGCAGCAGCGCCAGCGCCAGCGCCGCGGCCCACGCCAGCCCCACGGCGGCCCAGGCGCGGCGCGGGGAGGCGGCCGCGGGCCGCGAGAAGGGCCGCGCGATGCCCAGGCAGCGCTCGGAGGCCATGGCGGCGCCCAGCAGCAGCGGGCACAGCCCGAAGAACACCATGGCGACGCCCATGAAGCGGCACAGGCGGCAGCCGGGGTCGGCCGCGCGCCAGTCGAACAGGGCCGCGTGCTGCGCCACCACGATGCTGCCCGTGACCAGCAGCCCCAGGAAGTCGGTGAGCACCAGGCCGCACAGGAAGGTGAGGAAGGACGAGCGCGGGTGCGGGCCGGCCTGCCGCGCGCCCGCCAGCACGCTCAGCGCCAGCAGGTTGGAGGCCAGGCCCGCCACGCAGAAGGAGGCCGCGAACCAGGGCGAGGCGATCAGCCGCCGCTCCTCCAGCGAGGTGTTGGTGGGCCGGAAGCAGGGCCCCAGCGAGCTGTCGTTGGACCACATGGCGCCGGGGCCGAGGGCGCCAGTCACCGCCCCATCAGGCTGATGCTGCAGGCGGGTTGCGGCGCTGGCTGGGGCACACCTGGGAGGCAGAGAGAAGATTTGCTTGCGATCAATTCTGCATTTCGGTGTCCGGGGCTCTGGTGAACTCCTACACAACCTTCAATGCCCCAGCTCAAATATCCCCTCATTGAGGAAGCCCTTTTTGACTGACTTCACTCCCCACTCAGGGAATATTATTACTATTATCACTGTTGCTACTGATATTAATACTACCTCCACCTCTGTCTTGCCTCAAACCCAATGACCCTCTAGAGCCAAGACCAGGGCTGCCTCCTCTGGGATCCCTGGAGGACATGGGGGGGTATTTTTTGGGTGCTGGAGAAGGGCCGGGGAGCCCTGGGTTTGAACTCTTGCTCTGGTGCTCACTACGTGACCCCAGGCAAGTGGGTTCTACTCCCCGGGCCTCAGTTTCCCCATCATTGGTCCATCCAAGCCCTGGGCAGGCTGCAGGGAGAGACTAATCTCAGTTATCGTGAGACGGAAGCTCTGAGCTCCGAGATGTGTCTGGTGTGGGCAGGGCGGCTGGCTGGCTGGTGGCCAAGGGTCCCTGGCTCTCTTGCCGGCTCCAAGGTCAAGTTCGAGGGTCACAGTTCCTTGCCAATGCATGTGGGAGAGACACCGCGGGGCGGAGGGGCAGGGGTCACGAGTGTCCCTCCTCACACACATCACGGCTGTGCGGATTCCTTGTTCCCCAAGTTCGTGGCGTCGCTTTTATAATAAGAAATAAACCCGGCAACCCGCTTCCATTTTGGGAAGGAAAGAACAGCTCCTTGGGAGCGACAGGTTCCCCGGGGACAGGTTATCAAGTGCAGGGGCGGGACCGTCACCCGTCACCCGGCTGGGGGACGAAACCAGAGAGACAGCAGGGCCCGCAGTCAGATGCAATGTGAGTGAAGTGAAAATAAAACCAGAACATTCCAAAACCAGCTCCCACTTCCCAGAAGGGACACACCTCGGGGGACGTCATCGTGCGGAGAGAGGCGGGGGCTTGTCCAGCCACAGCCACCCAGGGACCGGAGCTGGCACCGGGTCTCCTGCCTCTCGCCCGGGGCGCACCCCAAGACGCGCTCGGGCGGGCGGGGGGTGCAGGGCGCGTGGGGCCGTGGGAGTATTGCAGTACTGGGGGGCCGGGCAGTCAAAGTTCGTCACGCTCCAGCTATGACCCCCATTTTGCAAAGGGGGGAAACTGAGGCACAGAGAGGTTAAGGAACTTGTCCAAGGTCACAATGCCCCGGCTGGAGCGGATCTGAGATTCAGCTCGTGCCTCCTCACGTAGCAACGAGGCTAAGAGCTATTTCAAAATTCCGACAGGGAAGCGTCGGAATCCGATGACTTTTTTCCTTGAGAAGAGAGGAGGATTTTTCTTCCAAGTTGGTCAGACCGGATTCGAACCCTGGCTTTGCCGTGAACCTTCCTGCTGACCTTGGCATCTCACGACCCCTCTCTGAGCCTCAGTTTCCCTTCCTGTACCATGGGGATGATCCAATCTGCACGCAACACTTAGCACACAGTAGGTGCTCAATTCGTGCCACCCCCCAGGCTGTGGCTGTTTTTCGGAAGCCAGGTGGGTGGCCGCCGGCTGTCACTCCCCATCCCATTAACTGGCGCCTTGGCCTGGCTGCTCCTTGTCGAGCCTCATAAATTATCCAGCTCCCAACAGCCCCACTGAGCGTCCCTCCCGGTGGAGAGCCAAGGCCGCTGCCACCTTGGTGGAGGCAGGGCCTCCAGTGGGGAAACTGAGGCACAGGGAGTGGAAGAGGTTGGAGGCTCGCCACGGGCACTGGCAACCGTAGCCATAGACTCCAGGGGGGGGGTGCCCTTTGCTATCCCAGACTTGGATCCTGCTCTTGAATTCCCCCTGGGACGGGGCGCTCCCTCCCTCCAGCGCTGGTATGTGCTGCTCTGAACATTCCTGGGAACTCAGGCCGTGCCACGGCCACTGCGCTGGCCCCGGCCTGGAGTGAGTGCCGTGAGGCCTCCTTGCCCCGACCCTGTGGGAGCTCTGTTCACCTGGGGACACACATCCGGGACTCCCTTACGCCGCCTGTGTCTCAGGACAAACTGCCGACCCAGAGCTCTGGACCCCGGAGACGCTGGAAACTGGCACCGAGCCGCTGGCCACGGCCGGCGGTGTCCAGTCCCCCCTGGACCTCTCCCACCCTGGGCTCAGGTGGTGGCGGCCGTCTCAAGTTCCCCAGGCAGGGAGGCCAGCACGGGGCCTGGCACGGCCTCTCCTCTCCTCTCTGGCTGGTCAGGACGCTGGCGAGGCCCCACCAGGGGAGGACCAGAGAAGCAGCGCTTCGTGGCCCCTGGGATCTGATCTCTGAGCCCCGAGGAGGGGTGGGCCCCAGGCGCTTTGCTGATGCCAGAAACACCCAGAATTCTGCCGCCTGACAGCGGGGGCCATTTGCACTTTGAGGGTCCAGGGATCTGGAATTCTAGGGAGCCCCCAGTTCTGCAATCCGGCAAAGCCTCCAGATTCTAGAATCTGCTGGGCATGGTGGCTCATGCCTGTAATCCCAGCGCTTTGGGAGGCCAAAGCAGGAAGATCACTTGAGCCCAGGAGTTCATGACCAGCCTGGACAACATGGCAAGACCCCATCACTAAAAAAAAAAAAAAAATTAGCCGGGCGTGGTGGTGGCACTTGTAGTCCCAGCTACTTGGGAGGCTGAGGCAGGAGGATCGCTTGAGCCCAGAAATTGGAGGCTTCAGTGAGCTTTGATGATGCCACTGCACTCCAGCCGGGGCGACAGAGTGGAACTCTGCCTCTGAAAAAAAAAAAAAAAAAAGATTCTAGAATTCCAAGGGGGTGAGGTTCTGGGTGGGAATTTGGCTGGGTCCCGGGTTCCAGAAATCTCTGTCTTAGCTGCCGGGTTCTTTCTGGAGGGTGCGCGCTGGGATCTTCTGTAACCCGACACTGCCCGACTGGCCAGGGCCCACGTGTGAGGTGGGGACCCAGGGGCTGTGTGTGCGGCTCTGGGCTGGTGCGGGCACCAGGCTGGCCCCGACGCCCGCTGTGGACTTGGAATGTGCCCTTGGCTTCCCAAGCTGCAGGCCCCTCCCCCGCGCCAGCTTCGCCTGCATGCATCTCCCCACACCCCGCCCCCGCCTGCCTGTCCCCGAGGCCTGGGCCTGCCCAGCCCCACCCAGGGCCCGAGATGGCCTCAGACAAGCCTGGACTCTCCAGTCCCCAGTCCACCCTGCCAAGCTGGGGCCCAGCCTCGCTCAGCCTCAGTGTCCCCTGCTGTGAAATGGGGATCAGAACGGTACCCAGCAGCCCGCCGGCATTCGGGTGCTCAGCCCAGGCCCTCCCGCTGTGGGCGCGCTGGCCTCCCCGCAGGGCGCCCTGGCAGCCTGGCAGCCTGGCAGCCTGGCAGCCTGGCAGCCTGGCAGCCTGAAGCCTGAAGCCTGAAGCCTGAAGCCTGAAGCCTGAAGCCGCAGGGACCTTCCAGGCCTGATGCGAATCTCAACCCTGGCAGCTGTGGAGCCCCCCCCACGTGGGAGAACACGCGGCCGCCCAAAGCCAGGGCCACCGTGGCCCGCCCATGTTCTGGGAACTCTTCCTGTTTGTGACACCTGCGAGGTCCCAGCCGGAGTGTGCAGGGTGGGGGACCCCCGGCCAGCCAGACTGGGCTCCGCCTTTGTTTGGGCGCCTGACACCTGTGGCCCCTCCGAACCTCTGTCTCCTCCTGTGTGTGTGTGTGTGTGTGTGGCACCCTCAGAGTGATCGCAGCTCCCGTGGCCCACGCAAGTCACAGCCGGTCCACTGATGCGCACAAGGGCAGCCACTGTGTGCGCACGCACACTCACACTCACAGTCACTCACAGTCACACTCACACACTCACACTCACAGTCACACTCACACACTCACACTCACAGTCACACTCACACACACTCATACAGTCACAGTCACACACACAGTCACACGCACACACACTCACAGTCACACTGACTCACACTCACACAGTCACACTCAGTCACACGCACACACACACACTCACAGTCACACACACACACACAGTCACACTCACACACACTCACAGTCACACGCACACACACACTCAGTCACACACACAATCACACGCACACACACTCACAGTCACACCCATACACAGTCACACTCACAGTCACACCCATACACAGTCACACTCACACACTCAGTCACACACACTCACACACACACACACAGTCTCACACTCACACGCGCACACACTCACACGCACACGCACACACACGCACACACACAGTCTCACACGCACACACACGCACACACACAGTCTCACACTCACACGCACACACACACCCCTGCAGACCTGCACGCGGAGGTGCTCACAGGGCCCGCCAAGGGCGCGCACAGCCACGCAGCTGCCAGGCGCGCCCAGTGCCCGGCGCCCCCGGCGGGTCCCAGCCCGGCTCCAGCAGAGCGGCCCGCAGGAGGCCGAGCGCGGGGACCGAGACCTGGGCCCAGGCGGCCCGGCCCCGCTCCGACCCGCGCCCGGCGCCCCGCGGGAGCACACGCTGGCACCGGCGGCCCCTGGGCGCTGTCGCCGCCCACGCGGACACACCCACAGCGGGCCGGGGCGGCAGGGCGGGCTCCTGTCCACACCCGCGCATCCTGGCCCGCGGCTCGGCGGGCCGAGTCCCACCTGGCCGGCGCCCACCCGGCGCCCCTGTCCGTGCGGACCTCACCTGAGCGGGCCCCACCTGGCCGACCCGGCCGCGCCGGGCTCCGGGCGCTGCAGTCGGAAGCGGAGCGGGCTGGGAAGGGCGGGCCGGGCTCCCGCGGGATCCGCGGGGAAACCGAGTCACGGCCGGGCGGGGCCGGGCAGAGGACCCTCGCGCTGGCACGTCAGCGCGGGGCCAGAGGGAGGGCGTGGCGGCAGAGGACGCCCGGGGTCGCGGAGTCCCGGCCTGGAGGGGTTCGCTGGGCCTCGACCCGGCCCGGGGTGGGGGCGGAGGGGCCCGCTCGGTGGCGCGGCCGGTCTCTCTCGGTCCCTGTCTCTGTCTCTCGCTGTCTCTCTGCTGGTCTCTCCCCGGCCCCGCCCCCGGCGCTGGCCACGCCCCTCAGGCGCGGGCCTGGCTGACTCGGGTCGGTGGGGTCCCCCGGCTGGACACCCGCGGCCTCTTGGGGGGGCTCCGTGGGACCCGGGACCCCCGGGGCTTCGCTGGCCCGGGGTGGGTGGGGGCGGGGAAGCCCCCTCGGGAGCCTGGGCGCCTGCGGTCGCCCCCACCGGCCTCCTGCCGCGACCGCGCCGCGTTCACCGTGCGGGCAGCGCGGAGCGCGGGCGGGCGGTGGGTCAGCTCCCTGGGCGCCCGGACCTGGCGCGGGGCTGGGCCTGGCACACAGTAGGTGCTTAATAACTGCATGGGTGTGTTGGAGGCCCCAGCCAGGGGCGGGGTGGGAGCAGAAGGGTGTTGGGGCCTTCATGGGGGCGCCCGGCTGAGGCTTTCCGGAGCAGGTTGCCTTGCGGGGGAGGGTCCTGGGAGGAGGACGGGCCAGGGCAGGGAGGCCAGGGCGTGGGGGCGAACGGACGGGGCCTGTCCTTGCAGGAATGATTCAGAAGGTGAAGCCAGGGAGCCAGACACAGGACTTGGGGGCTTGGGGACCAGCTCCTGGGCCAGATCAGCTTCCAGCGACCTTGAGCCTCCGTGGCCCCAGTTTGAACACCCAAGCCAGGCAGGACAGGCTGGCCTGGCTTCGACCCCACCCCACCCAGTCCTCTGGGCCTGAGAGGGGTGGTGAGTCCAGACTCTGAGTGCGGGGGGTTGGGCTCCAGCCCTGCCCCCCTCTGCTGTGTCCGGAAGCCCCTTCCCCGGGTGCCCCACCCACCATCCTTCCGCCCTCGCTGGCACCGGCTTCCCTCCACTGAGGCCCCTCCTAGTTTCATCCCATTGTCTTGAGTCCCTGAGCCACTTAGGCCTAACCTCTCTTCCTTGGCAAGGAAGTCCCTGGCTCCAAGGCCCCTTTCTTCCTGATCTAGGCGCCTAAAGCCTTCTTGATCTCCCAGTTTTACTCACTCCAGGTCCCTCTGTGTCTGTCACACACAGCTCATGTGGGGGGACAGTTCTGAGTCTCAGGTGAGACTGGAAACCAGGCCTGCCCTTGAGGCTCCCCAGGCTAGAGAAGCTGGACACTCACTGTTCCAGCCCCCTGGGGGCAGGGCTGGGCCAAAGGAAGTGACAGGGCCCAGGGGAGCCCAGAGGTGGGCTGGGAAGGCATCCTGGGGGGAGAGGGCGTGGGAACTGGGGCTTCATGGGATGAGTAGGAGTTTCCCAGGTCTGGCCTACAAGGCAATGGCAGAGTTGCATGTGCCAGACTTTGGAGGTGAGAGAGTGCGCGAGTCTTGCTGAAAACTACGGAGAACAGATGTGGTGGGAAGAGGATGTGGGCCCGGGGCTCCAGATGGGGGGTGGGAACTAGAGGAAGGCTGCTCTGTTCCCACTTCCTCTGTCCCCAACCCCAAGATAACAAGGACAATGTCTTTTCTGGGAAAGAGCCCAGGCAGGGGTCAGAGAAGGACGCTTGACTTGCCTTTTAGTCTGAGCCTCACCATGTCTCTGCAAGGCAGTGGGTGGAGGTGCTCATGTTATGGAGGGGGAAACTGAGGCCCAGAGGGAGGAGGATGCCAAGCCCACGTGTGGTTTTTGAACACATGCTCTGGGCTTCCCCCGCCTCTGGGGCTGGTGGCTGCAGGTCTGCAGCCTTGGCCTGCCCTCCCCGCCCGCTCTGCACGGCTGGGCTCAGTGCACACAGCAGGTTTGGGTGGGAGGAGTTGTGCGGGGTGGGGGGCCGATGGTGGGGGCCGAGGCGCAGGATGTGCCCCCCGTGGCTGTGGTTTCCGGAGAGGGCGAGGCAGGGAGCATCTATTCTTAGATTTGGACAGTCAAGGGCAGGAAGAGGCTAGGATGGGGGGAGCTTCCGGGACACCGGGTAGACCTCAGGCCCGGGTGGGGTCACGGGGGGCTGGCTAGGTTTGGTGCTAGCCCTGGCCTCCACTTCCCATCTGCGTGAGGCATGTCCCTGACACCCAGCTCGGTGGCCCTGCTCAGCTCACTGACCCTCTGTGGCTCCCCTGTGCCCTGGGAAGAGTCCAGTCCCCTGCCCTGGGCACACCTGCTGCCCTGTCCTCCGCAAAGCAGCCGCCACCCCCTTCTCTGCCCAGCACCCTGGCCTTCCAGGTCCAGTGCCTGTGTCCCCTCCTCTGGCAACCTTCGGTGCCTCCCCTGCCCCAGCTCTGCCTCCCTCCAGCCTGGGGGGTCCTGGCTACACATGTGCCCAAGTTGGGGGACGGCCACCTTGGTCCTCCTGTCCCGAGCAGCCACCTCCTTTGGGGTTGATGTCCTGCTGGACCGCACAGGGGATGTGAGGAGGAGGAGCTGGGAGAACCCCTGCAGGGGCGGGTGGGAAACTGAGGCTGGGACATGGGCAGTGGTCTGGGAGGAGGGGTTGGAGAAACCCAGGTTCCAATCCTGGATTAGATGGGTGAAGCAGGTCAGGGATCAATTGTTAGAGGCTGCCCAGAAGATGCTAAGGCTGCTCTGGGATCTGCGGTCAACTAGTGATGTCTGCCAAGGGTCCAGATGGGGATGGAAGTGCTGTGTGCTGCCACCCTCACGTCCCCACCTTCGTGTCAGGACAACCGGTGACACCCCACCTTGTGGGCAGGGAGGCAGCTGGGGGGATGGGCACAGAGGGGACCCAGGGACTAAACAAAGCTCCTTAAGGGACCACTGGGACCTATTTTTGGGTGCTGTGGTCATGTTTCTCACAGGTCTGGTTGTGTCAGTCCCTCGGCTGTGACAGATGTACTGTGTTATACAGGACGCCAGCAACAGGGGTGGCGGGGCGCCAGGACTCCACACTATCTTCGTAGCACTTCCGTCAATCTAAAATTATTCTAAAATAAAATGTTTATTAAAAAAACATGCAATCCCACAAGGAGACCAATTTACTGAGAATAAAAGATGTGCTCGCTCCCCACCTAAAAAAGTTTTTTAGAGAAACAAAGTAAACTGTTCCAGATGAGACTGGGCGCCTGGGCGGCATCTGGGCGCTGGTGACGATGGCCAGGAGGTGGCACTTCGGGGTGGGGAGTCTCCTTATCAGCCGCCCGCTGAGCGGCTGGCCGTGGGTACCGGGCGGCCTCGGCCCCCCAGAGGAAGGGGGTCGAGGAGGGCAGCTGCAGGGTGGCCGGGTGGAGTGCCACCATCCCGATGTGGGCGGGAACTCGGGGTCGCTGGATCCGCACGGGGGCGGGGGGCAGGCGCTGCAGAGCTTGGACGAGCCCCGATGGACCGTGCCCAAGGAAGGGTCCGGCCAGAGCTGCCCAGTGAGCCGGAGCGGCCGAGGGAGGAGCCGGAGCCCGATCCTGCTGGACCTGCAGCCACTGTCCTAAGGGCCCATCGACGCCCTGAGAGGTGGCAGGGGCGGGACTTGGGTTTCCTGCCCTCGCAAGCCAGCCGCTGTGGCCACGTGCGGCCCCTCTGCTCCCCCTGCGTGGTGGCAGCGTGGGCCAGGCCGCACCTGCGGGCCCAGCCACAGCCCGGGTCCTGTCTTGATGCAGCGGCCGGACCTGGGTCCGTTTCCTCCCCGCACTTGGAGAGGCGCCGCAGCGGGTCTCAGGCCTCACGCGCCCCCTGGGGCAGAGGTCAGCGGCAGGGGTCCCTCCTGCTCCGAAGATGCCCCCAGAGGCCCCTCGACTCTCTGAGTTAGGCTCTCTGGGGACTGCCATTTCAAAGAGGGGAAACTGAGGCCTGGTGAGGGAAGGTCTAGCCTGAGGCGGGCTGTGAACCTGGGCAGGCAGCGACCCCGCAGCTGCTCAGCCCGGCCAGGCGCGACTGCGCAGCTGCAGCCCATGCGGGCCCTGGAGTGCCTGCCCCTTCACCAGCCCCTGGACCGGCGGCCCTGAGGGCACCGCCTGCTGTCCCCCACGGCTTTACCGCCGGTAGCGGTAGCGCTTGAAGTGGAACCAGAGCTGGAAGATGCCGTTGGCGAACTGGCAGCGGAAGCCGTGGCGGTGCGAGTACTCCCACTCACGGTTGACGATCTTGAAGGCAATGTCCTCGTAGGGCGGCCCCGCGTGGAAGCGCAGGATGGCGAAGTCCTTGTTGTCGGAGCAGGTCTCCAGGAAGTACTCGGGCGTGGAGCGCTTGTCGATGAGGTCGGGGTAGAAGATGTTGAACTTGTAGCCCTGCACGATCTTGGGCGGCGGGTTGTCGAAGTCGTAGTGCGTCTGGTTGTACTTGTTCCACTCGAAGCCCGTGTGCACGCGGTTGAAGAAGCGCGGCTTGCGCGGCCGGTACTTGTCGGCCCACAGGTAGGCCTTGCCGGTCAGCGGCATCTCCACGCTGAACTGCGCCTCGTCCTGGCCCATGCCCTCCTTGGCGCGCCGGAAGAAGATGTCCTCTGCGCTCTCGCTGGCGTCGCCTGTGGGCGGGGATGTGCTGTAACCTGGGGCCTCAGCTTCCCCTCGGTCACAGGCCTCCCTCCCAGGCCTCTGGTAGAAGGGGAACAAGCGCGAGGTACACCACGCGCCCTGGGCCCTGGTCCTGGGCCTTTTGTGCCTGTCACCCTCCTGGGCGTGGCAGGAGGGTCTGGTGGGTAGGGCCCAGATGCTGGAACCAGCCCCACGCGCGACCCACTAGTGGACCCCGGGCAGGGCCCTTTCTGAGACCCGGTTTCTCTGTCTTGGAACCGTGGTGGCACAGAGGGTGCTCTGACAGCTGGTGAGAGCCGTGATCCCTGGTGTGCCCACGGCCAGTCAGCGAGCGCAGAATGGGCGAATGACCCAGCGGAAAAATAAGTGGGTGAACAAACAGGTGCTTGGACCCAGAGAGAGAACAGAGAAACACCGGCAAATTCACCACCAATGCCAGAGGTCCCAGCTAGGGGTGCCGGCCGCGCAGCACCTACGCCCAGCCCTGGGCACACCATTGGCTCCCTACCCCGCCCCCAGCCCATCCACTGGTTCCCTGGGCCCCGCCCCTGCCCCCTGGCCCCACCCCCAGCCTGCTCCAATGGCTGTCCCTCTGGCCCCACCCTTCCAGCTCCCATCCCGCCCCCGCCCCGCCCCCCGCACCTGTGACCTGGAGCTGCTGGCGCGACAGCTGCAGACGCTGCAGGTCCTCGTCCGGCTCCAGCACGTGCGCGTCCAGTGGCAGCTCGTGCGCCGTGAGCAGGCGCGGGCTGTATTTGCCCGCGTCGTAGTCGTCCAGGCTCTGCTGGATCAGGTCCTCCTCCATGAGCACCGCCTCGCCCTCGCCCTCACCTTCGCCCTCCGCCTCGGCCTCCGCCGGCGCCGCCCCGTCCGCCTCCGGCTCCGCGGGGCAGCCCTCCAAGGAGGGCCCTGGCGGGGTGGGGGCCGCGTCCTCAGGCCCCAGGCTGGGGAGGAGAGAGAGTTTCAGGCCCCGGCTGGGGAGGAGAGAGTGCGTGTGTGGGGGAAGGGCTGCGACCCTCCGACTGCCACCTACCTGGGGCTGGGGGACTGGGGCTCCTGCTTCAGGATGGGGAACAGCGGCTCGCTCTCCACGCCCTGCTCCTGCTTCAGCTTGTACAGCTTCTGCCGCAGCACGTCCTGGTGGCGCTCCCGGAGCCTGGGGTGCAAGGCCCGGGTCACCCTCCCACTTGGGGACAGGGGCTCTGCACCCCACCCGCACCGACACTCTCACACTCCCGTTTTGCTGCGGGACCCTGAGGCCAAGGCTCTGGCCGGAACCCTGCTCAAGCCCGGCCAGCCCAGGGTCAAGGATTTCAGCCAAGAGCACAGTGTGACTTATCTCATGGCTGGGAGGGGGCAGGTCCCTGTCCCAGGGCATGCACACTGGACGTGGCCCATGTGGCCAAGGCTGGGGCCAGCCAGGACAATCTGGGGAGGCCAATGACAGATTCAGCGGCCGCACCGAGTACCGCCAGCTACAGACGAGGCGGAGGAGACTGTTTACGCGAGGGTGCCAAGCGCGCGGGGAATCCGTACACAGCCAGAGGCCGGAGGACGCCGGGCCTGCAGTGGAAGGCAGCCAAGACAGGCGGCCTTGGGGCTCCCTGCAGTGTGCGATGGCCCCAGGGAAACAGGCCTGGGGACCTGGAGCCACCAGGTGCTCCTTAGGGAAGGAAGCTGCCTGAGGCCAGCCGGAAGGGCCGCCTGTTCGAGGGCCACTGGAGCATGGGGGGAAGGGCCCTCCTGCCAGGGCCCCGCTGCAGTCGGGCGAGGTGTGGGGAGGGATGAGGCCGCGGGGACAGCACCGCCTGGCGGCCCTCACCTGGCCCTGGCCATGTGCGCGCGCAGCTGCTGCAGCAGGCTCTCCCAGTAGCCCATGTCCAGGTTGGGGCCGCCGGCGCGGATCTTGCCCTCGATGCCCTGGAAGATGACCTGCAGCTGGTTGTAGGTCTTCCCCTTGAACACCGACTGCACGTCGGAGCTGACCGAGGCGTTGACCCCCTCGCGGCGCTCGCCTGCAGTGGGGCGGGGGCCACTCAGCAAGGGGCGGGGGTCCCTGGCGCTCAGCTTCTCCACTTTGCCCAGCTGCTCCTCCCCCAGCCTGGCCTCCCCTTCACCCACAGGGCTGCACTGGTCTCAGGTCACCCCCACCCTGGCTGGACCTTCCTACCGCAGTCAGGGATGAGTTAAAATGCAGATGCCCGGGCCTCGCCCTTCGGGAAGCTTGTACTCCCCGGGCTGGGGGTGGCCGGGTATGGCATTACCAGCTGAACCATGTGGGGGCCAGGAAGGTACACTCAGCAGCCACTCTGCAGAATTCAGACCCAGCTCTGTGGCCATGGACATGTGGCTCACCCTCTCTGGGCCTCCGTTCCCCTCTGGGAGGCTGATGAGAGGCTGAGGAACAAGCTCCTCCTCACTAGCCTGAGGCCCGACTCTATGTGCTCTGCCTGTGGCCAGCTGGCAGTGCCATGTAGCAGCCTCACCCCGTGACCCTGTCCCTTGTTACTCCTGCCACTTCAGCCTCCTTATTGAGAATCAGAAACATCAACTCCACCCCCGTGCCCCCAGGGCCTTTGCACATGCCATGCTCCCCACCCGTGGCCCAGTCTTCTCCTTCCCACTCACCTCCCGACCTCAACCCCCCTCTCAGTGCTCAGCGAGAACACCCCTCCCACTGAGAACCCCCCAGCCACCACCCATCGACAGGGACCCCTTGAGATTCACAGCTTCCCGAGGCAGGCACTTGTCGGACTCTGCCGCCACGTCTCTATGGCAGTGCTGGGCCCACGAGCAGCTCAGGACACAGCTGCTGGGGACACGGGGTGAGGAGGTAACCCATGTGTGCCCCCTGACCAAAAGCTGCCCTCTCCACCCCTGCAGGCGGGCACCGTGCTAAGAGCTCACCCAGACCACAGGGGTTCGGACAGTGCTGAGGAGACCCGGGTCCCCTCCAGGAAATCATCCAGGGACCCTGGAACCGGCACCTAGAGCTTCAGCCCCCGATCCCGTGGCAAGCCCTGGGGCAGCGGCCTGGGCCTCTGGCCAAGCGGAGCGAGGCTCTGCTCTCTCTCAAACAGGACAGTGACGACCCGGGCAGAAGCACTGCGGGCACTGCTGCCACGACACGGAGCGCGGCCCTGTCAGCCCTCTCTGGAAGCCAGGTCTGGACGCTGCTGTGTCCCTGGAAGTCTCCGGAAGAGCCCCCATCAGAGCCCGCTGGGACGTGTTTCGGGGGACCCCGTCTGGGCCGGGAGGAACCTAACAAGGCTCAGCTGGGACGCGCTTTCTACCGCACACCCTGCTGGGTGGCCAGAGTTTTCTATTAATAGCTCCAAGCAGAAAGTGCCAAGGCCCAAGCCGGGACCCTGGCTTTCCCGGGGTGACAGCAGCGTCAAGACCCCTCAGCTTCCGCCTTTCCCCAGACACTACTCAGAAGGGAGAATCGGAACACAAAACACCCTCTCTCTGGGGACGCCTGATGCCACCTGAGGTTGCAAACTGTCATCCCTGGGGAGAGTGGGCAGAGGGCAGTTGGTGTGCAGATGGCAGCTGGGGACGGGGACCGGTTAGAGAAGGCGCTGTGCAGTGACAGGGCCCACGGAGGCTGGCGGGAGGTGCCTGGGACTTTGGCACTAGGGTACAGCGTGAAATGTCCCTCTAGACTAGACTGTGTGACAGCCACCAGGGCAGGGTCCCTCGCCTTCTGCAGGCAAACGTCCCGCCCTGGCATCTCTACCCAGCCCCACCGCGGAAAGCGTGAGCCCAGACTTCTGGATACACATTTCTGACACCAGAGAACCTCCTTCCTTTCTCTGGAAATTACTAGAAGATGCTGAGAGGGCTAAGCATGGGATAGGAGGGGCTGAGTGAACTCTGGGAGGAACAAAACTTCTTTTGAAAACAAGAAAGAGGCCGGACGCGGCGGCTCCCGCCTGTAGTTCCAGCACTCTGGGAGGCCGAGGCGGGAGGGTTGCTTGGGCCCAGCCGCTATGAGCTACGATGATGGCACCGAGCTCCGGCCTGGGTGGAAAACATCAAAGATGTTGATCTTTTTCCTAAGAGAAAGGAAACTGTCACTGACGGCTCTGTCTAAACAGTGAGCGGTATTTACCCAGGCCCGGGGCAAGAGCGCTGCCGGGCGCGGCGCTGGTGCCCGAGCGCGCCGAGGGAGGACGCGGTCAGAGCGGCCGCGCCGGGCTGGGATTCAGGGCAGCTTTTAGAGCAGCGGGCCTCACCCAGGGCCATTCTGCCTCTCAGGGGACACTGGGCTGTGTCGGAGGACATCTGTGGTTGTCCACAACTAGGGGAGCTCCTGGCATGGCGCGTGGAGGCAGACACTGCCCAGCACCCCGCAGTGCCCAGAAAACGACCCGGCCAGTGTGCACAGGGCTTTAGAGCAGGTCCCCTTGAGAACACGCACGTGCGATCACTGAGATGAAAAGGAAACTTGGTTTAAAAAGTCCGTGAGGCCCGGGTGCGGTGGCTCACGCCTGTGATCCCAGCACTCTGACACGCCGAGGTGGGAGGATTGCTTGAGGTCAGGTGTTCGAGACCAGCCTGAACAAGAGTGAGACCCTGTGTCTACTAAAAAAAAAACTTAGCTGGCCCACTAATCACAGAAACAAAAAAGTAGCCGAGCTTGGTGGTGGTGCCTGTAGTCCCAGCTACTCGGGAGGCTGAGGCAGGAGGATCACCTGAGCCCAGGAGTGTGAGGTTGCTGTGAGGTAGGCTGACGCCACGGCACTCTAGCCCGGGCAACAGAGTGAAATTCTGTCTCAAAATAAATAAATAAAATAAAAGTAACAAGTCTGTCCGGTTGAAGGGGCACGAAATGACTCACCCGAGGAGGAAGTCCTGGGTCAGACCCCGCTGCGAGGAGCAGCTCTGCTCCCACTGAACAGCCAGAGCCGCTGTGACCACTGAGCCCAAGCAGAGCAGCCGGCAGGGACGCCAGTGCCACCAGGTCAGCAGTTACCGGCAGCCAAGTCCCAGCTGCTGTGCTCTGGGGACCTGGACTAGAGCCCGGACGGCGACCCACGCCAGCAGGAAAGCCCCTCGCCAGGCCGCTGCGCCCGCTGCTGCCCCCAGTGGCCGGCCTACACAGGGGTGGGATTGAGAGGAGCCATGGACTCCCCAGATGGGGAAACTGAGGCCCGTGGAAGGCGCTGGGCCCTGCAGCAAGTCTGAGGCTCCTGGTAGAAGCACCCAGGCCTCCGCGGCTCCCACCAGACCCGAGAGCACTCTGGACGCCTCTGGTCCCCTGGTCCCGCGGTTACCTGGGCCCTTGCCCGAGGCCTCCAGCTTGCGGAGCTTGGCGATCTCGTCCTCGGTGATGGTGGTCATGTCCCGCCAGAAGTCCGCGTTCTTGCCCTGCTCCAGCTCCATGTACACCTGGGGGCGGTGGGGGAAGGGTGAGACGGTGCGAGCCCTCCACCTGCGTGCGGCAGGCGGTGGGGCTGGCGGTACCTGGATGTCCTCCAGCAGGTCCTCCATGTCGGCCACGGTGAGGCCGTTGAGGAAGGTGTAGGGCTCGTGCATCTCCACGGCCAGGTCGTCGTCCTCCGCGCTGATGTACTTGGCCAGCAGGTCGATGGGCTTGGCCCGCCCGTCCCGGATGCGGATCTTGGAGCTGCGGGGACAGGGGTGGCGGCGTGAGAGATGGGGGGACACCCTCCATCCTGAAGACACGGGTCAGAGGCTGGTCCCCCAAGGGAGCCCCTTGGCCGGGCAGGCCCGAGCTGGGAGGAGCCTCAGATGCCATCAAGTGTGAGCCCTTTGCTGGGACCGGTGCAGCTGGCTGGCAGATCGGCACGGGGGTGGGGCTGGGGCTGGGGCTGGGCAGAAGCCTGTGGGTGAGGCAGCTGTGGGTTCCGGGCAGGGGAGAGCAGTGCAAAGGACCTGGGGTGAGTGTGAGCTCGCCGTGCGGGGTCCAGGCGGCTAGTGGGGCCCCACGCACCGCAGCTTGGCCTGCTGGAGGTGGAAGTTGTCCTCTTGCTCCTCCCACGTCTTGAAGTGCTCGGCCTCCTTCTCCCGCTGCAGCATCTCCAGCTCCTGCTCCCGCATGGCCTTCTCCCGCTCCCGCTCCAGCCGCAGCTGCTTCACCTGGGGGCGCACCAGGGGGCAAGGGTGAGGCGGGGCGGACGTGCAGACGCATGACGGGGCCCCTGCTGCCCATGGGTCTGTTGGGGTTGGGATACGGACCCAGACCCGGCCCTGCCCACTTGTCCTGGGCACAGAGGTTGGTCCAGGGACACCTGGGACAGGAAGTGTACCCTCTCTCTGAGGGAGGCTCAGCAGCTCTGAGAAGCCGGGCCAACCCAGCCACCTGCAGGGGTGGCTGCAGCGTGAAGCCCCAAGGACACAAAGTCCACAGGGGAGGGAAACAGCCCCTGGATCCAGTTGTGCCTGAAGCCCGCACCCCTGCACTTCCCATGCAAGCTGGCTCCGTCTCGCCCGGCCTCCAGGCCCTGGAGAGGGAGGCCTGGCGCCACACGGGGTGGGGCTCCCACCTTCTGCAGCTCCAGCCGGTTATCTTCCTGGATCCTCTTGTTGCGCTCTTTCAGCTCCTTCTCCTCCAGGTGGCCGATCCCCTTCTTCTCCAGGGCCTGCAGGGCAGTCCACTGAGCTCAGACTCCGCCCACCCGCCCTGCCACCGCCCCAGGGAGCCGTCCACACCTCCCACGCCGGAGAGTGAGCGGCCATTGCAGAGGAGCGAGCTACCCGTGGCTGTGTCTTCTCGCTGCCCCCCAACGTGCCCGAAGCCACTGGGGCCCCAGCATGGGTGAGACGTGGCAAAGACACAGAACAGAGGCACCGACCTTGCCCTGCAGGAACTGCGGCCACCACCACCGGGAGGCTCTGGCCTGGGACCCGCCAACCCGTTTTACACGGAAGCCCCTCGGCGCTGGTGCTGGGAGGGTCAGACCCTCGGTGAGTGGGAACCCCCACCATGTGTGGGCAGGGCAGGGCGGCGGGGGAACGAGGACGCACGGGGACCAACTTGCCCGAGTCACCACAAGCAGGAGGCAGGGGCTCCCAAAGGCCCAGGCCATGGGGCACCCCCGCCTACGGGCATCTTCTCTCTCCATGTCCTCATGGAAGGCGGGTGCACGGGGCACGGGGCTGCACCTGGTCACCCTGCCCCAGCCTGGAGACCCCACACCCTTGACATCATCTTGTGCTGGCTGCTCAAGCCTGGCGCTGAGCCCTTGCCCCTCACTCATCCCTCCCGGGGGCTCTCAGGATCCCACGAAAAACACGCTTCCAGGGCCACTAGGGCTGCCTGGCTGGGAACCACCCTGCGGATGCTCGGGCCACTCTGTGGTCTCCCCAGGCCCACCTGGGCCACCACCACTCAGGCTAATGGTGGCCACACTTCCCACCTCCCTGCTGCAGAGGGCAGCTGAGGGCACGGGTACAGGCCCAGGACCCGCTGTGGCACCCAGCACGTGGCAAGCATGAGACACGAGTGTGGTGCTGAGGTCCTGGGAAGCAGTGCCCTGACAAAGGGTAGTGGGTGGCCCCGTGACAGCTGTGACCCAAAAGGTGAGAAGGAATAGCTGTCTAGCTAGAAGCCACCTGGGGATGTCCCAGCTTCCAGCTGTGGGAGCACAAAGCCAGTGTGGGCCTCATCATCTGCTCCCTCCGCCCTCCACTGGGGGGCGCTGGAGTGGGTTGAACTGTGTCCCCCACAAAGCCACGTCACCACACCAACTCCTGCGAGCTGTGACTGTGACCTTATTTGGAATTGGGTCTTTGCAGATGCTGGCTGGTGAGGATGAGGTCACCCCAGAGGAGGCCGGGCCCTGATCCAGTGACTGGCGTCCTTGTAAGAAGAGGGAAACTCAGACACGGGAAGAGAAGGCCCGTGAGCACGCAGATGCTGGGAAACGAGGACCGCAGAGGCCGAGACTGGAGCGACGTGGCCGCGCACTGAGTGACACCCAGGTTTGCCAGCAGCCACCAGAAGCTGTGTGTGTGTGGGGGGGGGGGGGGGCGCAGGAAAGATCCTCCCTGGAGCTCTTGGAGGGAGCCTGGCCCTGTGAACACCTTGATTTCAGACTTCTGGGCCCCCAGAACTGAGAGATGATAAACTCTGTTGTTTTTCTTTATTTTTTTTGGTGACAGAGTGAAAAATCACAGCTCACTGCAGCCTCGACCTTCTGGGCTCAAGCGATCCTCCTGCCTCAGCCTCCTGCATAGCTGGGACTACAGGTGCTATCACACCTGGCTAATTTGTTCTTATTTTTTGTACAGATAGGGTCTTGCTATGTTGCCCAGGCTGGTCTCAAACTCCTGGGGGCTCAAGTGATCCTCCTGCCTCGGCCTCCCAAAGTACTGGAATTACAGTATGAGCCACCGTGCCTTGCCAATTCTGTTGTTTTAAGCCGTGTGCCTATGGCTGGTGCAGGATGAAATGACCAGCTCAGAGATGACATAGTGCCCGTAACCGTGGAACCCTGTCCTGGGTGTGCCATGGACAATGAGAATAAGAACCTCGTCTCCAGTCACGTCTGAGGCTGGGCTGGTGTTCTGGGCAAAGACTGACTGAGTCTCCCACTGCAAGGGACAGTTAATGGCAGCAGGGCTGACGGCGACAGACACTGGGGTGTGGGCACGCGTGTGTGTAAAATGAACTCTTTCACGACAGAGCACAGGCTGGGAGTGTCCGCTGTGAGTGCTAGGGGCTCTCAAACCGGAAGAAATTGTGCAGAGCACACAAAACAGAAGCCCCTAGCGAGGGAGGAAGGCCTGGGGACAGCCCGGTCCCTGACCTGGCGACATGAGTTGCTCACCTTGCTCCAGATGAAGGTGCCCAGGAGGTTGTTGTCTCCGAAGGGGTTGTCGGTGTTGGTGTAGCCCATGTACTCCTCGCCCCAGCCCATCTTCTCCCGCTTCTTCCGCTCTTTGGCCTCCTTCTTGGCGAGCCGCCGGGCGCGCTTCTCCTCGGGCGTCTCAAACGCCTTCATCAGCTCCTCCTGCTGCTTCCGCTCCTCGCGCAGCCGCAGCCGCTCCTGCAAGCTCTGCTGGTGGCTCAAGGCGGCCGCTGCAGCCCGGGGGCTCTGGCAGCGCCCCGAGGACGCGGAGCTGGACCCTGAGGAGCCTGGGGACCAAGAGCGCGTGCGCCGGTGGCGAGCCCATGAGCCCCGCTGCTCTTCACCTGAGTCGGATTGAGAGGACCGGTCCCTCGAGCGCCATCGTGGCGGCTGGGGGCTCCGGCTGCGCCTCCCTGGCCGCTGCCATGGTTCGTCCCCTGAATCTGACCTGCGGAGAGGACCCGCAAAGGCCTGCTTAGCACCTGCTGCTCTGTCACCTGTTCGAGAGATGCTTACTGGGTACCTGCAAGGGGCCAGGCGGTGATCTAGGTTCTGGGGACACAGCAGTGCCCAAAACATTGGTGTCTCCTGCCTTCTTAGTGCGTCCCACCAAGAAAGACATCAATAAATAAACATAGTGTCACACCAGAGACATGAGCCACAACAGCGATGTGGGACCATAGGGGTGGGCTGCACGTTACAGAGGCCAGAGAGGGCCTCTCCGGGGAGGCGACATTGAGCAGAGCCCTGAAGGAACTGGGGGACACAGCTACGGGAGGACCTGGAGGAAGTGCATTTGAGGCAGAGGGAACAGCGAGGGGGCCCGTGTGGCTAGAACAGAGTAGGGGGGAGTGGGAGGAGGTGAGGGCGGAAGTTGACCTGGGGTCACCAGTGCAGGAGTTATATGGGTACAAACCAGAGGACCCGACTACATCTGAGTTGTCAAGGGAGGGCTTTGCAGGTGGCAGCAGTGTTTAAACTGGTCCTAAAGCATGGGCAGGAATCAGGTGGGGTAAAATTGGTAAGAGCAGGGAATGGCGCATCCAAGCCCCTAGGGACAGAGTCTTTAACAGTCAGAGGTCTTTGAATATAGAGAACAAGTACCAAATAAACATAAATTTCAAAAAATCAAGTTTGTGGAAAAAAAAGAAAATAAAAAAAAAAGAGAGAGAGAACAAGTACCAAATATTTTGTTAAATGTTCCTGTCAAAAAAATCTAAACTATGCAAACCAATCATTTTGGAGCTCTTAAATATTGCCCACAAACTGGATCAAATTTCCATAAACAGGATCAACTCTGATTATATATCTCATGTGGCTAATCACCACAAATAACTCAGTACCAGAAAAACAGTAGACAAAAAAACCCCACAAAGATGACATTAACGTGACTTACTGCTACACTTGAGCCAATGTTAATATATCAACACCTGGGGCTTAAATAAGGATCAGCAAATTTTTTCTATATAAAGAACCAGACGGCAAAAACTTAAGGAGTTCACAGGCCATACGGTCTAAGACACAACCATTCAACTCTGCTATTTTATCACAAAAGCAGCCATGGACAGTACATAAACAAGTAAGCACGGGTGTGTTCCAACAAAACTACACTTCTGGATACTGCAACTTGAATTTTGTATAATTAATTCTCACATGTCATGGAATATGTGTCATCTTTTGATTCCTCTCCCCCTGCCCCCATTTAAAAATGTAAAAATGATTTTTTGTTCACAGACTGTGCAGTTTGCCGACCCCTGGTTTAAACCATCTTTTTGTTAACTCCATTCTACTACTTACATCTTCCTGGAATTCCCAAGGTGGCAATGACCTTACCAGACTCAGAAGGAAAAGCCACCTTGTGGAACTTAGCATGAAGCTGTGTTTTACTACAGCCACTCTGGCAGAAGGAAAAGCCACCTTGTGGAACTTAGCATGAAGCTGTGTTTTACTACAGCCACTCTGGCTGAAGTCCTGTGCACATCTTAAGGATGCAAGTTAACTTGGGCCAGAGCAGGGCAGGACTGGCCTGAGTGTCCCAGCCACTAAGGAGCTGAGCCAGAAATGGGACCCAGGTCTGGGAGTCACGGAGCTGGTTACTTTGTACCAGTGTAGACTCCAGGCAGGTCTGCCCTGGTGCCCTATCTCCAAGGCCGTGGGGAAGCTGAGACTCAGACCCGAGGAGTCAACTGAATCTTGCCACCTGTCACCGCCTTTCTGTCTTACGCTCCACCTCCGTTAGCAAGTGTCCTCACCTCTACTTCCGAAATCCCTCACACTTTCCCACTTGCCTCCCTCTCACCAAGGCTGCCTTCATCTCTTGTCTATATCATCCTCCTCCCTAGTGCCACTCTTGCCTCCCCCTCAGTCTTTCCTCCACCTGGAAGCCAGAGAAAGGGTGCAAAAGTAAGCCAAACCACGTCACTCTCCCGTTCAAAATCCTCTCGTGGCTCCCCATTTCCCTCAGAATAACGACCAAACTTGGCCACGGCACGCAGGGCTCTATATGATCCATTCCCCGCCGTCCCCTCCAACCACCAGGTGCCCGGCCGGCACCGCCTCTCGCTTTCCCTTCTGCTGCCTGGTTAATTCCGACTCGCGCTCAGACGCCCCTATCCAGGAAGGCCTCCCTGACTAAGTCGAGGCCCTGCTGTCTCCCCGGGCTCTCCACCCCTGGTCGGGAGGTCCAGAGGGCAGGAGCCGGGTCCCCAGCGCGCCCCCGCAGCGACCCCACCTGCGGTCTCGGCTCCGCCGCCTCCGTCTGCGCCGCCGCTCGTCCTCTCGGCGTCGCCGGTCTCGCCGCCCATGGCTCCTGCTCCGACTCCGGCTCCGGCTCCGGCTCCGACTACCGCTCTGGCTCCGACGCCTTCTGCCCCTACGACCCGCAGACCGCGAGCGCGAGCGTGTGTCCCGACCCATCGGCTGGGACTGTGTTCGCGGCGCCGACACAAACAGCCGGAATCTGCGCCGGGGGCCTTCCTCGGTGGCGGCGCATGCAGGGCTGCCCTATCCACGCCTGAGCCAGAAAACAGGAACCCACCCTGCCGGCCCAGCCCTCAGGGCTCTGATGCCCTGGATCCATCCCTCGGTCTGCAACTGTGGCTCGCGTGATCCTCTCAGTCGGATTATCCACTCCGAGATGGGGGCGTCGCGCTTCAGGCAGTGCTGGAGGCAGCCCTAGGCGGGTCCTCGCGCCTCAGGGGGCCTGAGGAACTGTGGGCGGGGTCAGGGCAAACCCGAAACGTGGGTGGGCGGGGCTCGGAGAGGCGGGGCCAAGAGGAGGCGGGTCCAGACAGGGGCGGGGCTCAGTGGTGGGCGTGGTCAAGGAGGCCTGCCCGGGGAGCGAAAGGAAGGCGGGAAACCAGGAAGGTGGTGGGTTCCAGGCAGCTCGGGAGGGGGAGTGGGCGGGAGCGAGAACGGAAACTGAAAAGTCCTGGTTGCTGGGATACGAGCCTCATCCTTATGCCTCCCCACCTGCCCATGAATACCTATGTATTTCCCGAGTTTAGCTTATTTATTTATTTATTTATTTATTTATTATAATTTTTTTAAATATAATTTTTTCTTTTTCTTCTTTTTACTTTTTTTCCTCCCACCCCAGATTTTGATTTTAGGGTAGAGTTTAGCCTTTTTAAACCACTTCCGTACGATCATCGACTATAGTCGACAGCCACAGATGAACACGCACAGCAACTTTAGCCGACAGCCATGATATGACTTTTCTAATTTTTCATTTATCAAAATAAAATTGTGAACATTTAAAAATAACATAATAAAAACTTATATGTATATGTCACCTATTCTGATTTACATTACAAGTAAAGCTGCCTGTAAAGTAAAACAAGCTTTCGGTGCCTTAAAACTTTCCTCATCACACAAGAGCAAAACGGACTCGTCGTCAATGCACAGCACAGACTATTGCTCGGACACCGAAGTGGTTAAAATAAAAACTTGGATTGGATTCCCTATCACCTCATTTGTAGGTGGGAAACTGAGGCTCAGAGAGGGAAAGTCACCTTAACACCTGCCTTCCTAACCCAGGTCGTCTAGATTGTGCACCACCGTCCCCATCCCCCTGCACCACTTCTAACCACATGGGGCTGGGAGTGCCCGTGCTTGGAAGATGGTATTTAATGACTTAAGCTTTTAAAAATGGTTATTTTAGAAAACGCAACTTCATGACACCTCCCCTAAATGCTGGCTTTGTGTGTTGTACTTGGTGTGAAGGTGAGATGAGAAACCCCTGCCGCTGTCAGTAAGGACCCTGCTGGTCCTGGGAGGTGTGCTGTCATGGTGACAGGTGACCCGGACCAGGAGGAGAGCCTGACCCGGTGATTTTAAGACTTCTCGGCCGGGCGCGGTGGCTCACGCCTGCAATCCTAGCACTCTGGGAGGCCAAGGCGGGCGATTGCTCAAGGTCAAACCAGCCTGAGCAAGAGTGAGACCCTGTCTCTACTATAAATAGAAAGAAATTAATTAGCCAACTAAAAAAAAAATATATATATAGAAAAAATTAGCCAGGCATGGTGATGCATGCTGGTAGTAGCTCCCAGCTACTCGGGAGGCTGAGGCAGAAGAATTGCTTGAGCCCAGGAGTTTGTTTGAGGTTGCTGTGAGCTAGGCTGACACCATGGCACTCTAGCCCAGGTAACAAAGTGAGATTCTGTCCCTAAGAAAAAAAAAAAAGACTTCTCGTGCGTCCCTGCAAGTATCTGAAAAGATAAGGACGTTTGCGCTCGCTGGCATGTTCAGCCTGTAAGTTAGCTGTGCCATTTGTGCATCTGCCCGTGTTAAGAACTGCATTTCCGAGGGGCTGCCTTACCGACAGGATCTGACTTTCAATGCAGTTTCTCAAACTGGGAGCCGGGGAGAAACATTTTCACCACAAGGGGTCTGAATGTCACTCAATTTGAGCAACTGTGGCAAAATGAGACACTTTGGGGACTGTTCCTGTGTGCTGGGCTGCACTGATGTCAGCTTCGAAATGTTTTCCAAGCTGAGCTGGGACCGGAAGGAGGCCATAGCTGTTAAGGTGTTGGGGTGCTGTTGCTAGTATGATAAATCCCACGAAGGTTGCTTTCCCCTTTGAGACTCAAAGTCTGCCCTCAAACTCCCGCCAGACCACTGGAAGCCAAAGAAGCAAACAGACGCGGGCCGATGCTCAATACCCGATTTATTAGAGATCTCTTCCACATAAAAAGAGGGGGTGGCAGGTATGGGGGGCGGGCAGGGGCCCGGGCTGCATACGAGTGTCATTTGGGGCCAGCGGAGGCTGTTGTTTCAGAGGTGCCCACGGTTCTGGGTTTGAGGAACACGGCGCCCGCGTCTGTGCCACGAGGCTCGGTGCTCCAGATTGTCGCGCGCCAGCCGGTGGGGCAGAGGAATGGAGTGGAATCCCGGTGGGAGTTAAGACACACGAGGTTTGCAGTTTATTTTTGTTTCCGGAATCGGTTCGGCCATAAAAAGGGGTTCGGGGTGGGGACCGGGTGGTGGGATGGAGCCACCAGAGAAAAAGAGACGGAGGGGCTGCGGCGACAGTACCTCGGCGAGGTGCAGGGACGGGAGTATTGCACTGAGCAGGACAGGGGACACGTTGGGATGGCTTCGGGGGGACAGAGGCCGTCAGGGAGTGGGGGACACATGGAAGTTTCCACCTTGTCAGTCTCAGAGAAAACGTGTTTGTGTTTACAGTACAGGAAACAGGACGCTGTCATGTTCTCAGCGACAGCAGCCATTGGAGACACGAGGCAGGACATGGCGGGGCCTCAGCTGGGTATTTACAGACTCCTGGGGTGGGGACGGCTGGGTGGGTCCAGGCGCCTTCCTCACGGGGGTCTGAGGAAGGCCACACGTTCGCTAAACGTTATAAATAGGTCTTGCCTTCCTGCCCCCGGCCCGGAAATAATAAACGGCCGCCGCCCCTTGCACGGTCTGTAGAATACGGCGGCATCGCTTTGCAGTTCTCTGGAAAGGAACAAAAATAAAAATGCAGCCAACACAAAATGGGTCTCCAACGGGGCCTCGGAGATTTCACACAAAAACAGAAATGTTGTGATGTCCACGGAAGTTTGCAAATTTCTCCTGCGGGTGAAGGAAGGATGGAGCCTCGTGTGTCCCAGGAGTCACTCAGCGGCGCCGGGGGCCGCCCTGGATGGGGTGCCTGTTGCTCTGGGTCATCCCCAAGGGCTCCCGGGGTCTCTGGTGCCATCCCTGTTGGTCATCCAGGTCCCAGACGCCCCTTCTGACTTCTGTCCCGTCTGTCCCAGGGGCCAGCGGGACGGATCAGGAGGCCGGGCACCAGCGGGTGGGCACTGGGCTGCGCATCAGGGCTAAGGCCCCTTCCCAGGGCTGGACAGATGATCCTGGGCAGGGCGAGGACCCCAGATGGGCTTGTTTGGACCTGTCCTCTGAGCCACCCGGCGGCTGGTCCCTGCTGAGAGCTCTTTCCTTTCCTGGGCTGAGACTTGAGGAGCTGCTTGAGGGAATGTCTGTCCCCGCCTGGGAGAAAGGCCCTGGGGGTGCAGCCTGCTTCTCCAGGCTCAGAGGGGCGCCGGCTGTGGGGGGGGGCGGGGAGGGACCTGAGCAGCTGGCCGCAGCAGCAGCAGCATCGTAGGAGCTTGTGACAGGTTCAAAAGCAATGGAATACCCGAGGGAGGTTCCGGCTGTCCTGGTCCCATGTCACTCTAGTGGGGAGGCAAGGGCTGGAGGAAGATTCTCCCAGAAGGTGCGACTTCTGCTCCGAGCCCGCCCCAGCTCCTCCCATGCTGGGCCGTGTCACTGGGGAACCGTCACCAACACGCCTGTCTCTGGAGTCCCGAGTAATGGGCAGGGTGGGGGTGCATCCGCAGGGGGCGGGTGTCACTGCTCTAACCAGTGCCCTCTGGGTGCAGCGGGGGCCCTGGTGGCCCCCATCGGGCAGCCCATCGGGCTCTGGGCTCCATGGTCCTACCGTGCCCAAACAACGACTCCTCTCCTCCTTTGATCCCCACAGGAATGACATCACTTAAAGTCGATGAAGGAAACACTCCGGGGAGAGGGGTCAACCCTCTAGGCTGTGCCTGGGGCGGAGGAGGCGGGGGTGGCCGTCACACGACAAGGCCGCGTGCCCGCCAGCCCGAGCTGTCTCCGGGACACGGGCTCTCTCTGGACACCCCGTGGCCCGGCTCGGCCTCCTGCTCCGTCTCCGGCTTTGAGGGGGCGTCCCACGTCACTTGGAATGTCTTTGCTGGATGCTGCGTGGTCCACGCTGGGGTAGGGGACACGTCCCCAGCCCCTCGAGTGTGCGTCTGGAGTGTGGGCACCGGAAATTCTTGCTCGTGGGGCCCCTGGGAGGTGGGGTTGGAGGTCTTTCCCGAATGGGGGTGCCTGAGTGGCAGGACACACAGATGCTGAGGGGCTCGGCCAGGCGCGAGCTGCCCGCGAGACCACCGCTGAGAGCAGAGGTCCTGCGCCGAGGCCCCCGAACCTGAGCTGCAGGGGGAAGGGCTGCTTCCGGGTGGGGGGCACCTGCGCTCAGGCACCCCAGTCCATGAGGGACAGAGGCGGAGCGGGGGACCCTGCCGTCCCCTCTGCACGTCACAGGCTGAGGCTCGGAGTGTGATGTTGTCCAGGGCGGCAGGGACATGGGGTCCCGGATCCCGGAAGGTGGCAGGAATGCCCTTGTCCCCCCGAGAGAAACATGCAAGCACAGCAGAGAACCGAAAAGTGCAATGGGATGGAGTTTCTTCTTTTTCCGCTTGTTTTTGTGTCTTTTTTGTTTTTTTCCTAAAAAAGCACACACGTGCTTCTGTCTCTGTGCAAAGAGTAAGGACCCAAAATAAATACATGATTTGACGCTCGGGAAGGTCCCAGTCTCGCAGGTGCAGGCAGCTGACGGGGTGCTGAGCCCGAGAGGCTCGGTGGCCCGGAGCTGTCGGGGCGGAGGGGCTCGGCCGGCGGCGTCCGTCAGGGAGGGCAAGCTGGGCCCGGTGGGTGAGCGAGGTCCGGCGGGGTGTCCCCAGCTCTGGGCCGCAGCTGGGCGGGCAGCGCCGCCAGAGAGCGGCCAGGCGGCGGGCGCTGGGCTCCGGGTGGGGACTGCATAGAAATTACTGCAGAGGGAGAGGGGCGGGTGAGGCCTGCGGCCGCAGTGAGAGGACTCCCCCGGGCCACCCACTGGGCGTCCTGCTCCCACAGGCCTCGAGACGCTCGCAAAACGGTCACTGCCAACTCAGAGAGCCCAGGGCGGGGCTCCGGGCCACCCGCGCCCTCCCACCCCGGCCTCAGTTTCCCGGCCTGTCCCTGGGCGCCTGGGGCCTGCGCTTGCGGGCCTGGCCCGGCCGCACTTACTGTGTCACTCTCGCCGTCGGAGGCCGGCTGGGCCTGCGCGCTATAGTGGAGCGGGGAGTACACCCAGCTCCTCTCGTCAGTGGGCTGCGGCGGGCGGGCGTGCAGGAGGGGCGCGGACAGCAGGGTGCGGGAGGCAGACAGGACAGGGAGGAAGGAAGAGACAGGAGAAAATAAAAGAGGCGGGTCCCCCACAGGCGGGGCGGGCTCGGCCCCGCCGCCCGCTCTGGCCGCACACCTGCCCCAACCTGGGCGGCCTGGGCCTCGGCGCAGCGGGCGGCGGGCAGCGCTAGTGCGGTCAAGGCAGGCCTGGGACAGCGGGTGACAGAGACAGGCGGGAAAGGGGCGGGGTGTGACCTGGGCCACCGTGTCCTCCTCCTCCTCAGCCCGGCGCCACCCTGCCTGTGACGACGGGGTCCTGGGTGCTCGGGTGCCCACCCTGTTTTCCAAGCACCTGGAAGCCTCTCGGGACGTGGCCCCGGCACTCGTGGTGGCCCCGTCCCTGGGCCCTGCCAAGGGACAGGCCGACGGTCCTTCCGGGTCCTGGCATGGGTGAGGAGGGGGCTCCTCTGGCCCCGCCCCGCCCTCTGGGTCTGCTCCCACCTTTCCTGCTCCCTACCTGGGGCTGCCAGCCCCGCCCTGCGCCCCGCTGCGAGCTCTCCCGGCCTCGACGCGCACCTGCTCCCCACATCCACCAGGGCGTCCCTCGGCCCCCGAGCACTTGTCGTGGCCACAACCCAGCCCGCCCCTCCTCCGTCCGGTCTGGACAGCTGTCCCCTGGCGGTCTGGCCGCCTGCGCCTGGTCCTCCTTCTCTGCTGGGGTTCCAGCCACCGCAGGGGCCACCCGTCCGCCTGTGCCGGGGCCTCTGTCACCCGCTGGTGTCTTTGCAGCCTTGAGGAAGGCCTCCTACCCCCGGGCTCCCTGCCTCTACTTGCCTCAGGCCAGCTCGAGACTCCCTCTGGCCCGGAGACCCCCCCACCTGCCCGAGCCCCGTCACTGTCACCGGCGCAAGTCCCTGGGCACCATGCAGCTGGCTCCGCCCAAGGATGGCTCAGGCACCGAGGCACGGGGACCGCGGGTGCAGCCTGCTCGCTCCTCCAGACAATCGCGAGTGCCTGGCGAAAACCCCGCCCGGGAGCAGGGCTGCAGTCTGCCCCCGGCCCCCAGCCGGCGCGGGCCGCACCCATGGCTCCCCGGGCACCACAAATGTGGGCCCAGAAAGGGTCCCCACCTGGACCTGGACCTTGAGGAAGGCCGGCAGCGGCCATCGGCCCAGGAGCCACTCCAGAGCCGCCCTCCAGGAGGGCCACCCCAGCCGGCTGGCAACCGCCCCAGGGCGGGCACGGCGTACAGCTACACTTGCCACACGCTGGTTAGGGCAGAACAGCAGCCTCCCAGTCCTCCAGCAGCGGGGACAGAAAAGGCCCCTCAGTCCCAGCGGACAGGGGAAGGCTGGGTACAGCAGCAGCAGGACCGGAGATGGGCTGACCCCATGGGGAACTGACCTGGGGGCATGTCCCTCCGGCCCCTGCCACCACGCTTTGCCTCTGCCTCACCAGCACCAAGGCCACACTCTCCCTATTCTAAATCAGGGTATTTTTGTTTTGAGACACAGTCTCACTCTCTTGCCCGGGCTAGAGTGAGTGCCGTGGCGTCAGTCTTGCTCACAGCAACCTCCAACTCCTGGGCTCAAGTGATCCTCCTGCCTCAGCCTCCCAAGTAGCTGGGACTATAGGTGCCACCACACCCAGCTAATTTCTTTCTATTTTTTAGTAGATATGGGGTCTTGTTCTTGCTCAAGCTGGTCTCCAACTCCTGAGCTCAAGCAATCCTCCCACCGCAGCCTCCCAGAGTGCTGGGATTACAGGCGTGAGCCACCACGCCTGGCCTAAATCAGGTATTTTTCAAAGTCCAAGGCAGCCCCTCTCTGGGCAGCCTCTGTAAACTGCTCCGCGCTACCAGGTGACCCGGCGGGGTCGAGGTGGGGGGTTTTGGGGGTGCTCACTCAGCCCCTCCCCCTCCCAGCAGAGCCCTAGAGCAGCTCCGGGATCAGCTCTGGGTGCCCCGCCCCCACCCCAGCGGACTTCCTGCTGCCTGGAGGGCGTTGGGGAGGTGGCCTCCACCTCTGGGGTCAGCCCTGGCACATGGCGCTCCGAGGGGCCTGCAGATGGGGCCGGGTTGGAGGTGGCCCCAGACGGGGCCTTGTAAGAACAGAAGCTCCTGCTCCAGGCCTGCGCCTGTCCAGCTGTGCAGCGCCAGGCAGTTCCCCAGCCCCTCTGGGCCCTTGATCACTGTTCTCAGT
Organism: Microcebus murinus; assembly: GCF_040939455.1. Taxonomy (NCBI): domain Eukaryota; kingdom Metazoa; phylum Chordata; class Mammalia; order Primates; family Cheirogaleidae; genus Microcebus; species Microcebus murinus. Next base: position 5,894,573 of record NC_134130.1, on the reverse strand, counting down.
GACAACAGGCCCCGAAGCTACGTGGGAGCCACATGGCTCCCATGGCTCGCCCGGAGGGGAGCTTTGGGGGAGTGTGGGCCTGGTTTTGTCTAAAGTGTGTGCTCCTGCAGGCTCCCAGGGTAGTGAGGCCTCGGCTTCCCTGCCTGTGGAATGGGTGTGGAGACGGCAGCTCCTCCCCACCTTGGCAGCCCTCAGGTGCTCTGAGCTTGTGATGGTCCCTGTGCAGCGGGGCAGACAGGCCTGGTGGCTGGGGACAGCCCGGTCTGGGCCAGCGGGAAGGGTCCACCCGGCGCACCCTGGCAGGGCAGGGCTGGCGAGGGGCAGAGGTGCCCCCGAGCCTCAGCCCTGCGCTGTGACGGTGTCCCCGTGTCAGGTGCCGCTTCCACGCGGGGCTGAGCGACATGCTCCTGTGACGCACGCAGCACAGCGCCTGCCGGGCCAGCGCGGCAGTTTTCCCAGCGTCCCCTCGAGGACGGGAGATGCCGGGCGCCGTGTTTCGGGCCGGGGACCTGCGGCTCCCGGCTGCCCCAGGCGGGCGCTGCCCTTGTCCCCGGGGTGGCCGCTGCGGTCACTTACAGTGCCCGAGGAGCTCGGCGTCACGGCCCGCAGTCGGCGATGGCGGGGAGAGTAAATCCAGTACCTCCCATCCGTGAACTGCACGGGCGGCGGGCCGGCGCGGAGGGAGGAAACAGAGGACACGGATGAGGCCACGGGAACCCCTCCGGGCGGAGAGAGGTGGTGGGAGACAGCGAGGCTAGAGGCTGGGCACGGGCGACTGCCAAGCGGGAGGGGTGCGGGCGGGGGTCTGGCCGAGGCTGCTCCCTTCTCTGCGGCCCACCCAGGTGTCAGGACTGACACGCAGAACCCCCCAGCCACCCTGCCACCAACAAGAGACCAGGATGCGCACCGACCAAGCCTGGGGACGGGTGATGACGGGTGGCGGGACAGGCACGTGGTCCACTCACCCTCCTCCAGGGCCAGGAGGGGCGCAGAGCGGGGCTGCTGGTCATGCGGCCACTGGGCGGGCACCCCCAATGCAGCCCCGCCCCGCCCCTTACCTGGGGCTGTCTGACCCCGAGCAGCGGCCCCAGGACCTGCTGCTGGGACTGGACGTCACAGGCCTCCCTGGCCGCCCCGCAGCCGCCTCACCCAGGCCCCAGTGAGGGGAGGAGGTGCCGTGTCCCCAAAGCCAGGCACACCCCGCCTTGTGCAGGAGCAGCGCCTGCCCTGGCTGGGTAGCCTGCCTGCCACAGGCCCGGTCCCCTGGCCCTCCTGAGGGACGCAGCCCACCCAGCCACACCCCCAAGGGAAGAGAAGACCCCGGCACCGCTGGCATGCCTGGCCACCAGGCAGCCGGGGACACGGGCCTCGGGCCCTGCCTGGGCCTCCCTGTGGGGCTGAGCGTCTGAGGGCTCCGGATGGTTCCCAGGGAGACGGAGGGACACGGCTGCGGCCACGCCGTGGTTGGTGGCCAGGCTGTGGTCACAAGGCCGGGAAGTGGGGGTGGGGCAGCCCTGGGGTGGCCTGGCTGGCGAGGGGTCGACCCGCCCTGCCTGGCAAGACGAGAAAGAGAAGGCGGGTGCGAGCGCCTGGCGGGCGTGTGTGCTGACGGCGGGCATGCGTGTGCCCGGCTGTGGCGCACAGCAGAGAGGTCCGTGGATGGCCGGGGGGAGCCGGGGACTTACAAAGTAGATGTCCGTGGCAGGCGCGTCCTCCTCGTCCGAGGCCTGGCTTGCGGGTTCCGAGGCCTGGCTGGCGGTTTCCGCTTCGACAGCAGCAGAGGCACCGGCCAAGGACGCCTCCACCCTGGGGACGGCACACAGGGAGTCCCGGGCGGCTCGGGCCGCACCTGCCCTCCCGCCCTCCCTGCCCCCGCAGGGGCTCGTCAGGTGTCACAGCTGAGATGAAGGACTCGGGCGGGTGCCCTGCCGTGGGCTGTCTCGCGCAAAGCGGAACAAGAGAAAACGTCACAACTAACCCCAGCAGACGCCGCCCCCAGGAGTGCCCTGCCAGCCCAGTGACCGGCCTGTGCAGCCCGGGAGGTCACGTTCCCTCTCGGAGCCTCGGCTTGTCTTCCGGAAGGAGGGGAAGCAGGGCACCTGCCCCAAAGGGTGGCAACCTCTTTCTCCTTTCCATCGGACACTTAGTGCCTGCCAGGGCTGGTTCTAGAGCCTTCTGTGAATGAACCCAATGACCTCCGTCACGGGGGTGGGGAGAGGACACTGCTAACACCCCTGTGTTACAGATGAGGAAACTGAGGGACAGAGAGGAGCTGAGGAATGTGCTTGAGGCTGCAATGTCCCTGGTGGCCAGGGGACAGGCGCGCAATTTTCTTCTCACGAACGGCACTAAGGACTTGTTCTCCTGCTGTCTGAGGTTCAGCTGTTTTTGGCAGAGACGGAAATCTTACACTGCAAGATTCAGCTAATGGCAGAGTGGATGGTACCAGGACGTGTGTGTGCATGTCTGCGTGTGCATCTGTGTGCATGTACGTCTGTGTGCATGCAGGTCTGTGCGTGTGTGCACACCTCTGCGTATGCATGTGTACGTGTGTGTGCATGTGTGTGCATGTACGTCTGTGTGCATGCAGGTCTGTGCGTGTGTGCACACCTCTGCGTATGCATGTGTACATGCGTGTGCATGCGTGTGCATGTACGTCTGTGTACATGCAGGTCTGTGCGTGTGTGCACACCTCTGTGTATGCATGTGTACGTGTGTGCACGTGTGTGCATGTACGTCTGTGTGCATGCAGGTCTGTGCGTGTGTGCACACCTCTGCGTATGCATGTGTACATGTGTGTGCATGTGTGTGCATGTATGTCTGTGTGCATGCAGGTCTGTGCGTGTGCACACCTCTGCGTATGCATGTGTACGTGTGTGTGCATGCGTGTGCATGTACGTCTGTGTGCATGCAGGTCTGTGCGTGTGTGCATACTTCTGCGTATGCATGTGTACATGTGTATGTGCATGCGTGTGCACTGTGTGCGCGTGCACGCACATCTGTGCATGTATGCATGTGTGTGCGCACGTGTGTGTGTGTGCGTGTGTTTAAAATACGCTCCCAGTGGCAAAGCCAGCCTGGGAATCTGCTGAGAGTGCTAAACAAGGTCTCTGGGAACAAAAATAAAAGAAGCATCTAAAGCAAAAATCATTAGAAAGGCAGGAGTCTGCCAACACAGTGACAGAACCGCACACACCGACGAGACGAGACACAAAGGAGCCGGATGATGACAGTGGACAAACTGGTCATAAGAGGCTCCCAGGAAATGTTCGGAGCCTAAAGAGAACGTGCGCTTCATTCCACACGTCTGTGGACATTTCAAACAGTGGCTTTGAACTTGACCATCAGGATTTTGTTTTTTTTAAAGACATAAATTTTTTTAATGCTACTCTGTTCAAATCAAAACTCAATAAAATTAAAAATAAATATTAAAAAGTTGAATAGATAATATCCTTAAATACTTGGAGGTTCAGAGACGCTCAACCCTGCCCTGGGCGCTGTGACAGGGGCCGGGTCATTCTCTGGGGAGGGGCCGTCCTGGGCCTGCAGGTGCTGAGTAGCGTCCCTGCCCCCACCCACCCCATGCCAGGAGCTCCCCCTACGGAGCCGTGACAACCACAGATGCCCCAGACATCACCCAGTGTCCCCTGGGGGTAGAATCCCCTCCAGCCGGTTGAAAACCACTGCCTTCGATCAAAGGAGGAATTAAAAGCAAATTCATTATCTGCACGAAAGAATTACCCTGTGCTAAACCTCCCATGGCGCTGGCTCTCCCAGGCCCACGACAGGTGCCTCGCCCTCCCACTGAGCGGTACTCACCCCGTGTCCTCCTTGGGGACCACGATCTCCACACTGCACGTGGGCTCCACCTGCACCGTGACCTGCTGCAGGTCTTCTTCCACATGTGGCTCCTCCTGGGGCCTGGAGGCAAGGGGAAACTGAGCCTCGGTTTCCCTCCTCACTCCCCTGCCCCCCAGGAGTGCCTGCCGGATCCCAGGTCCAGCCCTACTGGAGACCTGGGAGCCTCCAGCCTCAGCCTGGTCCCTCTGGCTGTCATACTCGGCTGGGGGTCTGAGAGGGGAGAGAGGCTGCCACCCGGGTCCCTCCTGTGACTCTGGCACCTGGCAGGGCCTGGGGTATAGCAGGTCCCCAGGGCACATTACGGAATGAGCAAATGGCAGCCCCAACATCAGCGGGTGTCCGGGATGCTGCCTGCAATCCTGGGGATGCTTGAGCTTGGAAGCTGAGACCCTGATGCAGGCTGCTGGAACATTCCGGCAGCAGACCTGGGCATGCATGTCCTCTCTGAATGGCAACCTGAGAGTAGAAAGGCTGCTGACTTGGGAGCGGGTAGCTGGGCAGAGGGAGAGGGGCTTCCCACTGCTGGCCCCCGGAGTTTCTTCCATTAGTGATTAAAAACTGATGAAGGGAAAACAGTACCTATTCACTGCCCTGGCGTTAACAAGAACACTCCTGGGAACCACCGGATGTCCCCAGAGGGGCTGCCTAAGTAAGATGAAAGGAAGGGCGCGGGCAGTCCCACACCAGCTGGGAGGATCTCTGCCTACCAGATGACAAGAGCAAGGTGGGGTGGCTGCAGAGACGCCTCCGTTCGTGTCAAAAGGGAACCACGAGCCTGGGTGTATGCTCTCTGTGTACTCACAAAACTCCTCTGCGGAGACACAGAACCCACGGTCCCGGGGCTGCTCCCGGGGAGGGGGTTGGAGTGGGCAGGAGGGAGGTGTTTGGCCACATTCCCTCTTGTGCTTTTAAGTTAAAAAAAATTTAGTAGAAGAAAAAAGAAGAATGGACAGGCCAAGCTGCCTCAGGTCCCCGGGGCCCCAGGCCGGAAGAAACAGGCAAAGTGCCTCGGAGATTCCATGCAGTTCTGCAGCCTGGTGGGGACTTGCACCTGTGCCCGGGACAGAACAGTCAGACGCACAGGGGCTCTGGGTGGGGAAACGGGGGCTCGGGGCTGCACAGGACGCCCGGTGAGACTGAGGACAGGGCAGGGGAGGGGGCCAGGGTCTCACCTGCTATCTTGTCCAGACGACTGCGTGCGCCGCCTGCAGAGAGACCCCAACAGGTGAACCGCTAGTCCCTGCCCGCCTACCGGCTGCCACTCCTAGTTGCCCCACCCACCTGCTCTGGCCCCGCCCCCTGCCCCGGCCCCGCCCACCTGCCCTGGCTGCCCGGCCCACCTGTACCGGGGCTGCTCCGACGTCTCTGAGGGGGAGCGCTCCGGGATGGAGAGGGAGGTGGACGACAGGGTCGTGGCGATGGAGGCCGTTGTGGCTTCTTCAAAAGAAGGCGGCGTGCAGGGCAGGAGGTCGGGCCGGCCTGCAGGGAGAGAGTGGTGGCACCTGGTGGAGCTGCCGGCCCCTCCACGCAGCCCCATCCATTCCCCTCCACTCGCTCACCCTCGAGCTGCTTCCTGCTGCCCCTGCGCTCCCACCTGCCTCCCTGAACAGCTCTTCCCAGGGCAAATGAGGGTGCATTTCCCCCGTGTGCAAAGGCTTCCAACAGCTTCTTACAGCTCTCAAAACAGAATCGAACCCCGACAGCTGGAGGGCCCTCCCCTCTCCCCCTTGCACATCTGCTCCAGCCACTCGGGTCCCCTGGCTGTGCCTCCAACATGCAGGCAGAGTCCCGCCCCAGGGCCTTTGCACGGGCTGTGCCCTTCCTCCATGCTGTTCCCCAGCCTCTCCCTGCCTTGACCCCTAGGGCTGGGAGGGACCTTCTGGACACCCCTGTGACAGTTACTGTACAGGAGGCTGTCACCTTCCCGACGGTGCCTTCTGTGCTCAGCTCTCCCTGCGGCTCTTGCTGTGCACCCAGGCCCAGCTCCTCTCTCCCTGGCGGCTGTCTAGGTCCCTGAGGTGGCTGTGAACCCCCCACACCTGGGGGCAGGGCCCAGCCTCCGGAGGCCTCGAGTGGGCCTTGCAGCCCCCAAGCGCACCTGCCCTCCGGCTCACCTTCGTCCTCCAGCGTGGGGTAGCTGCGGGCCCCCCGCAGGTCGTACTGCGCGTCCTCCCGCTCGCTGGGGATCTGGCTGGCGGAGAAGGCGGCCGTGGGCCCGAGGGGCTTGACAGCCAGCAGGGCGCCGCGCCCCTTCTTGGACGGGGACGACTTCAGCGCTGTGGAGGGCAGAGGGCGGGTGGGTGCTGGTGCTCAGGGCTGCCGGCCGTGGCAAAGCCCAGGCGGGACCTCCCAGGTCCTCCCGCGCACTCGGCCTGGTCTGCACGGCACCGCCCACCACACCACCTGCCCCGGGGACCCTCTGCCTGCAGGCCAGGGGAGCAGCAAGGCCGCTTCAAGCAAAGCCGGCTCTGCCACGGGGGCGCTGGGGAGCCGTTGCGCGGCCCGTCCACACGACTGTCTCAGATGAGACTCATGGGCCTGCATCTGCCCCGCCCAGGGCCCTCCCGACATGAGGCAGAGGTAGCCACCACGCCCGCCAAGCTTGCTCGGGCCGTCCCCTTCTGCTCTCAGCCCCGCCCTGGCAGTGCTCCGGTTTTCAGTCGGCTCGGCCGTGGCCCAGTGGGAAGAACCTGGTGGCTGTGTGACCTGGGGACTCGGCTCGGCCCCGCAGGTCCCAGGGCAACCACAGGCTTGGGGGCCAGGTGACACTCTGCTGTCCTCACTGCTCTGTTCTTAGAAGGCAGGTGGCACTGCAGAGCCCCGGCACAGGGCCTGCCGCCCTCGCTGCTCACCAAGCCCTTGCACCTCTGCCCCCAGAATGGCCCGGCACAGCTCCTGCTATACAGCAGGCGCTCAGTTTGCCTTGCGACACCGGCACCGGGGAGGACGGCCCGGGCCGTGTGTGCTGCGAAGCCTTAGCGACCGGCTGACTGGCTCTCTGAGACACAGCCGGGCTGCGTGCTGGCCGCCAAGTCCCACGGTGGAAACTACGAGGGGAGGCCCCTGCCAGGGAGCTGGCTCTCGACCTGGCCCCAGGGGGCCGCGCCTGGCCCCGGGCTGGGAGAGTGGGCCCTGTCTGTGGGCGCCGGGCGCCGGGCGTGCCGTCCCTGCCGCCTCCTGGAAGAGACCTCCCAGTGGGCGCGCCCGTGAGGACAAGGCTGGGACGGCAAGGCCTGCCCGAGCCCACTCTCGCGCCGCAGACGCTGGCTGAGCGCCCCTGCGAGCCGGCCTGTGCTGGCGAGCCCCGAGTCCCGCCTTCCCGCCACTGCTCGCCCTGTGACCTCCCCGAGCACACCCTGCGGCTGGCGGCCGCCTCCCTGGCCCCCTAGTACAGTGACGCTGTGGCCGGCTGGGCCCGGCCCACCCGTCCTGTGTACAAACACACTGCACCCTCCCCCCCCATGCAAGTGTGGAAACCGAGGCACAGACGGGTGCTATTGCTCAAGACCACAGGGCCAGGCTGGGACCACGGCAGGATTCAGGAAGCAGGCTCTGGACCCCTGCCACGCTCCGTGCCGGGCAAGCACCCCCCGACCCTGTTCCCTGGGAGAGGCCCCTGGCCCGGGGCAGGACGAAGGGGCTCCAGCCCCAGTGCCCCGCACCTGGCTCTGGGCCCGCCCCCACCGTGCCCTCCCGCCCCACAGGCTCTGGCGGCTTACAGGAGTTCTTCCGAAAGACCGTGTTGCTCATGAACTTGAAAAAGCGCTCGGCGTAGAAGCTGGGGCGGTGGACGGAGACCGTGTCCTAGAAGAGAGCAGGGTGGCGGGGCAGAGGGTGTGTCGGCAGCCGAGACGGCTCTGGCTCTGCCAGGGCGGCCCCGGACACCTGCTGTGTGCTGGGCGAGGTGGGGGAGCCACCTCCGTGTATAAAGGAAAGAGGTGGGCCCGTGGAGCAATGGCTTCCTGGAAGGGGACCCAAGGAACAGGTGACAGTGGTTCCCTAGGGGGACGGAAGCCGGGTGGCAGGGAACAGGGTGGGAGGGAGACTGTTTTCACTATAAACCCATTTATATTGTTGAACCACTTTTGAAACCATGTGAATGGTACAAAGAAACCGGAGGATTTCTCTGAAACAGGGGTTGGCAAAGTCTGGCCCCTTGCCTGCGTTGTCAATAAAGTTTTATCGGCACCGCCTCGCCTGCTCCTGCACATTTCTGCTTCGTCCCTGGCTGCTTTTGTGCTCCGAAGGCAGAGATGAGCACAATTGGAGGCTGGTATCCTCCAGGCCAGGCCGACCTGAATGCCCCCGACCTGGACATTAGGTGGGGGCCCAGCACCTGGGGCCAGTGTGCTCTGCGAACGCCGAGCCCCTATGGCAGACACTCCTTACTGTTCCCAGGATCAGTGTCTTTGTCGCCCATGACATGGTTCTCAGCTTTGGCACACCTGACATTTTGGGCTGGATCATTCTTGGGGCTGGGGCCATCCTGGGCATGCAGGTGCTGAGCAGTGTCCCTGGTCCCCACCCACTCCGTGCCAGGAGCACGCCCAGTGTGACAACCACAGATGTCCCCAGACATGGCTCAGTGTCACGGGGGAGGGGCAGGATCACCTGGGTGAGCTCCCCCTAACTCTGACGTCACAGAATCCCTCTGGACACACGGCCTTCCAGAAGGAAAACATGTTCCCAGTCTCCCCTGGGTAAGGCGTGGCCAGGAGCCAGTGCCTCGTGCCTTCCTCCAGCTGGGGTGGGACGTGGTAGTCGGGCTAGAGGGCAAGGACAACCCCAGGGGTGTGGACCAGGCCACCTCTCCAGGACCACACAGCTCTCCTGTCTGCATGGGTAGTGGGACCTTTTTTTTTTTGAGACAGAGTCTCACTCTGTTGCCCGGGCTAGAGTGAGTGCCATGGCGTCAGCCTCGCTCACAGCAACCTCAAACTCCTGGGCCCAGGCAATCCTCCTGCCTCAGCCTTCCAAGTGGCTGGGACTACAGGCATGCGCCACCATGCCCGGCTAATTTTTTAAATATATTTTTAGTTGTCCAATTAATTTGTTTCTATTTATAGTAGAGACGGGGTCTCGCTGTTGGTCAGGCTGGTTTCGAACTGCTGACCTTGAGCAATCTGCCCGCCTCGGCCTCCCAGAGTGCTAGGATTACAGGCGTGAGCCACCGCGCCTGGCCCAGAAATGTCTATTGAGATCCCTGGCTCATTTTGTAATTGGGTTATTTGCTTTTTTATTATCGAGTTGTAGGAGTTCTTTATATATTTTAGATGTGCATCTTTTACTAGATATATGATTTACAAATATTTTCTCCCATTCCAAAGTTTGTATTTTCAGTTTCTTGCTGGTGAAGCACAGAAGTTTGAAGCACAGTTTTGATGATTTTTAAAATCGGCCTCCCAGAGTGCTAGGATTATAGGCGTGAGCCACCGTGCCTGGCCAGTGGGACCACCCTGACCTTCCCCAAGTCCAGAGTGCTGACCGCTACGGCACGGGGCACCTGGCCTCGGAACGCACATTCACGAACGAATGAAGGAAGGTTCTCACCCCGTCATGTACGAGAGCCTTCCAGGTGTGTTCCAGCTTCTTGATGAACCTGCAAAGAGAAACAATTCCGGAACGTTAGCCTACATCAGCCAAGCCCTCCGGTCCAGCGGGTCTCACCAGGGCGACTCTACTCCCCCCGGGGACACTGGGCCATGTCTGCAGGCATCTGCGGTTGTCAACTCAGGGCAGGGGACAGCTCCTGGCCTGCAGGGGGTGGAGGCAGGGACGCTGCTCAGCACCTGCAGCACCCAGGATGGCCCCTCCCCAGAGGACGAGCCAACCACTGTCCACAGTGCCGGGGGAGACCCTACTCTAGAGGGACTGAGACCGCAGCTGCCGCGCCAGCTAGAGCCGGAGCACCCTCGCTCTCTCCTCAAGGCCCAGGCTGAGCCCAGCCCTCTCCACTGCCTGGTGCCGCCCGCCAGGCCGCTCCTGCAGGAGGTTCCCAGACAGCCCCGGCCCCCGGCTGGAAGGGAAAGTTCGGCACAGCCTGGGCCTGGGAGGAGCTCGCGGCTGGCTGCCTGGGACCTGGTGGCCTCTGTCCCCCTTACCCTGAGCTACCTAATCCTGCTCCTGTGCCCAAGGCAGGACCCTGTGGGGCACGACTGTCCGGAGGGAAAGGCGACAAAACGTGACCAGGAGGGCCCGTTTTGATGCTTCAAAAAACAGAAGCTCCAAAGAAACCGCCAAACAGGGCAGCTTCTTGGCCACTCACAGCCCCTTCTGCGCCGTGTCTGAAAGGTCCCTAACAAGCACATGTCACTCTAAGGATAAGAGACTGACACGGGTAGGAGCTCACTGCTGGAGGCTCAGGAACAGCCGTGGCCCTGGCTCTAGGCGGCTACGGGGAGGCTGGGCTGTCTGTTCCTTCCGGGTTTTTCCAGCACGTGACCACGTCCGAGACTGCACAATTATGAAATCTGGTGTCACGTGACACCGGGTCAAAGACTTCGTGGCCCAAAGTGAGAGTTTCTAGAACCCAGTCCTTGGCTTCTCTAGAGGCCTGGGGGTACCTGTGGGGCGGGGCAGGGGCAGCGGGGCAGGGGCGGCGGGGCGAGGCTCGGGGCCGGCTCGTGCGCACCTGTAGGACTGCAGGATGTCGATGATGCCGATGTGCAGCAGCAGCCGCTCCCCGCGCCCGTTCACGGCGGGGATCCCGCCCATCCTGGGGAGAGAGGCCGGGTCAGCAGCCCGCACAGCGGGAGGCTCCGGGCTCCGGGACCCACCTGCTCACGAGGCTGGCAGCTCAGCTGGGCCCCTGGAGCAGGCCCCCGGCACCTGAGGGCCTCCGTGCTGATGCCCTCCCCGCGCCGCCCACCTCCTGGGCCCAAGCGGGCCGTGCGGTGCTGCCCAGCGCCCCGGCTGGGAGACCGGGCGCATGCCCCACGCACGGGCCGTGCACAGACACACACAGGCACGCCCCGCGGCCCGGAGCTCTCAGCTGCAGCCTGGGAGTTAACTGCGTCCCGTCCCGCACCGCCGGTTAGTGAGGCCACACGATGCAGCAGCCAGCTGAAGCCACCGCGGCCCGACACACTGGGCCCAGGCTGGCGCGCCCTGCGCACTCACACCACGCCGCTGGCTCACCTGCTCCCAGACAGGCCCCACGCAGACCCTACAACGCCAAGAAGGTGTGAGGGGCTGCGCGGGACCCCTGCACAAGCTGCTCCACCCCTGCCCGCGCCAGGGCCCCTGGCCCAGCCCTTTCTCTGTCCCCATCAAATGATGGCCCAGTGCCACCACACCAGCTCCCGGGGCCAGGGTCAACCTAGGCTCCGTGCCTAGCTGCCACGTGCTTAGGACGGCTGCCCCCACCTCGGAGCCTTTGTTTCCTCAGCCGGAAATGGGGGACGCCACCTGTCCCCTCCAGGGCCCACAGGGCCTGAACAAGGTGACACAAGCGGAGGCTCCATTCCTTCATGGCTGGTGCACAGTGACCAGGCTCTGCTGTGACCAGGGGACACTCCTGACACTGCTGTACTGTCAAGCTGGCCCACCCTGGGGACACCAGCAGTGGCTGGGGCATCTGCGGTTGTCATGGCTGGGGAGGGGGTGGTCCTGGCATGGAGTGGGCGGGGGACACCGCTCAGCACCCCAGAGAGCCCAGGACGGCCCTGCCCAGAGAATGACCTAGCCCCGACATCCACAGGGCCCAGGGAGAGACCCTGTGAGCGTCTCCCCACCAAACCCTGGGCCCCCGAGCGAGGCGCCAGGTTGACCCTTCTCCCCACATCCAGCACAGGTGCTCTGGGCAAGCGCTCCCCCGAGCCGGCCCCTTCCCCGCTGCCCTCTGAGGGCACACCTGTGGCAGCTGCCTTCCATCTCTGTGCAAGCAGATTCCTGAACCCCACTGCTCTGCGGGTTTTGTCTCTTGCCATGAAAGCTCTACCTCGTCCCCAAATCCCCCACACCTCCCCATGGCCTTCCTGAAGCGCCTTCCGCCTTGCTCCACACGGTGGCTGCAGCAGAGGGAGGCGACCTGCGCCCTTGTCATGGGCACGGCCGATGGCCTCCACCCACCCACCGACGGGTCTGAAATGCCCGCCGTCACACGCCAAGGCCCGTGGCCACCTGTGTTCAGCCTCCTGACCTGCAGGACGGGCTGGGCGCGGGAGCAGCTGCCCATCCCGCCCGAGAGCCCGGCACAGATGGGCTGCTGGGCTCTCTGCAGAGAGCCCTGTCCATCACGGACGCCCTCGCGGACCCAGCGCCCCCTCGCCTGCCTTCACCTGCAGGGGAGGACAGGGCCACCCAGGGCTGGAGCCGCTGGGGCCAGGAGAGGGGACCGCACTAGAGCTCCCCGCCCACCTACGTGTCATCCGACTCGATGGCCTCCCCGCGCGCGGCCCCGCCCTGGATGGACTCCATGGCCGTGGAGTACAGCGCCTTCTGGCCCACCGGCCTCTTCTCGTCCGAGGTGCTTTGGGCGCCCTGGGCCTGGCGCTCGCGCTCCTGCAGGTCGAGGTTGTGCACGCCCAGCAGCAGGCTATAGTCCATGATCTTGAAGCTCTCCAGCACCTGCGGGAGGGCGGGCCGTCAGCCCCGTCCCCACACCCCAAACAGGGTGCACTCGGGATTGGGTGACCCATCCCACGCCACGCCGGGGCCCGGTTATCCTGGGGGACTGGAGGGCCCGGGTCACCCCAGGCACCAGACCCAGATGCTAGGCCCTGGAGTGCGGCTTCTGACCGGACGCCAGGCCGCCCTGGGGCTGGGACAGGGACTTTTTGGGACTTTCCAAGAGAAAGCCTGAGCCTTCGCTCCCACTACCCCAGGTCCTGAGGGCGAGGACGTGCTCTGGCTGGAGGGGCAGAGCCCAGGCTGTGGACACCCAGGGCTCAGGGCCAGGCCAGGGAGCCACGAGGGCCCTGAGTGTCTGGGCAGGGGGTTTGGGTCAAGTTCTCCAAGGGTCTGGCAGCTGGGTGGAACACAGAACGTGGGTGGCCCCAGGCTCTGCCCCTGAGCGGCTGGGCCCCCGATCCTAGGCTCTAGCTGCCAGGGCCCTGACCGGCAGGGACACCCACTCTCCCTGCAGCCTGCGGGCCGGCAGAGAGTCGTCCTGTTTGGCGAAGGGAAACTGAGGTACAGTGAGCCCAAGTGGCTGGCCAGGGCGCACTGGGCTTGTGACTGCGGCTTCCCGGGGCTGTACTGTGCCCAGATGCCTCATCACGATGGTGAATGACGTCTGCAGAAACCGGCACACACTCCCGACCTCCCGGGTCTGGGTTTGGAGACCAGTTTTAGGTTAAGGCCGCAAACTCGGGGTCGCCGGGCTCCGATGTGGGGCGGGGCGGGGGCTGTTCTGGGTGGGGCTTCTGTGGGCGGGGTCGCTCTGGGTGGGGCCACTCTGGGCGGGGTAAGCTACTGTGGGCGGAGCCAGGGCTGCCATGGGCGGGGCGGGCTGCTGTTGATGAGGCGGGGCTGCTAAGGGCAGGACCGGGACTGCTGTGGGCGTGACGGGCTGTTGTGGGTGGGACTGGGATGGGGCCAATCTGGGCGGGGCCGCGGCTCCGGTGGGCGGGGCGAGTTCTATGGGCGGAGCCAGGGCCTGCTATGGGCAGGGCGGGCTGTGGATGGGGCGGGGCTGCTGTGGGCGGGGCGGGGAATGTGGGGGGGATTTGCTGTGGGAGGGGCCGGGGCTGCTGTGGGCGGGGCTGGGAATGGTGGGGGGGATTGCTGTGGATGGGGCGGGGCTGCTGTGGGCGGGGCTGGGAATGGTGGGGGGATTGCTGTGGATGGGGCGGGGCTGCTGTGGGCGGGGCTGGGAATGGTGGGATTGCTGTGGATGGGGCGGGGCTGCTGTGGGCGGGGCTGGGAATGGTGGGATTGCTGTGGATGGGGCGGGGCTGCTGTGGGCGGGGCTGGGAATGGTGGGGGGATTGCTGTGGATGGGGCGGGGCTGCTGTGGGCGGGGCTGGGAATGGTGGGATTGCTGTGGATGGGGCGGGGCTGCTGTGGGCGGGGCTGGGAATGGTGGGATTGCTGTGGATGGGGCGGGGCTGCTGTGGGCGGGGCTGGGAATGGTGGGATTGCTGTGGATGGGGCGGGGCTGCTGTGGGCGGGGCTGGGATGGATGGGGCCAATCTGGGCGGGGCCGCGGCTCCGGTGGGCGGGACGAGTTCTATGGGCGGAGCCAGGGCCTGCTATGGGCAGGGCGGGCTGTGGATGGGGCGGGGCTGCTGTGGGCGGGGCTGGGAATGTGGGGGGGATTGCTGTGGGCGGGGCCGGGGCTGCGGTGGGCGGGGCTCACCAGGCAGTCCCGCTGCAGCGTCTTGACCAGGGCGCTGAAGGTGTCGGCATCAAGCAGGAGCCCCTCAGGCATGTCCTGCATGAAGTCCAGGTCCTTGTACGTGGGGATGCTCTTCTCCTTCTCCTTCTTGCTGGCGCGCCGCTTGTAGGTGGAGCCCTTGAGGTCGAACTTGAGGTGCATCTTGACGACGCGTGGCAGCACGTTGTTCATGACCACCACGCGGATGTTCTTGCCGCCCGACTGCACGCAGTACAGCCCGTAGAACTTGGGCAGCAGCGTCCGCGGGTTCTGGTTCAGGTTCTGCAGGGAAGCAGGGGGTGAGCGCCCTGCGCAGAGCCTCCGAAGAACAGGGACCCTCCCAGGGTGCCCCCACCGCAGGGAAGAACCTCCCCCTACCCCCCGGAGGTCCCCGCCTCTGGGCCCATCAGGGCTGGGTCTGCAGGGCTGGCCAGCCCCTGTTTCTGTAAGGCTTCCAGCTGAGGGCGGTTTTTCCATTTTTAAAAAGTTGAAAAATACCATAAGAAAAATAGTATTTTATGACATGTGAAAACGATGTGGAATTCACACTTCAGCGTCCATAAATAAAGTTTTATTGGCACACAGCCGTGCCCATACACTCCCGGGCTGTGCAGGGCGGCTCCTGCGCCACCGAGGCAGAGCGGAGCCACCGAGGCAGAGCGGAGCCACTGAGGCAGAGCGGAGCCAGGCAGACAGACACTGCCCGCTTGGAGCCAAAGGTACCCCCGTCCGGCCCTTGACGGGTCGGGTTTGCGGAGCCCTGATCTAGAGGAGCGGGGTCCCACCCTAAGCATCACACACAGTGGATGAAGGATGCCTCAAATGGGAAACTGAGGCACAGGCTATGCTGAGCTGCTCAGAGGAGCCGGCAGTGGCTGGGGCCTGGCGGTTCAGGAGGTGCTGACCCTTGTCTGAGCGACGCCTGACCCTGAGGCCGGGAAAGGCAGCCCTGCCGCCCCGTCCCTGCTCCTCCCTCCCAGGGCCTGATGTGCCCTTTTCTCAAGGGTGGAGCTGGATGGCGCTGCCTGCACCAGCAGCTGGTCTTTTGTGGCGCCAGCTGGAGGCCCGTCCCCCTCATCTCTGCAACTGAGTCACTCCTGGGCCGCTTGGCCCTCGGTGGTGGCTGAGGGAGAGGCTGCCCGTGGGCTGCTATTTCTGGGACCCATGACTCTTGGGGCCGGGCAGGGTGTTCTGGGCAGCCAGGCAGCAGCGCCCCAGCCCTGCCCGGGGTTGTCAACCAGGGCCCGAGGCTGCAGGGGGAGGTGAGGGTGGTCCCGAACACCTATGGATGGGGTCCCTGAGGGTGAGTCTGTGAGCCCGCCCCGGAGGTGCCCGGGCCAGTGTCACCTGCCTGCTCCCGCCGGCCGAGGGAGCGGGGTTGGGGCAGAGTGGAGGGGCCACGTGCGGAGGCAGGGGGTGGAGGCAGGATGGGGGCCAGGGGACCCTGGATGGGGCCCTGCCGAGCCTTTCTTGTCCCCTCCCCTCCCCCATCCCCAAGGCTGCGGCCCCACAGCCGGGCGCCACGCACCATGTAGTAGCCGGGGAGCAGCTTCTGCAGGAACTCGGCCTCCTTGTGCATCACGGTCTTGATGATGAACTCGTCGTCGCTGGTGACGTAGAAGAGGGAGCCGCTGGCGCCCGGGTTGGAGAGCTCGATCAGCGGCTCGTTGCACAGGGAGTACTGAAAGGCAGAGGCAGGCAGCTGGTGAGCGGGGCTGGGGCCAGCGGACAGACGCTGCTCCTCAGCTGCCCGACAGCCCTGGGAACTGGTGGTCAGTCCATTTACAGACGAGGAGACGGAGGCTGGGGGGCAGGTGACTTTCCCAGGGCCACACGCCAAGGACTGCAACTGCCGACTCCTCAGCGTGAGTTAGCAGCAGACACCTGATTGTATCGTGGTGCCCACACACCTGGCCAAGACACGGTCCCAGCCCCCTTTGCAGCTGGGTGTGGCCCCGACGGCAGCTCTGCCCAGTGAGCTGCAAGCAGAACAGGAAGTGAACTTCGGGGAAGGCCGCCGATATGGGAGACACACAGCTGGGGCGCCTCGTTTTATGGGGCACCTTTTCTCTGTCCTATTTCCCTCCTGGAACGCTGATGTGACAGCTGGAACCCCAGCAGCCATAAGGGGCACCATGAGTTGACCTTTAGGATGGAAGGTGTGTACCAGCAGCTGCAGAAAGAGAAGCTGTGTCTCTGATGAGCAGTCCCCACCCGGGCCCCCAGCACACCCCAGCCCCCAGCACTGGCTCCCCGCCTCTCTTCCCCACCTTCCCCCTCACTGACATTTGTTTCCCTGCCTGTTCACTGTCTCCCCCCCCACATGCCCCTCCCGGCCATTAGATGGGACGTTCCATGGAAACAGGCGTCTTTGCTACATTTGTTAAGTGAGACAGTGAAAATGAGACCTGCAGGCTGTGACCCTGGGCCACTGAAGTACTTCCCGGGTTAAGGCTGTCTGGGTTGGGCCTTCTGTCCCTCACACCCCCGACGTCCTAGCTGATCGCCATGGCTACACACGGATCAGGCCACGAGGGCTCCCCAGCCACTGAGGGTGCCAGGCCTGCTGCAGGGGACGTCAGCGGAGCACCCGCAGGTGGACACTCGGGAGGCTGTGAGTGACATGTGCACCCCCCCACCCCACCCCCGGGGAAGAACACGGAGTGCTGAGTGGGTGGGGCGTCCCCCTTGGGTTAGGGGTGGCGGCGAACGGAAGTGAGGGACAGCGGGAGGCGCCTTTGGAAAACAGGCCCGGGCGCCGGGGCCTGCCCGGTGCAGAGCACGCCACCGGCTCCTCTGGCTCCGCTGTGTCCCAAGGGGGGGTCGGTGGGTTCACGTGGCGCTGGCCGCAGGGAGTGAGGGAGCAGGAGGACTGCAGTGGAAGCGAGAGGCGCCAGGCTGCAGCCGCCGCCAGGTGCGGCCATCTGTCTGTCCCTCCTCCGCCCACGGCCACCAGCCACAAATATCCACGGAAGACACAGAGCCCACGCTGGGCTCCTCCGCCCTCCCTGCGTGGCAGGAAGCCTCCAGCCTCTCCAGACAGGGTGCGGCGGGGCGGGGCGGGGTTCCCTCCTGGGGCCGCAGCCCTCCCAGGGAGGCGAGGAGGCCCCTGCAGAGCCCACAGCCGTGTCCTCAGGTCACCTGGGACACAGAGGCCACAGCAGCCTGATGTCCCTGCACCGGGACAAGCCGCCGTGGCCTCTGCAAAGCACAGTGGGGAGGCCCTGGGGACACGCACAGGGGAAAAAGCCACGAAAGCAAGTTCAGCTTGATACAAAAGAAATCTATGAAAGTTCTGGAGCCAAGCAGCTCATGGCAGTTGCCCGCAGGGAGCAGGCCACATGTGCGGATTTCTGAGCTGGGAAGCAGCAGGACAACCGGGGTGGGACCCCTTCATGGGGGCTCTCGGCGACCGTGCTGCTGTGGGCTGACCGAGGCCCAGCTCTCCGCGCTGCAGCCGACCGGCCAGGGGACTGAGGCCGACTGTCTGCAGCCCCTAAGCCAACCCTCTGCCTCTGTCCTCTTGGCTGGGCGCTGCGGCCTCAGCTGCCGGAGCGGAGTGGAGCCCGGCAAACCCAGCTCCCAGAGCCTCCCACCTGTGCCCCCCACTGCTCCGGCTCAGGGCCGCACGGGAGGGGACAGAACACATGCCCTCGCCTCCCCTTGCCACCGTTGCGAGGCCACACACATGCCGTGGGCCGGACAGAGGCGGACAGCTGCTGCCTGCCCAGCCACTGGGGCCCCAAGGACACTCTCGCCACCTGGGATGGGCACCAGCCAGGCTGCAGGGCCTCCGCGCTGACCTCCGAGGCCGGGAGCTGACTCTGATTGGGTTCTAGGTGAGACCTAGGTGTCCCCCGCCTCCGTTTTCATTTGTCTGCTCCCCACTAAGGGACGCTCATGCCGTCTCCCCGCTGCTGTGAACCGCGGCATCCATTTCCACGTCTGGCAACCTGACGACCGGTGTCTGGGTAACCCGGGGGCCCAGTGACTCCTGGGTACCCAAATGGGGCTGGGGTCCCCTGGGGTCATGCGCACCCCTGGCTGGAGCGAACGCTAATTCTCTCTAGAAGGATGCCGCCTCCACTGAGGACACAGGTTTCCCCCAGACTAAGACAAACCAAATTCATGACAGGTCAACGACCACCAGAGACACAGGCGAATGAGACACCATGGTGACAGCCCAGCCCAGCGCCACAATCAGACACAATGTTTCAAACGGTTACAGATCCGCTTGTCTATGGATTGCAAGTTTTCCTCTGATACAAAGTCATAAAACAGTGACCGGGCAGATTTGGGAAAGGACCGCACAGACGGGCAGCTCTGACGAACTCGGCCCTACCTTGGTGAGCGCCACACTGGACTGCAACCCTGAGCAAGGAGCCGGCCGAGCTGCACCCACACGCCCGGCCTACGGAACCTCCGAGGTCGCAGACGTGCACTGTTGTACGTCACCAAGCCTGCGGTACCGTGTTACACGGCAGTAGCTGACACACTCACCAGGTAATCATCCGGCCGGATCCCGAACAGTTCCCGGAAGTAGCGGAAGGCGACAGGTGCATAGGTCTTGAACCGGAAGTCCTGGAAGTGGTGGGCGGGGGTGAGGTTGCTGCCTTCGCTGTGGAGGAAGGACAAAGAGGACGTCTGTGAGGGACAGTGGTGTTTTGGGCACCTCTCTCCGCTCCTCCCAACGGCCCTCGCCAGGCCCAGGGCGGTGCCTCCAGCTGCCGAGCCCCAAGGCGTCCTCCAAATGGCCCAATCCCACAAGCAACATGGGGCTCCCGACGGGACTGTCCCCCAGCAACCATCCCCCCTTCTCTCATTCGCAATGGAGCCCACGTGTTGGCTGGACACATGGCTGCCCAGAGTTAGACCTCACTGCCCAGCCTCTCTTGCAGCTAAGTGTGGTCATGTGACTGCACTCAGCCAATGAGACGTGAGTGGGGCAGGAACAATGTGTCTTATTTCCTGGTTGTGCCCTTAAAGGGAACAGGCATGTTATTCCCCTTCTCCTTCTCTTCCTTCCTGCTGCTGGAATGCAGACATATGGCAGGGCGTTGGGCAGCCACCTGGGACTGCTGGTGACAGAAGCTGCATGTTGAGGATGGCAGTGTGGAGCCCCCTTCCCAGCCCTGGATTGCCTACTGGTATTTTTACACGGGAGAATCAACTTCAACCTTTTCTTTTTTCTTTTCCTTTAAAACCTCTTTTATGTTGCGTCTCCCTGATTCTGCAGCAAACTAATATCCTGACTGATGTGGGGTCAGAGCCCAGAGCCAGGGAGATGCCAGGAGAGGCCCGGTGCTGTTTTCATCAGGGAAGGGCACTC
The DNA here is from genome assembly GCF_040939455.1 of Microcebus murinus. NCBI lineage: Eukaryota > Metazoa > Chordata > Mammalia > Primates > Cheirogaleidae > Microcebus > Microcebus murinus. The sequence goes on along the minus strand of NC_134130.1, from coordinate 5,875,065 downwards.
AGAGATCAGGCTGCTCCGTGTGAGAACAGCGTCTGTCCGGCGGGCAGGCCCCGGAGCCCCAGGGCTGCTGCCGCAGGGCGCGCCCGGCCCACCTGGGGAAGAAGATGCTCTCCACCACATAGAAGTCCTGCATGAGCACGTCCCGCTCGGGCTTGGAGCTCAGGTTGCCCACGGTGTAGCCGATGCCCAGCTGGATGGCGCCCTTCAGGGTGGAGGAGGTGGTCTGCGGGAGACGCAGCACGTCAGGACCCCTGGGCTGGCCCTGCCACGGCCCTGTCCCCAGGGCATGCTGGGGGGGCCGGCGCCCAGCCTGCAGCTGACCCCTGGCACCGCCCACACCCTCCCTGGGCCCCCTGCACGGGCACCTTCCAGAACTGTGACCATCCTGCCACCCCAGTGCAGGGGAGGGAGCCAGGCTGGGAAGGCGAAGCCACCGCCTTCGGGCCACACAGCACGCAGCGGCCCAGCCGTGACTCTGACACCGCTTTGTGTCAGAGGCCTCTTCCAGGCATGTTCTGGAAGGCCCCAGCCACCCCGACTGAGCAGGATTCTGTTTTGTTTTTTAGGGTGGCACAGTTTAGAGAGCAATGCTGGAGTCACACTCATTTCCTCAGACAGGGTTCCTTCCACCTGCTTTCTGCGTGACAGACAGGGCTGGACGAGACAGCCCGGCCCTTCGAGGACGCTGTGAGCCAAAGCCTCGCACACTTGGGCAGCACTGGCTGTTTTTCTTTCGTTTTGTTTTTTGAGACAGAGTCTTGCCCTGTCACAGGCTGGAGTGCAGTGGTGCAATCACAGCTCACTGCAGCCTCCAACTCCTGGCCTTAAGCAATCCTCCTGCCTCAGCCTCCCGCGTAGCTAGGACTACAGTGCCACTGCCCAGCTAATTTTTCTATTTTTTGCAGAGATGGAGTCTCCCTATGTTGCCCAGGCTGGTCTCCAACTCCTGGCCTCAAGCGATCCTGCTGCCTCAGCCTCCCAGAGTGCTGGGACTGTAGGCCTGGGCCATGGCACCCCGGGGTGGGAGCTGTTATTTCCATCGCCAGCATTGTTAGTGCTGTCACCCTGGGCATTCTGTGTGCCGTGCCCATCCTAACACTGAGGAAGACACCTCGGTCTCCCCAGCGCTCCCGCCAAGGGTGCGGGAGGCCGGGAGGGGATCGGAGATGATCTTTGCCAACAGGGCAAGGCCTTCGCTCCCTGCTCGGGCACCTGGCCCTCGGCTCGCCCCCGCTGAGCCTCCCCCGGGGGGCCCCGGCCTGGCCTCTGCGTCCCTCGCCCTGCTGATGCTGGCCGAGCAGACGCCTGCTCAAAGACACACAGCGGGAAGCTCAGCGCTCCTGGGCGTCGAGAAGAGCAAATCAGCGTCACAAAGAGACACCGAGTCTCGCCCACGGGCGCCAGATCCACAGGGACGGCCGGTCACGGGCGCTGGTGCGCGTGTGGGGAAACCGTGGGCCCATGTGCTCCGGGAACGTGAAATGCTGCAGCCGCTGAGGGAAGCAGTCTGGAAGTTTCTCAAAGGGTTAAACGTAGCGTTACCCTGTGACCCAGCAATGCCAGTCCTAGGCACCTACGTCCCCGCAAAAACTTATAAATAGCGTCCACAGCAACGTCGTTTGCAAGTGGAAACGACCCGAGTGTCTGTGGGCAGGCGAGTGGGCCAACACGGCCTGGCCCATCCACACGTGGAGCGTCACTCAGCCACAAAAAGAACGAGGCTCTGACACAGGCCACAGTGTGGAGGGACCTTGAGGACGTCGTGCTCAGTGAGAGACGCCAGACACAGAAGGACACACAGTGTGAGACCCATTTATATGAAATAGCCAGAACAGGCAGGGCCACGGAGATGGGACGTGGCTTCGTGGGTGCCAGGGGCTGGGGAGGGGTTGGGGAGGGACTGCTGATGGGGATGGGGCTTCCTTTTGGGTGGTGAGAATGTTCTAGAATTAGAGGTGACGGTTGCACAGCTCTGTGAAAGTGCCAGAAACCTTTCACTGTACACTTAAAAGGGTGAATTACATAGCATGTGACTCACATCTCAGTGTAGCTGGTATGTTAGAACAAAAATGCAACCGAGGCAGGGGTGTGAGCAGCAGAGGGTCACACCTCCTGCCCACACGGCCTGGGCCAGAGCGTCCCACCCTTGCGGTCCAAGGCCGTGGCAGACTGTGAGCCCCTCTCTAGATGAGGCACTGCCCAAGGTCACTTGATTCTGAAGCCAGGCCGAGCCACACGGAGCCTGTCACCCGGCTGCCAGGCCAGCACGGAGTGGGAGTCTCACCAGGGACCGAGGTCCGTGAGAGCACCTGCCTCCAGCCAAACACGGCGTGACCCACGCCGAGCCTGAGCAGACCCCGTGTGCCCGTCCCCTTCCCTGTCGCCCTCCCCCCAGCAAGCCAGCCGAGACAGCTGAGGAACCTTCTTGTAGGTGGTTTCGCCGGACGCGTCCACGCCTCGATGACCCAACTTCTTCCCATGGCCGGGGCCCGGCTGTCCGGTCATCGACAGGGCCTGCGGGGAGGAAGCAGGACGTGTGAAGTTGTCACGAAGGCACCGCCACCCGGAGAGGGGACTAGTCACGGGCCGGCGGGAGCACACGGGGCCAGCGCTCCAGGGTGCAGCTGGAGGCCACTCACTGGCACGTGCCCCGTGGGCAGCCAGGGCCCGCAGCATCAGACGAGGACCCCAAGGCCAGGCCCCCGGCCGCTCCAGACAGGCAGGAAGGCCAGGCGGCCTCAGCCCGCCGGACTCAGCGCTGCCCAGGGCACTGTGGCCACGGGGGTGGCTCGTGCCCTGAGGAGGGGCGTCCCGGGCACTGCAGGTGCTGGGCTGCGTCCCTCCCCCCACCCACTCCAGGCCAGGAGCCCCCCAGTGTGACAGCCACAGATGTCCCCAGAGGGCAGGACGCCCCGGTGAGACCCCACAGCTGGTGTGACGCACACGGCTGCTCCTCCCAATGGAGAAGGTCCCCTGGCCGGGGACAGGCCCAGCGCCCACTGTCCCAGCAGGCGGGGATGACCTATCCGCTGTCCCCATGGGAGGAGGGGCCTCAGGAGCCTGCAGGGACACAGCCTCACCTGTCACTGAGGGTAAGGGGCTCTCACCAGGCACACTCGGGGAGCCCTGCAGCCCTCGACCAGTCCAGCCAGGCAGCACCCCCACCCCTCTCCTGCCCTCCCGGCCGTGCAGCCTCTGCTCCGCTTCTCCTCTCCGGCCAGCAGGGGGCGGGCTCCTCCCAGGAACTGCCCCCAACCCGCTCCGCACCCCTCGCTGGCTCCCAGCTGCCCCTCCCCATGGTGGACTCAGAGTAAGGTCCCCATCCCGGTGGACGACTCCAGCACGGCTCTGAGTGTGGATGCAGGATGCCTGCAGGGACCCACGTGGCAGGCGGCATCCCTGGCGAGGAGGGACACAGGCCACACGGGACTCCTGCTACCGCGTGGCCCTCACAGCGGCTCCTGTCCCTGGAGGGACCGTGACCTTTCCACGTGCGCCCACCCCGCCCAAGCTGCAGACGGCCACGGCTGAGGAACAGCCCTCGGAACCAGACTCCAGAAGGGATGGTGACGGTGGGCGGGTGGGAGCAGGAGGGACTCGTGACCACGCACACGCCAGCACGTGCCCACAGCCTCACCATGCCCTCATGCTGTGTGGCTGCCAAGGGCGACCCGCTGGGGTGAGGGGTGCAGGCGGAGCCACTGGCCTGGGGCTTTGCCCTCCAGGCAGCATCCGACCCCCTTCCACCCCCAGCCCCCTACGCCCCGGTGCCCAAGCTGGCCACCTGCCACCTCCAGTCCCAGCGACACCAGGTCGATCCCCAAGGGCAGAGCCTCCAGCCACATCCGTGGTCTGGCCACGTGGGGTGGACACACACGCCAATCAGCCCACCTGTCCTGCGCCCTTGACCCCCGCCCCCACCACTGAATTCTGTCCCCGCAACTGGAGATGCCATCAGGGGCTCAGAGAGGGGCAGTGGGCTGCCTAAGGCCACACAGCTCCTCACCACGCGGGTCCAGTTGGGACCCCCAGGCCCTTCACCCCCTGGACACTCACCTCTGTCGGGGCCGCCTTCTTCTGGGTCAAACCTGCGGGGGAGACGGAGACTTCAGAACGGGGCCTGGGACCACCCCCTCGGCTCCCTGCACCCCTGGACGGGACTCGAGTGCCAGGTAAGTGCCCCCCCTTGGGATGTGCCTCAAGGTCACCTCTCGGCGGGAGCAGAGGGGGATAATGCGGTGAGAGGGTGGGCCTCGGGGGCTGCCGTGGGGCTGGGTGCCGGGCAGGCCCTCGGGCGGGCACGGCCTCTCCCCGACACCACCTGAGGGCCAGCAGGCACACGGCTAGTCCAGTGGGGACCGTCACAAATCCACGGAGAGGCCGGATCCACGCTGGGGGTGCAGCCCCTCCCTGCTCTGGGCCGGGCAGCCTCAGGGAGGGGGACAGTCTGGGGACAGACCCGTGTGCACAGGCAGGGCGAGGCAGGACCACATGGGGGAGGCACGGGGGAGGCTGGGGAGGAGGTGGGCGCCAGGCTGGCTGTGGCCTGGGGGGAGGAGTCTTTCTTGTCCCGGTCAGTCGTGGCCTCACAGAGGCCGGGGAGGGGCCTCGCTGCTTTAAAGAGGCCCACGGCGAAGCCGGAGAGAGGGGTGACGCCGCCCAGGTCACGTGGAAGAAGGGACTTCGGAGCCAGGTCTGGGTCACGGCGACCCCTGCCCCGCTGACCCGCCTTGCTCGGCCGTCCCTGCCAGAGCCCCCGGGCCCCTCGCCGCCCTCGGGGGTGCACGGACGACCCACGTGCATCCAGCGCCAGGGCCACTCTGCCACCTCAGACCCGTGTGCGCGTCACAGGTGGTTGGGGCTGCTCGGCAGGGAGCTCCCGGCTCTGCTTGCGTGACAGCAACACCGGACACGCAGCAGGGGCCCCACCGAGCTGAGGGAGAAACCGTGCATGTCATGTCGGGGGCTGTGGGCAGATGCGGCTCAGGAGGGGACCGCGTGACCGCGCTGCCCGTCACGGTGGTCAGCCTGCGCTGGCACCGGCACACGGCTGGAGAGCGTCCCCCAAACTCAGGGACCTCAGAGCGTGACCGTATTTGGGAACAGGCCTTGCTGACAAAATTGGCCAAGACGAGGCCGGGGGCTGGCCGCGGGACCGCTGTCCTCGTGAGAAGAGTGGAGACGCAGGGCACCCCGTGGGGACACAGGCAGAGACCGGGTGATGCTCCTACCCGCCAGGGATGCAGCCACCACCAGCAGGGGGGGTACGGGGAAGACCCTCCGTCCCGGCCTCAGGAGGACCCACCCTGCCCACACCTTGACCCCGGACTTCCAGAACGGAGGAGAACAAACTTCTGTTGTTCTCAGCCCAGACACGCACATGACGGCCGAGGTCTCTGGCCTCGCCTGGATCCCCCACCAGCCGGGAGGGGCCGGGCAGGGGTGACAGGCGGCCAGTGGGGCCCGGGGGGAGGCAGAGGAGGGGACGCTGGCTCAGGAGGGGCGTGCGGCGGGGACGGGCTGTGCTCCAGGGAGGGGCGGAGGAATCCGGCTGCGGCGCTACAGAAGGACGGAAGGACGGGACTGCCCTCGGCAGGAGGGGACAGGGCGACGCATGGCCCTGCTGAGCAGGGAGCGCCATGGGCAGATGTCGGGTCTGGTGCTCGGCCCCTCTGCGTGGCACCCCTTCTAGAGGACAGAGCCGGTCCTCCAGTCCCTTCTGGCCGCAGGGACCACCCGCCGTGGCCTGTGCCTGTCCCCGACAACCGGCAGGGATGCTGACACATGTTTGCGTGGCCGCCAGCGGCAGAATAATTCGAGGCTTTGCGTCCAGGGCGTGGGGGCAGGAAAAGGAGAGCGGGCAGGAAACCAGTGGCGGACGAGGCGGAACGTTCTAGACCTGGTCAGGGGCCCCTGGGCTGCCCTTCTCAGCTGCCCAGCCGGAGGATGGGGAGGGCGTCCTGGGGTGGGGACAGACCATGGTGCTGGACCGGGGAAGGAGCTCCGAGCTCGGAGGCGACCCGGCCTTGGTGCCACCAGCCGGTGGGCGAGCGGGTGCCACCGTCTCCCCGCTGCCCGGTTCTCGGGAGTCCACCCGGGCACAGAGCCCGGACGTGCCCAGCCCCGATGAAGGACTGTCACGATCTCGAGGTGACTAATTATCTTCTGAATGAGCCACCCTGTTTTCGAGGAAATTAAGTTTTAAAAATAGTCGGGGGAGGAGGAGGAGAGGCGAGCCGCGCCGCACAGCGGGAGCGACAGATGTGTGGGGCGAAGCCACGTCCCCACTCCCCACGCCAGAGGGCGAGCCAGGACCCCTCGGCCTCCAAGCTGCCCCCCACGAGACCTCAGCAGGTCCCCGCACCCATCTGAGCGAGGCGGCCACCCACCGAGCGGCCAAAGGCGGGGCTCCCCGGGACCTGGTGGTGACTGGGGCCCGGCCACCTGCAGCGGCGGCCTCGCAGCACCTCACGTCCTCATGCGCCGGGGCTGTGCTCTGAGCCTCAGTGTGTCCACCCGGGAAGCCGGCCCAGAGCGCCCTCCCACCGGGAGGCCGCACCCCTCAGGGTGCCGCCCACCAGGCTGCCGCCTGGTCCACGCCTGGCCTGCGCTTTGGCCGCCCCACCCCCGCCTGGATGCTCTGCCCTGCGCCAGCCGCCACACCGCCCTGCGGGCACCGCTCTGCCCTGCAGACCCTGTCCGGTCCCCGCTGCCGATGGCAGACGGACTCCTTCAGGGCTGGGCCTGCCCCGCGCTGACATTCAAGGGCGTTTGTTGACTGACTTATGGATGGAAGGACATGCCTGTTCCTCTCCTCTGTACACACACAGGCCTCTGCAGCTCTTCTCCACATATGCTTGATGTGGAAACTGAGGCAGGGAATGACCACACTGGGGCCTCAAAACCTCCCTGCCCTCCTCTCCTCCCTCTGCTCCAGCCACCCCGGCCTCCCCACTGCACGTCCCATACACCAGGCCCCATCCTGCCCCAGGGCCTTTGCATGGGCTGTGTCTCCGCCTGGCAGGGTTTGCTCCCTTGCTCCACCCAAGCCCTGGCTCAAATGCCACCCCTCAGAGGCCTTCCCCCACCGCCAACAGTCCCTTCCACCACTCCCGCTTCCCGGCACACGCAGCGCCCGGCACACGTCTGGCTGGGGGGCCCCGGCCGGCGCCCGCTCACCACGCTGAGCAAACCAGGCTGCGAGGGCACAGGCGGCTCGGAAGGCCTGTGGTCCTGAGACCACCCGGTGAGCTCGCTTCCCCATCCGCTGCGACAGTCTGCCCTTGGGCTTCCTGCCTCGCAGGTCTCTGCCCACGTGCACCAGAGACCCTGTGCGGCCGGCGAGGGAGGCCGGGCCGGAAGGGGCACCCCAGGGCACACGCCCGAGCTGGGGACCCCTCTGGGGGCAGAGCCACCCCTCAGCCCTGAGGCTCGGCCAGCCCGGGGCCCCAGGGACCAGTCGCTGAAGCCACACGTGGGGATCCTCTCCCCATCCTACCGCCCCCCAACCCAGAGGGGCGCGCATGCGCAGAGCCAGCCCGCGGAGGGGCGCGCATGCGCAGAGCCGGCCCACGGAGAGGCGCGCACGCGCAGGGCCATCTGGGATTCCATGCCGCCTCGGACCCCGCCTCGGACCCCGGCTGCGGGACGAATCCCAGCAAGACCGCAGAACCGCCCAGCTGAACCCGACCGGCCGGCTCGTGAGCCAGCCACGCCGTGGGAAGGCACCGGGCCCGGGGTGGTTTGTCACACAGCAACAGCCGACGGAAGCAAGTGTCTCGTCCACACGCTCGGCGTTTCTAACAGAAATACCGGCCCTGCTGCCAGGAGCGGAGAGTCAGAGTTCTGGCTCCTCCGTCCCACCTGAGTTCCGTACATCCAGAACAGCAGGAAGCACGGCCGAAGGACCGCGGCTCAGCTCTGACGCGGCGACAAGGAACAACCCTGGAAACGCCAGGCGCGGAGAGAGAAGCCGGCACAGAAGGCCACACGGTGCCAGTTCCACGTATGGGAAGCCCAGGACAGGCACATCCACAGGCACAGAATGTGGACGCGTGGCTGCCAGGGGCTGGGAAGGGGTGGGAAGTGACTGCTGACAGGGGCGGGGCTTCTTTTTGGAGACACGGAATGTTCTGGAATTAGTGGTAATGACTAGACTCTGTAAATATACTTTTAAGAAACTACTAGGGCTGGGCGCGGTGGCTCTCGCCTTTAATCCTAGCATTCTGGGAGGCCGAGGCGGGCGGATTGCTCGAGGTCAGGAATTCAAAACCAGCCTGAGCAAGAGTGAGACTCCGTCTCTACTAAAAATAGAAAGAAACTAATTGGCTAATACTAAAAATATACACAGAAAAAATTAGCCGGGCATGGTGGCGCATGCCTATAGTCCCAGCTACTCGGGAGGCTGAGGCAGGAGTCTGAGGAGCCTTGAGCCCAGGAGTCTGAGGTTGCTGTGAACTAGGCTGACGCCACGGCACTCTAGCCCAGGCAACAGAGTGAGACTCTGACTCAAAACAAAAAAACACTACTCAATGGTACACTTCAAAAGCACGATGCCACACACAGTACAAACCAGCTACTGGAGAAAGGGAATAAAACCATAAAGTCCAGGCCCACGTCTGACGCTCTGACTCCGTGGACCCCGGACCCACATCGGGCTGGTCGCTGACGTCAACCCTCGGCTTCTGCTCTGGCTCACACGGGCCAGGACCGACTGTGCTGCCTGCCGGACACTCCTCGGGCCCTACCCAGCCTCTCCCCTCGTGACGCACAAACGGTCTGGGGGCTCCAGTCGCCTCCTAAAACCCACCACCATCCCAGGGTCTCCCCTGGGTGCTGTGGACACTGGGGCCGGGTAGTCCAGCGTCCCTGCCTCCACCTGCTCCAGGCCAGGAGCACCTCGAGTCGTGACAACAACAAACGTCCCCAGACATCACCCAGTGTCATCGTCCCGGGTGAGGCCCTCTGCACTAGCCTGTGTGGTTAAAAAACACCTCGGATGAGGCCAGGCTTGGTGGCACCCGTAGTCCCAGCACTCTGGGAGGCTGAGGCAGGAGGACTGCTTGAGCCCAGGAGTTGGAGGCTGCAGTGAGCTGTGATGATGCCACTGCACTCCAGCCTGGGTGACAGAGCGAGACCGTTTCCAAAAAGCCCTCAGTTGAAACGTTAAAAACAGCAGTGACAGCAAATCCCCGAGCTGCACACTTTGCTGGGTCCCGAGCCAAGCGAACCCCTCCCACGCAGAACCTCACCCCCGTCTGACCAGGTAGCTGCTACGGACAGCTTCACATTACAGACGGGGAAACTGAGGCTCAGAGAGGTCCATGGAGTCCAACACTGCTAAGGCCCCTCACCCAGATCATCCGCAACCCCCACTGGCCTCCCCGCCTTGGGATTGGCAGCACTTGGCCCCGGTGCCCACCAGGAAGTGAGGAGAGCCGTGACTCCTGCAGCTGCCCAACCCACAGTCACGAGCCCAGCAAGTCGCCGCGACGGTGCGACCAGCGTGCCACCAAGGACGGCCGCACCTGGGCTTTCTTTCTAGCGCTACGGTGTTTGAGTTGAGTCAACTTTAAAAATCACGGTATCCTGGAGAAAAACCTGGCTTTCCTGAGAAACACGCAGACCCAGAAGTAAAAGGCTGGCACCGCCACTTGCCTCCTCTGCCCTGTCCCCCACAGCCCTTCTCCACGGCGGGCAGCCAGGGGGCGCCTCTGAGCACCAAAGCCAGTGGCCACTTAATTCATTACACTGCCCTTTCTCAGGCTGGGAAACGGGGGATTTGGAGACATTTGGGAAGTTACCCAAAGTCAATGGTGAAAAAACCCTACGATCCCATTTCCAAATCCAGAAAAACCTCTAACAAAATTCAACATTAGTTTGATGTCCAAAAAAAGAAACCCCCCAAATCAAGAAACTAGAGAAAGAAGAAAAAGGGGGGGACAGTGGTAAGGGAGGGGGCCTTTCCCTAAAAAGAAATATAAGGCAAAAAGTTATGAAAAGTACGTTAACATCCACCATGAGACAGGAGCGTGGCCGGGAGAGCCACCGCTGCTGTAGCGATGCTGCCCAGAGTGATAAGACAAGAAAAAAGAGAAAGCAATGAAGACTGAGGGAAAAAAAGATAAAATGTTAGAAAACCCAAGAGAAGCAACTGACTGAAAATGAGAACTAAACAGAGCAGGACAAGATTGCCAGGTTCCAGCAACCTACCCAGAGCCATGCTGCAAGTGGGTCCAGAGGGCTGGGATTCAGGAGTCCCGCCCTCTGCGCATGGCCCCTGCTTTATATGGCTGGCCCTTCTCTGGCCTCATCCTGGGTTAATTTTTACCACCATGTGCAGATGACCCTCCCTGGTTGGCAGAGGCGCTGGGAAGAACCCCTGTACTCCAAGGGCACCCCAAGGGCACAAAGCCCTTGGTGGCTGCTGTTCCCACCTGGTGTGGCACCGTGTCGGTGTGAATTGGGGGGGGGGGTCTTCATCAGGCACAGGCAGAAATAAAGCATTTCTGGCTGGGCGAGGTGGCTCACGCCTGTAATCCTAGCACTCTGGGAGGCCGAGGCAGGTGGATTGCTCGAGGTCAAGAGTTTGAAACCAGCCAGAGCAAGAGCGAGACCCTGTCTCTACTATAAATACAAAGAAATTAACTGGCCAACTAATATATATATAGAAAAAATTAGCTGGGCATGGTGGTGCATGCCTGTAGTCCCAGCTACTCGGGAGGCTGAGGCAGGAGGATTGCTTGAGCTTGAGCCCAGGAGATTGAGGTTGCTGTGAGCTAGGCTGACGCCACGGCACTCACTCTAGCCTGGGCAAGAGTGAGACTCTGTCTAAAAAAAAAGAAAAAGAAACGAAGCATTTCTGTGCATTTGCCGAGTCTCCGACTTTCACCCCAGGACAGGGCCGGGAAAGGCTAAGGATTCTGGAGTTAACAGCTGATCGGAGTAGTTAACATTTCAAAAGACAAGTTAAAAAATAGCAAGCTCTAGCGAACCGTGCTGAATCACGCGTAAGTGCCGGCTGGTGGGATGCTGAGGTCTGCGACTTGGAAATGCACCCGTGGAGCGAGACGACGGGGGATGGGAGAAGTGAATGTGGCCAAATGCCGACTGCGGGATGCAGGCAGTAAGCAGTGGGTGGGTCCACTGCCCGATTCTATTAATTTTTCAGTAGTTCTGAACATCTTCTCAGTAAGATCCTTTCTCCCCAGGGGAAAGGTCTCGACCTTAGATGTCAGGTTCTTTCAAGCTTTGGGGACACATGGTGTTTGAGCGGATTCTGCCAGAGCGATCTCATGGGTCACAGAGGACAACTGAGTACCAGGCACGTGCCACGGGCTGCCCACGCTTTTGCTCGTCACACCTTGAGGAGGCGTGGTCCTACCTCAGGGCCTTTGCACGTGCTATGCAATCTGCCTGGGGCGTGTGATCACGTCTCTGCGTGGCTGGCTCCTGTCCTCCCTCGTTGGGCCTTGGCCTGTCACCTCCCCAGGGAGACGCAGGCTGCGGCAGCCCCCACTGCCCCTCCCTACATCTCCGTTCTATCACGGTCTGGCGCTCTGCGGCTCTGTGTGGGCACAGGCCTGAGCGTCCTGTTCACAGTGGCTTCCCCGCACCCAGCAGGCCCCCGCAGGACAGCAGCGGGAGGCGGCGCAGGGACAGAGGCGGCTGGGACGGTCCGCAGCTGCCAAGGGAGGAGCCGGGAGGAAGTGAGGCTGGGGCTCCGGCTCAGCGCACACTGGCTTCACCTCCCAGACGGGGCGCCAGGAGGCGGCGCAGGCTTGGGTCAAATGTGCCACCAACGGTCGGGACCTGCGGAGTCTGAGGGCCTCAGGGACACCCTGGGCAACGGTGTGTCCCTTCGATGCCAGGATCCTGGCCCCGCTGACCTCCTCAGGGGACTCGGGCTGTTCGTGCCGCGGGACGCGTCACGCCGCAGTGATGGCTGCCACCAGACACCTAAGTCTTAGACGGTTTCAAGTTATTTCTGGGGCGTGGGATTGGAGGGGGTCTCTCCCTTTGCCTGTTACATCCTCGGGTGCCATTTGAAATGAATGTTTTGTCATTTTCATTTATAGAAATGAGGGTTTCTAAAAGCATTAACCTAGCTTGATTTGTACAAGCAGCAAAGGAAAAGAAAACAAACGGTGCAAACATCTGAGAGACAGACAGGCCCCTCTGACGTTAAAAGTCATGAATATGAACATTAGCTCGAGGTGCCCTTGGTCACCCGTCGGCAGGTGCTGGGGACACAGGGTCCTCACGCTGGGCTGGGGGCAGTGCTCATGGCAATGGGTTCACCACACCGGAGGCAACTTGGCAACAACACTACTAATGCATGTGACCTTTGCCAGCAATTCTGCTTCTAGAACTTTCTCCTAGATAACTTTAACATGGGTATAAAGACATCTGTGTTCCAGGAGGCTCACTGATTATGCAGCAACAGTTTATAACAGCCTAAAGGTCCTATAAAGGACTGCTGGTCATGCCTGTAATCCTAGCACTCTGGGAGGCCGAGGCGGGCGGAATGCTCAAGGTCAGGAGTTCAAAACCAGCCTGAGCAAGAGCGAGACCCCGTCTCTACTATAAATAGAAGGAAATTAATTGGCCAACTAATATATATATAGAAAAAATTAGCCAGGCATGGTGGCACATGCCTGTAGTCCCAGCCACTTGGGAGGCTGAGGCAGGAGGATTGCTTGAGCCCAGGAGTCTGACGTTGCTGTGAGCTAGGCTGACGCCACAGCACTCACTCTAGCCTGGGCAACAAGCTGAGACTCTGTCTCAAAATAAATAAATAAATACAAATAAAGGACTGCTGAGAGCAGGGGCTGGTGAACCACAGTCCAGGGCCAGATCCGGCCCACTACCTGCTTTTGTAAATAAAGTTTTATTAGAACACAGTCACGCTCATCTGTTCATGAACTGTCTATGGCTGCTTTTGTGCCACAATGGCAGAATGGAACAGTTGGGACAGAGACCATCTGGGCCATAAAACCTAAAAAACGTACTGCCTGGCCCTTTATACAAGAAATTTCCTAACCCCTGGGTTAGAATAATCGAGCCCAGTTGTTCCCCAGCCTCCCAGCAGGGCTGAGAACAGAGCCCGGCACACAGCAGGTGCTCAATAAGGAGCTGATAACAAGGTGAATGAATGATAGAATGCACACAATGGAACGTCACAGAGCTGCTTAAAAGAACCTGGCCGCTCTAACCTGACGGAGACCAGAGGCCAGAGAGACTCGGCACACTGAAAGGTGACTTGCAGGACGAAGGTGGAGGACTCGGACTGCCCGATTCAAAACTTACGACTTTGGTACCAACTGAAGGTGTCTTTTTGTTGTTTTGTTTGTTTGGGTTTTTTTGAGACAAGGTCTCACTCTGTCGCCCAGGCTGGAGTGCAGTGGCGTCATCACAGCTCACTGCAGCCTCCAACTCCTGGGCTCAAGCGATCCTCCTGCCTCAGCCTCCCGAGAACCTGGGACTATAGGTACACACCACCATGCCCAGCTAAATGTTTTTTGCATTTTTGTAGAGACAGGGTCTCGCTCTTGCTCAGGCTGGTCTCGAACTCCCGGCCTCAAGCAATCCTCCCGCCTCAGCCTCCCAGAGCCAACTGAATGCTTTTGAAAGAATAAAAAAGCTTACTACAAACCTATGGTAATCAAGCACTGTACTGGTGTAGACACACATACAGATCGATAGATTAGTCCACAATAGATCAGCTGAGAAACTAGAAATAACCCAAACAGTCAATAGATTTCAATAAGGTGCCAAGACAATCCAACTGGGGAAAAACAATCTCTTTAACAAATGGTGCAGGGACAACTGGAATTCCACGTGCAAAAGAGTGAGGCTGGACCTCGACCTCACACCACATACAGAAATTAACTCAAAATGGATCACAAACCTAAACGAATGTAATAGCTACAGCTATTCAACTCTCAGAAGAAAATATAAGGGCAGATCTTCATGACTGTGGATATAGCAATGGTTTCTTAGCTATGACACCAAAAGCACAAGCAACCAAAGAAAAGTAGATAAATTTGGCTTCATCAAAATTCATCATAACATGAGGTGGGCACGGTGGCGTGTGCCTGTCCCAGCTACCCAGGAGGCTGAGGTGGGAGGATCACTCAATGTGACCTTGTCTCTAAAAAAATGATTTTTTTAAAAATCATCAAAGCTTCTGTGCTTCAAAGGACACCAGCAAGAAACTGAAAATACAAACTTTGGAATGGGAGAAAATATTTGTAAATCATATATCTAGTAAAAGATATACATCTAAAATATATAAAGAACTCCTACAACTTGATAATAAAAAGCCAAATAACCCAATTACAAAATGAGCCAGTGATCTCAATAGACATTTCTGGGCCGGGCGCTCACGCCTGTAATCCTAGCACTCTGGGAGGCCGAGGCGGGCAGATCACTCAAGGTCAGGAGTTCAAAACCAGCCTGAGCAAGAGCAAGACCCCATCTCTACTAAATATAGATAGAAATTAATTGGCCAACTAAAAATATATAGAAAAAATTAGCCGGGCATTGTGGCTCATGCCTGTAGTCCCAGCTACTCGGGAGGCTGAGGCAGGAGGATCGCTTGAGCCCAGGAGTTTGAGGTTGCTGTGAGCTAGGCTGACGCCACGGCACTCACTCTAGCCTGGGCAACAAAGTGAGACTCTGTCTCAAAAAAAAAAAAAGAAAAAGAAAGAAGTGTCAGTGAGGATGTGGAGAAACCAGGTCCCCCACACGTTGCCGGGGGCAGTATACGGTGGTCCTGCCACTTTGGAAAACAGTCTGACAGTTCTTCAAGTGGCTGGACACAAGGTTTCTACATGACCCAGCAACTCCACCCTTAGGTTTCTACCCAAGAGAAGTGAAAATCCACTTCCACACAGAAACCTGTATGCAGATGTTCACGCGGTATTGCTCATAGCAGCCCCAAAGGGAAAACAATCCAAACATCCATCGATGGATGACGGACAAACACAATGTGCTCTAAGCAGAACATCGCTCAGCCACGGAAAGGGACGAGGCTCTGACGCAGGCCACAGCGTGGAGGGACCTTGAGGACATCGTGCTCAGTGAGAGACGCCAGACACAGAAGGACACACAGTGTGAGACTCCGTTTATGTGAAATGTCCAGAGCAGGCAGAGCCACAGAGACGGGACGTGGACTCGTGGTCGCCAGGGGCTGGGGAGTGACTGCCGATGGGGACGGGGCTTCCTCTCTGGGTGACAAGAATGTTCTGGAAGTAGAGATGAATATATTAAAGCCCACTGAACCGCGGAACAGGTAGAGTGGCGTGTGTGCTGCATCTCGACAGACAGCGTTAGGGAAGAGTCGGGGAGCAGCCGGTGTGGAACAAGGGCACGCCACACACGAGGGCAGAGGCCTGTGACCAAGAGCTGCGCAGGCGCAGATGCAGCGGCGGGACAGAGGCCCCAGGGCGGGCCTGGGGGGAGCGGGAGGGACAGCGCAGCTTCCCCTTGCATGGCAACTCGTGGACACGTGACGCCTGGGGGGGGCAGAACCACAGGAGCTGTCCCGCAGCCTGGGGACTGGCAGGCGCGAGCACGTGCACAGGTGGTTGACGGCACAACAGGACACTGGGGGCTCGGCAAGGAAGGGCTGGGTGTGACCGCGGGGCAGGGCACACGGGGGCCCTAGGACAGGGCAGCTCCAGGTCCTCCTGGGCCAGCAGGCGGCCCTGCCCCACCCCCACCGCAGTCTGTCCCCACCGGCTCCAGGCAGTAAACAGGAAGCCCCGCGGAGGGCAGGGAGCACTGGGATCCAGGGCCCCCTGGCCCCCAGGCCGCCACCAGCGTCCGAGACAGGGTTCCGGCCAGCACGGAGGCCCCACAGCCCAGGACAGAAGGCCCCCGGCACCCTGGCACGGCCAGCACGGGGTGGGGGGACGGGCTGGGCCAGCGGGGTCAGGGTCCAGAGATCAAACGCCGGCCCCGGGAGAGGTCAGGTCCCGCCACAGTCCTGGGGGCACACCGCCACCCTGCCGTGGGACCGTCCCCCAAAGCCAGGCTCTGTGCGTGGCCCCGTGTTCCCGGGCCTAGCGGTCTCCATGCCGCCGTCCGCAGCACGGCGTGGCCAAGGCAAGGCCACAGCTCCCGCGTCCCCACCGCAGATCCCAGGGGCTCTTGGCCCCACCTGTGGGCCGGACGGCCACCTGGGCCCGCTCCGGGTGAGCAGGCCAGAGCAGGGACCCGACTACCTCCGGACGCGCGTGCCCCGCTCACGGGGTGCGAGGGGACGCCTTCCCGTTCCTGTTCACGCTGTGAACACCGGGCCTTTTCCTGCACCAAGAGCCACGATTTTGGCATTTTTGTGCTTTTTCTTGGTAATGTTGCTGTTAAAACTGCCCCCCACCCCCGCCAGTGTGCGCTGCAGCGCGTTCTAGTGTCCCCGGCGCCAGGGGACTGGGGGAGCCTCGCGCAGGAGCCCGGCGCCAGAGAAGCCCCGCTCAGGAGCGGGTGGCGGGGCCTCGCCCAGGCCCTGGGTGCGCAGGATGGCGCTGAGACCCAAGGCGCCTTTCAGCAGGACGCAGGACAGGCTGACCGAGCGCCGTGACCAGAGGCTGGCGGGAACCTGACCCTGGACGTCCCGGGGGGGCATGGCGCACGCCTGTCAGTGTTGCAGGCAGCTTGACGGGACAAAGCTACCGCAGGGGACGAGAATCGACTGGGCCTACGTATTTAGGTGCAAAGAGGCATCGAGCTGGCAGGCGACTCTGAAATGGCCCCGCACGATAACACACACACACACACACACACACACACACACACACACACACACACACGGGCTAACGTACACACAGAAAAGGCCGGCGCCATGGCCCCGGCCCGTAATCCCAGCACTCTGGGAGGCCAAGGGGGAAGGATCGCTGGAGGCCAGGAGTTCAACATTAGCCTGGGCAACATAGTGAGACCCCATCACTACAAAGATAAAAATTATCAGGGTGTGGTGGTGGCACCTGTAGTCCCAGCTACTCCAGAGGCTGAGGCAGGAGGATGGCTTGAGCCCAGGAGTTGGAGGCTGCAGTGAGCTGTGATGACGCCACTGCACCCCAGCCTGGGCGACAGAGCGAGATCCTGTCTCTAAAGCACTGCAGCACTCATGCCACTTTCCTATAGGCTTGAAGGCTTTTAAAATAAAATGTTAAAAAAAAGAAGAAGAAGAAGAAGAAGAAGAAGACGTGCTGAGACGGGTGGGTGCAGAGAAACACCCGAATAACATGCAGTCATTGCCCCAGCAGAGACGGGGCGGGGAGGTGGGAAGTTCACTTTTTACTGACCACACATCTCACTGCCATTTATTTATTTTTTTTACTGTAAACGTGTTATTACTTGTATTTTAGGATTCGCCCGCTGCACGGGGGCACAAGCAGGGAACGGAGCAGAATAGAAAGCCCAGAAATAGCCACACGGAGAAGTTCAGCACGGAACGAGGGGACATCTCAAACGGGAAGCACGGCCAGGAGCCACCCGGAGCAATGAAACCCGCGTAGACCTGGCGCCAGGGCAACTCCCAATAGAGCAAGAGTGCAAACGTGGGGAAAAAAGAAAAAACCTATACAAGTCCCAGAAGAATTTAAATACAACCTCAGAGCAGGGAAGGTTTTCCTGTTCATGACACCAAACTGGGAAACCACAGAGGGAAAGGACGATAAACTTGACCACACAGAGACAAAACACCTGCCGGGCATCGATAATCATCACAGGAGAAGATGAGAAAAGAACGACCCAAACTCGCATCACAGACCCACAGGCAGCTCCCACGATATATAAAGAGCTCCCACAAATCAACAAGAACAAGACTGACACCTCGACTGTAAAACAGGAAAGATGCGATCACGCTGTTCCCAGACAGTGAGGCCCGCGTCCCGCGTGCGGGCCACCGCGGTGACCGGGCGGGGCAGACAGACCGGGTGTGCGGCCGGGCGGCCCCGCCGCTCGCAGGCAGCTCGGAGCCAGCCTTGGCGGTGGCCCTGCGCCCCCAGTGGGTGACACTCCGTTTTCCAGCTCTGGCAACGACACGGATCGCTGGTGGGGAGAGGGGGGAGCCCCGTGAGGCCGGGGGCCAGGCCCTCACACCCACGCTGCCAACGCTCCCCTTGCAGAAAAACATTTTCAAGCAAAGAGGAAACGTTACAAAAGAAAAGCTGTATCAAGAGGTTTTTCTCTGATTCACGTTAATTTAAGCACGCATCGCGACTCTGCGGAGAAGTCACTTCCCCCGTGAGGTCGCCGCGGTGGGGCCGCAGACGAGGCCGGGCTGGCAGGAGGGCGGCAGGGTCCGGTCTGGTCGGGAACTGCGCTCGCTCTGCGGCCTGCCTCCAGGGTTTGTGACGCTTGGACGTGGCGCCGTGCGCCTGGGGAGGGTGGCCCCCAGGGCTGGCCCGCGCCCAGAGGCTGCGACAGCACAGCATGCAGCCCCCATGCTCCGGGCTGCCCAGCCACCTCTCGCAGCCGGGTCTCTGCGCCGTGACCTGGGCGCCCCCCACGGCTCATCTGATCCTCGAGTGACCCTGCTATACAAATGAGGAAACAGAGGCACAGAGGGGCGGGACAACCCGCTGCCCGTACCTGTGGGGCCCCTCGTCCTGGCCGCCTGCCGGGCCCCGCCCGGCCCCACGGCCATCCTCCCACCACTGCCCGCAGCCCGGCCCCGGCCGCTCACGGGGTCCCGCACGCAGCCTGGCCCCATGGCCATCCTCCCACCGGCGCCCGCAGCCCGGCCCGGCCTCTCACGGGGTGGGGGGTGGGGGGGGTGGGGGGGCCACACCCAGCAAGGCCCTGCCGGCCCCGCCCGGCCCCATGGCCATCCTCCCACCACCGCCCGCAGCCCGGCCGCTCACGGGGTCCCGCAGGCAGCATGGCCCCGCCCGGCTCCTGCCGCAGCAGCTGCCTCAGCCCAGGGCAGCTCCGCCCTCCAGGGGCTCGAGACCCACCCGCCCCACCGTGCCCTCTCGACCCTCCACAGGACCTGCTGCTCTGCTCCCAAAGTCCCTTCGGTATGGCATCACTCATTCCTCACAGCCCCCGCCTGGACACCCAGTCCCCTCCACTTGTCCCCGGGCTCTCACCCTCAGGCCCCACAGCCTGTCCACCCTGCAGCAGCCACCACCGAGCACCTGAGTCAGGACCTGTCTGCCCACAGCCCTCCATGGCTCCCACCTACCTTGGGGTCAAGGCCCAAGTCCTCCCTGGGACCCACCAGGCCCTGCACGACCTGCCCTGTCCCCCCACCCCCTCCCCTCCTCCCTCTGCTCCAGCCACACGGGCCTCCTCGCTGTGCCTCCAACACGCCATGCACAGCTCTGCCCCAGGGCCTTTGCACGGGCTGTGACCCTGCCTGGCACACTCCCCCCACCTCCACGATGCAGGTCCCTCGTTTCCTTCACATCTCCATTCCAACGCCCTCCCGAGGACTTGGCCTGGACAACCCCCTCGCCGTCTCTCTCCCCTTCTCCACGGCGTCCTCTCAAGCCACATATTTTGCTTCTTTCTTTGTTCACTGTCCACACGCTCCCCGCCCCCCACCTCGAGTCGGGGGCCCGTCTGCCTCGTCCCCTGGTTTCCCAGCACCCAGCCCGGAGCGAGCATTCCGTCGGTGCACCTCGCTGCCCGCACCCGCCAGGGCAGCACCGCCTGTGCAGTGGTCGGCAGGGGAGGGGCTAGACGGGTGCTGGGTCTGCTCCCTGCCCACCGCCAGGGCTGGGGGCTCAGGCACCTGGGGGCCCTCGGGTGCGCCCCAGCCCCTCGCGTGCTGGCCTCACGGGGCACCGAGGTGGGGCGGGGGCTCCGGCTAATCCCCGAGGGCCGTAATCCCTGAGTGCCCGGCCCTGCGGCGCCGCGTCCAGCTGGCACCCGGCCGGCAAATCCCCCTCAGCCAGCCTGGGCGCCCGGGTGAAGGGACGCGCTGCTAAGCCCAGGCGGTGGGCGGGCCTGGGCCACTCCTGGTCCACGCCCTGCTCCGGGCGGCCTCCCCAGCCCTCCTGGAGCCTCAGTTTCCCCATCCATAAACTGTCAACGCCTGGGTCATGCAGCATCCCTGGAGGGTGGGGCCCCGCCGATGCCTGCCCCACTGGGTCCCTGGACCCCGCGGCTTGCATCTGGGGGAAGAAAAGGAGGTCCCTTGCACAGAGGCGCACGGCTCCAGGTGGCCACCGCGGGCTCAGCCCCACACTAGGCCCCGCCCAGGCTCCCGGGGCTCCGCCTGCTCTGGTGGGACCCTGCCACCTGCTCCGCACTTTCCGCACGCACTCCGGACGGCCCAGGGCCCGGCCTGCTCCAGCCTCTGCACTGGCCACTGGCGCCCAGTCTGGGGCCCGAATCCCCCCAGGACCTCGGCTCGCTGTGGCCAGGCACCTGCACGGCCCGCCTGAACTCCACCCCCTCGGCTCGCCGCGGCCAGGCACCCGCACGGCCCGGCAGGACGCCACCCCCTCGGCTCGCCGTGGCCAGGCACCCGCATGGCCCGCCTGAACGCCACCCCCACCGCCATGGCCACAGCCGTCCCCACCAGGCACCAGAGCGCGAATCTGCACTCGCTGGCCTGCTCAGACGCCCGGTGCCGCCAGCTGTCCTCAGAGCAACACCCCGGCCAGGGTCCCGCCTCCGAGGCCTGCGTGGCCGGCCCTGCCCCCACCTCGCTGACGTTGAGTCTGTGGCGCAAATGGGTCCGGCTCATCCCTACCTCAGGGCCTTTGCACGGCGGCTCTCGCTGCCTGGGAGGCTCACCCTGCGGCCCACGCTTCCCGTCCAGGTCTGGGCTGGTGGTCACCTCCCTCTCCGACCCCTCGGTTAAAGCAGGCCCGGCCCCATCCCTTGCCACGGTGGCCACAGCGGTCCCTCCCCGCACCCACCACCGCCCACCACGGCTTGACTCAGGAGCCGGCAAAGGTTTCCCGCAAAGGACCGCACGGTGAGCGCCTTCGCTCTGCAGGCCGCGCGCTTGCGGCCGCCGGGAAGCTGCCCAGGACGGCGTGTGCACGAGGGGGCAGCGCCGCGGGCCAGAGACACTTGGAGAACGAGAGCTGGTACGGTGGGACGGGGTGCCGCGGTCAGCGGCCCCTGGTGGCGGCCCCTGCTCCCGTCCTCGGGTCAGCCGGGAGCCGCCTTGGTCCCTGGTGTGACCTGGGCACCTGCGGCCCCGGCCCGTGGACGCTGCACTCGGGAACGTCCCATGAACGCCTGTGGGGACCACGCAGCATGGCCGCCACACTCCCCGGTGACGCCGCGGCTGGGCCGTGGGGACGCAGCCGGCGATGGGGGTTCCCTGAGCACAGCAGGGGCGGGGGCGGGGGACCCGGCGTGGCTGAGGCCCTGCCCGTCCGTCCTCCCCACGCAGCCCACGAGAAGGGGCGGCCACCACACCCCCTTCACGGTGGGGACATGGAGCCCAAGCGCCACGTCTGGTCCTCGGTGGAGCCAGGTGGCTCCCAAGGCCGCGGCTCGGGGACACTGGGGGCTGCGGCAGCTGATGTCATCTCCCAGGAGGCGGCCGGGGCAAGCTGGACCAGGACCCTCCTGCCTGTGTCTGGGCCTGCTGCCCTGCGCCGCGGCCACCCCGGCTCCGTCACCACCTGGGCCCGCTGCCCTGCACCATGGCCACCACGGCTCCGTCACCACCTGGGCCCGCTGCCCTGCACCATGGCCACCTCGGCTCCATCACCACCTGGGCCCCCTGCCCTGCGCCACGGCTGCCCCGGCTCCGTCACCACCTGGGCCCGCTGCCCTGCACCATGGCCACCCCGGCTCCATCACCACCTGGGCCCGCTGCCCTGCACCATGGCCACCCCGGCTCCATCACCACCTGGGCCCCGCTGCCCTGCACCATGGCCACCCCGGCTCCGTCACCACCTGGGCCCCGCTGCCCTGCACCATGGCTACCTCGGCTCCATCACCACCTGGGCCCCCTGCCCTGTGCCACGGCTGCCCCGGCTCCGTCACCACCTGGGCCCGCTGCCCTGCACCATGGCCACCCCGGCTCCGTCACCACCCCCGTCCACGGCCACAGAGGACCCCCGCGCCGGCTCTGCGGCCCTTAGGGCGCCCAGCGCTGCTGTCCAGGCGTACCCGGCCCCGTGTGCCCTCCTCGCGCCCCTCCTCAGGGCTCCCTCAAATGTCACCTTCCTGGCAACGCCATCGCCAGCCGCCCCGTCCGCCTGGGGCTCCTCCTTGGCATCCACCTGATGTTTACCAGGCGGCGTGTGCCAGGCGGCTCCGGGCGCTGGGGACGCCATGGGAATGACATAGACGGTCCTGGCTCCTGTGGCGCTCTCGCTCAGGAGGAGGGATGGTCAGAACTCACGTCAGCAGAGCCATATGTCTCCGGTGGTGACAAGTGCTGCGGTGACGAGAGCAGGAAGGGAAATGGGGGGGGAGGAGGAGGAGGTGCAGGAGCTAAGGAAGCAACAGGCACAGACACGGAGAAAGAACATTCCTGTGCCCCCCACAGCCGTGCAAAGGCCCTGGGGCAGGCCATGCCTGGCGTGTTAGAGGCACAGCGACGAGGCCCGTGTAGCTGGAGCAGAGTGAGGAGGGGCAGAGAGGGAGGAGGGGAGGGCGGGGAAGGGACGGGCAGGTCGTGCAGGGCCTGGCAGGCCGTGGGGAGGACCTGGGCTTTTCCCCCGAGGAAGGTGGGAGCCATGGAGGGCTGTGGGCAGAGGAGGGACAGGCCTGTGCCAGTTTTTAACCGGATCATTCCAGCACGCTCGCGCTGCAGGGAGCACGGGAAGAGGAGGGAGGCCTGGGCGGGGCCAGCTGCTGGTCCAGGCAGGGAAAGGAGGCTAGAGCCGCCGGGCGGAGGCAGGTTGGGGGAAGAAGTGGGCAGATTCCGGCCAGCCGTCATGGCGAGGCTGACGGAATCTGCCACCGGATCAGATGTGGAAGGGGCGGGGGCTCAGGAATGAAGCCGACTGTCCAGGCGTCGCAGAGACAGGACGGGTGCGGGGAGGCAGCTCAGGCCCAAAGCCACAGGC
Organism: Microcebus murinus; assembly: GCF_040939455.1. Lineage (NCBI taxonomy): Eukaryota > Metazoa > Chordata > Mammalia > Primates > Cheirogaleidae > Microcebus > Microcebus murinus. The sequence goes on along the minus strand of NC_134130.1, from coordinate 5,852,065 downwards.
GGAGTGTCCCCAAGCCCCTGGCCCTCCCCGGAGCCACTCCCGTGAACCAGGTGCCCGGCAGCCCAGGGCGCACCGCCAGGCTTCTCTGGGCCAGGACTCGGGAGCGAGAACCCGGCACTTACAGCAACCAGAGTCTAAACCACCAACAAGATAGCGTGTCGCCTCTGGCCAGACTGGCCAACATCGCCACGGCGACAGCATGCAGAGCTGGCAGCGCCGGGGACACAGGCGGCCTCCCTCGGCCCTGCCGGACGGGGCTCCCCACCCCGACGGACCGTGGCCTTTCAGTCCGCCTGCCACTGACGGCCCAGCCATTCCGAGACTGGGCTCCAACTGCCGGGAACTAAAGCGCCCACAGGTGCAGGCCCGCGGCCACAGGCGCCTGCCACCACGCTGCTCCTCACAGCAAAAAGTGACTCCACAAACGCTGGGCTGTGCCCTGCAGGAGGCTGGTTGGAGCAATGACGGCAGGTGTCTACGGCGGGCGCCAATCGCCGCTGACGGCCACTAAGCACTCGCGTCGACACTTTCAGGCTCACGGCCAACCTGACTCGGACACGGTCATCAGCCCATGTCACAAATGGGGACACTAAGGCTTGGAGAGGTGAAGGTCACCCAGAAACCGAGGGGCTGAGCTGGGAGTGGACCCCGGGCATTGTGACTCACCCTCCCAACCATGCCCTGTGCGCGGAGCGCTCTCTCCGTGAGGATCTGACACCGGTGTGGGGGAGATTCCAGGTGACTACAGCGAGCAAGTCGCCGTCAGACGCCGCTCGGCGGTTCTCGCCAGGGCGACTCTGCCGGCAGCGGACTCCGGGTGATGTCTAGAGACACCTGGTTGTCACGACCGGGGATGCTCCCGGAACGGGGTGGGTGGAGGCCAGAGATGCCCCCAAATAAAGACTTTTCCAGCCCAATCTGCCAACAGCTGCAAGGCAGAGAAACCCTGGTGGGGCACGAAACCGTCTCTCGAGGACCAAAAGGACCACTGACGTGTGTACATGGGGTATGAAAAATACAAAGATATTCATGTGTCTGCACGCACGGGCCTGGGTAGGCCACGACCCAAACTTAACAGCACTCGTGGCAGCCGAAATGGGTTTGGAAGGGGAGAAGCAGGTCTTAATTTTAAAATGAATAAAATAAACGGGTAGCTGCAGTCAGATTTCTGCAGATTTCGGGGACAGGCAGGGAGGACAAGCCCCGATCCCTCAGCTACCCCACGCTCAGAGCCAGCCACGGCTGGAACTGGGACTTCATCTGTCCCCAGTCAGCCCCTGATTACACAAACGGGTGCCGTGTGGCTTTCTTGTGGTCAGGGAGTCTTAGGCTACTTTGTCTCCGACAGCCCAGGCTGATGGCAGAAGTCCGGGGGCGGGGGCCGGGAAGGGGTCCCCGGCTGGGGCCCACTGACCCCCTGCATTACTCTACCACGCCTGGAGCTGGCCAGGCCAGGGCACCCGCTGCCGCCGGCAGAGAACAGGGCGAGGCGACTGGCTCGTGGCAGTGAACCAGGTCATCTACCGAGCGGGTCCAGATGGCCATGGGGAAGGCAGTGGCGAGCGACTTTCAGAGCCCCGGGGACCTGCTCGCGCCTGCTCTCTCTCCCCAGACATTTCCCCCGAGTCGCAGCACCTCCTCGCCCGCTGCCAAGGCCGCCTGGGGAGGGAGGCCCGGGTGAGAAGGAGGATGGGTACCCACGTGGGTGTCTTCAGAGACGCCGACGGCTGCTTGGGGAGAGAGCGCAGGATGCTGCCAATCCAGAAACTTCCTATTTGGGAGTTGTGACCTCGACTGAGAAGGAACTGCTCCCTCTGGGCTCTGCACGCTGTCCCCTCGGAAAGGGAGGCTGGGAGCCCAGGGGTGGGGCAGGGCTAGGCGGACGGGCTCCCGGCACCTGCTCCGCTGCAACGCCCGAAGACGACGCACTAAGGGCATGTAAGCCGTGCCCCCTTCACGGCCAGGGCTGCCCTGCTGGTGTCCAGGCAGAGAAGGTGGCTTGGGGGTTGGGGATGCAGAGTGACAAGGCATCCAAGCCCCCTGCTCTGCCACCCTGGCTGCCACCCCAGTGCCACGGCACTGAGGGCTCCTCGAAATGTCACCCCCTTGGCCCCCTCGTCGTCCAGGCAGGCAAACCGAGGCCCAGAAAGGCAAGGAACGGTCAGCGCACCGCGCCCAGGTCTGGGGTACTTGCGGAGGGACAGGTGACACCACCGGCAGGCTGACCCAGATGGCCCGGAGGACCCCCCCACCCGCACCTCCACCCGAGTCGCGGCTGCTGCGGCTCCGAGGCACTCGGATGCGCCCCCCCGGTGGCTGCGGTGGGGACAGGCCTGGAGCTGACCCCGGCCAGGGGTCCGGGCAGGGTCGCAGCGCCGCGTGAGGGGCAGCGTCCGCCGGGCCGGGCGGCGCCGGGGCGGCAGGTGCCTCTCAGGACTGGGCGCCCCCAAGCCCCCCGCGCCGTGCCCGCGCCCCCCGCGCCGTGCCTGCGCCGTGCCCGCGCCCCCCGCGGCCCCGAGTGGAACGTCCCGGCCCCGCCGGCGCTCGGGCGGGTCCCCGGGCCGCGGGGGCCGGACCGTTACCTGCCGCCGCCCCGCTCTCCGCCGCCCAGGCCGCCTCCGCGCTGCCGGCCCCCGCCTCGGCGCTCTCCGCCTCGTCCGGCACCTCCAGCTCCATGGCCGCGCGGACCGCAGCGGGGCCCGAGCTGCGACCCGGGCTGCGGCCGCGAACAACAGGCGCCGCCGGCGGGGGGCGGGGGACGCGCCGGGCCGCGCGCGGGGGGCGGGCCGGGGCGGGGCCGCGTGCGCCGGCGTCACCGCGCACGGCCAATCGGGGCTCGGGGGCGGGGCCTGCGCCACCGCCCGGGCCCGGGAGCGCCTCGATCGCCCCCGCGCGCCCGGGGGTGGGAGGACAGCGCCTCGCCGCGCTCGTCATCTGGCTGCTGAACAGATACGTCCCTAATGCTGACATGCACAGCGCAAATATAATGACGCCCGCCGTCCACGACGTGTCTGCGACCCGGCTGCAAAACACATCCCACGGTTTATGCCAGGTGTTACAAATGCAGGCATTTCATTTTTTAGATTTTTATTTTAATAATAACATATTTTACTATTTTTTTATTTTCTTGTGTTCCTGGTAAACAGTCTAGGGGTAGTTATAGCTTACTATTAATAAGAGAACAGCAGATAATATTTAGATATTTACATAAGCATTTAATAATGTGCATATGTTCATATAAATGTAAGTAGCAATGTGGATGCTGTTTATATAAATATAGCAATGTCCATATTATCTATATAAAATAAATAATTTTTATTATATATTTGTATACCTATAAATTATGATACGTATATAAATGAATATAATATAAATAAATATGTATATAAGTTGATGTAAATATTATAATATAATTATATAACATATGAATACAAATTATATAATATGTATATAAATATAAATTATATAACATGTACATAAATGTAAATTATATATGTACATAAGCAAATATTATTTATATTTATGTGAGTAATAAAGGTATTATTTATGGTTATGTGACTATTATTTACCTATTATGTATAGATTACTACTTTAAGTCATGAATAGTTAATACATAATAAGTAAATAAATATACATTTGTGTAGATATGGATAATACTTATAGTAGTCATATAAATTATTGTAATACAATAATCAATCCATTTTATTTTATTTGAAACAGACATAAATTATATATTACGACAAATATTAATATCATTAAAAATATGTTGCTATTATACCATAAATGTTAATATTAATATATAACATGCATTTAAATAATATTGTTTATAATATTGGACAAATAAAAAAAGAGGAAAAAGATATAATAAGGATGAAATAAAAAAATAAAAGTATGTAATTTTTTTAAAACAAAGAATATTAAAACTTTTTTATTTCTTAAAATTAAAAAATATATAAATATAATAAGAAAGTTATAAGTGGTAACATTAAATGCCAGTCCCAGAGCTAAAGCCTTTGCACATATTTCCCTAACAGTTAGAAACTTGTTTTTTGTGCTTTGCTACTAATATACGCCCAGTATGTGACACCTAGTACCCAGCAAACGTTTGAAAATATTAACCAGCCAAATGCTATCACCCCCATCTCACACACACGAAAACTGGAGCTCAGAGAGGGTAAGCCACTTGCTCAGAGTCACACAGAGAACGGTGCTGCGATTCAGCCCTACGGTTGTTCTAAGAATAATTGTGGGCCGGGCGCGGTGGCTCAAGCCTGTAATCCCGGCACTCTGGGAGGCCGAGGCGGGCGGATTGCTCAAGGTCAGGAGTTCGAGACCAGCCTGAGCAAGAGCGAGACCCCGTCTCTACTATAAATAGAAAGAAATTAATTGGCCAACTAAAAATATATAGAGAAAAACTTAGCCAGGCATGGTGGCGCATGCCTGGAGTCCCAGCTACTCGGGAGGCTGAGGCAGGAGGATTGCTTGAGCCCAGGAGTTTGAGGTTGCTGTGAGCTAGGCTGACGCCACGGCACTCACTCTAGCCTGGGCAACAAAGCGAGACTCTGTCTCAAAAAAAAAAAAAAACCCAAGAATAATTGTGTTAATGGTGTCATTAAAGAATAATAGTGAATTTATTAATGATATGGTTAGGCGATTTCCTCTGATCATGATGTGGGTGTTAATAAATGTGGTTGTGTGGGTGCGGTGGCTCACGCCTGTAATCCCAGCACTTTGGGAGGCCGAGGCGGGAGGATCGCCTGAGACCAGGAGTTCGAGACCAGCCTGGGCAACATAGCAAGACACCCCCCCCAATCTAAAAAAAAAAAAAAAGTAAAATGGCAAATCTCTTATTTATTCATTAAATGTGTTATGTCGCGTGTGTTTTCCCACAGTTCTTCTTCAAAGGCCCGAGGCAGGGTCCTCTGGACACACGTCAGGAACAGGACTCCGGATTCAGGCAGCGTCTGTCTGGGGGGGAAGGGGGAGCCCTGGTTCTCAAAGTGCGGTCCCTCGGCACCGCGGGGCCGGGCGCGGGGAACCGGGTCCTCCCGGGCCGGGCTCGGCGCAGGCGCGGTCCGCCCGCGCGGTGGGGGCGGGGCGGGCGGCCGTCGAGCGGGCCGTGGAGAGGAAATAGATTTTTTTTTTTTTTAATGCAGAAACTGGCGCAGCAGCGGCGATTCAGAGACGCGGAAGTGGCAGGCAAACGGGCCGGGCCTCGCGGAGGGGCGCCGGCGGCTCCCCTAACACTGCGGCCAGCGCCCTAAAACGCACACCCGTGTGACTTTAATTTTTAAAAAAACTTAAAAAAAAAAAAAAAAAAAAAGACTGGTGCCGGGAATGGGGGGGGGGGAGGCAGGCGGGGCCGGGATCCGGGTGAGACGGTGGCTTTTCGTGCCTTCGCTTGTGCACCGTGTCCAGTTTGCAGGCGGGTAAACTGAGGCCGCTGGGCCCGGGCCGTTACCTGGTTTCTGGCGCCCCCTGGTGGCCACAGTGGCTATTACCGTCAGCACGAGGTACTAGGTGGGGCTCATGCACCTCCCCTTGCCGTTTTCCGCTCATCATTCATTTATTCCAGACGTATTCATTGAGGCCGGGCGCGGTGGCTCCCGCCTGTAATCCTAGCACTCTGGGAGGCCGAGGCGGGCGGATTGCTCGAGGTCAGGAGTTCGAGACCAGCCTGAGCAAGAGCGAGACCCCGTCTCTACTATAAATAGAAAGAAATTAATTGACCAACTGATATATATATAAAAAAAAAAAACTAGCCGGGCATGGTGGCGCATGCCTGTAGTCCCAGCTACTCGGGAGGCTGAGGCAGAAGGATCACTCGAGCCCAGGAGTTTGAGGTTGCTGTGAGCTAGGCTGACGCCACGGCACTCACTCTAGCCTGGACAACAAAAGTGAGACTCTGTCTCAAAAAAAAAAAAAAAAAATTAGCCGGGCATGGTGGCGCATGCCTGTAGTTCCAGCTACTCAGGAGGCTGAGGCAGGAGGATCGCTGGAGCCCAGGAGTTTGAGGTTGCTGTGAGCTAGGCTGACGCCATGGCACTCTAGCCTGGGCAACAGAGTGAGACTCTGTCTCAAAAAAAAAAAAAACTATTTATTGAGTACCTATCGTTGTACTGGGCACTGTTCTAGGCCATGAGCAAGACAAACCCATGACTTCAATGAGGTGACATTCTAGAAGCGACAGCAAACAAGCTAAGGTAGTTCCGGCAGCTAAATGCCTGAAAGCATAATTATTTTTTAATAACACCCTAAATAGCTAATATGCATTAAGCACCTGTTCTGGCACGTACAGAGCCATAACTCAAGCCGATTTAAATTTTAAACGCTGTTTAAAATGTTCTAGGTCCCACATTTTTGGAACTCTGCCCGGTTGGTATCGTATAGTAGCCACAGTCTAACAACGTGAAAAGAAACAGGTAACATTAATTTTAACCCTAGATTTCATTTAAACCCAGTACACCCAGAATAGGATCATTTCAACACGGAATCAGGATTCAAATCCATGAGCTGTTTTTTACATCATTTTTTTTTTTTTTGTAGCAAAGCTTCAAAATCCCGCGTGCGTTTTCTATTTCCCGCGTGGCTCACTGGCTGGGACCATCAGGAGTGCGGCGGGTGGCGGAGAAGCTGGATTTGCACCCGGATCTGCGGGGGGGAAAGGAGCCCACCGTGCCATAGTCTGGCAGGACGGCTCACTGGTGCAAACGCTGGGCGGGTCCAGGTCCAAGAAGGACAGCACGGGGAGGGGGCCCCGGGAGGTGTGGCCCATTCGTCCCTGACTGTATTCAACAGGTGTTTGCCTGACCACCTACTGTGCGCCGGTTCCCAGGCAGGTGAAGGACCCGGTGTCCCTGTGGTGTCCCTGGCCTCTGGGCACGCAGGGGTTAAAGCCAGCTGCTCCCACGTGAGAGCACCTTCCGACACAGCCACACGCCCAGCCAGCCCGCGCTGGTGGCCTCCCTCACACCGGCGTGCACGGCGTCTCGGGGCGGCTGCCGCCCCGCGCAGGACCCGGCCACCCCCTGCCAGCGAGACCGAGGAGAGGTCGGGCGCCCAGGTGGGGAGGCCAGAGCCACCGGCCTCGGGGGGCCGTCCCCACCCCGTGCCAGGCGGGCACCCGGCCCGGCTCCTGCTGCAGGCCCAGAGGCCCCCCGGGCTGCTGCACAGGTGAGTCCCTGCCCTGCCTGCCTTCCGCCCTGCAGACGCTGTCCCAGCCGGGTCCCCACGCCGGGTCCCCACGCCGGGGCCTGGGACCCCTCAATTGCCTGCCCCCGGCTCCCCAGGAAGCAGGAAACCGACACTCCTGCGTGGGCATCTGACATAGTTTCTAAGGGATTATCTGCCCGGCAGCCGCTGCCCCTGGCGGCCTGCCCAGGACGGCCTTGCCAGGGACTTTTAAAAGGGTCATTGTTGGCCCAGGTGCCTCGGGGGGTGGCGGGTGCCCAGGGGCTCAGGTTGGGCTCTGATCCCCCAAACTGAGGAGAGGGGACCCATGTCAGTCGGTGGTGGGGAGGGGGCTGGGGATACCTCCTGCAGCCTGGGACAGTGGCCGGGAGGTGACAGTAGGGCAGGCTGGGACCGCACGTCCCCAAGCACCCTGGAAGTTATAGAGAGGCACCAAGTTTTTAGACAACTGCACCCCCGCCCCGCCCCTCCTGATCTCACTGCTGGGACCGCCAGGAGTTTTGGGGGGGCGGGGATGGGAGCCTTGTTCCTTCCCTGGGGCAGGAGTGAAGGGCCAAGGGGACCCCAGATCTGGGGAGCGGAGGGGCGGGCGGCAGGAGTTCTTTTCTGGGTCATTTGCTCCCCAAGGGGAGGACAAAGGGAGCTTCCCGTGAGCCCAGTGTCCGATTGCACTTCAGGTCTTTGTCCAGGACCAAGAGGTGCCCCCCAGCGTCCCCCAGAGGCCGGGCATGCACAGGTGACAGGTGTTCGCATGGTGGGGCCAGAGCTGGCCGGCATTTGGGGTCATGCCTGGAGGGCGGGGCTGTGTGGCCCCGAGGAGCTCCGGGGGACTCACATCTCCACTGTCGGGTCCCACCCCTGCCCGGGGTTCTGTCTGGGCCTCCGTTTTCCGCCCCATCAAATGGGGACAGTGAGAGTCACCACGTCACAGTGCTGCCGGGAGCAGGAAATGATCAGGACTCTCGGTCATGTGGGGGAGAGAGTGACCCGTCCCACCCCACATCGAAACTCAGGGCGCAAGTCCAGTCCCGCTGGCCCTCCGCCTCCCTGTTTGAGAGATGACGAATGCCGGCTCAGAGAGGGGCCGCCACTTGCCTGGGGCTGCACAGCAGCCTAGAAGCGTCGGGCAGACAGAGTCCGAATGCAGAGCTGGGGGCAGGTCTGGCCCCCCCAAACGAGATCCTGAAAGAGTGCAGGCCTGCCTGGCTCGCGGGCCCCGAGTGCCGGGAAAGTGCGAGGCGGGACGGGTGCCTGCTCCTCCCCCCAGGCCTGGCCGGTCGCCAGGGCGCGGTGTTTGCTCAGGGCGGAGCCTGACACCCTTTGGAGTGGGTCGAGGTTAGGGGAATACACCGCTGGGGGAGGGGCCGCCGGGGAGTGGACTGGCAATTATTGAGCACTTACTGTGTGCCAGGGGCGTCGTTACCGGGCCTCCGCAATTCGGCCGGCAACCAGGCAGGCCAAGCTTCCCGCCCTTGCGGGGCCTACACTGTCGGGGGAGGAGCCGGAGAGAAACGCAATAAGTACGTACATTGCGTCGCAAATAGAGGCATGTTCTAATTATAAGTAGGAGGATTGCCGAGTGACCTTAGAGGAGGCGACTTTTGAGCAAAGACTTGAAGAACGTGAATAGTTGGCCCAGCTGATGTCGGGAGGAAGGGCGTTCCAAGGAGGACACAGCCCGTGCAAAGGCCCCGGGGCAGGATGCGCCTGGCGTGTTGGAGGCACAGTGAGGAGGCCCGTGTGGTTGCAGCAGAGTGAGGAGGGGGGGAGAGGGAGGACAGGAGGTGGGGATGAGAGTCGTGCAGGGCCTGCTGGGCTGCAGGGAGGACCTGGGCTTTGACCCCAGGAAGGTGGGAGCCATGGAGGGCTGTGGGCAGAGGAGGGATGGGCCTGACTTAGGTGCTCTAGGCGCCCTCTGGTGGCTCCTCCTGGGAGGACAGACCGTGGGGGGAGAGGGCGGTAGTTGGGACCGGCCAGGAGGGGACTGGGTGTTGCCGGGGCTGGAATGGGGGGCAGAGCTTCAAATGCTAAAAAAGCCTTTTGGTTTTATGATGGTTAAAGGATATTTTCCCCAAAACGTAAAATCATAACTCATGCCAACATAAAACAGACAGGTGTTTCACGAGTTTCCTGAACTCATTAACGATCATGGTAACCAGTAAGATTTTACAGTCTGCTCAAAGGAGAATTTTTTTTTTTTTGGACACAGAGTCTGGCTCTGTCACCCTGGCTAGAGTGCAGTGGCGTCATCACAGCTCACAGCAGCCTCAAACTCCTGGGCTCAAGAGATCCTCCTGCCTCAGCCTCCCGAGTACCTGGGACTACAGGCGCCACCACCACACCTAGTTAATTTTTTAAAACTTTTTTTTTTTTTTTTAGAGATGGGGTCTTGCTGTATTGTCCTGGCTGTTCTGAAACTCCTGGCCTCAAGCAACCCTCCCACCTTGGCTTCCTGGAGTGCTGGGATTACAGGCGTGAGCCACTGCACCCGGCCTGCTTAAACTTTTGAGCCTCCCCCAAAATACTGCTCAGTATCAGAACCAGAACCCCCATTTTACAGCTGAGGAAACTGAGGCAGGGGCTAAAATTTGTGCCTGGCACTGCTCTTTCCCCTGCTGCAGAGCTTCCTTCTAGAGCTGGGGTGTCCCCCAGTCTTGGGGGGGAGGAAACACCCTCTGCGGAGTCCTCTGAGCTGCATCCTACGGTCCAAGCTTCTAGAAGGTTCTATGCTCTCCTTCTTACCTCCCTTGCCCTCCTACACCAAAGCGCCCCCCATAAGGCTCCCCACGCCGCCACATTGCCAACCCTGGGACATTCTTGAGCCCTCAGGTGCTTTGCGGCAGAGCACGCACACCCAGAGTCTGTCCCTCCTCAAAGGCGGGGCTGCCCCGGGGACCCAGAGAGCGGGCGTGTCCTGTCTCTGCGGCCGCCGCACCTCTCCACACAAGCGCCCCAAAACCACCCAGGGGCCCCTGCAAGCCATCAGCCCCGTCTAGCCACCGGGGTGCCTCAGATAGCCCCACCCGAGGGACATCCTGCCAAAGCCGTGTCCAGTCCAGACCGTTAAGGTCACGGAATGAGGAAGGACAGACGCGGTCACAGCCCAAAGGAGCGTGAGCAGACGTGACAGCTAGGTGCCACTCGGGACCCCGGACAGGGCCCTGCGGCAGGAAAGGGCTCGAGGGGTCATAACGGAAGCCGCTTGTGGCTGGGGGAACCAGTCAGGCTGTAAGGGAATTCCCTTTGTATGTACTTTCTTGTAAATTTAAAATGAGTCCAAAATAAAATGCTTATTACAAAATAAAAGCCAGGCACGGTGGCTCACGCTGTAACCCCCAGCACTTTGGGAGACTGAGGCAGGAGGATCACTTGAAGCCAGGAGTTTGAGACCAGCCTGGACAACACAGCAAGACCCCATCTCTACAAAAATTTTTTTTAAAAAACTAGCCGGGCATGGTGGCGCATGCCTGTAGTCCCAGCTACTGGGGAGGCTGAAGCAGGAGGATGGCTTGAGCCCAGGAGTTGGAGGCTGCAGGGAGGTAGGCTGATGCCACTGCCCTCCAGCCTGGGTGACAGAGTGAGACCCTGTCTCTTGAAAATTATATATCTTGGTACCAAAGTTATTAAAACAAACAAAAAAATAGAATAACTGCTGCACAGCAGGAATAAGAAAAAAGAGTCAATAGACACCTTGCTGGTCCCTGGCGCGGCCTGGGCCTTCCCGCTGCCGTCTGCACTGGCTCCAGTGGCCTCCCAGGGACTTCTCTGTCCCCTGCTGCCCCAGCCCTCCCCCACCGTGTCGCAGCCCAGGAAGCTTCCTGCCTGCCTCCCTGAGGCCGACACCACCTGGGAGCGGATTCCCTTCACCTGCCACGTGGCCAGACAGCCTCCGCTTCCGAACTGCACGCTTGTCCCCTGCCTTGCCTCTGCCTAGCTGGCCCTGGCCCACCTGGGCCAACGCAGTCGCCTCTGTCTTAGTCCCCGGCTCCCGCCCCCCACCCCTGCAGTCTGTCCTCCCCGCAGCAGCCACCAGAGGGCGCCTGTGAGCACCCGAGTCAGGGCCTGTCCCTCCTGTGCCCACAGCCCTCCATGGCTCCCACCTCCCTCGGGGTCAAAGCCCAAGTCCTCCCTGCACCCCTCCAGGCCCTGCACGACCCGCCCCGTCCCCTGCCCGCCCTCCCTCTCCTCACTCCGTTCCAGCCACTTGGGCCTCCTCACTGCGCCTCCCACAGGCCAGGCACGTCCTGCCCCAGGGCCTTTGCACGGGCTGTGCCCCTGCCTGGAACCCCTTCCCCAGACCCCCGACAGCTCCTCCCGCACCGCCTGCAGCTCTAACTGTTCCCTGCCTGGATCCCTCTCAGCTAAGTCACACCTGTGGTGCCACCTCCTCAGGGAAGCCCTCCATGCGCCCCCGCCAGGGTAGAGTCTCCCTGCTGGAGACTTGGTACCAAAGGGGCCCTGGCTGGCCCATTTTAATTTACACTTGTGATTTTTCAATTATTGTCTGTCTCTGCCGAGGACCCGGACTTCCACTGTGTCTGTGTCATGAGCCCCCAGGTCCCAAGGCGGGGCACACAGAGGGTGCTAAATACATACTAAAGAGTGAGCCGAGCCCCGTGGGGCCGTAGGGCCCTTTCAGGGCATTCTTGGGTTCCGGTCAGACCTGTTGGGCCACAGATAGCATCTCGGCTTGGTCCTGCCCAGCGGAGCCACCTCAACCCGGAAGACCCCAGGCCCGGCATGCGCCCCCAGGGCTCCCTCGCTCCCTGGGGGCCGTGGCTCACTGGGGGACCTCAGCCCAGGCCCTGCTCTCTCTGGGCCTCAGTTTCCCCCCAAGCACCCAGAAGGGGGTCGAGCAGGGTCATCCCGGCGATACTTCCCGGACAGAGGGCCCCTGCCCCCTCCCTGCCCCGCCCCCCTGGCCAGGTGGCACTGCCCGCTCCGCTTGGGGTCCGCCCTGCAGTTGCAGGTGGAAAGTCAGTCAAATATTTGGCGCCTGGTGGAGGCCTGAAATGTTTGGGTTGAGCGAGTGACCGAGTGGACGGAAGAACAAATGCAGAATGCATCCGTGAGGCGACTGAAGAAAGGCAGAGCTGTCATTCCTTGTGGGGATCGGGAGGCGGGGGTGGTGGCCTCAGGCCTGAGGGGCAGCCAGGCCACGCCCTGCTCCGGAGCCCTGGGTTCGAACACAATGTTCGATGGCCAGTACTAGGGAGCCATTGAGTGTTCTTTCTTTCTTTTTTTTTTTTTGAGGCAGAGTCTCACTCTGTTGCCCGGGCTAGAGTGAATGCCGTGGCGTCAGCCTCGCTCACAGCAACCTCAAACTCCTGGGCTCAAGCGATCCTCCTGCCTCAGCCTCCCGAGTAGCTGGGACTACAGGCACGTGCCACCATGCCTGGCTGATTTTTTCAATTTTTAGTTGTTTGGCTACTTTCTATTTATAGCAGAAATGGGGGGCGGGGTCTCACTCTTGCTCAGGCTGGTCTCCAGCCCCTGACCCCGAGCAATCCTCCCGCCTCGGCCCCCCAGAGTGCTGGGGTACACATTGAGTGTTCCTGAGCAGGGCGCCAACATGAGAGCACAGCGGAGGGCGGCTGGAGGGAGACTGCGTGTCCTGGGACGGCTGCCCCCTCCCTCATACAGGGCTTGGGGGGGCCTCTCTGCTTTGCTCTCTTCACGAGTGGGGCAGGGTCATGCCACCAGCTCGGGGCACCTGCAGGCCACCTGTCCGGCTTTGCCAAACCCGATCAGCAATTCCTCCTGAGCAACGGCAGCCGCGAGCCCAGTCGTGTGCGGACCAGGTTTTTCCTGTGACTCATGAAAACAAACACGCACCTATTTTAAAAAAAAAAACAAAAAACAAAAAAAAAACTTCGACTTCGTTCCACCTACAATCCTTTTTTATTTGCGCCACCTGCTGGTGGCCGGACGTCACACCGGGAAAGGCTGAGCGGCCGGTAGGTATACAGTAGGCGTTCAGCAAGCCATAGCTCCGTTAAGGGCGTTTCTAGCTTGGGTCAGCGGGCGTCCTGGAGGGAGCTTGGGGCTGCAGGAGCCCCGGCCGTGCGGCCTCCACCGGGCCCGGGGCCAGCTCCGGACACGACTTCACCACCCATGGAATGTCTGCGCCGGACTCTCGGGTAAAAATAACCGCGCTAACCAGCCGGGGCTTAGGGCGGCATCTCCTGCACATTCGCTCGTTGAATCCCCTGAGGCTGGTACTGTTATTTTCCCCATTTACAGGTGGGGAAACTGAGGCACAGAGTGGGAAGAGGCTTGCATGAGGACACACAGCGAGGATGGGGCAGCAGGTCGCTTCTATGCTAGGCCCCTAGAATCCTCCCGCCCACCCTGTGGCGTAGGGGATATTATTTTCCCCAATTACAGAGGTGGAAATTGATGCACAGAGAAGGGAAGTAACTTGCCTGAGGTCACACAGCAAATAGGTGAGAGAGCTGGGATTAGATCCTGCTCCTGATGTTCCTAGCGGATCCCTAGAAGGGGCTTGGCAAAGGCTTATTGCCTTGTGGGGCCTTTGGAGGCCCCTGCGGGGTTAACTCCGGCCGCCAGGGGCCTCTAGACTAGTGTTTCAGGTAGAATCGCAGGGGAGGGGTTGAGAAAAGTCGTGTCTCATTCACTAAGCAAACTCTTAACCAATCTTCAAAACCCCAGCTGCAATGCCCCCCTCCTTTAAGAAGCCTTTCCTTACCTGCTACAGTTTCCTCTCTGCCTTCCCCTTAGCCACGACCTGGGACTCCTCTCCCTGCCCGGCCCTGCGCCTTCAACCTTGGGGTGGGGTGGGGCACAGCCAAGCTCAGGGCGTTTTTTTTTTTTAATGGTAAGGAATGTGTGGGCGGGGCCTTGTCCAGCCCCGCCCATCCAGGTGACTTTCTCCCTGCCCCACCCCCAGGTATAGGGTTTCCTAGCGCGATCCGGTCCTTGCTAGCTTGGGGATCTCGGAATCCCGGGCCCCCAGGGCGAGGCTGGGCAGGGTCAGAAGGACCTCCGACCTCTGCTCCCGCCCTGCCCCTTCCCAGCCCTCCCCAGCTGGGGACCCCGCCCCGTGCAGGTGTGCCGGAGGCCGGGGCACGGGCAAAGTGCGTGGCGGCCGCTGCGCATCTTCAGAAAGTCCATGCCCCTGGCCTGCCGGGGCCTCAGTTTCCCCTCCAGGAAATGGGGTGAACCTCCCAAAGATAAGTGGCTGAGAAGGACCCGCCCTATGCTCTGGAGGTCTCTGGCCCTCGACAAACCCCGCATCCAGGAGGTCTCCCCAAGAACCTCAAAACGCGCCCATTTCGCGGATGGAAAAATCTTCCAGGTCGCAGGCTCCGCTCCGAGCCTGGCGAAAGTCCCTGCCGGGTCTTCCCTGCGGCCGCGCCCAGCCGGTCTCCAGTCCCGGGCCCGGGCAGGTGCCCGGCTGGAAGGAACACCCGGCATGGATGACCGCCCCGGGCCTGGAGCCTGCGACGGGAGGAGGTGGCGGGAGGGGACGAAGGCGTCTCGGGGGCGGGTCTGGGCAGGGGCGGGGCCGGCCGGGACCTGGAGGAGGAAGAGGGGCAGGTGCAGCTGGGAGCGGTGGAGCTGGCGGGAGGAGGGCGACAGCCGGGCCCCCACCCCGCCGGGACCCTCCCCTGCGTCCCCCCCTAACCCGGGTGGGGGCCGATTGACTGTTTCCAGGCCCCCCGTGGGGCAGGGGCGCTGGAGAGCCCCGGGGTGGACCATGGCGGTGAGATTCCAGGCGAGTAGCCCGCCCAAGCGGCAGGGGGAGGGGACCGGGCTGGGGTCGGGCGAGGTGGGGTCTGGGAGTCGGACCCAGGACCTCAGGACACCCCATACCTAGTAACACATGGGGAAACTGAGGCCCAGGGGGATGCGGTGGCTGGCCCGAGGCTGCACAGCGAATTGCACCCGGGCACCCCACCCCACCCCCGGA
Organism: Microcebus murinus; assembly: GCF_040939455.1. Taxonomy (NCBI): domain Eukaryota; kingdom Metazoa; phylum Chordata; class Mammalia; order Primates; family Cheirogaleidae; genus Microcebus; species Microcebus murinus. The sequence goes on along the minus strand of NC_134130.1, from coordinate 5,836,941 downwards.
CCCACAAAAGCCCCCTCCCCTGCCCGGGGTCGGCCTCCCTTACCCTGCAACCTGGGTTCAAATCCGGATTTTTCTGCCAGCCACGGCTGTGTAACTTTGGGCCGGTGAGCGAGCCCCTGTCCTACCTCACCTGCAAAGTGGGCGATGGTCGCTTTAAAGAGTGGGGGGAGGATTACAGGAGATAGCCGTGTTTGCGGAGCCCGGTGTACACAGCAGGTGCCCAGCAGAGAGGTTCACGCCGGCCGCGGGGTGCGCAGCCGGTCCGCGCGCACGCTGCCGCTGGGAGGGTGGCAGTGCCTCTCGCGGGCTGGGCGGCTTTGGTAGGCGCGGAGGGCTGCGCAGCTGTTTCAACCATTTATTGTGCGCCGACTGTGTACAGAGCTGTTCCAGCGCACGCCCCGCAGAGGCGGCGGTTGGGACCGGCATCCCGGCCGGCCGGGCCGTCGCGGGGTCTCTGCAGGGCCCCACCGTCCGGCCTGGCGTCCCACCCCCGCGCCCACCGGCTCTTCACCGCCCACATCCCGGGTCTCGGGCACGGCCGGGAAGGGGGGGCCCGCGTGGGTGGTGGCTTGCCCCGGGCCACAGCGCCCCGAGCGCCGCCGGGCAGTTCTGGTTCCCGCCGCCAACTCCTCGCAGACGACCGGGAAAGGCTCTCAGAGTCCCCGGCCTCCCCTCTGCCTTTGTTCCGGGAGGCGGGGCTGGGAGAGGGGCCGGCCACCTGGGAGCCACGTGCCCCGCAGCTGTGTGCCCTGGCGGAGGCCTGTCCCCTCTGGGTCCCTCTGGGCACGTCCCCGTCGGTGGGGGGCGGGGCAAAGCCCCAGGCCCCGCCTCTCGGCGCTCACCTGGGCAGTGGGGGGCTGGGCGACTGGGACCTCAGGACGCCCCTGGCTGAGTTTCTCCTGAAGTGCTTTTTTTTTTTTTTGGTAGAGATGAGGGTCTCACTATGTTGCCTAGGCTGGTCTCGAATTCCTGGCCTCAAGCAATCCTCCCACCTCGGCCTCCCAGAGTGCTGGGATTACAGGCTCAGGAGAGCCGCCGCACCCCACCCCCAGTGCCTTTTATTTTCAGCATTCGCACAATCCTCAAACTCTTCCCCACCGTGGCTGGTCCTGTGGGGACAGGGTGGGGAGCGGGGTTCTTGCTGGCCCCTAGCACTGCCCATTGGGAGGGTGTGGGGTGGGGCAGACACAGCAGGGTTCTGATGTCCCAGGGCCCCCGTAATCACAGTCAGGCCAGAGGGAGGGATGTAAGATGTGTGTACGAGGGGCAGGAGTTAAAGACTCATTTTGTGGAGGAAGAGACAGTGCCACTAGGGCTGTGTAGGCTGAATAGGAGTTTGCCAGAGCGCCTGAAAAGGAGTCCCAGGAGGTGCTGATTGGCCAATCAGCTGGGCCTTAAGTGCTCAGAAAGACACCTTGTGCCTTCGCAGCCTCAGAGGAAAGACCAGATAAAGATGGTTTTAAAAACTAATAAACAGGCCGGGCGCAGTGGCTCACGCCTGTAATCCTAGCTGTCTAGGAGGCCGAGGCGGGAGGATTGCTCAAGGTCAGGAGTTCGAAACCAGCCTGAGCAAGAGTGAGACTCCGTCTCTACTAAAAATAGAAAGAAATTAATTGGCCAACTAAAAATATATATAAAAAAATTAGCCGGGCATGGTGGCGCATGCCTATAGTCCCAGCTACTCGGGAGGCTGAGGCAGGAGGATTGCTTGAGCCCAGGAGTTTGAGGTTGCTGTGAGCTAGGCTGACGCCACGGCACTCACTCTAGCCTGGGCAACAGAGTGAGACTGTCTCAAAAAAAAAAAACTAATAAAGAAATCGGGGAAGAATGATATGGTCCCAGAGAAGATTGGTCATCTGGGTAGCCCGCGAGGGCCTCCTGAGGAGGTGGCATTTGAGCCAAGACCCAGTGGCAGGGCCCAGCCTTGCGGAAGTCCCTGGAAGGGTGTTGGGGACCCAGGGGACAGCAGGGCTCAGGTCTGGAGGTGCCCCGGTGAGGTGGGCTGGGGGGTTAAGCCTAATCCCGAGGTGGCCGGCGGGAGCGCTGGAGGGTTTTAGACAGAGCTCCGGTATCCATGGAGACGAACCCACACGAGCTAGGACATGCCCGGGCCACCTGCTCGCTCCCCTTCCCCGGGGCCCTGGTTCCCTAAGGGCTGTTTCTTAAAATAAAACCGGGACATCAGAATTCCGGGGGCCCTTGCAGTGACACGGAGTATAACATCAAAGCAAGAAAAAAAAAAAAAAGGCCATTTCGAAAAATTAGTTCAGAAGAAAAAAATAAACAAGCAGGCGGCCGCTGTGCCCTGGCGGTTAAGAGAGAGGGCGAGCTGCTGTGTGACCCTGGGCCAGTGACTGAACCTCTCTGGGCCTCCCTTTCCTCCCCTGCAAAGTAGGAGTAGCAGGGGTGCCACTTGCTGAGGCCACCGTGAGGGTTAGACGGGTGGGGTGGGTACTCGCTGGCAGCAGCGGGCAGCTGGCAAGGACGAGCGTGACTTATACATGTGACGCAAAGGAGAAACGCCATTGTTTTCCCGCAAAAACAACTGCTGCCGTTTCCGGAAGCTCCTACTGCTTCTTCGTGCGTGGACCTCACGCCCTCCTCCTGCACCCTATCCCCGGAAGACGGGGCAAGGGTGCCCATTTTACCGATGGGGAGACCGAGGCTGGGAGAGGCGCCGCCACCGGGCGCCAGGGGCAGACAGCGGGTTTGAGTGTGGGAGGAAGTGGAGGGCCTCTGTCCCTGGTGGCCGCAGGGCCCCGCCCTCCCCTGTTTGTGCCTGTCCACCCCTTCCCATTCCTGGAGAGCAAGGAAGGGCGGCTGGGTCTGGGGGAAGAGGAGTCACTGCTGCAGCCCCCACCTGGGCCAGGCGGGGAGGGGAGGGTGGGGGCATGGCCAGGTGACCTTGCCCTTGAGCCTCCTGGAGGCTGGCATTGTCCTGTCCACCGTGAGCGAGAAAATAACAGTGCAACAGAATCCCCGCCTCCCCCAGCCCCACCCTCCCTCAGCTCTGCTACCTCGCCGGGTGACTTCACCGCCCCGTGCCTCAGTTTCCTCATCTGTAACAGGGGCATAACAGAATGCCCCTTCCGCGAGTGCGTTAAACGAGATAGAATATGTAACGCAGCTGGCACGAAGGAAGAGCTTCATTCATTCATTCATTCATTCATTCATTCAGCAGACCCGTGGGGAATCTCCGCTGAGACCCAGGCGCTGTTGTAGGCAGGGAACCGGGGACGGGGCTGTGACCCAGGGCGGACAGACATCTCTGCCCTCTGGGGCTGATACTCTAGACATGGGCAGTGCGCAGATAAAGTGAAAACCTAGCAGGCCAGGCATGGTGGCGGCGCCTGTAGTCACAGCTATTCTGGAGGCTGAGGCGGGAGGATGGCTTGAGCCCAGGAGTTGGAGGCTGCAGTGAGCTGTGACGACGCCACGGCACTGCAGCCCGGTGGACAAAGCGAGACCCCGTCTCTTTATAGGAAAAGCAAACCTAGGAAATATCACAGGGTGGCAAGTTGTGAAGGAGACCACAGCAGCGACATGTGGCTCAGGGGGTCTGTTGTGGGGGGAGGGGTTAGAGTTCTAAACACGGTGGTCAGGATGACCTCACCAAGGAGGTGACATTTGAGCAAAAGAAGGTGAGGGATTTGGGGAAAAGTGCTCCAGGCAGAGGCCACAGCCCGTGCAAAGGCCCTGGGGCAGGACCGCGCCTTGTGTTGGAGGAGCAGTGAGGAGGCGACCAGGTGACCTTGGGGGGCAGCCCCTTGTGGCTGGGGCAGAGGGAGCTCGCTGGGCCTGGCAGGCCTGGCTAGCTCCTCCCGAGGAAACTGAGCTGGACCTTCCGCAGGGAAAGGGACCAAGAACTTGCCTTTTCTCTGCTCCCGCTACCGTTCGGGTCACTTAAATCTGGACCTCTCTCCCAGGGCACTGCACGTGTTCAGAGCGGATCACCCTGGGGAGGGGCTGCCCTGGGGGCTGCAGGTGCTGAGCAGTGTCCCTGCCCCCAGCCGCCCAATGCAGGGAGCTCCCCCACCCCATCGTAACAACCACCAATGCCCCCAGACCCTGCCCAGTGTCCCCTGGGGGGCAGACACGCCCTGTTTGAGAACCGCTGGCTTAGACCCATTTTGCAGATGAAAAACTGAGGTCCCGAGAAAAGCAGCAACGTGCCCACAGGCCCCAACCAGGGGTGTGTCAGGGTTGGGGCCTCCCGAATGCTCTCCTGACCGTCCCCTGTCCCCTGGACCAGGTGGCAGACATGGAGGAGCTGACCATCTGGGAGCAGCACACGGCCACGGTCAGCAAGGTGAGGCCCCCACCCTGCCTGGGCGCTGAGGGCGTGGCGGCCTGGCCCAGCTCCAAAGAGGGGAAAGAAGAGCCCTTCCGCCTCTCCTCCCCCCGCAGGACCCCCGCCGGGGCTTCGGGATTGCCATCTCTGGAGGCCGGGACAGGCCCAGTGGCTCTGTGGTCGTGTCGGACGTGGTGGCCGGGGGCCCGGCTGACGGCCGGCTGCGGTAGGTGTTGCGGCGGCGGGGGGCGGGGGGGGGGGGCCTGCGTGGGCAAGGCTAGGAGGCTGCAGCGTGCCGGGCACCTTCCGGCACTGTCAACACAGGGCTGGAGCTGGCTGCAGGGCTGTCACCAACTTGGCCTTTGCCCTAAGGCACTTCCTTGTCCTTCCTGGCAATTCTTGGGGTCAGAGTGGCCCCAGGGCCCTCCTGGAACATGAAATACTGGAAACTTTTTTTTTTTTTTTGCAGGAGGAGACCCAGCATTCTGGGCCCTTGGCGGGACAGGGAGGCTCCTGGGAATTATGTGGGAAAATGGCTCTGGGCCCTGAGTGGCTGATGGGCGGTACGGCTTCGCCCAGCCCAGCCGTGGAGACCAGGCTCAGAGCCAGAGAGGGAGGGAGAGAGAATATGAAACACAGGCTGCAGGGGGGGACAGAAAACAGAAGGGGGTGACTTGGGATAACTGCCTTCGTGAACCTGGGGACACAGATGAATTAGAACCAGGGGCCGGGCGCGGTGGCTCAGGCTTGTCATCCTAGCACTCTGGGAGACTGGGGGGGGGGGGGATCGTTTGAGCTCAGGAGTTTGAGATCAGCCTGAGGAAGAGCGAGACCCCGTCTCTACTAAAAAATAGAAAGAAATTAGCTGGACAACTAAAAATATATATATACGTACAAAAAATATGAGCCGGGCATGGTGGCGCATGCCTGTAGTCCCAGCTACTCGGGAGGCTGAGGCAGGAGGATCGCTGGAGCCCCGGAGTCTGAGGTTGCTGTGAGCGAGGCTGACGCCACGGCACTCACTCTAGCCCGGGCAACAGAGTGAGACTCTGTCTCAGAAAAAAAAAAGACTTAGAACCGGGCGTTGTAGACCCAGAGGTGCCAGGGCCCCTCCCCACCCACCGCCCTGGGGGCCTGGTTCGAGGCCTGTGAGGCCGTGTCTCTGAGACCCGCCGTCCCGCCCCGCAGGACAGGGGACCAAATCGTCATGGTGAACGGGGTCTCCATGGAGAACGTCACCTCCTCCTTTGCCATTCAGATACTCAAGACCTGCACGAGGATGGCCAACATCGTGAGTGGGCGGGCTGCGGGCGGGAGGGCTGCCCGGGCCGCCGGCCTCCCTGTCCCCGGCCTCCAGCCGACCCCCTGTCCGCCCCGCACAGACGGTGAAGCGGCCCCGGAAGGTGCAGCTGCCCAGCGCCAGGGCCAGCCCCGCCGGCCGCCGGGGCTCGGGCGAGGAGGACGCGGACCAGGGCCGGGGCTACGAGGGCGGCTCGTCCAGCGGCTCCGGCCAGTCCTGGGGCGGGCGCTCGCGCAGGCCGAGGGCTGGCCGCCGGGGCCGGGCCGGCAGCCGCGGGCGCAGGAGCCCGGGCGGGGGCTCCGAGGCCGACGGGCTGGCCCTGGTGTCCGGCTTCAAGCGGCTGCCGCGGCAGGACGTGCTGATGAAGCCGGTGAGGTCGGTGCTGGTGCGGAGGAGGGACAGCGAAGGTGAGCGCCCCGGCCCACGCTCGCTCGCCGCAGGAGGGCGCCCCCAGGCTCCAGTCCCTGCAGTCCTGCCTCAGTTTCCCCGCTCCCTCCTACAGACTTCGGGGTCAAGCTGGGCAGTCAGATCTTCATCAAGCACATCACGGACTCGGGCCTCGCCGCCCAGCACCGCGGGCTGCAGGAAGGGGACCTCATCCTTCAGGTGCGCCCGGGCCTCTCCCCAGCCGGTGGGGGCAGGCGGGGCCACCGAGTCACACGGCCAGGTCGGCAGAGCCAGGCCCCAACCACTCGCCTCTGGGCTGCGGCTTGTTTCTGAAAGGTTGAAGAGGGCGGGGCACAAACCCCCCTCTCTCCCCAGCTGAGGCTAATCCGCTGCAAAATGTCTGTTTCTAGTACCCCCTTGGAGAGTGTCCTTTTGCTGTACCCTCGAGCTGGCGTCAGAACCATGCGGCCAGCTGGCTGCCATGCTGAGTTTCGGACCCACCCCGGGTGGTTGGATGCTAACAGCCCAGACAGCCCCAGATCTTTCTAGATTTCGCCCCTGAAAATCTGTTTCTAGCCATTCCTCCTGTCTGATTTCCAAACTCCTTTCAGTTGATTGGTTCATGTCTCTGCAAAGTTGTCTGTTTCTAGTGACCCCGAGGAATCGTCTGTTTCTAGCATATTGGGGCAGACACTAGACCAGTAACTTGGTAGGGGCACTGGAAACTCACATTCCCCGGGGGTCCTGAAAACAGACATTCCCAAAAGAAAATGTTAGAAATGGATTCCTGGGGCTTGCAGAGGTGACCCTAAGTTCTTTCTGGGAATTGTGTGTTTCTAATCCACCTTCAGATGTCTGTTTCTAGGCCCCCCTCGAGAGCATGTTGTTAGCATCTGTAAGTAGCCACTCCCTCTCGCCGGATTAGAATTGTCTATAATGTCACCCTCAGATCTGTTCCTAGTGTCCCCGAGAAATTTCCACTTCTTGGGAAAAAGAAGAGTCAACATGTTTCTAATTGTCTCCCCTCATAACCCCTACCCGTCTTAGAAAATTGTCTGTTTCTAGAAATCTGTGGACAGTCAGTTCTTGGTGTGGTCTCCACTCACCTCAGGAATTGGTTCTGGCACTTTCCCTAAGAAGTGTCTGTTTTTAGTTACCCCCAGGGAATGTGTGTTTCTAGTCTCCCCCCACCCAAGCTATCTGTGTCTAGTGCCCTTGCCTGTCGTGAACTCTCTCCCTCTCGGCCATCGGTCCCTTTCAGATCAACGGGGTGTCCAGCGAGAACCTGTCCCTGAGCGACACGCGGCGGCTGATCGAGCAGTCGGAGGGGAAGCTGAGCCTGCTGGTGCTGAGGGACCGAGGGCAGTTCCTGGTGAACATCCCGCCGGCCGTCAGCGACAGCGACAGCTCCCTGCTGGAGGGTGAGGTTGGGGAGCCAGGCCCCGCCTGGGCTGGAACCGAGCCCGGGGACAAGGTGGGCGACCCAGGCCGCACCGAGTAGGGCCAGTAAGCCTGGCGGCCACGGGACAGAGAAGGATAGGAACTTGCCCAAGGCCACACAGCAGGCCAGGGCGGGAACCTCCCTTCTAACCACGCCTTGGACTGTGGCCTCGATGGGCCCTTCTGTGAAATGGGTCCAGCCTGGAAGCGGTGCTGGCGGCTGATGAGATGCGCTCTCCCCCGCAGACATCTCGGACCTCGGCTCGGAGCTGTCGCAGGCCCCGCCGTCCCACGTCCCCCCGCCACCCCCGCACGGGCAGAGGAGCCCAGAGGCCAGCGGGACCGACTCCACCGGGTATGTGCCCGTCAGCCAGGCCTGTCAGGTGTGGGGGGGGACATGGGGCGTCTCTTTTAATACTAGGGGTAGCCTTGAGGGTACAGTCCTGTATTTCTAGCACATTCCTCAAAACTCCCGCAGCTGGCCGGGCACGGCGGCTTATGCCTGTGATCCCAGCACTCTGGGAAGCCGAGGTGGGAGGATCGCTTGAGGCCAGGAGTTTGAGACCAGCCTGAGCAAGAGTGAGACCCTGTCTGTACTAAAAATAGAAAAGTTAGGCCGGGCATGGTGGCGCACGCCTGTAGTCCCAGCTACTCGGGAGGCTGAGGCAGGAGGATTGCTTGAGCCCAGGAGTTGGAGGCTGCAGTGAGCTGTGATGATGCCACGGCACTCCAGCCTGGGCAACAGAGTGACCCTGTCACCCTGGTTGGAGTCAGGCCTGAGTGCAGCAGACTTGACTCAGCCACCCCACGGCTCAGGGGTTGAAATCCCAGGGCAGGCAAATTAAAAAAAATCATCCCTCAACTCCCACCCTCTGCCTCACTCTGAATCTGTTCCCCACCAGAGAGAGCCCCCGGCCTCGGCGGGAAAGGTCACTGGATTCTAGAACGGTCTCGGAACCAGGTGAGTGCAGGGCAGGTGGGCGGTGACTCTGAGCACCTCTCACCCAGTTTTTCTGATCCCTGCTGGCAACATTGTTCCAGGTAGAGTGGGGGGAGGTTGGCATGAGCCTCAGAGGTCAGCCTTGGTTTCCCGAGAAGGAACAGAGGTGGGTGACTGTGCTCCGAGTGGCATTTTAGGACCCCCTAAGGGGGCTTGGGGGCTGGGCCAAGGCAGTGAGCTGGGGGAAAGCCTGGCGTGCTCGTTTCAGACTCGCCCAGGGACCGCGACATCCGCCGGGTGCCCAGCGGCCAGAGCCTGGAGGACCGTGGGTACGTCCCCGGAAGGAAGCCCCACACCCCAGGGCTGCCACCGCCATCAGCATAACCCTGCCTTCCCGCCCCAGGGTGTCGAATGGGGAAACTGAGGCCGGGTGGGGCGGCGCCGCCCTGTCCCCGACTCTGGCCCGACCCTGGCTGCCCCCGCAGGTACAGCCCGGACACGCGGGTGGTCCGTTTCCCGAAGGGCGCCAGCGTGGGGCTGCGCCTGGCCGGTGGCAACGACGTGGGCATCTTCGTGTCGGGCGTGCAGCCGGGCAGCGCGGCCGCCGGGGCGCGGGTCCAGGAGGGCGACCAGATCCTGCAGGTGCGCCGTCCCCGCAGGCCCCGCCTGGGGGCGTCCGACGCTCGCGTGCCCCCCGACTGCCCGTGTCCTGACCTCTCCGGCTGGGTGGGGACCATGTCATCCATCGGGAGGGGACCGTGACCTCGCGGTGCCCACGTCCCCACGGTCACTGTCTCCCCGTCTGTGCCGCGGCCTCGCCCAGGCCCTGCCCTCCCGCCCGCGCCGTGCTGTCCGTCCCCAGGGCCCACGGCCCCTCACTCTGTCCCCGTTCCTGTCCCCTCTGAGTCCCACCCCGGCCTGTCCCTGCCGCTCCTCGGCCACCGGTCCCGTCCCAACCCTCCCCGGCCGGGCTGTCTCCACCTTGCAGTCCCAGTCCCACTTTTGCGGTGGAGTCACCACCCGCCACATGCCGTGTTGTCCCCGCCGTGGCTGGGTGAAGATGTGTCCCCACGCTGCCCAAAGGCCATGACTTGAAAAACAAAGTCCCCGCCAGAGTCTGCCTGTGGGAGTCCAACCTTGACACCCACGTCCAGGCCCTGAGAGTGACGTGTGTGACGCTGCCCCTGCTGCGCCCCTGCGGCTGCGCCCCAACTCCTCCCAGCGGATCACAAAGCCCCCAGCCCGGTGCGGTGCGCCCGTCCCCACGTCTCCGCAGTGACGTCCCCGAGACCCGCCGGGGACGTCGGCCGTCTGTGTCACGGCGTCACGCGGCCGCAGGGTGACCCCGTCCGCCAGCCCCCGCAGCTGCCAGCCCGTGGCGGCTCCGCAGGAGGGGCTCTGGGACCTCCAGCCCCCAGGCCCCGCGTCCCACCGCGTCTCTCGGCAGGTGAACGGCACGCCCTTCCAGAACCTGACGCGGGAGGAGGCCGCGCAGTTCCTGCTGGCGCTGCCGCCCGGCGAGGACGTGGAGCTGGTGACCCAGCGCAAGCAGGACAGTAAGTGCGTGCACCAGCGTGCGCGGCGCAGCCCCAGCACGGGCTGTGTGGCCCGGTGGTCAGCGCGGCCGGGCGGGCGGGCGCGGCTGTGCACCCGCCACCCCGCCCCCAGGCCGGGACAGCTCCCCGCGTCCCCCAGGGTGGCGCCCCGCGGCCAGGCCCTCCTCCGGGGACGGCTGGGACCCAGGCGGCTCACGCGGCCTCCCCGCCCCCCAGTCTTCCAGAAGATGGTGCAGTCGCGCGTGGGCGACTCCTTCTACATCCGCACGCACTTCGAGCTGGAGCCCAGCCCCCCGTCCGGCCTGGGCTTCACCCGCGGCGACGTCTTCCACGTGCTGGACACGCTGTACCCGGGCTCCGGGCAGGGCGGAGCGCGAGGCGGGCACTGGCTGGCCGTGCGCATGGGTCGCGACCTCCGGGAGCAGGAGCGGGGCGTCATTCCCAACCAGAGCAGGTGAGGACCGCTCCCCACCCCCAGCCTCAGTTTCCCCGTTGGAAATGGGCACGGGGGCGCCGCTTAGCGGCATTGCTGGGTCCCTCCCGAGAGGCCCACAGGGTATTGGCTTGTGCCGGTGCTGCGACAGGCGACCACACACTTGGTGTCTGTTTTTTTTTTTGAGACAGAGTCTCACTTTGTTGCCCAGGCTAGAGTGAGTGCCGTGGCGTCAGCCTAGCTCACAGCAACCTCAAACTCCTGGGCTCAAGCGATCCTCCTGCCTCAGCCTCCCGAGTAGCTGGGACTACAGGCATGCGCCACCATGCCGGGCTGATTTTTTCTATATATTTTTAGTTATCCAATTAATTTATTTCTATTTTTAGAAACAGGGTCTCACTCCTGCTCAGGCTGGTTTTGAACTCCTGACCTTGAGCGATCTGCCCACCTTGGCCTCCCACTAAGTGTCTTTAAAAGACACAGACTTACCCTCTGACTGGAGGACAGTCCTAGAATCAGGGCGTGGCAGGGCCACTCCCTCCTGGGGCTCCAGGGCAGAACCGTCTCCCATCGTCTGTCCAGCGGCCGCCCTCGTCCCTCCGCCCAGGCCCTTCCTCCCCCCAGCGCCAGCAGCAAGCACCTTCCAGTCTCTCTGCCCCCCTCCCGCCCCTCGTGGGGGGAGCCTGAGCTGACACTGGGCCCTCGGTCATCCAGGGTGACCTCCCGTCCCAGCAGCCTTAACCCGGTCCACCTGCAGAGCCCCTTCGGCCAGTGGGGGACACACCCAGGTCCCAGGGATTAGGACGGGGACGTCTTCGGGGCTGTCACTCTGCCGGCCCCGGGGCTCAGCTATCCCCTCTCTCCAGGGCGGAGCAGCTGGCCAGCCTCGAGGCCGCCCAGCGGGCCGTGGGGGCCGTGCCCGGCTCCTCGGCGGGCTCCAGCGCTCGGGCCGAGTTCTGGCGGCTGCGAGGGCTTCGCCGGGGCGCCAAGAGGACCACCCAGAGGAGCCGCGAGGACCTGTCGGCCCTGACCCGGCAGGGGCACTACCCGCCCTACGAGCGAGTGGTGCTTCGAGAAGGTGTGGCGTGGGGGGCGGGGGGCGCGGGAGGTCCTGGCGCCCACGGTCACCAACCTGCAGCCACTGCAAGGAACGGGCCTCGCCGCCCTCCTTCCACCAAAACACCCACTCTGGGCTGTTTTAGGGGGAGCAGAGAGACCGGAAGGGGGTCCATTCCTTAAAAGTCAATTCCTACTTCCAACAGAAGTATAATACAAGGCATGTGTATAATCCTAAAATAAGCCGGGCTCGGTGGCTCACGCCTGCATCCCCGGCACTCTGGGAGACTGAGGCTGGAGGATCGCTTGAGCTCAGGAGTTCAAGACCAGCCTGGGCAACATAGCAAGACCCCATCTCTACTAAAAATAGAAAAAATTAGCCAGGCATGGTGGTGGTGGCACCTGTAGTCTAAGCTCCTCAGGAGGCTGAGGCAGGAGGAGCGCTTGAGCCCAGGATTCGAGGCTGCAGTGAGCTGTGACCATGTCACTGCAGAACTTTGCTCCTCCCATCTTGTTTTCCTGCCTTGCTGTGTGGCCCAGAACGGTGGAGGTGCCCCCACATCCACCTTTCAGCCAGGGGAGAAAGAGATTGAAGACGGATAAACCACACTTTCGCATGTCAATTCTGGTTGCATCCCATTGGCCAGAAGTCAGTCACATGGCCACCCCTAGTTGCAAGGCAGCCTGGGAGTTGTAGTCTTTGGCCAGGCAGCCATGCACCCGCCTACATAGGCTATTCTGGCAGTCTTTGCTGCACGTGGGATTCTGATTCTTGCCATTGTTTCTCTGACCCTCAGCCAGCTTCAAGCGCCCAGTGGTGATCCTTGGACCCGTGGCAGACATCGCTATGCAGAAGCTGACTGCTGAAATGCCCGACCAATTCGAAATTGCAGGTGAGAAACCAGGTCCCCTGGCAACCTTGTTGGTCAATCATTTCACTTACGCTCTTTGAGGGGGAAGGAGTTAGAACAATGATGGCAGATATGAGGCAGATGGGCCACCAGCTCCCTTTCCAATGCACAGGCTAGACATGCTCAATCTTGGCACTGTTTGTCTGGGTAGAACCTCAGAATCCTTCTTAACACAGATTGCCAAGTACCCATTGCCAATTGAGACAGGGTGTCACCCATTTCTTCGAGTGTTCAAGAGGTGTTTATTGAACTATACCAATGAACAGGACAGGCAAGGTCCCGAGAGGAGACCAAAAATGAACAATTAGAGCCAGGTGCAGTGGCTCGCACCTATGATTGCAATGACTTGGGAGGCTAAGGCTGGAGGATCGCTTGAGGCCAGGAGTTCGAGGCCAGCCTGGGCAACATAGCAAGGCCCCATTGCTACAAAAAAAAAAAAAACAGAAAAATTAGCTGGGCATGATGGAAGGCACCTTTAGTCCCAGCTACTCAAGAGGCCAAGACAGGAGGATCATTGGAGTCCAGGAGTTCGATACTAGCCTGGGCAATGTAGCAAGGCCCCATCTCAAAAAAAAAAAAAAAAAAAAAGAACAACTACAAAAACAATTAGAATAGGAGTTGACAATCTAATCTACAGCTCTGAGGCCAAATCTGGTCCACCTTCTGTGTTTTGGGCCCAGAAGCTAACAATGGTACTTAAATATTTTAGATGGTTGAAAAAGTTAAAAAATATTTTAGATGGTTGAAAAAGTAAAAAAACAAAACAAAACAAAACCCAGAAGATCCCAAGTGCTGGCGAGGACGTGGAGCAATTGGAGCGCTCGTGCTCTGCTGAGCGCAGTGTCTGCATGTGGCCGATGGGCACTGCTGCCGCTGTTAGAATTCCTCTCAAGGGCGGTGGGGAGCTATGGTTGGTTCTTGAGCAGGGGAAGGGCAGGTCGCCATGAATTTGAGGGGCGAGTGGGCCGCCCCCCTGATGCTGATGTTGCCTGTCCCCTCCACAGAGAGCATGTTGAGGATAGACAGCCCCTCGAAGATCATCAAACTGGACACCGTGCGGGTGATCGCAGAGAAAGTAAGCAGGCCCATTGCACGGATGGGGAAACTGAGGCTGGGGCATCCCACTGCATGTTCTGACCTGTTCTCACTCCACGCCCACAAGCGTGGTCTCCCACGGGGCCCCTTTAGAGGCGTGGTTAGGTGGGAGGCCCCGGGGAGACAAAGCCACACAACAGCAAGCCCTGGGCAGAGGCAGACTCCAGCTGGCGCTTTGGAATCCACGGCGCCGCGGCTGGGATGTGCCAGCCCCGCCCGTAGCGTGCTGGCCTGCGGGTGTGACAGGACGGGGTCCACTCTGACCCCGGACTCTTTGTCCTCCGTCTTTCTCCCTCTGGCCTTCCCGTCTACGGGTGTTTCCGTCTCCACGGTCTCTTTCTCCTTCTGTCCTGCGCCACCCCCCCTCCCGCACCCCGGCCAGGACAAGCACGCGCTCCTGGACGTGACCCCGTCAGCGATCGAGCGCCTCAACTACGTGCAGTACTACCCCATCGTGGTGTTCTGCGCCCCCGAGAGCCGGGCGGCCCTCAAGGCGCTGCGCCAGTGGCTGGCGCCCGGCTCCCGCCGCAGCACGCGCCGCCTCTACGCGCAGGCCCAGAAACTGCGGAAGCACAGCGGCCACCTCTTCACAGGTACGGGCGGGGGTGCTGAGGGGGCGGGGCCGGGTGCCGGGGGGCGGGGCCTGGTGCCGAGGGGCGGGCGGGTGCCGGGTGCCGGGGGGCGGGGCCGATGGGTGGGCGGGGCCGAGTGCCGAGGGGTGGGCGGGGCCGGCTGCCGAGTGGGCGGGGCTGGTGCCGAGGGGTGGGCGGGGCCGGGGGCCGATGGTGGGCGGGGCTGGGGCCGAGGGGTGGGGGGGCCGGGTGGCGGTGGGCGGGGCTGGGGCCGAGGGTGGGCGGGGCCGAGGGTGGGCGGGGCCGGGTGGCGGGTGGGCGGGGCCTGGGCCTCCGAGCCACACCCGCGCCCCCGCAGCCACAGTCCCCCTGCGAGGCACCAGCGACGCCTGGTACCAGGAGCTCAAGGCCGCCATCCGCGAGCAGCAGACCCGGCCCATCTGGACGGCCGAAGACCAGGTGCCGGCGCGGGGCGGGGACGCGGGGACGCGGGGACCAGACGCCGCCCGGGCTCGGGCCTCTGTCTGGAGTGGGGGCTTGGTCTCGGGTCAGCGTCGTGGCCAGGGCCAAGAGCGGACCTGCGGTCGGGGTCTCAGCCTGGTACTTGCGGGGCTGTGATGGGGGAACTCGATTTTGGGAATGGTGTCGCCTCTTGCAAAGGCCGGGCTGCAGCTTAGACGTGGCGGCGGGGCTTTGGAGCAAGATCAGCGTCTGAACTTGTGCCGGGGTCAAGGGTCAGGGCCGGAGGGCGGGGTCTATTGGAGGTGGGGGTTGGGGTCTGGTCTGGGGGGCCGCGGCGGGGGGGTGGGGTCTCACCGCAGCTCCGCGCCCCCCGCAGCTGGACGCCTCCTCGGACGACGACCTGGACCTCCCCCTCCGCGGCCTGGCCGACAGCGCCGCCGACCTCAGCTGCGGCAGCCGGGTCAACAGCGAGAACGAGGAGACGGACGGCGAGGGCGGCGTCTACACGGACGGCGAGGGCTACACGGACGGCGTCTGCACGGACGGCGAGGGCGGGCCCTGCACGGACGTGGACGAGCCGCCCGGCCCAGCCCTGGCCCGGTCCTCGGAGCCGGTGCAGGCGGACGAGCCCCAGAGCCCGAGGGATCATGGGACAGTCTCGGCTCGGGGCACCCAGGTGTGCGGGGCAGGTGGGGGCAGGTGGGGGCGGGGCGGCACCTGCAAGCGTCTGGGGGGGCAGAGACACACGCTTTATCCTGGGCCTCAGTGTCCTCAGCCAGGGCAGGGGACGGATGGCACAGACGTGACGTCACAGGGTGGCCGTGAAAACAGCGTGTGGCCCCGTGTGGCCGCCGGGCGCGGTCGGTCGGCGTGTTAACGGTGACAGGCGTAGATTCGGCTTAGCCTGCGCGGGGCTGTCTGCGCCCGCCTGTGAGTGCAAAGGCGGCGGGCCTTCCTCCGGCCGCCCCGCCCCGAGCCTGGGTGTCAGCGCCCCACCTGCCCAGCGGTCCTCGGCAGCCCGCCCCGCCAGCCACCACTCCTGGCTCTCCACGCACGTGAACCTGTGACCACAGCCCTCCGAGGAGCGCAGGCAACGCAATTCTGCCCTGCGCCAGGGGCCGGGATACCTCGGCTAAGGCCTTTTCCTATCCCAGCCTCAGATTTCTCTCTTAGAAGTGGGGATGGCCCGCAGAGCTGCTGGGCAGCCCGAGCGTCTGGGCAGAGGCCGCAGCGAGCGCAGGGAGGGGGATGGGGTGGTCGCTGATCTCTGCTTAGACGCTTTGGGGGTAATTATGAACCTCCTCTCTCTCAAGGTGGGCGCCCGCCACCCCCAGGGTCAGTGGCGACAGAGCAGCATGCGGTAAGAGCCCTATACTCCAGGTTGGGGGCCCTCAGCCCTTTCCTTGGGACTCAGACTTTGGGGCTGAAGAGATCTGGAACCAAGCTATGCCTCCAAGGTGCTCCTAGCTAGTGGGCACGACAGAGCCTAACAGAGCCACTTTACGCTGTGTCGTTAGGGACAGGGAGTAGGAATCATCTCCCTGGGAGAGCTGGGAAGGCTTCTTGAAAGAAGGGACATTGCAGCTGGGGCTTTGAAGGGTGCATAGGAGTTTGTTAACAAGGCCCTACCCATGAATGGCCAGATTTGCTCATCTCTGCCCACACTTGCTGTGCCTCTGTTTAACGGTGGGCAAATTCACATCCGCCCCATCACAGCACCCATCCTATTTCCTGACCCCCAGGACCTATGAGCGAGAAGCCCTGAAGAAAAAGTTTACACGAGCCCGAGAAGTGGAGTCCTCCGACGAAGATGGCTACGACTGGGGCCCGGCCACTGACCTGTGACCCCCGCCCCAGGCCGCCCGCTGGCCCGCCCTCCCCCGTCCTCCCTGGAGCCGGGACTTGGCTGCCCGTACAGAACCCACAACCTGCCTCCCTCCACCTGGTCGTTAATAAATAAGAGTATTTTCGCATCTCAGGCTTCTAGCGGCTTCCAGGCAGGGACCAGAGGCCTGAGCCTCTGACCCTCTCTCAGCCCCACAGACCGATGTGAGGCTTGGCACGTTCGATAAGCTTTTACTTTGTACATCAGGAAATACATGAGGGCCAAGAATCCGCTGGGGCCGGCGGCCGAGGCGGGACTCCGGCGAAGGCACGGTGGTGGGCGCGGGGCGCGGGTCACAGGTACACGGGCTGCTCCTGGCCTGTGAGCAGGCGGTAGGGGGCGCCGGTCACAGGTACACGGGCTGCTCCTGGCCCGTGAGCAGGTGGTGGGCGCGGGGCGCCGGTCACAGGTACACGGGCTGCTCCTGGCCCGTGAGCAGGCGGTAGGTGGCGGCCGGCATGGTCTTGATGTGGACCTGGGGCGGCACAGGAGGGGAGGGCTCAGGGCTGGCCTGGGGTCCCAGGAGGGCGCCCCCGCCCCCACCTCACCACCGCCCCCACCTCACCACCGCCCGGCGACGCCCCCTCGCCGTAGGCCTCGCCCCCCACCTCGCCGTAGGCCTCGGCCAGCAGCTCCACGATGCGCGCGTGCGGCGTGGCCACCACGCTCTGCCCGTTGATCTCGATGATGCGGTGACCCACGCGGACGCCCCCGCGCTCGGCGATGCCGCCGCGGAGGAGGCTGCAGATCTGGGGGCAGGGCGGGAGGGGTGCTCAGGAGCCGCGCGGGGGCTGCCTGTGCCCCCGCACCCCCGCACCCGGTCCCCAGCTCACGATGCCGTCCTCCACGCAGAAGCCCAGCTGCTCGCGCGCGTGGGGCCGGCGGACGATGGCGGTGGTGACGGGCGGGCAGTGGACGATGCTGAGTGTCACCGACGTCTGGGACTTCGCCTCCTGTGGGACGCGTCACTGGGAGGGGCGGGCCCACACACCTGGCAGCGCCGCCCCTCTGCACCCCGCCCCGCCCCCATGACAGAGACCTGGATCCAGCGTCTGGATCCCGGGAGACCCCGCCCCCCCAGATGTGGTTAGTGACACTGGAGCCAGGAGGGCTCGGGGTCAGAGTGTGTGACCTCTAACCCCCTCGGGCCTGTCTCTAGGTTGAAAATGAGCCAACCGGTGGGGCTGTGTCAGCCCCGCCCCTCTGACCAGGGCAGGTCCCTCCCTGTCTCCTGGCCTCAGTTTCCCCATCTGGGCAACAAGGGTTAAAAACATGTCAGCTGCCCTTTGGCAAAGAGGAAAGTCTCCCGGCCCCGGAGCCCGGCACCCGCATCCCAAGCCTGGCTCTGACACCAGAGAGGTGCCCTGGGTAAGTGACATCCCCTCTCCAGGCCTCAGTTTCCCCGAGGACACAGCAGCGGGCAGGACTTAACGTTCTCCGCTGCCCCTCTGGACCGGGCCAGAGAGACTGGCTGGGAAGAGACCTCTCCTCTCCCGGCCTCGGTTCCCCTTCCCGGCTCCAGGGCCCGGCCACCCGGAAGCACTCACGCGGACGGCGGCCTGGCAGGCGGCCAGGGGCAGCCCCACCAGGCTGGCCCCGTTGATGGCGGTGACGCGGTCCCCGATGCTGAGGGCACCCGAGCGCTCGGCGGGGCCGCCGTGCAGCAGGTTGGCAACCACGGCCGTGGGCAGCAGAGACCCCCAGCCTGACTCCACCAGGGCCACGCCCAGGCCCTCACCGCGGCGCTTCTCGATGCGCACCTGGGGGGGCGGGGCAGGGCTCAGAGGGTGC
Organism: Microcebus murinus; assembly: GCF_040939455.1. Taxonomy (NCBI): domain Eukaryota; kingdom Metazoa; phylum Chordata; class Mammalia; order Primates; family Cheirogaleidae; genus Microcebus; species Microcebus murinus. Next base: position 5,818,822 of record NC_134130.1, on the reverse strand, counting down.
CTGTCTCGGGGTGGGCAGCAGCGGGAGGGGGGGAGACCTCGCGCTCACCTCCCTGCAGTTGTCGCTGTTGCAGAAGTGGTCGAGGTCCCCGTTGTGCGGGTGGCCGGAGCCCGCGGCCCCCGGGCTGGAGCGGGCGCCCAGCTGGCTGGGGTCGACGCCGCTGTCCCGCAGGAACTGGCTGTAGGCCGCGGCGAAGGCCTGGCCGATGGCCTGGGCGATGAGCTGGGCCTGCGCGGGAGCAGCGTGTCCCTGGGGTGTCCCCCCAAAGTCCCCCGACATCCTGGGGCCCAGCCCTCTGTGCCCGCCTGGGACGAGGTTCCTGGGCTCTCAGGGAAGTGGGGGCAGGCCGCGATCTCGCAGAACCCCCGGGAGGAGGGGAGGGGACGGGAGACAGTCCCTAGTCATGGGACGATTTGCGGAGACAGCTGCCGCGGCACGGGCTGCAGGAAAAGCTCGGGGGGAGGCCCAGCCGGCGGCCCTGGGGTGGGTCGGGCGATGGGGACAGCCCAGGAGCGGGGGTTACGGGAGTCGGCTCCAGGCTCGAGGCCGACGGGACGGTTTGCAGGCGTGGCCGGGGGCTGAGGGGCAGCTGCCGGCTGGGGTGACGGTGGCGTCCTGGGGCTTGGGGGAGGCGCCGCTGCTCACATCTTCCGAGTGGAACACGTGGCAGAGCATCTTGTAGAGGCGGCGGCCACGGTCCTGGGGTTCCGGCCTCCGGGCCAGCCGGCGCCGCGCCATGAGCACGAGCACGCGGCCGATGTCTGCGATGTAGGAGATGGTGTGCAGCGCGTGGTCCATCATGGCCTCCTGCGCGGCAGACGCGGCCGGTGGGTGCGCTGCCCACCCTGAGCCCCCGTTGCCCCGGCCAGGTCCCCGGCTGTACCTGGGAGTCCGCAGTCAACACCTTGATCCTCTTGGTGGAGACAAAGAGGTCCACATCCGTCATGGGCTGGGTCTCCCCGTCCGGGGCCTGCAGGGGCAGCGTGGGAGGTGGAGGCCCCCAACCAAAGATGCGGCCTCAGTCTGCAGCCCCCGCCCGCCCCCGCCCCCGCCCCGGCCCGGCCGCCTCACCTTGACGCGGTCCATCGCCTCCCGGGCCTGGGCCATGCGCGCGCTGGGCGGCGGGTTGCGCTCCGACACCAGCTGCGTGGAGCCCAAGTACTTGGCCCCAAATAGGACACCGTCTAGGAGGTCTTCGTGGTCACAGGGACCAGGGACTGCGGGCAACGGCAGGGAGAGGCTCAGCCCTCGGGAACCCGCCCCCTGGGGGCTCCGGGCTCCCCGAGATGGTCTGAGGACAGAGTTCAACCGAGTCGCTCAGCACACTCTAGAGCAGGGGTCCTCAAACTGTTTAAACAGGGGCCAGTTCACTGTCCCTCAGACCGTTGGAGAGCGCGGCGCACACTCCACACATGCCCACTGTGGACCCGGGACCAGTCGGCTGCTAAGCAGGACAGGCAGCGGCGGCAAAAACACCCGGAGGGCCGGATAAATGTCCTCAGCAGGCCGCATGTGGCCCTCGGGCCGTAGTTTGAGGACACCTGCTCTAGAGCCACAAAGCTCAGCCCAAGGTTCCACAACCACCCAAGCGGCTCGGCCCTCACAGGTCCAGAGCCTCCTACCCGTCCCTCAAGGCCGTGCAGTCAGCACTCGGAGCCCCCTGAGCTCAGAACCAAGGCTGCACCCAAACCTGCTCTAGCACCCAGAGACCTGCACCACGTGTTTCTAGAATCTCAAGGTCAGGCCAGAACCAGATAGTCCCATTCCAATTTCTAAAGCCCAAGACACTAGAACTACAGTCAATCCCATCAATCAATCTAGAACCAGCCAACTCTGCCTGCTGTTCTAGCATTCTCTCCAGAAAGCCTAGGGACAACAGGCAGCTCTATCCTCGGCTACAGAACAGCCTGATCAGAGTAGAAAGAAATGACTGTCTCCATGTTTAAAGCCCCCGCACTGTCCAGAAGCACAGATGGCTCTGACCCGATTCCAGAGCTCCCTGACAGGTCTTTGTCAGGGGCTCTAGACACTTCTATCACTCCAGAATCAGATTTCTTCACTCCGTGATTCTAGAACTTCTTAAGCATGCCAGTGTCCGGTATCCTATGGTTCTAGAAGCACAAGCAGTTGACAACTCAGCCATGCCCGCATTCTAAGAATTATCTGAGAAGTCTATAAATAACTCTGGTCTAGGACAGGCAGAGTTGAGTACCTCCAACCCAGCCGAGAACTACGTAAAGCTTTGCTCCCATGGCTCTGGGATTCCCTGAGCCACCTAGAACCAGAGAGCTCTGCCAGTTGGTTAGGACTTTTAAAAAATATAGATAACTAGAAAATGTTAAATCACACATGGCTCATATCATATTTCCATTGTAGTTCTCTCTAGAACTTTCTGAGTACACTAGAATTAGACAGCTCTGCCCAGGGTCTAGAACAGCAGATAAATTCTATTTGCTCCATGGTTCTAGAATTCTCCAGTCTAAATACAACCAGACAGCCCTGTCTAGGGTTCTAGAACATCCCGTGATCTAGAACAGCAGATCAATTCTACCTGCTCCATGGTTCTAGAATTCTCCAATCTGAATAGAACCAGACAGCTCTGTCCATCAATTCAGAACATTTCCACCAGCTCAGGTGCCAATAATCTGGAACCACAGGCAAAATGCCAAGCTCTGGAATATCCTGGGTTGAGTCACAGCTCTGCCTATGTATGACTCTAGAACCTTTTTAGAGCTACAGGTCCACACCAGCTCTTCCCCCTGCAATCATATAACTTACTCTTTGACCTATAGTAATTTTGGGGGAATTCTAGAACATTCCAGAGGGCCAGAACTGGCTCTTCCCCTGCCTTCGAGGCAGGGATTGGCAAACATTTTCTGTAAAGGGCCACACAGTAAATGTTCTCAGCTTTGGGGACACAAAGTCCCTGAGACAACTACTCAACTCTGCTGCTATAACAGGAAGGCAGCCATAGACAATGCAAAAATGAACAGGTGTGACTGTTTCAATAAAACTTTATTTACAAACACTAAAATTTGAACTAGATAACGTTTTCACGTTAACAAGATATGCTATTCTTCTTTTGATTTTGTTTTCCAATCATTAAAAAATGCAAAAGCCATCCTTAGCTCAGGAGACCCATGAGCACAGGCAGCAGGCTGGGTGTGGCCTACAGAAGGTGACTTGCCAACCCCTCCTCTAGATCTGAGCGCCACAAACGGTCAAGGCGACCCTACCGCCCCCTCCTCACACTACAACATTCTCAGAACTGTCTCTCCTCTTCCTGGCCACCTGGAATCTGTTCAAGCCCCCCCGCAGAGCCTCCCTAGAGCCTGATCCTTCCTGGCAAACATCCCCCAGATTTGGGGAGCCCAATTCTGGCTGTTTTGGAATCCCTAAGTCCCTGGGGCCAGAGTGGAACACTCACCCTCCTGGAGGGCAGGGTATGAAGCCAGGGTCTTGGGGCTCTGGAAGAAGACAGAGGAGGGGCAGGACTGAGTCCTCCTACTTGGTTCCAGGCAGTCGAGGACACCTGGAGGGCGGGACAGGCACTACCTGGGCACCGGCGGCGGTGGCAGAGGGCTCTTCAGGTGCAACCAGAGGCACCGTCTCCAGCCAGGGCTCCGGGGAGCTGCTTGAGCTACTGCTGTCCCTCCGCTCGGCAGAGGCTCCCTCCGCCCATTCCGGGGCGCTGAGATCCCCATCTGGGTCCTCAGGGGGCTGCAATAGGCGAGGGGCAGGCTCTGGAGGTCCCTTGGGACCAGGCTGGGAAGGTGGGCATTCCTCACAGTGCAAAAGGCTCAGTAGGTCATCCCGGCCAACCTCGGAAGACAAGAGCCCATGGGCGTCGGCGACGTCCTGGGGGGCCAGGCCGTGGCCGGTGGCAATGTGCAGGGGACAGGGGGATCCCTCTGGGGATGGGCCCATCAGATCGCCTGGCATAGCTTCAAACTGTTGCACCAGGTCCTGAATACTGGACTCATCAAGTTCCATCTGACTCAGGCTGCTGGGGCCTCCTGGCACTGGATCCCATGGGCTGTCAGGGGTGAGGTCCTCAGCGGGCACAAGAGTGTCCCTGGGCTCCTCCAAGTCCATGGCTGGAGGCCCTGAAGGGGACCGGGGCGTCGTCAGGAATTCCATGGCTGGACCCCGGGGCTCAGGCTAGCATCTTCGCCTGTGGCTGAAAGACAGAAATCCGAAGTTGAGGCTTCCTGGGTGCCGACCTGGTGCCAGGCTCTAGCTGGCCACTGTTGCTACAGAACACATAATTTAATCCCTGCTGTGCCCTGCAAGGAAGTTAGGATCCCCACTTTGCAGATGAGGAAACTGAGGAACTTGTCACCCTCAGACCTCTCCTCTCCCAACTCGTGGACTCTGTTCCCTCCAGCCCTGGTTATTCCAAGTCCTCCTCTCCTGCGACGTGGAACCCAGGCTGCAGACACAGACCTGCTCACACCCTGACCCTACAGACCTGTCAGACGCAGGTCCCCGAGCCCGCGGAGTCAAGACCCCAGACCCGTGACCCCCAAGCCTAATAACTCAGGACCCCAACCCCAAGACTTGAGACCGAGGACCCCAGACTTAAAACCAGAGGTCTAAGACGCCACGAAGCAGACCCCAGTCTCCAAACCCTCAAGGTCTCGCCAAGATCGACGCAGACTCAGACCCCCGACTTCAGACTCAGCCTGAACCCCGACCCCAGCCCGCAAGCGGACCCCCGACCTCAGGCGCCAGCCCCAGACCCCGCCCTGCCCGACCGGGGCACTTACGTCCCACATCGCGGCCGCCTCAGCCCCGCGCGGCCCCCAGGACCCCGCGCCCCCGGGACAGCCCCGGCATAGCACGGCCGCGCTCCCTGCAGCCGCCGCTCGCGGATTCCTTGCCCGAGCGCCGGCTCAACTATCCGCGCAGTGCCCTGGCCCACCGGGCATGCGCCGCCTCGCGAGGCCTGCTGGGAAATGTAGTTCTTATGGCCTAGCTCCGCCATGCGGTGTAGCCTACTTAAGGGTTCGAATCCCGGTCCTCCCTGCACGCAGCGTGTGAGCCCGGGCTGGCCCCTGGGCCTGTTTCCTCTACTGCGAAATAGGGTTAATAATCACTGTCTGTCTCCTATGGCTGTGGTCATGATTCCAAGAGATGGCGGATGGGAAGAAGGGGGCTGGAAATATTAAACAGGGAGAAGAGGTCTCTGCTGGACTTCAGGGCACCGGAAGCAACGTGGGGACCCTGTTGAAGACAGACTTCCGGTTTGGCTTACTGTGAGGAAGACAACGGCGCGTCCGGTGGATTTGGGATCCACCCGGAATCTTTACCTCCCTGAACCTCCGTTCCCTCACTTGTTACCTGGGGATAAGATAGTCCCTTCCCCCCAGTCGTAAGGACTAATGGATCAGACAGGTTAAAGATTTAGCAACAGGGCTGGACATATTAGGAGTCTAATAATTGTGAGTTTTTCTTTTAGGCTTTCAAGAATTGCTCATTGGATAGAATCAGGAACACAAAAAGTGTGATAATTTAAGTAAGCGTTATGTAACTCAAGAAGGGCAAGAAGGCAATGAAATAGCCTTTGAACGCCCTCGTACAGTAACTGATATGTCTACAAAAGTCTAAAGAAACGGTAAATAGATGCCCACTGAGGAAACTACATTTCCCAGAAACCTTTGGGGCCTACAACTCCCAAGCATGCCCTGGGCCGCTGACGTATCCCGGAAACGTGCACGCGCAAGCAGCCGGGACTACGTCATGGCGGCGAGGCGCCTCTTCGGGGCTACCCGGACATGGGCCAGTTGCGGGGCCCGGGCGCTTCTAGATCCCGCCAGTCCTGGGAGACTCTTGATCCGGGATTATGCCAAGAAACCGGGTGAGCTGGGTTAAGAGGAACCAAGATGGGGACGGTGGGTACACTGGGGCGTTGGTAGTGCGCAGGCGCTGTTTGGGGAGGTGCGGTCTAGAACTCATGCGCAAGCGTAGAGCTGCTCTACGCGCAGGCGCAGTGTGAGGGTTATCGTAGTTATCGTAGCGATTGGATCCAATGCGCAGGCGCCACGCGGTCAATGACGAAATTGTGCGTTCCGTAGAGCAAATGCGTTTCACTGGTAGGGATGGGAGGGTGGGGAGGGGGCAGGTCATCAACTTGGATTCCAAAGCAGTTTCTGCTTCCAAATCATGGTGCGACTTTGGACAAGTCATGTCAAGAAATCCAAAGTTATAGGGGCCCAGCTAAGACTTAGCCACTCAAGCAAGACCCAAACAAGGCGACTAAAGTTTTGCTGGATACAACCCTGCCTGATCTCCTTTGTCGGAAGGAGAAAATTGGCAACTGTTAGGCCTTAAAGACGGCCCATCGGAGACTTTATCCATAAGATAAACACATGCAAGCAAAATATAATCTAAAAGGGGTTCTCCTTATAATAGTGGCTAGTCAAAAAAAATAAAGTAAAAACAAGACGTGATCACTTTGAGCATCGGTGTTATCTAAAGCTGCGTCCGAGAGGCGGGCCAGAGTCCGGGGCGGGCGGGGTGGGCGGGGCGGGCAGGGTGGCCTTCCCAGGGTGGAGCTGGGCTGAAACGACTCTCTCCCGCTCCCCCCAGTCGTGAAGGGGGGCAAAGGGGGCAAAGGCGGCGTGCCCAGCGAGGCCCTGAAGGACCCCGACGTGTGCACAGACCCCGTGCGGCTGACCACGTATGCCATGGGCGTCAACATCTACAAGGAGGGCCAGGACGTGGCCCTGAAGCCAGACGCTGAGTACCCCGAGTGGTGAGTGGGCCAGGCCGCGTCGTCCTGGACCAAGCGTTGTCCCCTCCTCCGCCCACGCGGAGGCCGAGGACACCGAGGCAGGGCAGATCACCACTCCAGAGGGTGACATCCACCTGGTCCTGGCTTCAGGGCACGAGGTGTCACCACTCTGCCTCAGTCGTCCCATGCGACAGTGAGGGAGATGGGACCTTCCCTCCTTCAGAGGGTTGTGGGCAATTCATGAGATCAGAATGCATTGAAGTGCCTAAAAAGATGCCTTTTTTCCCCTTTTACAAACATTTATTGAGTGCTGACTGTATGCCAGGGCCTGTCTAGGCTTTGGGGATACAGAAGGGCACAAAACAGGCAAAGATCCCCGCCCTCCTGGAGCTAGCTGGGGAGACAGTGAACGGATAATCAGGCAGATAGGGTGGTGACAATCCCAGGAAGAGGGGCAGGAGAGTGGGTGGCAGGGTGGGGCGGCTTGGCTGGTCAAGTCTGAAGTTTCACTTAGGGGGTCGGGCGGCTTCCCTGGGGAGGAGATGCAGTGGCTGGAAGGGGCTTCAAAGAGAGGGCACAGCCAGTGCAAAGGCCCTGGGGCGGCTGTGCCTGGTGTGTGGGAGGCACAGTGAGGAGGCCCGTGTGGCTGCAGCAGATGGAGGCGGGGGGGGGGGGGGGGGGAGAGGGAGGAGGCGAGGGCAGGGAGGGGACGGGGCAGGTTGTGCAGGGCCTGGCGGGCTGCTGGGAGGATTTTGCCGCCCCTCCCTGGGCCCCAAGAGCAAGACATGGGAACTCGGAGCTCGGGAAGGCTGAGGAGTGGGCGGGCACCGTGTGAACAGGGGCTGGGAGGCAGGACAAGGCCTGGCGCGTGCCCGCCTCAGAGAAGACACCAGAGCCACCACGGCCGTGGCTCCTCGTTCCAGAGCTGGGACCCGGGGACCGGGAGGGATGGCCCTGAGACCACTCGGCCTCTGAGCGGGACTCGGCCCAGCCCTGCTGCCACGGGGAGCCCTGGGGGGTCGCATGCCACCCTGATTCCTGCCCGCACTCGACAGGCTGTTCGAGATGAACCTGGGTCCCCCCAAGAAGCTGGAGGAGCTGGACCCCGAGACGCGCGAGTACTGGCGGCTGCTGCGGAAGCAAAACATCTGGCGCCACAACCGGCTGAGCAAGAACAGGAGGTTGTAGCGGACGGGACCGGGGCGGGCCGAGGGAGGCCCAGCGGGGCGCGGCAGACCCCAGCCTGGCCACCGAGGGCCTCCTGGTTTCCTGGTGAAAACGGACGTGAGGTTTCTGCGGGGTGTCCCCAGCCAGGCGGGACCAGGGCCGCGGAGGCCAACAAAGACCTGTGTGGTGACCCTGGGCGCCCCTGGGTCTGACGTCGGGCCTGGGGCAGGTGGGCCCTGCTGCCTGCGTCCTGGGCTTCCTGACCCTGCCCGGCCGACTCCACGCCGCGAGGGCAGGCGGTCCCAGCCCAGCCTCTCGGTGCCGCGGCCGCCGGATCAGGAAAGCGTCTTCGTGGGCGCCGAGAACCCAGGTGACATTCAGTGTCGCCCAGACGGGGAGGCTAATGCTGTCCTGCCTGGGAAGCTCATCCTCTTAGAGGGACACCGTGGCGAGGATTACCGCGCACCTGCCCTCCCCGCCGTCCCCCAAGGGCCATGCTACCCCGCGGCCACCCTCCCACGGCTCCCCGCCCTCAGGGCAAAAACCAGTGGTAAAGGCCACTGCACCTCCGCCTGTCCCCTCCCTCCTCCCTCTCTCCCCTCCCTCTGCTCCAGCCACACGGGCCTCCTTGCTGTGCCTCCCACATGCCAGGCGCCGTCCTGCCCCAGGGCCTTTGCACAGGTCGTGCCTCTGCCTGGAACATTCCTCCCTCACCGCCTCCAGGTCTCTGCTCTGATGCCACCTTCTCGAGGACTCCCTCTGTCCACCCTAATAAAACTGCCAGGTCCTGCCACACTCCCCGTCTGCCCCTCCTGGTTCTTCCACTGCTACGTTCCCAGGGCCTGGTGTGGGGGATGCGGGTGATGGGGCCGGCCTGGCTGGCACAGTGTGCACGGGACGGGGGGCCCCCAGGCTCGTGTGTGACGTGCCGCCCAGGCACAGGGTTGGGCACCCGGGCGTCGCCCGGCCCGGCCGCCCTGTCCCCGCACGCGGGTCCTGTGCCCGCAGCAGCCCCCGCAACTTACGCGCGCTGGGTTGACGGAGCCGACAACGCTGGCCCGGCCCGCGCGGGCTGGAGCGGTGAGGGCCCTGTGGGTAAGGAGGGCGGGCGGCACGTGCCCTGTGGCAGCCTCGCCGCCTGAGCACCGCCCGCTGCCGGCTGTGCAGCCTCGGAAAACTGGATCCCGTCTCTGGGCCCCGAGTTGTGCCCTGCAGAGCGGGCTGCCACGGCCACCTGGGGGTGGCATGCAGGGAGAGGGGCTACTGCTGTCACTTGTCACGTCCTGGGGAGAGGGAGGCGCTGGGGGCGGCAGCGGGACCTGCACTGACCGCCGCGCAGAACCAGCTTCGGGCCGGCCTCACCGCGGGCCGCCCGTGACCTCCACCCGGACCGAGGCCTGGCTGTCACCAGGGCGCGGAGCAGGCCCTCGGCCGGGCGCGGTAGTCAGCGGGCGGCGCGAGGCTCAGGTGGGCGGCCAGGCCCTGTCCAGAGCCTGCGCGTGCTCCTTGGCCAGCAGCCGCAGGGACGCCTCCTCCAGCGCGAAGCCGTCCGGGAAGGGGGTGCCGAAGGCGTGGGCCCCAAAGGGCGCCTGCAGCCCGGGGCCGGGCCCCAGCAGGCGGGGCAGGCCTGGCACGGCCGGGGGCGCGGGGCCCAGCCAGGGCTCCAGGGGCAGCGGCACGGCCGGGGGCCGAGCGAAGGGCAGCGCCGGGGCCTCGGGGAGCCTCGGGGCTGCCACGGTCCCGGAGCCTGACTCCAGACGCTCCTGGCGGCGCCACTTGGCCCGGCGGTTCTGGAACCACACCTGAGAGGGGCCGGAGGGTGCTGTGAGCTCGGCGTGGAGCCGCCACTGGGCCTCCCAGTCTCGGGGGTCCGCCTCCGTCTGAGCCAACCCATCATGCGCCCCTGCCCCCATCTCCCTCGGCAGTCAGCCTGAGGCCCGAGCTGCTGAGCTCGGCATTCAAGGCCTTCACAGGCTGCTACCCACTCCGTTCTCTGCCTCCTGTCCCCACCTCACACCCGCTCACAGGAAATGCCCCCCAGCTGGCAAACTTGTACGCCGGCGTCAAAGCCTCAGCTCCCACACCCCCCACTCCGGGAAGCCTTCCCGGTTTCTCTTCTGCTCACCCACCGGAGGGTCCACCTCTGACCCCACCTGCCTCCCAGGTGAGCCCTCACCTGCACGCGCACCTCGGGCAGGTGCACCTTGGCCGCCAGCTCCTCGCGGCTGTACACGTCGGGGTAGTGCGAGGCCTCGAAGGCCCGCTCCAGCTGGTGCAGCTGGTAGGTGGTGAAGGTGGTGCGGTTCCGCCGGTGCTGCTTCTTGGGGGCGTCCTCGCCGGGCGCCAGCGCCCCGCCCTCCGCCGCCGGCCCCTCTCCCGGGCTCAGGAACATGGCAGCTGCCCTGGCGGGGCCGGCCTCACCCGCGCCCGCTTTGCCCCTGTGCTGCCCGTCCGCCCGTCTGTCTCTGCAGGGTGTCAAGGACTCCGGCCCAGGACGCCCCACAGGTGCCCCCGCCCCACACTGGCGGCTCTGCCCGCCCAGCCCCTCGGCGGCCGGCCGCGCCGGGTCGGGCAGGGCAGGGCAGGATTAGCTCGGGCGATTACCCGGGGCCCCTCCCGCTCGGGGCTGGGTGTCCTGAGCTGCCCAGGGAGGAAGGGCTCCAGGCCCGGCTCCGCCACCCCCGGCAGTGGGATACCAGGGCCTCCCTCTCTCTGGGCCTCAGTTTCCCTGGCTGTCAAATGGTGACAGGGCCTCCTCCAGGGGGATCTCACGGGTTCTCAGTGACAAAATCCCACAGCGTCGCGCACAGCGAGCACTTCACCAGTGTCCACTGCGACCAGCCGGGGCCAAAAACAGTCCTTAAGACTCGACTCTCATAAGCTTAGACATGGAATCTTTAAAGAAAAAAAAAAAAGACTCGACTCTCGGGGGTCAGAGGGGTTGGGTAGGTGAGGTCCCCAGAGGTGAGGGCAACTCCAAGTGGCTCCTCTGGACACCGACCAGGGCAAGGGGTAAGGGGCATTTTAGCTGGGTCTTGAGGTATGAGTAGAAGTTCGCTATTCATTCACTAGTCATACAATAAACATTCATTGAGCACTTACTGTGTGCCAGGTATTGCCGACAGCAGAGGGAAGAAAACAGTCACGGGGCTGACTTCCAACTACATGAAAACGCTTCAGGCGGTCCCGTGAGAGACCCAGCAGGGCAGGGAAGGGGCTCGTGGGGCGCAAGGTGCTGCTTTAAGGAAGGCGGTTAGCACGGCAGGCGGGGCCAGGGCTGCAGATTCTGGACACGACTGGGTAGGAAGGAGAGGGCACTGGGGAGCCATGGGAGGGTGTGGAGGGAGGGCACAGTCGGTGGGTCAGATGACAGAGGAGGGTGGGAGGCACCCAGGCCCATTGCCGGGACAGGGGAACGGTGGGGTTGCTTCCGGGGCGGTGGCCAGAGAGGCCCGGCAGGTTCCGGGGAGACCCCTGAGACTGGCATCCCCCCACCTCCATCCAAGGAGCCTGGGCGGGCTCAGGCAGGAGGGTTCCCCGAAGTCAAGAGGAGATGGCACTACGGCGGCTGGTGGGGGGCACTGGGAGGGGGTTGAGGCCAGGACGGAGGGGATACCAGCAGAGCGAGGGGGACCCGGCCAGAGGGGGATGGAGGACCGAGTGCAAAGGGGGCAACCGGGTCCCAGGGGAGGCCGGGTCCGACCGCAGGGTGTGGCAGCTGGGCCCGGGAGCCATGGAGGGCTCCCCGGCCCCGCAGGGAGGGCTGAGGTCGGGGGGCAGGGGGCTCAGGGCCAAGCCAGGTGAGGGGGGGTGGCTGGAGCTCCCTGAGGCTCCTGGGTCCCTGTGTCCTCCGCCGGGTGGGCAGGGTGGGCGGCCGGGGGCTCGGCGGGTGGGGGAGGTGACCTCCCTAAGGGCTCTGCCACTGTGAAGCACTATCTTGCTGCCTCTGGTCTCGGCCCCAGCTAGCCGACTGGCCCGCGGGGTACAGAGGCCACAGGGGCGCGGGCGCGGCGCTGGGCGACTTAGCAGACCGGCCGCAGCTCCAGACGCTGTGTCAGCTTAGACGCTGGATTAGAGGTGCAGGGGCAGGGCCAAGGGGGCAGGGGGCCCCGACCGGAGGATCAGAGGGGCTCGGCCACTCTGGGCCCTTCCAGTCTCCACCCTTCGATTTCCCCCTAGAACCACTAGACCCCTTCAGGTGCTGGCGGGGAAACGGAGGCCAGAGGGAAGGCGGGGCTTTAGGTCAGGAGGTCAGCGTGACCTTGGTTGGAAGTTTCTGTCTGGCTGTGCTTGGGCAGGGGCGGGGTCAGCTGAGTGGGGGTGGGTGGGGTCTGTCTGGAGTCCCCTCCCAGCTCGGGGGACTGGTGGGCCGCATCCAGCCCGGTCAGAGCCCCCGCTCTGTCTGGATGGGAAGATCAACTGGGAGCAGGTGCTGGACTGTCGCAGCAATGTCCGAGCACCAGCTGTATGCCCTTCACTGGAGTGAGCCCCGAGGGTCCCCGCCCCCTGCGCAGAGGTGCCCCTCCCATGGGGGAGGCCTGGCCGCACTAGTCCCACAGCCTGGGAAAGCCCCCAGTCCCAGCAAACCGAGATGGCTGGTGGCCTCGGGGCCAGAGCCAGGCAGCTGGGGCCAGTTAGGCGGGCCTGGGCGTGCAGGCCCAGAGCCAGAGGGGCAGGAGTGGGGCCTGGGGCCAGGCCACCCCGGCTGTGTCCTCAGCGACTCTGTCCCCCGGGCCAGAGGGGGACGGAGGACCGAGTGCAAATGGGGCAACCGGGTCCCAGGGGAGGCCGGGTCCGACCGCAGAGTGCGGCAGCTCGGCCAGGGAGCCATCGTGGGCTCCCACGGTCCCCGAGGTCGGGATTCACTGGGTCCCTGACTTTGGGCCTCCTTCATCCAAGGGCAGGGGCACCTGTGAGCTGTCACTGCAGAGACCGGGGATGCCTAGTGCCCGGGAGGGGCTGGCACTCAGTAGGTGCTCCTTAAGTGTTTCCTGCATGAAAGGAGGAGCGGCTATGGTGCCCCCCTTCTCTTGCGATGTGTCCCCTCGCCCCACGACCCGGCTGCGTGTCCTCAGCGGCAGCAGAGGTGGCCCCAGCTGGGGGGCAGGAGCTACGCATGCCCCCGTCCCGGCTCCACCTCCTCCTCCCTGGCACCCAGCGCCAGCGACCTGCCTCAGCGTCGCTGGGACATGACCCGAAAGCGCTGGGCACAGAGGCCAGTCCCTGAACAGGGGACAGCTGGAGTCTGACGGTGGCCTCTCCAGCACCCCCCAAAACGGGGCTACCACTGCGCGGGAAGACCCTGGCAGGGCCCCCATAACGCCCTCTCTGCGGCAGGGCTGGGCTGCGAAGGGGGGTGGTGGGACGGGGACTTGGACCTGGAGGCCGTGGGACGCCCTGGTTTGGGCCCCAACGCTGCACGCCACGCCCCATGGGCGACGGCAAGTCGCCCCTGCCCAGAAGCTCCCCAGGGACCTGTCCCCACCCCAGCCGGGAGGAGCCTCCCCGGGCAGTGGTGGGAGGCCCCGCGCGGACCCCGACTGGGGGAGGGCGGGGCTTGGGCTGGTGGGTCCCCGAGACTCAGCCAACCATCAGTGAGGCCCCAGTGAACGGGTCACCGCCCGGTGGGGGCCGTGGGCTCCGCGGAGCAGGGAGGCGACCTGGGCGGAGGGTCCCCAGGGGCCCCTGGGTGCGGGCCTCCGCGGGGTGGGTCATGACGGGGGGGGGGGGTGCCAGAGAGCAGGCCCCCACAGGAGCCCCCGGGTGAGGGGCACGGGTCGCAGACAGACACACACACCCGAGGGCCGTGGAATCCGTCTTTATCTTGGCGATGACCCTTTGCAGGTCTGGGGCGTCCGCGGGCTGGGGACACCCTGGGGCCTGGCCCTGCCCGGTGCCGGGAGGGCGGCTCTCCAGCCCCGGCCCTCCCTCGGCCTGGCCCTCGCCCGCGCTGCGCCCTCCACTCTCTCAGTCCGTGGGGCCCCCGGCCCCCGGGTGGGGTCAGGGCTCCTGGCTCCTGGGTGGGGTGGAGCCATCGGCCTCCTGCCCCCCGGCGGGGGCCGAGGCGCCCGCACTGCGCAGCTCCCGGGCCAGCTTCTCGGCCAGCTTGCGGAAGGGCGGCCGGCGCGCGGGCTCCGCCTCCCAGCAGCTGCCCATGAGGGCGTGGACGGGGCCCGGGCAGCCCTCGGGGGGCTCCATGCGGTACCCCTTCTCCACGGCCTCGGACACCTCCTTCAGCGACTGCAGACAAAGGGCATCGGGCGTTGGGTGGGGGTCAGGGCGCGGCCCCCAGACCCACCCAGGACCCCATGCCTCCCCCAGGCTCTGCTCACCATCTTGGGGTACGGAGCCCGTCCGTAGGAGAAGACCTCCCAGAGCAGTACCCCGAAACTCCAGACATCCGACTTGCTGGTGAACTTCTGTGGGGCCCGAGATCAGGGTGCAGGGGACCCCGTCAGGGCTTCAGCTACTACTTCCTCCGGGAAGCCCTCCTAGGTTGACCCCTGCTCTCTGGTCTCCTCCCAAGAGACTCCCCCCAAAACCCCCCACAGTTGGGCCCGGCTCAGCCCCCGTGCAGGGCGGAGGCCCGGCTGGCCTTCTCTTCGGGGCCCAGAGAGAAGCCACGAGAAAGATTCTGGCCAAGTGTGTCCCGGAGAGGCAGAGCCCTCGCCTTTAGAGGTGCCGAGAGGCCAAGGGACATGCCCGGGGCCACACGGCAGAGCTGGGCGCCAGTCCTGCTCCCTGGACCCTCCCCCACCACCGGAGCCCAGGGCCGGCAGAGGGGTCCTCACCCCGTGTTTGAGAGCCTCGGGCGCCGTCCACTTGACGGGCAGCCGGCTCGAGTCCAGCCCCTTCCGCTCGGCCTTGGCCAGGCCGAAGTCGCTGACCTTGGCCACCAGGTCCTCGGAGACCAGGATGTTTCGAGCGGCCAGGTCCCGGTGCACCAGCTTCTTGCTCTCTAGGTACTCCATGCCCTCCGCCACGTGCCTGGGGGCGGGGAGGGGACAGGGCTCAGAAAGCGCTGGGTGCCTGGGCCACAAGCTCCTTCCTGCTCCGTGCCTCAGTTTCCCTCCCCGCCACCAGCGGAGCGCCACTCACAGAGAAAACTGCAGGAGCTGGGCGGTGTTCACGAGGGCCCGGCCCCGGGTGCGCAGGAAGTTGACCAGGTTGCCCTGTTGGGGGGCGGGAGACGGCAGGGGTGGGGGGGTGCCCGGCTGCCCGGCTGCCCCCCCCCCGGGCCGCACCCCACCTTGCTGACGTGCTCCATGACGATGTACAGCCCCTGGTGCAGGATCACGCCCAGGAGGCGCACGAGGTTCCGGTGCTGCATCTTCCTGGGGTGGGCGGGGTGGTGAGGGCGGGCCGGGACCCCCCCCGCAGGCCCCCCCCCCCCGCAGGGCCCCGCCCCCCGCAGGGCCCCCCCCCCCCCGCAGGCCCCCGCCTCGGGACTCACGTCATGACGGCTGTCTCGTCCAGGAAGGCCTGGGCTGTCACGTCACACTTGATGTTCTTCACGGCCACCTTCTGCCCCAGGTACTCGCCCTGCAGGACGGCTGGGGCGTGGCAGGGGCAGCGGTCAGGACCCCGACGGAAGCGGGGACAGACAGGCGATGGACAGGCCCACTCACACCGACCCCCCTGAAGCACCAACACAGCCGCGGGTCCCCGGCCCCCGAGACAGCCCCACCCTGTCCCTACAAGTTCAAGACCGTGGGTCAAGAGACTTCTCTGAGCCTGGGGTCTGCAAACTCCCGACACCAGACCTGCCCCGGGTTTCGCAAGGCTCTTGAGCCCACAATGGTTATTACACGTGTAAATGGTTGGAAAAAGCATGAATGCTATTTCATGACACATGAACGTTACACAGAATTCAAATGTCTGTGCCTCGGTTTCCACGGCCACGCCCGCGCGTTTACATACTGTCTGCAGCTGCCACAGCGGCAGGGGTGAGTGCTGGTGACAGGGACTCTCTGGCCCACAGAGCCGAAAATAGTCACAAGCTGGCCTTTTATAGAGAAAGTCTGCCCACCCCTGACCCCAGCCCCGGAAACTTCCAGAATAACACTCTTAAGGAATGATATTCCAAGCAGGGGACCAACCGGCGTGTGAGAGAGTCGCTAGCGTTTACAGGGTGTCTGCCCCAGTTAGTTCACGCCTCGAGGCAGCTGCAGGCACCCTCCGTTATAGAGGGGAAACTGAGGCTCAGGGAGGGAGATGCTTATCCTCAGTCGCACAGCTAGCAGGTGGTGAAGGATGGACTTGAACTCAGCTCTGTGACCCCAAAGCCTCGGCGGGCACCCCCACCTTCCTTCACCCCAACCCAGTCCCCGCTCACCTCCGAACTCGCCCTCTCCGATCTGCGCTCCCAGCGTCAAATGCTGCAGGTTCAGTAGCCAGCCAGCTGCGGACCGAACTCCCGGTCAGGGGGTCACGGGCCCCCCACCCCGCCAGCAGGGTCCCACCTGGTGAGAGACCAGCCATGGCCCCCCCAGCCCCAGCTGTGGACACACGCTCCCCGGCACGGCCTCTAGGGCCGGTCTGACACCCCACTCCTGGTACCAGGTATCAGTCGGAAGCAGCGGGACTCTCAAGCTGGCCTGAGCCGCAGGGCGTTTACAGGAGGGGTGGTGGTGACAGTGGCCGCAGCGGGGTCCCCACGCAGGCCCCAGGCCAGCCCTCCAGGAACTCCTCGCGGGGCCAGGGGGCAGGGCCAGGAGCCCCTTCTGGCCGCAGAGGCAGGGGGTGCCCTTTTCTGCAACCGGGGGGACCTCGTGTCCTTCCAAATCCCCGTGGGCACGTCCCTCGACAGTCCTTTACCTCTGAGCACCCCGGACACACACAGAGCGAAAGACACAACAGACACCGAGACCAGTAAAGGTTCTGGAATCTTCCAGGGCCCCTTCTCTCAAGCAATCCCGTGTTCTTCCCTCCCCTCCCCCTCTGCAGGCCTCCTCCTCTTACTCCCCCAAATCTGTCCTCCGAACCCCAAGCTCTTAAAGTGTGATTAGTCAGGGTCACACTAGTGTCCAGCTGGGAGCCATGCCTGGGGTGTCCAGATTTCCCTGCCAGAGACAGGTGCTTCCAAAGAGACAGACAAGACAAACAGGCTCCAAAGACTGGAGAGGTGGCGTGGGTTGGGGGGAAGGGCAAGACATCTGCATTTGGCCTTAAATATTCATTGACTACTCTGGGGCTGGAAAAGCATTAGTGGCAAAGGGAACAGAATGCACAAAGGCACAGAGGCATGAAAGAAACGATTAACACAGTTGCCCTGGGGAGGGGGCGGGTGTGGAAGGGCTTCGTAGATGAGCCTGAAAAGGTGGCTCAGGCTATGGGGGCAGGTTCCAGAAGGCGGCAGGCTGGGCTCACAGGGGCGAGGAAGGGGTCTGCAGCTCCTGCCGGGGCCCTACCCTTGGCCAGCTCCTCCTCCGCCGACCGGGCGCCCTGCTTCCTCTTGGGTTTCGCGAGCCTCGTGCATATGGCCCCCTGGTCCTTGCTGTAATGCTGCGGCGGGCAGAGGCGCCTGTGAGCACGGCCCCATGTCCAGGGAGCCCTGTAGCCCGTCCCCTCCCAGGTGGCATCTGGGGGTGGGCAGGAGCAGAGGAGGCGGGGAGGGGCTGGGTTCCCACTCCAAGGTGCAGGGGGGGCTGGTTTCCATGGGAACAGGGAAGGAAGAGGGCTGGCATTGGGGGTGTCCTCTGGATTGATGTCAACCTGGAGGCTCCCGGGGCACCCAGAGGAGGACCCAGTCCCCTAGAGGTAGAACCGATGTGGGAGGAGGCCACTTGTGGGGCTGGCGGTCCACGGGGGTTGGCCCCTCCATCTCTGCACAGGGAGGGTCCCACGCTGGGGGTCCCTGCGTCTGCCCGTCTGCCCAGAAGGGATGGGGACCTGGGGGACCCGGGGACCTGCCCCTTCATCCCCTCTGGAGTCCCCGGGGCCACCGGTGGCACCTCCACCATGTCCATGAGGTTGCAGAAGCAGACGACCTCGTCGATGGTGAGGTGGCCGTCGCGGTGCAGCACGCGGTAGTGGATGACGTCGCGGCCGAAGCTGACGCACAGCACGTAGTCGCCGGGGTGTCTCGCGGACTCGCGCACCAGGAACAGTCCGTCCTCGGGCGGCTGCAGCTGCTGCACGGCCTCCTGGCCCGAGATCTTGCCGTGGAACCACCTGCGGCCACGGGAGGGCCGGTGGGGCCGCGCTGGCCGGGCGCCTCTGCCCGCGCCCCTGCCCGCGCCCCTGCCCGCGCCCCTGCCCGCGCCCCGGCCCGCGCCCCTGCCCGCGCCCCTCCACGACACCACCCCGGCCCCGCCCCACTCACGGCATGAGGCTGAGCTTGGGGTCCGCCGAGAGGGCCTCGCGCTCCCGCAGCGCGCCGGCCGCCAGCAGCCCCTCCTGCCCGCTGGCGTGGTGCTTGGCGCGGTACCAGCTCTTGTTCTGCCGGGAGGAGCGCGGGTCGGTGGGCGCGCCCCTGCGCAGCCCCCAACCCGGACGCGGCCTGCAGTGGCCCGCTCACCTCGCAGGCCTCCAGGATGGTGACCACGTCGCCCTTGCGGAAGGCCAGCTCCCCCGGCTTGGGGCGGGTGTGCTCGCACTTGGTGATGCACTGGGTGCCCGGGGCCCAGCGCCTCTGCCGGAGGGGACAGGACGTTAAGGAGGAGAGAGTGGACAGGAGGGAGAAAGACAGGGGACTTGGGAAGGACAGCCAGCCGTGGGAGAGAGGAGAGAGGTGGAGGGATAGGCCCAGAGAGAAGCATCAAACTCAGGCACAGAGGGGACGGGGACAGAAGGTCAGGAAGCCAAGGTGACCCCGAAGGTCTGGGCAGAGCCCAGCGGAAGGGGCACCAGTCAGAGAGCAGAGCCCCCAGGAAGTGGGTGGCGGGTGTGGACGCAGGAAGGGGGCAGAGGCGACCGGCGGGGGCGACTCACCGTGGGCATCCTGGCAGACGCGGGCGGGCGGTGCTGGGCTCGGAGGAGGCGCGGGCTCACCTGCGGAGGGCAGAGTCAAGCCCGGAGCCCGATGCCAGCAGGGCCGGCACCCCAGGGTCCAGTTCCTGCCACTTCCAGCGCAGGCCAGGTGGGGCGACAGTCAGGAGGCAGAGAGAGCCCCCCAAACTAAAAACACCCCCTGGGGGGCCCACACCCTGGCCCCCCCAAGTCCCTGTGGGGAGGTGATCTTTACCCGGGGAACCTGGAGACGTTCCTTAGTAGAGTCACAGCCCTGATGTCCCAGCAAGGACACCACGGAGCCTCTCCTGGCCATCATCCCCAAAGGGAAACTGAGGCAGGAGACAGGCACACAGAGCAAGTGGCTACGGTCTGGGGCCAAGGAGACGGCCTAGCTCAGGGCTCAGGTGGCCCACACGGCGCATGGGGAGCTGGGCCTCTGGGGCCAGCCTGGTTGTTCCCCTTTCCTGGGAAGTGGCAGGGCACGTAAGGAAATAAGGGATGAGTCAAGGTCATTCCTGGGAATCTCTGACCCTGGGTGGAGCGGGGGCGGGGCGGGCCACGCAGCCCTGCTGCTCCCCTGGGTCCAGCAGAGCCTCGGTAATGTCCCCTAACCCAGGACACACGCACAAGTCCCCCACTGCTGCCGGGCGGGGACCCTCCCTGCCTCCATCTCCCCTGCCCAGGGCGGCTGGGCCCGCGGGGTGTTGGGGGTGAGGCTCAGCTTCTCCATTGTGCGTCCCCCAAACCCCCCAGCCCCACGTGTGCTCACACACAGACCCCATGTACGCAGGAGCACACACAGGACACGGGGCTGGGACACAGGACGCACGGGCGCGGGCGTATGCCCAGGGGGACGCGTCCACCTAGGGACAGGTGTGCGGAAACGTCCACGCGAGTGTGCACACGCACAGACGCTCGGCACCGGGGGACGTGTGCACCTGCCCCCGCCCCGACACACACACGCACACACGCACAGACCCCACGGGAACACCTGGGCGCCAGCCGCGGGGACACCCGGGCACGCAGAGCGGTACGCAGCGCCGCGCACACGCTTCGCGGCCACACGCGCGCAGCCCTCCACGTGGACGCGCGGAAACCCACGCCGGGGCTCGCAGCGGCGCACACCGCACCCAGGAAAATGCCCCCCGCCCCATCCACGCCTGATCTGTCGCCTGCGGCCACCCCCGCCCAGCCGCGCCCCCGCCGCGCCCGGGACGCGCACACTCGCGCGCGCATCGGCGCCCCCTGCGCACGTCCGGGACCCCAGAGCCTCTGGGCTCCCCCTTCCGGGACTTGGGGACTCTCCCCCCAGGCCCCGCGGACACGCTCACCTGCTCAGGGGGTGCCCCCGGCCCGCGCCCCGCGCCCGCCCCCAGGAGGGACCTCGCGAGCCTGCTGCGCACCCCGAGGCGGTCCCGGCTGCACAACTTGGAGCAAGTTGCTCCGCTTCCTCATTTTGGGGGCGAAGGATGGTCGGGGAGTGGGGGGAAAGCGGGAGGCGCCGAGGCCCGGGAGGCCCCCGCGGGTCCTAGCGCCGGCCGCACTGCGGTCTGCTCCGCGCGCCGCCGCCGTCGCCGCCGGCCCCTCCCCGCCCCGCCCCCGCGGCCCCCGGCGCCTTCCGCGCGCGCCCGGGCGGGGTCCTGGGGCGCTCGCGGGCTGCGCGCCCGGCCCGGTCTGGCCCCGTGGGGGCGCACTCTCCCCCCACCCCCCGCCTGGAAAGAGGGGCTCTTGGAGCGCGGAGCAGGTGCTGCAAGCGTGGGTGGGGTGGGGTGGGGTCAGGTTGGGAGAGTGAGCTTCCCGTCCGGGGAGGCAAGCAAACCACAGCGCCCAGACGACCCTTCTGATTCTGCAGTTCCAACTCGCACAGTCTCGCTGGTTTTATCATTTTATCACCCCCAGCCACAGAGGGCTGTCCGTGCCTGGCACCAAAAGAGCCCTCAAAAATGTCAGCTGCTGTCGTCATCACCAGCGTTAATATTAAGGGGAAATTGGGACAACAGAAAACGTCATCTGGAACTGCGAGCGCCTGGTAGGGCAGGGCTGCTTGGCGGGTCACAGGTGGGCCTGGCCGGGAGGGGGGTTATCACCAGCCCGGCTCTGCCTAGAGGCAGGGGCACCCCCTTTTCCAACCGGGATTCCGTCCCCTAGAGCAGGTTGGGGTGCCACCGGCTTCCATCTCTCGGACAGTTTGATCTCGCCTGGTGGACGCAGTCCTGAGCCCGGTCCCCGGCGATGGCTGTGACCATCAACCTAGGACAGCTCCTGGTAACTTCTAACCGATGAGTCCTCCAGGTCACAGGTGGAGCTGGACTTCGGACTCTGCTGAGCCAAGACGCTGGAGGGCCTGTGCCCATATCTAGTCTTCTGCTACCCCAAAAGGCTAAGAGACTGTGACTCTTGGGTTTTTCTGGGGACGGAGGCCCAGTTATGAGAGCATGACCGACACCTACAATATGGAATATTATGCAACAAAGACTAGGAAACTATACTAGTAGTAGTAGTAGTAGTACTAGCAGTATTTGAGACGGGGTCTCACTATGTTGCCCAGGCTGGCCTGGTACTCCTGGGCTCAAGCGACCCTCCTGCCTCAGCCTCCCAAGCAGCTGGGACTACAGCTGTGCCCCGCCACACACACACACGGCTAAGACTACAGTATTAATATTAAAATGGCAAAATCTCTAGTTGCCGCAAACAACCACGGATGCCACCAGGACGCGGCACACGACAGGTGGCGCAGTCCCGTCTGTGTCACACACGAGGGCGTCAATCCAAGGGGAAAGTGCTGGAAGGAGACCCTGCAACCGGCAAGGTGGGGGCAGGAGGAGGGGCGGCGCGGCTGTCTTCAGCGGGGTCAGGACTTTGTCAGCGTCAGTGTCTGCAGGGGACATGGCCGCGAGCCGGTCTGCCTGCGCCTGCAATCCCTGCCCCGCAGCCGGTGGATGTGGCTGTGGGGAGCACACTGCGGGGTCCCCAGGGCTGGGCCCCTGGCAGACAGTGTTGTTTTGTTGAGGTCACCAGGGACACGCTGTTTGTGCCAAGCCACCTCCCTCCCCTGAAACAGAAATGTCGCGCCGAAATACCTGCAGTGGAAACCC
This sequence comes from Microcebus murinus, assembly GCF_040939455.1. NCBI lineage: Eukaryota > Metazoa > Chordata > Mammalia > Primates > Cheirogaleidae > Microcebus > Microcebus murinus. Next base: position 5,796,871 of record NC_134130.1, on the reverse strand, counting down.
GACGGCCTCACCCAGCTCTCGCCAGGGGCGGCCCTAGGACAGGTCCCTCGCGGAGGCCGTCTTCTCTCTGCTCAGCAGGGGCTCGGGCCCCGCCGGAGGGGCATGGGAGACGCCCTAGTGCCCGGGGGAGACTTTGTCCTCGGGGCGTCCGGAGAGGTGGACAGAGGTTGAGAGGAGCCGGCTTTCTCTCTGCAAATCGATGGTATTTAGTGTCAGTCCTCCCCCCGGGGCTCCTCGTCCCACCCCCTGGGAGGCCCCAGCCTGGAAGGACTAAGGGTGTCCGGGCCGGAGAAGGGCAGACTTAAGGAGCCGGCGTCAGGGTCCCCAATCTCCAGGGGCTGGCCCTGGGGTGCAGGGAGCCGCCCCCGCTGGATGTGGGCCTGGGCGCTGAGCGCCCGACTCCAGGGAGGTAGACAGGAGCCCGTGGTTTATTCAGATCCGAGCCACAGGACAAGGCAGGGAGTGAGCTCCCCGTCCCTGGAGGCATGCAAGAACTGGCCACTTTGAATCAAGGAGACTGCATGGCTCTTCCAGTCCCCCTTCTACCCAGCATTTCCAAGCGCACCCTCCCACGCACAACTCACATGGCGCCGTTTTTGTAAAACCTTTGCCAAGGACACCGCCACCCTTCTTGGAGCAAGACTCCCCTGAAAGGACGTCCCCTCCCCCAAGTCGACAAGTCTGCCTTCCATCCAAAGCACAGGGTCCTGCCACCCGCAACAGAGGAGCTCGACGGGCACACAGCTCTCACACGCCTACAGATCACTGGGGCCAATCTTCTCATTTTAGAGGCGAACAGTTGGGACCCAGAGAGGTAAGGCTACTTGCCTGTGGGACTGCACACTTCTTATTCTTCTTTCTAAACACTGTCGAGAATCGTAGCAGGCGATGAAGATAGTAGGCGGAGAGCCACATGACAGGCATTTTACATAATGCACCCGTTAGGGTTAGGATGAGCTGCATGGGACGGAGAAGCCCAAATGCTAGAGGCTTGAATGAGACAGAAACGAACCTTGACGGAGGGGAAATTGGGACCCGGGCTCTTGCCACGTTGTTGCTCTGCCGTTCTCAGCACAGGCGTCGCCAACTCTTGATCTAAGATGGCTGCTGGAGCTCCAGCCATCCCATCTGCATTCCAGCCAACAGGAGGCAGGCAGGGGCATCGAAGGGCACGCCTCTTCCCTTTAAGGACTCTGCCTGGAAGACGCACACGATGCTGCTGCTCCGCCCCGTTGGGCAGAATTTGTCCACGTGGCCACACCCAGGACAGGGGAAGTTGGGAAATGTAGTCTTTACACCAGAGGCCGGGGAAGGGTCCTGGCGGGGGAGGCAGGAACACCAGCTTCCTCCTCCTCAAAGCCACCGGGCATGGCCCCACTCAGGGACCTTGGATAGCGTCACCCCCTGCTGCGAGTTCAGTGCCTGGCTGTCGCACAGTGGGTGCTCGAAATCATTTTTTTTTTTGAGACAGAGTCTCACTGTGTTGCCCAGGTTAGAGTGAGTGCCGTGGCGTCAGCCTGGCTCACAGCAACCTCAAACTCCAGGGTTCAAGCGATCCTCCTGCCTCAGCCTCCCGAGTAGCTGGGACTACAGGCATGTGCCACCATGCCCGGCTAATTTTTTGTATATATATTTTTAGTTGGTCAATTAATTTATTTCTATTTTTGGTAGAGACGGGGTCTCGCTCAGGCTGGTTTCGAACTCCTGACCTTGAGCAATCCGCCCACCTCGGACTCCCAAAGTGCTAGGATTACAGTCGAAATCATTTTTTAAGCCCATGAGTATTGGGTTGGTGGCAGTAACAGGCAGTGCCCGTCACCTGTGAGGTGAGCACTTTCGTTGTACCCATTTCGCAGATGGGAAAACCAAGGCTGGGAGTGGGGCGAGGCTCAGCACACAGGAAGCGCTGGGGCCGGGCTCCGACCCAGGCCCGCCCGCAACCTGGCAGGGAGTCGGCTGCGTGGGGAGACCGGGGCTGCTAGGCCGTAGCTGAGCCTTCTGACCCTGGGGTGCAGGCTGGGGGCGGGGGGCAGCCGTGGCTGGAGGCGGGGACCCCCGAGCCGCTGTGGCCCGAGGACGCCGTCCCCGCCCAGGCGGCTGTCGCGGAGCCCCAGTCGCTCTGACTGCCCCAGTTAGCGCCGTTAAATTTAGCTCCGCTGCCCCAGCCGGGGGACTCGGATCCAGGCAGGGCCGCCGGCTCTTTCGAGGAAAAACGCTGTCGCCGCCACCGGCTTCACAGCCACAGCTGCCGCCGGCCGTCTCCGTGAATGAAAGAAAGGCCTCGTGGGGCCGCCCGCGTTGGGAGCCTTTGATGGGGCTCCTGCTCCGGCTTCCCGGGTGGGGCCGGGCACGCCGCCCGCCGGCCCGCTCGCCCCGCTCGCCCGAAGCGGCGCGGCTCTGGCTGCCCAGCCTTCCCGAGCTCCTGCTGCGCTCAGCACCCAGCCCGCCCGCCCCGCGCCCGCGCTGCCCCGTCCTCTCTCAGGGAGCCCTGCGCTGCCCGGCCCCTCTGCTGCTGCCGCACCGGCCCCAGGGCCTTTGCACACGCCCCGCCTGGTGCTACATCCTCGCGCGTCTCTCCTTCCCCCCCACTACCTCTCCGCCTTTTCTGCATCTCCAAGAGACGCTTCCAGGCCACCCCTGGCCCGCCTGGCTTCCCGCCACGGAAATCACGCTCCCTGAGCAGGGACAAGGTCCGGCCCTGGCTCGGGCAACCATGTACGTCCGGGGCTGCAGAACAGAGAGATACAGCGGCACGCGGGCGGGTGAAGCCGAGGGGACAACGGGAGGCGCGGCCTCCTGTCGGCCACCGTGTGTCCGTACGAGGGGAGCCCCTACGTCGCTTCTCTGGGGTCGCCTAGAGCCTCCCTCCGGGGCCTCGAACTCAGGGCTCCGCGGATGTCCTCTGCAAAGGGCTTGACGCTGTCCGCCGCGACCTCTCAGCCGCGGCGGCCCCACACATACAGGATAGCGGGTTCGACGTGGCCCCAGACTGTCGTCGGCTGACCCTTGCCCGCGTGGCCTTTCTTTTCTTGCAGGGACGCGTGTTTCTCAATCTGCGCAATCAAACGAGTCTGTATTCGCGGCACGCGGGGAGCCCTCGGCTAGGGTTTAATACAATTAACCCCAAGAATATAAATCAAGCTCCCGACGCAACAACCGGCTCTCCAAGGTAAGGGTGTCTTCTTGTTGAAATGAACAGTAGCCGATTTTTTGTTTGATACATTGTCTCGCTTTGTTGCCAGGACTGGAGTGCTGTGGCGTCAGCCTAGCTCACAGCAACCTCAAACTCCTGGGCTCGAGCGATCCTCCTGCCTCAGCCTCCCGAGTAGCTGGGACTACAGGCATGCGCCACCATGCCCGGCTAAGTTTTTCTATATATACTAGTTGGCCAATTAATTTCTTTCTATTTTTAGTAGAGATGGGGTCTCGCTCTTGCTCAGGCTGGTTTCGAACTCTTGGCCTCAAGCGGTCCTCCCATCTCGGCCTCCCAAGAGTGCTGCGATCACAGGTGTGAGCCACCGCGCCCGGCCAGTGGCTGCGTGTTTGATCGTGGCGGTGGAGACAGAGCACTCACCGCCCGTCGCGCCCCCGGGCGCCCACAGCCGTGTCCCTGCTGTGGGTCTGTGTCCCAATCAACGTGCTCCGCGCGGCTCTGCGTGCTGGGTGGGCGCCGCGCGGCAGTCCCGGTTCCTGAAGGCGGAGACCTCGCTCTCCGAGGCACTCTGCACACTCACGTGGCCGCGCAGCCGTGCCCGCCCGCCGTCTCCGGAACTTTCTCGCCTTCCCAAACCGACGCTCTGTCCCCATGAAACCCTCACTCCCCGCCCCCTCCCCAGCCCCCGGCACCCGCCTCCCCGCTTCCTGTCCCTGTGGCCCTGCCTGTTCTGGACGTTTCATACAAACGGAGTCTCACACTGTGTCCTTCTGTGTCTGGCATCTCTCACTGAGCACGATGTCCTCAAGGTCCCTCCACGCTGTGGCCTGTGTCAGAGCCTCGTCCTTTTTCATGGCTGCGTGATACTCCACGTGTGGATGGGCCACGCTGTGGGTGTCCGTCTGTCCGTCCGTCCATGGACATTTGGGTCGCCTCTGCCCTTCGGCTGTCGTGCGCGGCGCTGTGCTCGTATCTGCTCCCGGGTCCCTCCCATTCCGACGCCGGGGCGGCGCGAGCAGGGCGCTAGCGTGTCCCCCGGGCGCTGCCTTCTCCGCCCGTGGGTGGGCCGCGCGCCCTCTGCCCGGTGGCCGCGCAGCCTGACCCACTTACCTGAAGCCTCATCTCAGCCCGCAGCTGAGCCCGGAGGCGGCCGGGGAGGGGCTGGCTGGGTGGACGTGGCCTTTCTCTGCCCAGGGGACGCGGCACGCTGCCACGGCTGCCCCCGGGCCGCCCGTGACCCTGCAGGTGCGGCTGGCAGACCCGCCCTGGCGTCTCCGGCTCCCGGAGCCCCTGCCGGTTCGGTTCCAGCCCTGCCCACGGCCGCGCCGCTTCCCACGCTCGCCGCAGTCTCCTAGCAACCAGCATCCGCAGCCCAGGTCCCGCCGCGGCTCCCTGGGGGCGTCCCCGTCCTGTCCCTGCACCCTGGCTCCCGGGCCGGTGCCTTCCCGCCCCCGCTCTGGGGTCCGCGGCCGGTGGCTGGGGGGGGCAGGACGCGGCTGCTCGGGCCCTGGCTGGGCTGTCACCCAGGAGGCTCACCCATCTGGGCAGATCTGCTAAGCCGAGGCTTGCTTCGCCTGTCGCCGACTAAACCGGCTGCCGGGAGGGCCGACTTAACTCTTCGCAGCGGGGCTGGTTTTCAACCGCCTGGTGGCTGGGGGAGCCGGCGTGGGGACACCGGGGACGCCGGGCAGGGGACTGGGCGGCTCCCGAGAGCCGCCCCTGCAGGGCGGAAGGGAGGAAGCCGTCTGCACACACGGCGCTCTCTGAACAGCCGGGGACAGACCCGTGTTTGGGTGTCAGGGTGTGGCTTCAAGCGTCGCGTGGTTTATTCGGCCACGAGCGTCCCCCGGCCTGCTCCAGATCTGGGGCCGCAGTGGGCCGGGTGGGCGCGCTCCCGGCCCGTCTGCAGAGAATTCACGGGCTCAAGGGGAGGACGGAGAACTCATCATTTGGATCAGAGACCTGTGGCCTAAAGGCACTGAACAGGGTTACAGGACAGTCGGAGGGGCCTGGGAGGCTGCTGAGGTCACCTGGGGAGGTGACATTGAGCTGAGACCTGACGGAGAAGGAGCTGGCCATGCAGGTTGGGGGAAGAGCTAATGGGGCAGCAAGAACAGCATGTGCAAAGGCCCTGGGGCAGGAGCGAGTTCGGCTCACTGAAGATCAGCAGCGCATAGTAGGTTGAAGGAGCCGGTGGCGGGTGGGCTTCTGGGGGGCTTGGCTGGGATTTGGGGTTTATCCAGAGCACACTGGGGCCTCTGGAAGGTTTAAGCAGGGAATGGAGCAGAGGCTGAGAGGGCAGAAGTGGAACCCACAGGATTTCTTGTGGACTGGCTGAGTGCAGAGGCATCTGGGAGGACTGCTTGGAGGTGGTGGCAGTCCACCCGGGCAGCTGGGCAAACGGCAGTGCCACCTGCCAGATGCGGGAGGAGGTGGGTGTGCGGGGGCTGGGGTTTAGGAAAGGCGGCAGGGCTCCCTCGGGAAGGGGCTCCATGGTGAGACGGCGCCTGCCCCCAGGGGACACCTGAGCGGCTGGGCGCCAGCCGGTGGTCCTGTTTGCGGCAGGCACAGTGGCAGCGAAGGAGCCTCCCAGGCCGGCCGGCCCTCCCTTTGGCCTGGGCCTGACCCGGGCCCCCCGAGGCAGCGGTGCTCCACCCCGACTAGTGGCCGCCCCCTGCCGGGCATCCCGCCCTCCCATTCTGCCCCCCGCTGCCCCTACGGGCTGGAGCCCGTCCAAGACTTGCCCCATGACCCGGCGTCCTCGCCTGAACCCCTCCGCCCACGCCCTCACGCTGGCGGGGAGCTCGCTGTGGGCGAGCGGACTCTCCCAAACTCAGCTCAGCCGCCTCCTCCTCCGGGAAGCCCTCAGGGGCGGGGGTGGGGGGCCAGGCCGGGGCAGCTCCTCCAGGGCCGAGGCAGAGTGCCGGCCGTGGGCCGTGTAGACTGTTTTCTCTGCGGCATCTCCAGGGGACACCCGGTGTGGGGTGGCCGAGGGGACCTGCAGCTCTGGGCCCCCTGACCCCTGTCTGCCCACACCCGGGCCACGGGGTCCCTGTGAGAGGGGACAGGCCCTGCAGTCCGAGGCAGGACCCCACCCGCACCGTGAGAGGCAGGCAGAGGCCCGGGGTTTGGGTCACCTGTGTCCCGCGGGAAGGACAGCACGGCCACACCGGAAGACAGACACGTGTCCTTTATTCCTCCCCCGTCTGCAGGTGGCCCTGCGAAGACTCTCGGGGCTCGAGCCGCACACGGCTGTCCTCCAGACGGGGCGAACAGACGCATGAGCCGCACGGCCACGGACCACGTCTGTCCAAGGCGGACGTTGCCCGCTCGGGGCCACTGGTGGCCGCGCAAGAAAACTCCAGGCGAGGGGACAGGTTTGGACGGGCAGAGCAGGTGCTGGGCAGGGGTGCCCCCACGTCCCCCGGTGCCAGGAGCCCCTTCCCCTCCACGTGTCCGCGGGCCGGCTGCCCTGCCCGGGCCCTGCGCCCCGGAGGGGACGGGCTGGGACCTGAGCTGGGGACGGGGGTAGGCAGGGGAGGAATTTGAGGCAGGACCCAGGCCTCAGGGGCACAGGCCCCGAGACTCCTCTCTGTGCAAGGCACTCGGTGTTGGGGTGTGGGTGGGATTGGGGTGTCTTCGGGGTCAGGGCACAGAGGCGGCCCCTGCCTGCGTCTTCACTGGTCAGTGGCATCCGGCGACCGTCCCCACGGGGGACGTGCTGGTCTGTTTGGAGCAGGGTTTGGGTTTGGGGGATCCCGGCCCCCAGCACCCCTTCAAGCTTGCCCACACAGGGTGTGGGTGGGGAGTGACACAGGCGTGCCGGCCACCCACGGCCCCAGCCACCCCCGTGGCCTCTCCCTGAGCCTGCAGGGCCCATTCGAGGAAGCGATTGAAAGCCCGCGCCCTGCCCCGCCAGCCACGGGGAGCTTAGGGCCAGCAAGAGACACGGGCGCTCAGAGTCGCGGGGCGCCCGCTGCCCGGCCGTGGGGGGACGGGGCCGGGGCCGCAGGGAGAGGGGCGCGCGGCTCTGAGTGCCGGTGGCATCATTTCTCTAACGATTAACGCACACACGTGCTTCTCTTAGAGAGAAGCCACCGAACGTCACTGAGAAGGGGAATACCGTTGTCTGATGGCGGGACGACACAGCCGCGACACACGCGTGTCCGGGGTGCAGGCCCTGGGTGGCGGGGACGGCTCAGGCGAGCCCCTCTGCGTCCCTCCGGCCCTGCTTCCCCGCGCCCGCGCCCTCCGCGGGCTCCAGCCGCCTCTTCCGCGAGCGGGACGCGCTCAGTGGGTGCATGCCCAGGAGCGTGTGGATCTGCCGGAAGGCCAGCAAGCGCAGGGCGTGCTGCGCACACGCGGCCGTCAGGACCCGCGCCGGGGACACCGGACGGGCGGGGGGGGGGGTGTCTGTGGCCGCCCCACCAGCTCCTTCCGCCTCACTGGACGGGCCCCACATCTGCGCAGCCAGCAGTCCCGGTCCCGCTAAGGGCAGCCGCACACGCAGACCCAGGGCCATGTGACCCGGGACTGCCGCGACACTTCTCTTAGGAACCCATCTGCGCACAGGGAAACCGCAGGTGGTGGGAGCCGGCTGGGCAGAGCGGGGGCCATGCTGGTTTCTATGGGCCACGGTGCGGGTGGGGCAGCCCCCAGGATGGTCTCTGCCACCCACGGGCCACCCAACTGTCCCCAGACGTCTCAGCAGGAGGGAGGGAAGGGAAGCCGGGGCCGTTTTGGCCGCAGGTGGCGGGTGGGGCCTCCTACCTGGGCACTGGCTGTCACGTCCTCCCGCTCCTGCAGGGTCATGGGCTCCAGGGCGTCCTTCTGGCCTTTCTCGCAGGGGTCCTGGAGCCCGGGCCCGTCTGGTGAGGGCCGAGGGGCAGCGAGGAAGGAGAGCATGCTGGTGAATGACAGCATGGCCGCCGTGGGCCGCCTGCACCCACAGCAGCCGGCCCCACGGCCCCGGGCCGGCCGCGTCTCTCGGGGCGTGCGGGAGTCCTCCCGCCCTGAAGGCACACGGGGCTGTGGGGCCTCCGGGCCTTTGCATGTGTGTGCGTGCCCATACGTGTCCCCTCTGTGCGTGTGCCCACGAGTATCCCCACACGGTCAGATCACATGCTCAGATGAGGGGCCCAACATGTCATCGTCCCTTCTGCACTTAATGTCATCCTGGGTCACTAACAATTACTTGAAGACCCGCCTTCCGGACCTGACCCCCCTCCTGGCCTCTGTGGGCCGACACATGCGCGGTGGAACTGCGCACGCGCCCGCTCTGATTTCTGGTTATTTCCTCTGAAGAGTCCCGGGAGGGGTCACCTGGGCAGCTCTGGCTGCCTGAGAACCACCTGCTGCCCCGGTGGGTGGCGGGCAGCCCCGTGCTGCCCTGCCCGGCTGGGGCCGCCTGCCCTCCTGCTGGGGGCGCGCGGGCTCCCAGGCCTGGGCCTGCGACTGACCTTCCAGCAGTGTCCCCATGGCGACACACTCCAGGACGCGCCTCACGGCGTCCCCGGGGCCCAGGGGCTGGGTGGCGCTGCTCAGCGCCTTCTCCACCAGCAGCTGCGTGGCCTGCGGGGGATGGGAGAGGGGACGCTGCCTGGGGGTCTGCGGGGGGAGGTTTGGGAGCCAGGCAGGGAGCTGGGGGCGCGCTGGGGTGAGGGGCCGCTCTGTGAGCCTGGAGGGTCCCTGCACCCTCTCCCCTCCGCTTTCCACCGGGGAGGGGAGGTGTTGGAGCCACAGGGGGTCTGTGCCAGGTCACCCAGAGGCCAGCGCGGACAGGGAACCCTGGCTCCGTGTCCTCTGCCCCGGTGCCACCAGGTCTGGGCAGAGCCCGCTCATTTCCCTGGCGCCCTCACATTTGCATGCCATCCCCATGCTGGCACCCGCCTGGCAAGGTTTTGAGTTTCAAATGTCGGCAGGCAAATGAGACCCTGGGGAGGGGCCTCTCCTGACCCAGGGGCCTGAGACCCCCCACCTCCTCCAGCTCTGTGGCACTAATGCTCGGGGAAGGCCACGGCCTGGGAAGAGGAACCTGTCAGGGCCTAGGGCCCTCGGGGTGCTCACCCAAGCTGGCAGGGCCCCCCAGGCGGGCACGCGCCGGCAGAGGTCCCGCAGGACCCTGAGCACCAGCACGCACAGCTGCAGGCCGCTGGCGCGAGCCTTTGAAAAGAAGCACGTGTCACCTCTGGGGACTCTCGGCCACACGGCGGGGCGCGAGGCCTGTCCTGGCGAGAGGCCCGGGGAGGGCGACAGGAAGCCCGGTGACCGGCCTCAGAGGCGGCTCTCCCGCGTGCAGAGGGTTGGGCTGGGGTCCCCTCACCCGTCCCGAGATGTCACCCCTCCTGCCTCCCCCAGCCCTGACCTGGAACCACCTGGCGTGGCGCAGGGCGGCCAGGGACTCGAGGCACTTCGCGGGGCTCAGGACATCTTCTGGGTCGGGCCGAGGCTCCTCCACTCCTTCTAGAAGGAAGAGCGGCGCGGGTCCTCAGGGGCGTGTGGGGAGGGCACTTGTCCCCGAAGCCAACCCTGCGAAACCTCGGCTCCCCAAGTCGCCCTCTCTCCCGACTGAGCGACCGGGTGACGCCAGCACTGGCCCTTGGGGGCCGGTTAGGGGGAGATTGGGGGGCGATGAATTCAGCCTGGTTTCCAGAAACTTCCAAGTGCATCATGAAAAGGGAGAAAGTCAGCCAGATTTCGACATGCCCCGTCGTTGCCGACCTAGGACCGGGGTCTGGGAGGAACAGGGTCGTTTCCCTTCCTTGAGAATTTTTGGGGTCTTTATACCATCGAGATCTGTGCAGAACTCCTTCAAATCACTGCTTCTAGAGCATTTTTCTCGTTTTATGTGAAATGGCGCGAGAGGCCTTGGTGTGTGGAGGTCACTCGATGGAAGAAAGGGTCCCCGTGGGTCCACAAGCGTCCCCATGGGTCTCTGTCTGTCCATGTGTCCGTCGTGGCAAACGGCTGCCCGGGCCGGCGTGCAAGCGCAGGGCTGGCCTGCAGGACGGACCGTCAGAAGCTGACGCCCCCCAACAGGAAGTGCGGTTTCCCGGCAGGGCGGCCTGCAGAGCTCACCTGTCACAGATGGGTCCCAGGGGAAGCATTTCCTGTGCCCCAACCGCCCCTAATCGGGCACCGAGGCCGGGAAGGAGCCTCCTTCTAGTGGCCGCCAGCCCTCAACCCCGCCCGCTCCCCAGCCTCCGTGGTGGCTCGTTCCAGGGCCTTGGCCACGGTCGAAAGGCGTCTTTCCCCACGGTGTTTGGTTTCTAGATGACTATTTATGACAATGGCTTTCTGTCTCACGGTTAAAAGGCTCGCCTTTAAAAAAAAAAAAAAAAGCTAGGTTTGAAAATGAAAGTATTGAAAGGGAAACGTCAGTGGTTCACGGCCCTCGGCTACGACAAACACCAGGACGGGGTTGGAGGATGGCAGCGTCTGGAAGATGGTCCTAGAGACTGTTCTAGAAGGTTCGAGGCCACCTGGGACTGTGAGGGCGTGGATGTGCCCTGCTCTGGCCTGGCCCGGGCCCTCCCCGTGCTCCCGGGCATGGCAGGGCTGGCTTCAAGCTTCCTGAGCCCCGTGTCCCCAGGCAGTGGCCCTGGGACCAGCCCGGTCTGCTGTCACCCCTTGGATGGGCAGACGGAGTCCAGCTCGGCTCGTGGCACGACCTGGGAAACTGCTCAGTCCTGCTGGTGTCACCTGGGCTGGTGTCACCTGGGCAGGGGGAGCAGAAGCCCAGCATGGCAGGCGAGGGGCAGGGACGTGATGCCGCCCGCCTGAGGCAGCGCCCGCAGCCCAGGCTCTGAGCCCGTCTGACACTTGTCACCAACTCACTTCCTCTGCTAGTCCAAGCCCCAGCCTGTGTGACCAGCAGCAGCCGGGGAGGGGCAGAGTGTCCAGGCCTCTCCTGCCCAGAGCACAGGTGGCGCTGCCCTCGGCCCGGGGAAGAGCGTGCGTGCGCGTGCGTGTGCTCAGGGGATGGACAGAAGGGCCGGGCCGCACCTTGGTCCGTGGAGGGCTCCTTCCGCATCAGGGAAGAGGTGAGGGACACGGTGACCCGCATCCTGGGCTCCTGGCAGGAGGAGATGACGATGTTGGCTTCGGGGTCGGAGGAGACCTCGTATCTGTCCTCAGTCACCATCTGGGAGGTGTGCGTACAACACGTCATTCCAGCCCAGGGACCCGTGCCGACAGGCAAGGACAGGGCCGCTGTGTGCAGGTCCCCGCGCTCGATGTGCCAGGCCCTGGGCTGGGCGCCTGCAACCTTCAAGTGACCAGACCGCCCACCAGGAGTGCACGTGTGTGGAGACACGCACGGACTACGGACCCTGTGATTATGAGGAGCCTCCACATATAAAGAGCACCCACAAGGCAATAACAGAACCAGCAATCCAACAGAAGGCTGGCAAGTGAAACAACAGACAACTGGCAGAAAGAGAAACACAAATGGCCCCTTCTACACAATGACACAAATTAGCACCACAACCAGAGAGAAGCAAATTAAAATTATTAACATAAGGGGGGATGGGATGCCACTGTGGGAAGGCCCACGGCAGCCCGGCCTCCCGCCCATCGTCATGGCATCGCACGCCACCTGTGTCCACCTGAAATGCACCTGTCTCCCCACCCTCGAGCCCCTCCCACCCAGGGCCTCCTCCTGCAAGGTGGCCCCTGGGGCTCCATCCGTATCGCTGGGGCCAGGACACCGCCAGCCTTAGCCGTCTCTGGGGTCTCCAGACTTGTCTCTGCCACTGGGCTGAGGGTTTTTCTGAAAGCAGGACCTGCCTCTGAGCCAAGCTTGCACCCTCCTGCCCCACAGCCTTTGGCAGGAAACTGTCATGTCGTAGGCATTCAGGACACATGAGATTAATAATTGAAGCTGGAGAACCTCACTCCCCTGATTAAAACCCCTTAGACCTCCCCAACCTCCCTGAGAATGCAATTCTACCTCCTTGTATGGCCTTCAGGCACGGCTTGATCCAGGCCCTTCCTCAGCCCCTCACGCCCACCTGTCCTTGGAAACATTTGGATTTTTCCAAGTTTTAGCCTGAACGCCCTTCATCAAGTGACCCTGAATGTGCCGACATTGTCCCTTTGCAACTGTGTGTAAACGCGAACTCTCGGCGGTGCCCAACAGCGATGCCTCTTGTACCCTAAAGCAGTGCAGACACAGAAGGACGGCCTCACCGGGAGCTGCCGGGGCAGCTGCTCCGCAATCCTCCGCAGCAGGCCGAGCGTGGGCTTCTCGGAGCAGAGCAGGGCCAGGTGCACGTCCCTGTCCCCCCGCAGGAGGAGGCCTTTCGCCAGGAGGCCGATGCGCACGACGCCTTTCAGGACCCGAGCCGAGGGGGTGACGCCGCTGTTAAGACAAAGCCGCAGATGCGGGCCGTCAGAGGAGAGGCCGTGGTGCCCCGGCTGCCCTGCTCGCAAGCCACGGACCCCAGTGACATTGCCAAGCCTCTCTGTGCCTCGGTGACCTCATCTGTAAAATGGGACCAAGCCCTTCCGTCAGAGGTGAGAGGAAACGACACATCATCAGATACATATAAGTAGGGGGTGGCTTATGCCTGTAATCCCAGTACTTTGGGAGGCCGAGGTGGGAGGATCGCTTGAGGCTGGGAGTTCGAGGCCAGCCTGGGCAACATGGTGAGACCCCGTCTATATAAAAAAATAGAATTAGCTGGGTGCCATGGCACACGCCTGGAGTCCCAGCTACTCGGGAGGCTGAGGCAGGAGGATCCCTCAGGAGTTCAAGGCTGCAGTGAGCTACGAGGACGCCACGGCACTCCAGCCTGGGTGACAGAGTAAGACTCTGTCTCAAAATAAAAAAAAGGAAAAGGAAACAGCAGCCACCCAGAGAGGAAGGACTTAGGAAAGCCAACCCCCTGTGGGGCGACTGGACTCTGTAACAGTTTCTGAGGACGCAGAGGGACTTTCTGCTCGGCTCATGATCACAGGGGCTCGCGGGGCTGAGTCACTCGGGCGCCCGGCGCCACGAAGCCCTCTGATAACTTAATCCCTCGCCGAGGGGAGAAGTTGGCTCAGGCTCCCACGGGGCCTCCTTGTGCAGATGGGGTGACTGGGCTTCACAGGGACGTCGGTCCCTTTTGGTGTCAGAGAGCAACGCCTGTCACCACGGGCGGCTCGGCCTCCCTGGGAGCCCCGGCGCGCGCGCTCTGGGGCGTGGGCAGTTCCCGCCTGTGGGGGCCGCAGGGGCTCCAGGACGATCAGCGGTGGGACCAGGACGCCTGCCCGGGGCCACCCTCTGTCCCTGCAGCCGCCCGGGGAGGGGAGACCCCCGGGTACCTGTGCCCGCCGCCTTCTTCCTGCCGGCGTCTGTGGTCCTCCCGGGCCAGCGCGTCCGACGCCAGCTTGAGGGCGCGTTCCGCGTGGGCGACGGCCTTCTGCACGGCCAGGAGCTCCGGCTCGGTGGGGTAGATGGCGGCGTGCTTGCTCAGCACGTGCCGGTCCTCGCTGGACTCCGGCCGCCGCCTGGGCTGTGGGGAAGGTCTCGTGTCAGGGGCGCTTTCGGGGGCCTTGCGGGAGCGACGGGGGGCGGGCAGGTGGCTGTGGCCGGCGGGGTGAGTGGCCAGGGCTCCCACTCGAACAAGGCGCAGATCCGGGGCTCCCCTGCAACCCCAGGGACAGCCGTGTCCGTGAAGGGCCGGGGACGGGCCCCGGTGCTGGGGCAGACAGAGGCACCGTGACCCCCCCGGGGGCGGTCAGGAACCTGAAGGGAGCCCGTGGCCTGGCGGGGCGTGAGGGGCGGGCGGGCCGTGGACCTGGGGCCTTCCAGCCCTGTCCCCCAGACCGCCTGGGAGCCCTGGAAGGGCAGGTCCGCCCCGTGAGGTGTGGGCAGGGGAGAAGGTCGCCCGGCGTTTCCGCTCTGCCTACCAGGAGCGGGATGGCGGGTGTGCCCGGCTCGCTGGTGGGGGGCGCGGGGGACCAGGCTGGCGACACCTGCTGCGGCTCGTCCAGGGACGGCAGCTCCTCCACCGCCCGCCTGTGGGGACGAGGCCGGACACAGCGCCGTCAGGCCAGCGCCGGCCCCGAGCCCGTCACACCAGAGACACCCAGGCCTCCCGTCCCAGCTGCATGGGCAGAGCCGCTTGTCCCCTGTGTCTCTGCACCCCGCTGGGGCCGGGGGTCCCGCACAGTCCCTGCCAGGCCTTGCTGGGCTCCCCGGCCCTGCTCGGGCGCCACAAGGCTGGGAAGGGCAGGGGCTGGCCCAGGTCACACCCTGGCGGCAGGAAAGGCCCGGCCTGGATGGCCGAGGTCCTTGGCATGTCCTGGTCCCCTTCCTCAGCACAGACTCGCTACCAAGGGACCCTTCACAAATCAGACACTCTGGGGCCGGGCGGCGGCTCACGCCTGCAATCCCAACACGTTGGCACGTTGGGAGGCAGAGGCGGGAGGATCGCTTGAGGCCAGGAGTTCAAGACCAGCCTGGGCAACACAGCGAGATCCCCCTCTCTACAAAAAATAGGAAAATCAGCTGGGCATGGTGGCACCTGTAGTCCCAGCTATGTGGGAAGCTGAGGCAAGAGGATCGCTTGAGCCCAGGAGTTGGAGGCTGCAGTGAGTTATGATGACGCCATTGCACTCTAGCTGGGGGTGACAAAGTGAGACTCTGTCTCTAAAAAAAAAATGATTTGGGATGGTTCTAGAGGGAGGAGGAGGAGGACACAGTGTGCTGACAGTGGGGGGCGCACAGCGGGCTGCTCTCTCCTGTCCCCGCTAACACCCGCTTCTCCAACGCCCAGAGGGGCCCACGGGAACAGCCCGGGCCCACCCCCGCCGCCGGCCACCAGGAGCCGACAGGTGAGCACCACAAGGTCAGTGGAGGGCAGGGTCGCCCTGCTCCGCAGGGGCCGGGCGGTGGGGACAGCCCCGGTGCGGCGCGGGTGGCACCTGCTCTCCGCCTGCCAGCGCCGCAGCTCCTGCAGCCGCTCCCTGGCCAGCTGCCGCTGCCTCCGCGCCTGGTCCCCCACGAGCTTCCGGACCCTGCTGCTGGGCGCGGCGGCGACGGGCAGGTCAGGGTCCACTTTTTTCTGGAACGGAAAAGCGAGGGTGTGAGAGCCGAGACCTGCCTTTAGACTCGGGTGGCGGGGCGGGTCTCGGGCACGGGGAGAGGCCAGAGACGGACGCCGTGGCGCCGTGTGTATGGGACGGCTGGGCAGAAACACCCCCCCCCGTCTTGAGGGGGGTCTTGCTTTCACCCCGAAAGCAACGGTGGGGACGTGGGGAACAAAACTGTGGCGTTCAGAGATAACAGAGACCAGAGACAGCGTGGAGCCCGCGACAGAGGAGTCAAGGGGCAGGTGTGGGGCCCCGTCGGCAAACAACACAGCAGTCATGGAACAGTCACTGGAAAGTCAGTGACAGAGCCCCCGCTGAGTCTAGCTAACAACACACACTCCCAAAGTCGTCGGGGACAGCCGCCACTGGTGGGAATCCAGCCACACGTGTTACAAACCGCACTGAACCCTTCCGCCGAGCTCCATCCTCGGTGCCTAAGTGCAGGACTCGGAATCCGCAAGTGTCTCTAAGGCTGCGGTCCCCAACCCCGGGCTGCGGTCCCCAACCCCGGGCTGCGGTCCCCAACCCCAGGCTGCGGTCCCCAACCCCGGGCTGCGGTCCCCAACCCCGGGCTGCGGTCCCCAACGCCAGGCTGCGGCCATACTCGCCCACGGCCTGTTAGGAACCCGCCGCACAGCAGGGGGTGGGTGGCGGGCGAGGGAGCAGAGGTCGGCTGTGCCTACAGCCGCTCCCGGGACTCGCATCACCGCCCGAGCTCCGCCCCCGTCAGAGCAGCGGCATCAGGTCCTCACAGGAGCGCGGACGCTACTGCAAACTGCGCGTGCGCGGGATCTAGGTCGCGGCTCCTGAGACTCTGGTGCCTGGTGATCCGAGGTGGGGCCCAGGCGGTGATGCTAGGGCCGGGGAGCGGCTGCAGATGCCGACTGTCATTAGCAGAGAGGTCTGGCTGCACAATAAATGCCATGTGCTCAAACCATCCCCAAGCCATGCCCCTGCCCCGGTTCATGGAAAAATTGTCATCCGTGAAACTGGTCTCTGCTGCCCAAAAGGTTGGGGACCTCTGGTCTAAGGGATGCTGACTGGTGGAACAACCCAAGTGTCCACCAGCAGAAGGATGCATAAACACAACACGGCCCATCCACACGTGGAACATCACTCAGCCATGAACAGGGACGAGACTCCGACACAGGCCACAGCGTGGAGGGACCTTGAGGACGTCGTGCTCAGTGAGAGACGCTAGACACAGAAGGACACACGGTGTGAGACTCCATCAATATGAGATGTCCAGAACAGGCAGGGCCACACAGACGGGACGTGAAGTCGTGGGTGTCAGGGGCTGGGGAGGGACTGCTCATGGGATGTGGTTTCTTTCCGGGGTGATGGAAAGGTTCCACAGATGGTGAGGTGGTGGCTGCAAGCCCTGTGCAGACACCGAAAGCCACAGACTGTACATTTCCGTGGGCGGATCACGTGGTGTGCCTGGTGCCTCTGCACAGCTGTCGGAGAGAGAGGACGTGCACGGGAGCCATGTTTGTCACCCAGAGGGGAGTCACGTGTGTGCTGGGCTCAAGCAGGACCAAGGCCCGACACTCACACGTGCTCGTGCACACGCACACGTGCACACGTGGAGACGGGGCCTGCGCCCAGGCAAGCCCATGGGAGGGAAGTTCGAATCGGTGGCTGGTGGTCCCCCGGTTACAGCCACGGTGCTGGAGGGGCCCTCTGAGTCCCGCCAGCCCCACCCCCGGCTGGTGCCGGAAAGCTGCCTGTCTTGGCACCAAAGAGCCCCGGTCGCCTCCAAGCACGGCTCCCCGGGGGCCGCTCAGCCAGGCGGCCTGATGCCACCTGTGGCCTCAGCACCGCGGCTCCTGGCGCCCTCTCCGGCCACACGGCTCTCCGCCCTCCGCCCACAGGGCCCGGCATGCCCTGTGCGGGCGCCACACGCCCCCTGGCCAGGGCAGAGCTCAGACCAGGCACGGCACCCCGCCTCAGTCAGAGCAGCAGCCCGGATGCCCGCAGAGGCTCCCGCAGAAAAAGCAGCAACAGCAGCGTGCGTCCACGATCAGTAAACCCTCGGACGGTGAGCGTTGCACAGGGGAAGGGCATGCCGCTAACCCCCGCCAGGGTGAGACAAAGACATAAAATATAACCAAAATGTTTGTGCTCTCATAATACCCTGAAATAAAAAAATAAAAATCAAAACAAAAAATAAACCCACGGAGTGTCTGGGAGCTTGGGCAGCGCTGGCAGGCCCTGTTCTGTGTGCGCACGAAGGGCTTGACTGTGTTCCCTGAGAACGCCCCAGCAACCAGTGGGGCACGGCATCCACCCACCCATCCCCCCACCCATTCCCCCACTTATCCCCCCACCCACCCATCCCCCCACTTATCTCCCCACCCACCCATCCCCCCACTTATCCCCCACCCACCCATCCCCCCACTTATCTCCCCACCCACCCATCCCCCCACCCATTCCCCCACTTATCCCCCCACCCACCCATCCCCCCACTTATCCCCCCACCCACCCATCCACCCACTTATCCCCCACCCACCCATCCACCCACTTATCCCCCCACCCACCCATCCACCCACTTATCCCCCCACCCACCCATCCACCCACCCACCCATCCACCCACTTATCCCCCCACCCACCCACCCATTCCTCCACTTATCTCCCCACCCACCCATCCCCCCACTTATCCCCCCACCCACTCATCCCCCCCTTATCTCCCCACCCACCCATCCCCCACCCACCCATCCACCCACTTATCCCCCCACCCACCCATCCCCCCACCCATCCCCCCATCCACTTATCCATCTATCCCCCCACCCATCCATCCACCCACTTATCCCCCCACCCACCCATCCCCCCACCCACCCACCCACTTATCCTCCCACCCACCCATCCATCCACCCAGTTATCCATCCATCCCCTCACCCATCCATCCACTTATCCACCCACCCATCCATCCACCCACTTATCCATCCATCCCCCCACCCATCCAGCCACTTATCCACCCACCCATCCATCCACCCACTTATCCATCCATCCACCCACCCATCTATCCATCTACTTATCCATCCACCCCCACCCAGCCATCCATCCACTCACTTATCCACCCATCCATCCACCCCTAGTTCCCGAGTCCCCTGTGTGCAGGCCAGGAGCTGACCCAGAACACAAATGTGAGTCAAGGCTGGCGGGGGATGTGCCCTTGTCTCGCAGGAAGTGGAGGAGCTGAGAGCACCGGAAGCTGAGCGAGCAGGCAGAGTTCTAGGACGGGACGCGCAGGACGGCTCAGCCCGGCTGGGGCAGCCTGCCGGGAAGGCCCTCGGGCAACAGTAACAGCCCAGGAGCGCAGGTGCACAGAGCCCGGCACAGGGAGGCAGAGGCCCAGCCGCTGATCCGCTGCAGGGGACTGGGGGGTCCCAAGCCGGACGAGGGGTGCAGCGCCTGGGAGGCAGCCGCAGAGCTCAGGGTGTCCAGTGACTGGGCACGTCTGCCAGGCAGCGGCAATGCAGGAGGGACACGCGAGGGGCCCAGAGGGGCCTGGAGGGGGCTCAGTCTCGTGGAGGTGAAAGATGCGCTTTTGCGACGTGGCCCAAGATGCAGAAAATGCAGAAATTCCCCCACCCCAGCCCAGGTCCTAAGTCAATCGGATCACAGGAGGCGGGAGAGAGGCAGCACCTGAAGTCTCGGGCACCGCCCAGGCTGCGCCCCTGGGCGGGTCTCGGGACGCCCCCTGCTGGACGCACCTTGTACTGCAGCCGGTGCCGCCGCCCCCTCACGTGCATGTCCCTGGCGTTGGCGTCGTTGAAACTGCACTCGCACAGCCTGCAGTGGAACCGGATCACTTTCCCCTCGTCGTTGCACACCTGGGACGGGAATCACGGCGTGCCAGGGGCATGGCCTGGAGAACGTGGGACGCTACTGGCGCCCGGCCGCCGAGCCGTCCCCGTGGCCAGTGGGTTTGGGGTCTGCGGAGTGGTGTTGAATAAGCCCCGGCTCTGTGGCCCGCCCTGCCTGTCCCCTCCTCCTCTTGCGCGTGTAACCGGACCGGCCTGGGTGCGGCATCCCCGGCCCTGCCCTGCCTCTGCCCCTCGGGCTGGGCTCTGCCCCGTTCCGTCTGGCTTTTAGGTGTCTTGTCTCTTTCCTTAACCAAGCGACAGGGTCTCCCACGGCACGATCCTAGCTGCCGGGGTTGTTTCGCACTGGACACAGCAGAGACGGCCGAATTGGCTGGACGGGAACAGGGACGCGGGGACGGACGGCACGCTAACCCTCTCGCCTGCCGTCAGCCACGTGCGCCTAGGGAGGCGGCATTCCTGGGGTGATGCCCGGGAACCGGCTGCGGAGAAGGCTTTGGAATTGGGACAAGCCCTGCAGGGCCACCTGCCTCGGCTCTGGCATCTGTGGGGTGGCCGTGCAGGGTGCCCGTCTTGGGCTGGGATCGAGAGCCCCACGCCAGCAGGTAAGGCGGGGACGCCGGCCCTGCCTCCCCCAAATGCACGATGCTGACCGGACCGGCAAGGCGGGGGGGGTGCGGGGGTCTGGACAGGGCTGGACAGAGGGGTCCCCAGCACCTCCCGGAGAGAGCCCAGAGAGTTCCCAGAGAGGTCTCGGAGCCGGACACCTGGCACGGTCCTTTTATAGTGGAGCCCGGACGGCAACGGCACCAGGACCCGAGGGCGGAGACGGCTGGCGCTTACCTCCTCCACGTAGCCGGGGCCCACCGGCTGCGCGTCACAGCAGCCTCCGGAAGCTTCCCCCGCGCCCCCTTGGCTGGACGCTCCTCTGGGCCCCTCCGATTTGGGTCTGGCCGCTTTCCCTCCCGGGGGTCTGCTGCCCGCTGCCTGCGGCTCGGGGGGCCCTGAGGGGAACACCCGCGTCACCAGCGCACCAGCGGGTGTGTGGGCGGCTAGAGGTCCCCGCTGACCAGGGGCTGTCGTGCCTTCCGTCCTCGGGAGCTCAGTGGCAGCCGCCCCGTGTGTGGCCTTAGCCTCCCGTTCACGCCAGCGCCCGTCACAGCGGGGGAAGCAGCCGGGCCATGCACCTGTGCTCGGAGAGGCCCCGGCTTCAGGACCTCGTGCACCTGAAGGTACAGGAACCTGGTACCTCCTCCGCCCCGGCACGCACAGACAGCGCCTCGGGACAGACAAATCTCTGTCATCAAAACTGCTTGACGGGCCAGGCGCGGTGGCTCACGCCTGTAATCCTACCACTCTGGGAGGCCGAGACGGGAGGATCGCTCAATGTCAGGAGTTCGAGGCCAGCCGGAGCAAAAGTGAGACCCCGTCTCTATTATAAATAGAAATTAATTGGCCAACTAAAAATATATAGAAAAAATTAGCCGGGCATGGTGGCGCATGCCTGTGGTCCCAGCTACTCGGGAGGCTGAGGCAGGAGGATCGCTTGAGCCCAAGAGCTTGAGGTTGCTGTGAGCTAGGCTGATGCCACCGCACTCTAGCCAGGCAACAGAGTGAGACTCTGTCTCAAAAAAAAGAAAACAAAAACCTGCCTGATGA